>NC_060111.1:8255288-8946597 GCF_021155765.1 Diprion similis | reverse complement strand
AAATAGTATCTTGTCTTCAAAATAGTAAAATTATGTAAATGAGTTCCAGAGGAAGTAAAAATTTAACAAAGTCTTTCTGTCTGATTTGATGCAGAATCCTTATTCTGCGGAACGACATTTCAAACTGAATAAAAAAATACTATGAAATATGACCCCGCGATAAATTCGACGGCATGATTAAATAAAAAAACAGAGTTTTTCATGGGAATTTAAAAAAAAAAGTGTCCAACCTTTCGAAGTCGTGAAGTTTGAGCTTTAAATGAAAAAATCATACCACAATTGATGATAATCACGGTTTTTGTTTATTTTTCTTAAAGTATAGTCAAGAGCAAAAATTTTCAAAATCAACACACTTAGTAAATTTTTCAAGAAGTTATGAATTTTCGAATAAAAATTTGAAAAAATTAATATCTCAAGAACACATGAACGAAAAAAATCAAAATAAATTATGAAAACTCCTCTCATTAATTGTAACCCCCCGTAAAAATTCGGATGGAATCAAAAGTTCGAATTATTATTCTCGTACGTTTCGACGAAGAATGCCCCATAAATAAAATGGACATTGTATTTCTAAAAAGAAGAACAAAGAATGTTGAACAAAATCTTTTCTTTGTTGCAAACAACTTGGGGATGGTTTGGTCAATTGCGCTAAAATTGAATCGTCTATAAGTAGAACGACGGAAAGGAAATGGACTTATTGTTAGCTGAATTAGTCCATCCATTTCCGAGTTAGCGTTCGAATAAAAAAATTTCATGGTTTAGCTAACAATTCATGAATGGCTCGCTCCAGTTATACCGCGCGGAAATACTCACATTCAGACTAGGACGGCCCTTAAAATGGGATTGGGTGAGTTTTAACCAAGCCACCGCTCAAGTCTGCTCTCCATGAATATGTTAGATATAAGTTTAAATTACGCGCCAAACAGGCGCCATATACCTAGAAGACTGCGTTTAGTCAAATAGTAATGTACGAACCCCAGAAGGACTCTCGAGTCCTTTATGGTTAGAAGATGTAAAGGAGACGGATCCAAGAACATCCATAATAAAACGTTCTGTGTGAAACTACAGGCCAGTTCAGTTTATTTACAGTAAGAAACCTACGTCCATATACTACAAAATGATTGAAAATTCGTGCAACAATGCAAAAGTCTTTGTATCTTTATTAGGTACAAATGGTGTTTTTGATCATCATTCAGGAATTGCACTATAATGATGTTTCCTCTGACGTTTCGTGACGTTAACGGTACTAACTTCATCCTTGTCAGAAGAATCACCTTACATTCTGGTTAGACTGTGTTTGTATCAATAAAAAATGTCATTTTTTCAGGTTTTCCTCGTTTCCCAGGGTTGTCTTGGTAACCTGTTAGTTAATCATTCATCTAATGCTTCTTGCAGTCACTAAGCGCGTTTGCTATATGTGTTAACTTATGCAGGGTGTTCCAAAAGTTTCGGACTCGCTGAGTGACTTGAAAACATTGAGTCGTAGAAAAAATGCTATTTAATGTACCAAGTTTGTAAAATTTTCCCTTGGCTATCGAGTCGTAATCATGGATTTGACCTCGACAATGATATTCCAAGTCATTTTGAGGTTAGGTCCATTTTGTCAAATGGGATCACATATTTTTGATACCGTAAATGAAAAGAGCGGAAAATTCTACGATCGGCTATGACATTGGGTACTGAAAATTTTGACCTATGAACACGATTGGACTAGTAGGAAGAGCGTGGCCTCTCTTAATTCGATGCGTTGCTAATGCTCAACACACTGTAAGGGATAGTGCAGAAACCAACGAGAGGGGTAGAGCCAACTACTTTTTATACCGTTAACAGGAATGAGGTATTAGATCTATACTCTGTTCCACGAGAGACCAACACAGCATCGCGCAGGTTCGGGTGGAGTGGGGGTTGGGTGGGGATAGCAGAGCTTACTACCCAGTAGCGTACCTATAATATCGTACATTTGTGCCCTGCACCGAAAGTCCACGTCCTGTAAAAGGACTAATAATAGGTGAAACAATATGAACATCGCGGTCTCATTACATCTCTCGAATAAAGGGTACTCCCTATGGGATACCCTGTATACTAGATACATATGCGCAGAGTTGCAAAATCAGTGTTTGTGATTGGTATATTACATTTAGGCAAAAACGTCTAAATAAAAACCATTGATGGTCTACGAGATTGCAAAAATGAGGCTCAAATTGTTGTTTGAGTAGTTATTTTAATATAAGTCTGTCAAATCTATTTTATCATTGAAACTTTAATAATTACTATAGATTTTCTCCGTTTCGCTCATAATCTGTACTTTTCAGACGACCGTATAATGTATGCTTTGTTATAGAGATTCGGAAAGCTTAAAGATCTATCGATGAATTTAAAAGATATTAGACGGTTTTTGAGAACTTCAACTATTAACGAAAAGAGAAATTTTTCCTTGCTACATGAATGGGATATAAAATTTTAAAGAGTGACCTGTTAGACTTGAGCTAGCAAGCTCATCTTTTGGGAAGATCTTTCTTCTATCGAACACTAACATTGAAGGGGGTAAGAGGGAAATAAAGACCTTTTTTGAAGGTCATTATTTATTCACGAATTAACTGGTTTAACCAGCTAACGGTTTAACCGATTAAATGGTTATTTAAACCATTTTAAAATAAACCTGAGAGATATCCAATATCGTAATTCAGTTTTATGTACAAGGGGGCCATTTTGAATTGCGTAAGGACGATTTTACCCATTTTTAATCCCCTCCCCCATCACCATGTAAGAACACATAAGATTTCTTGGACTCCCCCTCCCACTTCTTACGTAAGATCTTACCTATAGTTTCATTTATAAGCTTCAAAGTGTGCTAATATGAACACATTTACGATTTGAAAAACTTGTTATGAAATAAAATTTTTTACAATAACAATATATAAATGGAGTTGTATATTAAAAATGAAAAAATTCATCTCACAGTTTGTCGAACGTCTAAATAGAAATTTTTCGTAGTTTTTGAAACTGTCCTTTAATTCTCTGTGCGATTTTTGTTTCCTGAGACATTGCTGTACGGATATTTTGTTTCAATGGAAAATTTCTATCATGCACATTCCGACTTGTAAAATCTTACGCAAGAATGACTTATACCCCCCTCCCCCAAGATAAGGTCATGTATTGATTTTTCACGCCCCCCCCCCCCCCCCTTGGGACCCTTACGTAATTAATGAATGACCCCAAGGAACATACTGAGAAAATTCGTGTGGAATGTACCATTCAATTATCCTCTTAATATTTTATAACATTTATGTTTTAAAGAGGGTTTTCATTACTGGAAAATAAGTGACTTCTTATACTTAAACAAGAATTACTATTTTAAAATCACTCAACTTTCCTTTACTAAATGAATATATTTTTTTATTGAAGTCAAATAAATTAATAGATCTCTCAAAGTATGTTTAATTCTCTTTCAAATACCATTGAGAAAAATTTTTATCCATTAATTTTGCAAATATATTATATTTTAAAGAAAACATCATATTTTGATCATGAATTTATTTGTATTCAGTAAACCCGCGAAGAATAAACCTTCTAATAAATATGCATTCTCGAATTAATTATTATTGATATAAGTAAATATTACTTCGTCTTCAATAAATGGAAATAATTTACTTGACGAGGGTCTGGAGCGAAATTAATGTTTTGAGTGGACATTTAGATTTTTTATTGCAGAAGCAGCCGGTAACGAGCGAGCTTTTGAAATATATAATTTACTTTGATCTCACAGTTTAGCATTTGACAAAAGGACGGATTTGGAATAAAGAAATTGCTTTCTATTTTTGTGACTGATACTTCAACATAAATATCGTGTCACAGAAGTGGACTATTGCCGATGAATTATTGTTCTAAGATAATTTACTTCCATTTCATCCTTTTTAGATGCTAAACTATAACAATGGGCAAAGAATCTCGTTTTTCAACCATAACATTGTTGTTATTTAACTCGACTTTATTGACAATGCCTTTCTGATCAATATAACATTGTTTGAATACATGAAATACCTACTTCAGACATCAAAAATTTCTTATTGAAAAAGTTCTAAATTTATAACATCCATAAACATTTTATTCTATTGTATTATTACTATCATTAAATTTGATCAGAGGTTATATGACTAAGGCCACCATCAATCAGCATCTGTTGTATTAGATTAGAACGTTTATTTTTCACGGTTTTATGAAATACAAGTAAATCCATGATTAATTGAAGACCAGAGATTTAAAAATGGCTCGTAACCATGCAGGTCGTCAATTTCGATAGTAAAAAATTTCTATCTCTACTGAAATAATGAAACTCATCGAATACTATAATTACCGCATCAAAAAAGTGGCCCAATTAATTTTCGAACGAATTACTTATTCAACTGATTTAACCAATAACCGTTTGAACGTTTAATTATTAACCCATTTAACCGATTAAACCATTAGCTGGTTACGGTTACCCATGTTGGCTGGTTATGCCGGTTAAATCGGACAGCATTAATATGTATACTTACTCACAAAAATGTGATAGTACACCGAAATCTCATTTTGGTGACATTTGTTACCGACATTACTCGCATGTCGGTAATGAATGCGTGTAATGTCGGTAAAAAATTACCGACATGCATAAAAGGTCGGTAACAAATGTCGCCAAAATGAGATTTCGGTGTAGTTCGTAATCGAAAACTAGGTCAGCTGCCATTTCGTCATTTCACCATCAAATCTCATGGGACTGGGCTCAAAATGTGTGTTTCATCACTGCCGAGTGGCATCATACCGGATAGTTCGATCCATTCCGTGCAGCTGTGAAAATTTGGCCAATTTCTGTGGGTGGTAACCAATCTGTAAAATTTTTTTCCAAATTTTGAAAAAGTAAAAAGAAGCTCCACTTTTTGCCAAAATAAGGCATTAACTGCCCAAGTTTCACTCTGATCACTTGAGCGGTATACGAGTTATGCTTCACCGCGTTTTCGAGGTGTACAACGCGTCTTTATAAGCACCTTAAATGCATGCAGGTGCCTCTATAATCTATAGGGATGTATGGGCCTGGCGGTGTTAGAACGGTACAGCATGCCATGGCTTGGTTCGAACCTCATGCTGTGCAATTTTTCACCTGACCGACAGCTCTTAAATTGGCTGTGCCGAGCTCAGCACGAGCAACTACTGTGCGACGGGGCTTGTTGAAGTTCACAAGATCCAAAAGTTCTTCGGTATCAAGAGATAGACGAGCGATACAGTCAGTCCAACTGCAGTGAATGCTGGGATGCCAGCCAGGAAGAAAGATCGTAGCTTCCTGCGATCTCTTGTTTTATTTAAGATGGCCAGATTGGTATGTTTTTTGTTCACGTACACGTATACGAAGTAAATATATAATATAACGAATATTCCGTTCGAAATATCTAAAGATGAGATAAGCGAGGGCTATCGACGAGTTACTGATCTTGACAAGAGAAAAGATAATCTTGTGTGCAAGATGCTATCGCGTCAACTTTTGGGAAATGAATGAAAAAAAAATAATAGGAAACTAATAAATAGAAAACCCAAAGAAAAGCAGGTAGTGCGGTAAGAGTATCCAAGTGTATTGACAAAAGTGTGAGAAAATTTGAGAAAAAATATATGCAGAGAAACGAGGGTTAAAACAGTTCAGCGAGATAGATAATTTAGTGATAAGCGATGAAATAGGTATTGTGGTGTGGTGTGTGGGATGCTTTTACTCAAAATTAATAACAGATAAGAGGTGTTAGCGATAATCAAGGAGAGATAGGCTAGCATGCATTTACAATTTACGGTCAAGCACAGAAAGTGTTAACAGAGTAGGCAAGAATTAGGTGGATTCCTAATTTGTGGCATTTGGTCTTGATTATTATCAATGAAAGAAACTTAATTATACGACTCTACAAAGAACATTCTATCAGTACAAGTTATAAATGTCAGATATGTTAAAATGGTTAAATCCAATTTAAATTTTTAATTGTTCGAATTAGAGAAGATCAGATGGCAAGCTAAGCAAGGCTGCAGTAAAAGTAGTTACGATGTTCTAATTAGGTTCTAAGTTTTCAAAGATTGTTGCGAGAATGTATCGCCATGAATAGATATTCGGAAAAAAGTAACAATTACTTAAATGCAAGATTTGAACTTGGAAGGAATTCAAGTAATAAGTCACGTGTTTTACTCCAGATTTAAATACCTGTTTTAATCGTTAAACAATACGTAGAGATTTAGGCAGCCATATTTCTGTGGTAGGGAATCAGTTTTTTTTTCACTCCGACCAAAGTTGGTTTACTTAATATAAACTAATGAGATTATTTCCGGAGATAAATTCACCAATACAGCAAGCTAGATTAATTCTACGGTGACAATTGCGATACTTAGGGTTTCGATGTTCCAAGGAAATTGACCGGATCACTTATAACAATGAAGATAATTGAGAGTGTGAAATTATTTTAGTTAGATCAAGAAAGGGTCACGGTATCAGGTACAGAAGTTGCGATATTACATAAAGAAATGATGATATGAGACGAAGAAAGCTGGGATAGACAATTCAGACTTGAATCATTAACGGATGCATAACACCTGAGGCCCAAAGATATTTGAGAATTTGCAATAGATAAAAACAAGTTAGCCAGTCCCGGAGTGGCTCACGGTAAAGGAAATCTGGACACAAACATCTGAAATGTAAAAAAATCTGCCAAGTACCAAAACCATATTGTAATAAAAGCCATATAACATCGAGTTTTCAAATTGTGTAATTGAATATTGAATGAAAAAACTTCCTGGACTGCTCAAAGTTCTTTCTGAATGTCTTTGCCAATATATTCTTTAAGTCTTATGCTGCGCGTTGAAGTTTTTCTTCTCAAATGTATTTGGCGCAAAACTCTACGGATTCTCTTAATTACGTTTGTAATTTCAGGTCTGGTGACCTAAGCCCGTGGCAACAGACTACAAGAGTATAAGCTCTTGTCTTTACACGATCATGCGGAATTGTTTAATCAAACTGCTAGGCTAACGAGCAAAAGAAACAATACGGAGTATACAGAGTACATAGGAAAGAGAAGTAATGATAAGTAGGTCGAGGGGAAGAGTGATTACAATGAGTAAATACAAACTACACATTATAATAATCATAACATAGAACACCGTACAATTTATATTCCCAAATCATTATTCCACGTTATGAATGTGACAGATTAGAATCCGTGGTCAATTCGATGGTGGTTTTGGTACTTGGTGGATTTTTTTTACATTTTAGATGTTTTTGCCTAGGTTTCATTACTTTTTGCAAGTACTGAGCAGTGATAATGCTCTGCCGTAGTAACCGATAAATTAATTGTCAGTAAACCGCAATTTTTGTACTGGTTGAGATCCGCAACATTTATATCTTGTTGTTGATATAGTTGCTACGATGAGAACGCGAAATAGCAATACTGCTGATCCGATTGGCATTGAAAATGATAGAGGAAATTATTTCCTTTTGTTTTAAACGTTTCATTCAATCGTTAAGTAAATAAAGTACAGTTCAAGTTTGTCCATCTAAATATGTAACTTTGTTTTACACAGTTTTGAACTCTTGATACTAAATTACTAATTAATGATACCTGCCACATGCTCAGACCTACGACACAAGATTTCAAAATATATTATTTCCCGAAATTTGCGCAAAATAGAAAGTAAAAGGTACAATACAGTCAGTTTCATGTTGAGTGTTCTGAAATAAGATGTGTTTGATTTTGGGCGTACAACGCGTTGTAATGAATAAATCAAAAGGAATGGTAAATTAATAAAAATTTATGATCACGTTGCTAATGGATCAGTAATTTATATGAATTGCTCTGAAAACTAGAGAAAATGTAATTGTAGACGTGAGGAAGTAATTAACGTAATGTAGGGAGAGATTTTTATTTTTTTTTTTGCCATTAAAAACATTCTGAGAAGTACAGTGACAAATAACAGAACTACAATTACTCGAGGAATTAAATTTTTTGGTGAATTTATAAATATTTTTCACGATACGATAATTTTTCTTCTTCCTGAGTTGACAAAATGCTACCCGAGATAAAACTCAGATTTATCTGATATGCGTCCGTTCATTCGTACAAAATAATATAATATAATGTGCTTTATACAAAACTGTTTTGTTAACGTTCGTTTATTGTAATATTCACCCAGTTTTACTTGTAACTTTTTTTTACATTTTTTTTTCTTTGCCAGCAGACTTTGTAGATTACATTGTTGTTTTATTTGCAGTTTGACGTAGTTAGTTCATCTCCATTCTCGTAGCAAGTAGGTAATATATAATCCAAGACTGCGATCAAACTAAGATCGGATTTACTCTCACTATTATTTTTGACTTGCAAATATATGTAATAATTTACTAGTAATTAATCAGACACGTGTCGTATAGTTTTAACATTTTTATAGTTGTGACATATCAATCACAGCGCACTTATTTCAATAATTTGATAGATAGCATATTTCACAAGGTATTAACTGATTTGATCAGATTTTACAAGATGTCAAGTGATTCAACTGATTTTACAGATCTTAGAAGATTTTGTAACACTAAATTATTTCAGCATTTTCAAATTGATTTTATAACATTTCAACATATTTATTTCACAAGATTTTACTAGTTTAGAAATAATATCAGAAAATTTCCAACGATTCAAACGTTTTCAACAGATTTAATGTAAAACGATTGCACTAGTGGTTGATTGAATAATGATTTATCATTATCTCATAGGTTTCAAATGGTTTTAAATGTTACCAAGATTTTGAAAGGTTTTACTAGTTTTCAAATGATTTAAAATATTTAAAGAAATTTCATTTTAAATACAGAAAATATCAGTAGATTCTGAATGAATTAACAAAATTTTATAGATTTCGAATGATTTATAAGATTCTATGAGATTTCTAATGGTTTGGAGCATTTTACAGTTTATTTATTTGTTTTACTCTTGCGGCGAAAGTTGCTTTTCAGGCTGTTTTGCAAAATTGTATCGATTGCAGAACATCACATCTTCGTCAGTTCGATTCTTTATTTACACCTAACTCAGAGGATCTATTTTGCAAAATCACAAGAGCCCGTAATCCAAATCGCCGTGATAATTAACATCAATCGGCACAAAACAATAATCGACGCACTTTTTCACTCTCACGATACTCGATCACTCTTTGACTCACTTTCAAAAAATTGACAAAATGGCGATTTGTCAAAATTCCAAGTCCGAAAACAGCTTTTTTTAACAAAATTTTGTCTATAAAAAAAATTAGAAATATTTGACGGAGAATTTTTGTTCTGAATGTAAAAAAAAAATCGATTTTTTGAAAATTCTAGGCCACCGGGTCCCCTTAAATACTAGAATGTATCTACAATAGAAGCTTTATAGTACCTAATCATTTTCTTATTCACACCCTTCTATTCCGTCTCTGATTATTATAGTCTTAGTTACCAGTTCCATCAGCCATATTGAAATTATTCGACTTAAATAGTATCAAGAATAGGTACATACCAACATTTTATTGGTGAAACTGTATGTGGGTTGATGATCAGATTTGAAAGGAAAGATAGTAAAACAACAATATTCAACTTTCTATAAAATTGTGTGTATGTCAGATGAAATTTTTTCAATATTCAAAAACTCTGAGAGCTATGTATAAAAATTACATGTTTCATCGTGATTATTTTGAGTACTGAATGCTACGAAAAAAATGATTGAATATAGTGATTTTGAAACAGAGAGATTCATATTCGCAGCTGCGAGAGGGTCGATTCTCAAAATGTTATTATCGAGAAAGAAACTTTTAAAATAATTTTAGATTTTCGTTTTTTGCCGAAATGAGAGCACAATTTATGTAATGCAAATTTTTTAAACATAACTCTCCTTATACTGAAGAAACGAATTGAAAATTTCCCCAAATTAATTCTTGACGTATCTTCAGTGCTTTATAATAAATCAACGGAGGTGGATTTGTGTCGAAAGTCATAATAATTTTCCCAGTACCCAGGATATTTGAAAATTTTAAATAAGGCCCTTCTGAAGCAAATATCTTTTTTGTCGATACAAGTTTTTAATCTTCGCGATGACAACGGCCGAGAATTTTTAGTTCATTGAATATTAAGGCCAGACCATTACACTTTCGTTAAAATAAAACACCTTCCTGCAACATTTTATAGAGAGAGATTTATTGTGTCAAATTTTTCACGAAGAAGAATTCTTCCGATTCTAAACCATCGTTAAAAACATTTCGATAAAAATTCGAAATACCTGTATTTGGGTTTAAAGTGAATTGAAAAGTGGAATCCTTGAACGTTGATTAGTAGTCATAAAACCATCGAGAAAATTAAATCGATTTTCATATTAACTAAGGAGATTCACTTCGATAAACGATGTAAATAAACCGTTTCAAATATCTTATGTGATGTCCTGAATATATCATTTTCAGTTTGGACGTATAGTTCTTTGTTCAACTTTCTTCTCTTAACGAATTATTTTAAATTCCAAAGGCAGTATTTTGTTACGTCTTTCATGAGAGCTCAGCGTAAAAACAAAATTTTAAAAAAATTCAGAATTCTTCTCTGCATGTTTCTCTTTTTATAGTGAACTTCCTTAATTAGTAGTTAAATTTTTAGGAAACAGATTATATACTCTCATCGTTTCCACCCACTCATCGTCAGCGATTGCGTGCGGGGCTCAGTGCTAACAAATGAATGGTTTTGAGTTATGTTGAATGAGACGCGCCTTCCATCGTTGTGCAGAATTGATGATCACCGGTAGCATTACGCAACTTGACTATAGTCCACACTGAAAGGTGTGACAGTGACAAATTTACAAATATGCGAACGGAAGTTGCAGTTGCCAATTACTCAGGCACTAGTCTTGACTAGGTTTTTGTACCAACATTGCACTATGTATGAGTAATCCCACGTCAAACCGGACAGATTTGAGGTTTTTTGACCTGGTATTTTTTGAAATGATCGAATATTTGTTTGCGCAAAATGTACGTCAAAAGAAAAGATTCATATCTTGTCATTCGACTAAAACAAATTTTTTCGAAAATTACGAAGTATATTTCTTTTTCAAAAAATGAGCGTGCAGTCTAACGTAATAATTATCATCTCCAGTTCTATTCATCGCAGAGCAATGAATGAAAGCACATTTTGAGGTAGTAGGAAGTAACTTTTCAAAACAGAAATTTTCAAAAAAATTGCAACTTCAAATTATTGTAAAAAAAAGAAGATTGAAGCCCCCATAGAAACTAAAAAATATCTTTTTTTTTTAGAATGGAATCTCGATGGAATCTATATTTGTTTAGATTTATTAATTGAGAAAGTGTAAAATTGTATTAAGGGAATGAAATGATTGATTATATTGTTACAAAGGGTGGATCATCGTCATTAGATTTGCCCCCATTCTGATCTAGTAGTAATCATAGATAAAAGATGCATAAAAGCTTTCATGTGTTAAAAGAAGAGTAAGCTTGCTGCGTCAACCAATATTGTTGTAAAAACAGTCTTCTTTCTGACTTCGATATCCAGGAACACGTATCGTCAATAAAAGCATTTGTCCTGTTGGATCATTTCTTCTCGCTCAACGAACCCGTTAAATTTAATTTTTTTCATTTATATATTATTATTTATTTTCTTCTGTAACGTGAGAACGTTACAATATAATTGATTCGTTGTAAGAGATTTAAAGAGTACAATGAGAAGATGTGGAGGAGAAATCGTTCGTAAGGGGGAAAAGGTTAGAATTCAGTTTGGTTCTGGAACGAGAGATGAATATAAATGTTGACCGTAGCAAAAATATGACTTGAGAGAAAGTGTATGGGAAGAAGGGTCTAAAGAACAGAATAGTTGCAGCTTAACAGGTGCCCTGTGCAACTAGCAGTGAAGGGAGCAATCTACTAATGACTCGGTGTGGGAACCGAGTCTGGTAGGTGATAATAAGAAGAGGATAAAAGGTGTAAAGTAGCTGTAAGAGTGTGGGAACAGAGTTGAAGGGACGTGAGGTTCGAAGGACGTAACAGTTGTTTCCAAATTTGAATTCGAGATTCGAATATTCCAAATATTGAATCCAAAATTCCGATTGTTGAAGTTTTAACTTAATGCGATTTGCATGAAAATGGGGATACGAGGATTTTAAGGTTTCTGTTTTCGAATCAGATATCCAAATGTGCAAATTAAAAATAGCAAACCTGATATGGTGGCGAAGTATTTTTTTGCGAGGCGCGCGGTGAAAGATGTGAGGGGAATTAGCCATGGCAGCCATCTTGGTAGGTGTTTGCGCGCCATATACAGACCATTAAAAATTATCAATGAAATATTGTAACATTTGTCATTCGTAAGTCACTCTTATATTAAAGCACACAGCCAGTTCACATAATAGTCAGAAATATCAGAGAATCACATTTTGTGAAATGAATCGAGTTGTGAACATAGCACGTCATAGCGTGAATCCTAACCTATACAATTCTTATCACGAGTTGTCATACTTAAGCACATTTTACTAACAGCAATAAGGTAGGAATTTACTGCGACCACTGACCTATAAAATTGTAATAACAATCTGTTAGACAACATACTTCTATACTTACAAGTAGTTGAATAAATATTGTAATACACGTTGGAATACTTCTTTAGTACTACCCGGGAAAATACTATGACGTCTACGTGTGAACAGAGTTGCCGTTCAAGAATGAACAGGGATAGTTTGTAATTTTTATACGGCGCACGAACACTTCCTACGAATATGGCTGATCTGATTCGAAAAATTGTCGACAGTGGACTGTTTTTTTCCTGATAATTACTTATTCGATCACACTAGCCACGATCGTTCTTAACTGAATTCTGGTGCTAATTCATCAACTCCGGTGCTGTTCGCCAAACACCAAAAAGAAATAAAGAACAAGATCAAATCTTATAACTAACGATGGCAACACTCGCCAGAGTTAAATAACAAACTTACGAACAACCGCTGATGCGCTCTTCGCAACGACGCCAAAGAAAAATCTTAATACTTAATGCACTAATCACAAAATACTCAATAGTAAAACTAAACAAAGAAGTCAATTGTTAATTTGACGATCCTAAACTTAAAAATACTAATGGCGACGTATCCGCAAGTTGAATATTGTTCCAACAAAAAAAAAAAGAAAACAATATTGCTAAACCGGCCGCTCCCCCACCGGAAGACACGACCTAACCGAAAGGTGACACTTTCAAAACACACGAACGTTACTAGACCCCGTGCAGCGGAATTGGGCTGCACGCAATCTACTACAAAATTGACTTTACCTCAAACCTGGAACTCTACTCCAACTGTACAACAAATAAAATTGACTCGCATTATCGCGAAAACTCAAGCTACGGCCACCAACCAAGAAGATCGGTAACTCAATTTCGAGCACGTTTCGACACCTCAATCATCAAGGTGGCTAGCCGTTATTCGGACTATCGCGACTACTTCTCTTGAAATTCGATCGCAAAATTACAATTAGGGCTTACTGTTATGTCACTAGATTGAAAATTCACAAAATTCTTCGTATTTCTACAACAAAAGGTAGCTTCGTCACAACAGATAATTTTTTCTTAATTCCTCTAAATAGGCACTCTCGATTTCTCAAACGAGAACTCTTATCTGTATCGCAACCAATACAAGAGTGATTAGCTGGAAGTTTTGAACATCCGCTTTACGATTCGCGATATTGCCCAGTTCTCATTGGTTCTATGATTACGTATTTCTTAAATCTAGCTTATCGCTACGTCGATTTCTACTGTCGCGGGACGCTGATAGGCGGTTGGACTCGTCGTGACTCCACGTTTGTGATGTGGCGAGTCGCTGGTGTAGCGAGGCTGCGACTCGCTGGCCAACGAAGGGAATCTCGTTCGCTTCGGTTTCCCTTTTTTGTCTTTACCATGTGATTATTTAATAATTATCTTTTTTATGATATCAATAAGTAATTCGAGAATTTTTCCACTTGAAATATAACTCTTAGAGACGGAGAAACTTGAAAATTAAAAGCTGTATTATCTCACAATAGCAAGAAAACAAGTTACCACTTCTGTGATTATAAGTATTGGTACGGCAGTACGTATTCATGGTTTACAATTACTTTTGATTCTATACTCTTTAGATCAATATCTCACTCTTATTTCAAATTCTCATCACTGATCTTAGGTTTACGTTTTGTTGCGCTAATATTACACAGTGATACCTCATTCATAGTACATTTTTATCTTTCCGAATCCAAAAACAGCATAGTTCGAATCTTTGGTCTGAAGGTGCAGCATTCTCTCCTGCAACTACCTAGGATTCATCACCTAAGTGCTTTTGTAATTCATGAATGTTATTCATTACAATACATAATTGTTTTGCTTCTGGTCTGAAATGCGGATGTTCATTACGTTACTGTATTTCAAATAAAAAATACTTGAAGAGATGTTACAATGCAGGTAAAATTGAATTTTGCGGTACCACTGGCATTTTGTATTTCATCAACCCTATAATTATGCTGCGTCGCGCGTCGTCTTGTCCTCTAGATCAATAAGTAGGATAAGTAGTAACGCCAGTTGGTTGATCCGCTACAGATTTCAAAATCAATCCACTCAACTTTCAACTCATAGAGGGCAGAGCCGATCCCCCACAACGTCATTACGTTTTTCTCTGTGATCCGTGACAATCACGTTTTTCCTAATAAATAAGTTGTGGTGAAAAGTATTCTTTTCGAGTGTTTCAACATTTGCTAAATGCATAAATATGGGTTTATCATCGAGAGAATCGTCGAGGAGTCATCGGAGACGAGAGGTTTCGATGGGGGGCCCGTTTTTGGACAAATTACGTCGTCTGGAATGAGGACAGATTATTGTTGTCCTATCGACGGCCATTCGCGTTGAGAACATTTGAAATCGTGACGCAGCACACGTTCGAGATCGCGTCGTGCACGTTCGAGTGACGTTTCAGGTAGTTCTGATAAAGAGAACTGCGAGCGTGTCGCTGTTAAACACAGACGAATGACACGTTCTAATCGAGACCTCTCAACGGAATCTGCGAGATCCGTCACGTTCTGAGGCGTCGGTAAAACAGCCAGCGGCTGGTGGTAAGCCAGCACCGACGGAGCTCGGGTTCGCTCGGCGATGATCCGGCGAAATACGATCAACTCGGTCTTGATATTCACTTGGCAATGGCGGAGCGGTGGACAAAAATTCTTGCAAGATGGCTTTCCGAAAGATCCGAAGCAGGATCTTGAAGCAAAATCTCCGAAAATTGGAAATTGCCGTCTCTCCAGAACCCCAGCTGAACCTGCAAATCGAGTCTGCTCTGTCACCAAGGATTTATTTGATTGCCGTTGTTAGAACTGCCCGTTTTTTAATTAACAACCGAGATTGTGTGTTGCAACGGTTTTGGACCATTATATCAAACGCTCGGCACAAGTACAGCCTCAAAATGAGGACATCTTATTTTCAACGTACAAGAAACGACATCGAGTCGCGTCGACCCAAACAAGTAGTAGATGGTTGAAAAGTACGATGGTTGACCGAAAGTGGCATCGATGTTGCCGTTTTTGGATCACATAGTGCAAGATACGCTGTTACTTCAGCAGTATATCGTAGAAGTGCGAATATCGAGGTAATTCGTAAAGCTGTAGGCTGGTCCTCGAAGTACAGCGTGGCTGCTCATTTTTATAACCGATCTGTGATCGTAAATACTGACGTATCTAGATCTATTATTAATTCAGTTTATTAATTGTTTGTTAAAAAATATGTGTCTGACCTGGCATGTCATATATATATTTCGTGACGTCAGAAGCGGGGAAATTGGGTGAAAAAGCCTATACGAATCCTGCGATAACGAGAGTATGAATCTTACTCGGAAATATTTTAAATCGTAGCTTGAATAATAGTGCACGTGTGATTCTCAGTCACTGCTCCGGCAAATCGCTGATAATGTTTATAATAAAGAATGATGAAGTGAATAAAATCACGCGACAACAAACATGGCCGATCGGAGCTACCGCATGTTGAATATTCACTGATTGCACTGTTCGACAATTTCTTTCACCCTCGCCAGGGAGATTCACACGTACAAAAGCACACACGTTATCCGGGAAAACTTATACTATCAATTATTTTTTTGTAAACATGGCTCGATTCGTATACGCGTTTTTCATGTGACAGCAGCCCGTTTATGGTCCACAAGAAGTATGTTTCGATCTGTAACTGACATCATTGGTTGGATCTAACAGAACAAGCCAATGAAATCAGCGGCTTTAGTTCACCGTTCAACGTTCAGAGGCGCTGCACGTATTTATGACGTCACGATTTGATATTTTCAAGTCAGGTCAGCGGCACCGACCACCGAATAGATCAAATCCACCCTTTTATTCCCAGTCCTCTTTGATACATTGGCCATGCAATTTGGTGGCTTTCAAATGTAATGGGGTTTTGGGGGATCGGCTCTGCCCGTGAGTGGATTTTGAAATCTGTGGCGGATTGAGCAACTGGCGTTACTGCCTAGTGATCTATTTGGACAAGACGATCAGCATAATCGCGATCGAACTTCACTTAAGGTAAGTTCATTTGATCGTACAAGTCTCAGTGGGTTCTCCTTTTCAGGTTGGTTTGCATTAGCCTTGTATCAATTATACACGGACTCAAAGTAGTTATTTTTGTGGCAAGGTCGCAGAATATAGGGATTTCTTGTCGAACGTAAAGTGCCGCACGAACCGAGGGCGAGGCGAAATTCATACGAGTCAAGAAGTCCCTACATGCGAACATGCTACATAATATCCTATTTTCTGTACTACCTCCTTTCAAAATCGAGAATATTTTATGAGCACTAGTGCTTATAAAACCCGCATGCAGTCGAGTTGTTGATGGAGGTGGTTTACAGAACCTGTATTCCCTCTCCGTAGGTAGAGAACAAACTGTTTATAGCATCAAAAACTGAGATTTATAACTTTATCTGTCAATAAAACATACGGAGTCACGACAGCTGGTGATGGTGCCAAGACGCAGTTATTTAACGAAATGAAGAAATTAAAGGAATAGAGTAAAAAATTTGAAAGTCATGGCTATACGTCCGCAAATGAGTAGACTTGGTTCATTATTACGTAAATGGTACATAAATATTGTAACACAAATAAGTATTTTCGAAGTTTTTTGTCGGTATTTTTGTAGCGAGACATCGATCGGTACAGGGTAAGACAGTAGAAACTCCGAGAATACGAGGATCAGCTTAGTTGATTAATAGACATCGTCCTGCAACCAATCAGAAAAATACAGACTGATATTTACTTTTGGCGAAAAAATTTACTTTGAAAAACAGGCACCTATTTTTGGTCATATTCACAGTGTAATTCATGGTTGATCATTTGGTTACAGGCGCTAATTGTAAGTACCGAGATACGGGCGCTTGAATGCATGTCGAAGAATTCAGGGTGACTTCCTTTTAAATGAAGGGACATGGTATTTAAAGATAAATACAAAAGTGAAAAACACTTGGTTTGTACACAATTACTTGGTATTTCGTCAATTAACCATTTCATGCATACATTTTTCCTTATATGCGATTCACTTAAAATTTTGCACACATGGGCTTTTACGGTTGCTGATTATGAATCTAAACGCTAAACTTGAAAGTTCAAAATGGTGGATCAAATATGGCGAACATAAATTTTAAGAGTTATATAGTTTTTGGGGTCACTGATTAGGAATCTGAACTCGAAATTAGAAAACTCAAAATGGTGGATCCAATATGGCGTATGAATTTCGACCATTTGTTTACATGTGCTATTTTTTGCGATTACTAAATAAATATATTTCATATTTTTAAGAGTTAGAAATATCTTGTAAAGTTGCAAAAAAGGTGGGACGTCGAGCGTCCCAGCGTGAATTAAAGGGTTATAATACATATGAGTTGCATCAACAAATCTCTTCTCTTTGCGTGTCGCACGAATTAGGAAGGTCGTCACGTTTCGATCATCGAATTATGTACATACACGTTCGGAATGTGAATATATCTGGCATTTTCCGACCTGGCTGGTGAAAAAAAACTGCGTGCATAATAGGTGAAGAGTGAGGAAAAGACAGTAAAATATTGGCTAGACAGGCGGGCGCCGCGCTAGCTGGCGTCGGTTTTTCAGCGTTACGCGCGATCTGGCGTCGCGACGCTGCATGGTACCTACTTCATTCCCCGACGGCGCTGCGTCTCTCGATCGTTTCTCTTTCGTTTCTCTTTCCCGTTGTGCGGAGACACGGAGCATCCCAGCAAATAAACCGGACGAACTTCGTTCTCAAATACACACCACTGAGATAACGCCCACGAGCCCCACATACATAAACATAACTACGGTTTTTTAACTTCTCGACAAACTTTGCCAAGAATTTCTTCCCGTCAAGTTTCCTTAGATTTTTATGGCGCGTCCTGCACGCCACGCTACTGCAACGTCGATAGCCTGAGACGTCCTTTTCCCGAACTCTCTTACCCCCCCCCCCCCCCCCCCCATCGCAGTGTCACAGTGTTTCAACGCTTTGGGGTGAAAACCCTCAACACAACAAAAATTCACTGTTTCATTTTATATTGAAAAAAAAATAAATAAAAAGGTAGTTTGATTGGATGTCAACTGGAATTCCATAGAATGTCATCTTGATCCAATTATGCAAATGGGGATTTTCAACTTTGCAGTACTGATGTATTTGCATCACTGATCTCTACTATGAATATGACGCAGTTACTACACTCTTAATTCCTATATCGAATTTCAAATAGTTTGAAGTACAATTTTATTACAATGGAAAATTGATGTCCATGTAATTGCTTGACTATTAAGATCCATTTGGTTATATTTTAAGTTGCGATTAGTTATGGGTATAGCCTATATTCGTTTGATTACTGACTATGAAAATCCAATCCATATTAAGGCCGAAGGTGAGTGAGAGGCTCGCTTCGTCGATGGCCGAACATGGTCGAATTTATGAAGCTGGTGCTTAACGATATGTCAGTCCTAATGTACATACCTACTATAATAACTGCGATATATTTAACGGCCAGCATTTCCTACTGTTTCTGAGTGATTCTGAAAGCATTTATTTCGTACTGGACGTTGAATACAGCTTTTATCTAACTACTGTAGTTTGTGTCGAGGAATCGATTCTTACTGAATCGATGAGAGTATAAATAGCGCCTTGGCAACGATTTTTAGCATCTGGGTCAAGAGCACGAAATGTCACCTGTGCACATTTATAGTGAAACCTCAATAGTAACTGCTGTTCAAAAAAAGAATTGATATTGTTGGTGTGACTACTCCATACGTATAGCTATAGAAAACACGATCCATACATGCTAAAAACTTCTAATTCATACCAACAAGGAAGGTATCCCAGGTCGATCTCGGAGATTTGATTTTTTTTTTAAATAAGTTACAGTAGACAAACAGCTCCGCGACACTTGGTTTTTTTTTTTTTGTTTTTCAATAAACATTTCAAGGGGATGAAACCACCCTCCAAAGTAAAGCATGTCAAGGAGCGATTTGACAGTTTTCCCACAAGAACATAATACTTTTTAACCATCCAACTGGAAAAAATTTCTCATAACAAGAAACGAAAAATTTAATTTTCTCAATCAAAAACAAAAAAAGTGCTGTGAAAAGTACTAGATACTTACTACACATATTTAAACCCAATCGGTGTTGAGATATGAGCTGATCAAGTTGCTGCGCAGCAAGGTACCGGTACCTCGTCGATTCCATGGAAATACTTGAGGAGTCAAGAATTCTAATTCTGAAAGTTGTTAGAATAGTTTTCTACGTGGAATCTACGAGGTCAGATAAAGGGTAATTAGTTTGTTTGTACCGTATTTCATTCATTTGATAGCAAAACATATTGCAAATACATTTTCCATTTTCCAACTCTAGTTCAAACACTTCCTATGTATTTATTCATCAGTATCTTGTAAAGTATTAACAAGACGAACAAGATACTGATACGTATATACACACGAAGGATTTAAGCTAGAATTGAAAAATGGAAATCACAATTGGGCCATTTTTTGGTAGGAAAATAAATGAAATGGGATATAATTAAACCAAGTACTCGTTATCCAATCACGTAGACACCATGTAGAAAGTATTGACAACTTTCAGAATTCTAATTCTTGAGTCCTTTTTTATCATTATTTCCATGGAACCGACGCATCATCCGTGCTTTGCTCCGTTGCAACATGACCAGCTCGCATATCATATTTTCATTACTGGTCGAGTTTAAGTAGTAAGTATTATAAGTACTTTTCGATACAGATTTTTGATGCAGTTATTTGTGACAAAATTCCAGATTATTTTTGAATTTGTTTTATTAAATACCCAAGGCGTTCCATTTCCAGCTGATACTCTCTGTTTATTTCGTTAGTAAGTATTTACATTTTTAGTAATTAGAACAGTCCAAAACAGGTTTTTCTTAATTATTTCGATGATATTTGTAGATTCAAATCCACTGAAATATTGATCTTTCGAAAAAAAAAAATGAAAAATTAAAAAGATGCTCCACTTTTTGCCAAAATAAAGCATTAACTGCCCAAGTTTCACTCTGATCGCTTGAGCGGTACAGGAGTTTTGCATCCCCGCGTTTTCGAGGTGTACAACGCGTCTTGAAATTCATTTTTCTCAAGTCCATGCAGGTCACACTAAACGGCACGAGGAGGTCGCAAGACCAAGTCGGGGCCGGTTGGCGGGCGAGCGGAAGAGCGAGCGAGAGAGAATAAGGGAGGGCGTTAGCGGCGCGTCCGTCGGGTTCAGAGTAAGTCCCCTAGACAGGTGGCGCTACAGTCGATGACAGTGGTCACACCCCGAAGGCGCGCGCTTAGAAAGCAGATTGAGTCCGACCACGAACCGAACAGGTCGCCTTTCGGTACTAAGTAAGCCGTAGTCACCGCCAGAAAACAACAATAAACACGTTTACCACCAGGAAGACTGTGTCGGACATTATTCCCGGGTTTTCTGAAAAAAGAACTTATTTTCTTTGTCATTTAACGCAGTTCCCAAATTGTAAAGAAAATTTAAAGTCTGTTGAAAAATACCAGAGATATGTGAGTTTTATTCATTAGACTGCATAATGTTGGTATCCTTGTAACTTTTTTCTATCATTACAAAAATGCACCAAAATTAGCGGTAAGGTATCTTAACCGGTTTACAACAAGACCCGACTAGAAAATTCTTGAGTATTTCATAGCATCAATAAAGCCTGTCAAAATCTAAAAAATTCCGTATAATTTAATATTCTTTTTCTTCTTATGATTATTTTGGTATTCGTTCACTTTTTACTATACTTTCCAACAGTATAGCTTCTAAATATTGGCACTTGAAAAAGGACATCCTAATTACGACTTAATTAACTGGTTCACTGGGGGACTCGGAATCAACGTTTTGTGGCAAAACTGTTGGAAGCCAATAATATCGCATTGAACATCAAACCTTGTCACTAAGGGGTTTTGTGGTCATTGATTATGAATTTGAACTCGAAATTCAAATGTTAGAATTGGCGGATTCAATAGCGCGGATCGTAATCCATAGTCACTTGAATTCGTGAATTTCGAGTGATGACGAATGTCAATTCCAAATGACAAAATTCAAAACAGCAGAAATGAATGGACTTCCTCCTATACATATTTATTGTACACATACATCACGAAAATAATACATGATACGTTAAACTTGACAAAGAGATAATATTAATTACAGTAATTAGATCATAAAATATTCAGACTCCCAACTGCTATATGTATCTTTAATTTTGGTTCTTATACAAGAATCACTTTCTGGGCTCTTACCATCAAAACTCACCGATGACTTCATAATTGAATGATTCAATCCAATTATATTCTATTGACATTATGCTCAAATTGTTCAGTGATTTTCGACTCATTTTGAAGCAATAATAGCTTTTTCGAAATTATGTTAAGTTTTGAAAAGCTTCGCTTTCGTAAACAAACGGTCATGGGCAAAGGATAGTAAAATGCATATATGCAACGTGATAACAGTATTTGGAAACACAGAATACAGATCACTTTTCGCTGTACAAGACAAAGATTGAAGTGTTAAGTTTCCAAAAATTTTACAAAGTTTATTTAACTGTCAACAAATACAATGTGAAAATTATGAGAAATTTTACTCCCATAGTTTGTCTTAAAAAAACATCCAAAAAACCTTTCAAAAAGGCCTCATGACCATTATCATTTCAATACACCCACGGCACAGCTACTATTTGAAAATTCTGCTTCACTACGGCCATACCGTTTTAGTTTCGTTTCTTTCCGTTCCATTCACTTCCACTAATTTCATCGTGATCCCGACCTAAGTGCGCGGTGCTTTTCTGCGCAGATACTTTGAAATTCGCACCGTAACTTGTAATTACCAAGCGCTGTAGATAAAGAAGAGCGCTATCGGTAACGAAGAGCGTGACATGACACTGCAAGTGTACCCCCCCCCCCCCCCCCCCCCCCCTTGTCGAAGGTTATTACAGCGCGGCTAGCTCCCCCCCCCCCCCCCTCGACCCGTGAGCGTGACGTAGTTTTTGAATGTCCTCTTAATCAAAAAATACTCGACCAAGAAGCAGCTTATACATATAGATGTTGGTTAGTGTATAGCAGATGTCGAACTTGGCTTATTAGCTGATTGATTTTCAAACTTTTCTCCATTTTCCTTAGCAGGATGATTGAATATTGTGTATGGCGAAACGAACGAGTAGAACTATACTTCTTTGACGATTTATTTGATACGACTTCCCATTGCATTTATGTGCTTAGTTCGCATTCGTAAAATATTTCTGTACGTATTAACGTTGGATACATATAGGTATTCTTCACGGTTCGCCAGACTTGACAGTAAAAATCACATTTCTCAATTTACGGGTCACTGTTCGCAATGTTCGGTGACGCTTACACTTCCCATTAAGTTTCACGCGCATTGGCATGTATAATATAATATTATACTTATACACGTTTGGTATGCGCTACACTTTCCATTATTGTTCGACCTACTTTGTTGTGGCACATGCCAAATAACCATAAATCAGACGAGAAACTGTTGTACCTTTAATTAATGTCATCCTGTAGGAATACACAGCCGCTTTTTAAAAACGTGTATAGCCGTACATGATACCAATTTGTAGGATATGGGATGTATTATTTCTCATCTATACCAGATAGTATTCTTCTCATGACTTCGGCAAATGAATCACATGTTTCATTGAAAGAAGAATTCACTTGAATCAAATTATCGTGAGGTCGCAAACTTCTTGCTGAATATTTAATTTATTCTTGTGAAACATTTTTTTTCTTTAAGTGTGTAATCATTTTCTTTAGTCGGAAACATTGCGTAAAATTGATCAACTTATTATTTGATTGAAAAATAGAATTTTCTTGACTCGGATGAACTGAACATTAGATTTGGGTCTATGCGCGTGACGTCGACATTTATCATCGCAAACGAAGGAAACAAGAATAAGTTCTATGACTGTTTTTCTGTTTTTCTCAGACCAGTCTATTTTTCCTGCTTGTCACTATTTGTTATACGCTATAGCTACAGGATAAAGAATTTGACTTTCATTTGAGAAATCAATTTAATTTCTACTTCTGTAACACCATTGAGGTAATTTTTAATATTTTTCTTGTTTCAGGTAAGTGACACCAGAAGAATTTCCGTCCACGGATAGGAAGGTAGAAATGGTAAAAATAGGATAACTGATTTATAAACATTTTAGTGTTGGTTATACAATTTTATAACTATTGAATGAGGATAGCTGCAGTATAACATCAGTTGTCGTTATTGTCTAATTGTAAGAAATCAGATCTTCTTCACGGGGGTAAGGAAAATGTTTATCGAATTGCGTGTGTGTGTTGCGTGAATAAAAAAAAAAATCGAAATCTAAAACCAATTTCAGTCGTTAATTTTATATCATTTAACCGTTAACAGTACAAAG
Source organism: Diprion similis (assembly GCF_021155765.1). Classification (NCBI taxonomy): domain Eukaryota; kingdom Metazoa; phylum Arthropoda; class Insecta; order Hymenoptera; family Diprionidae; genus Diprion; species Diprion similis. Next base: position 8,922,608 of record NC_060111.1, on the reverse strand, counting down.
TTTCCTGGTATCGTGTTAAATGCAAACACACCTAAAAATGTTTATTTGGAGGGGTTATGTGTTTTCAAAAATGTTAATCTTCAAAAATTCACGTTCCACTTGCCACCAGTGGAGAAGAGAACTGTTCAAAATCATCGTAGAGTTTTTGAGAGGCTGTAGCTGAAATGCGAAATATTCAAAAAGGTAAAAAGTTTCATTGATTAGAAATTATCTTCTTTCCACGGTTAAAAAGACATTGTAATTTTTCGAAAATTGAAGGTACGAAAGTTTCGCAGCTATATGGTCACAGTAAGCAAAGTATGATTCGATAGGTTACCCGATAAACGTGATTCGTACTTTTGGTAGAAATGTTATCAAGTCTATTACATTTCTTATTACGAAATTCATGCGTGTGCCAATTAGAGAGTAGCGAAGAGTTAAGATTGTACGTGCGGATTTGTGTAATACGAAATACTCGTGAAAAATTACTTTTGCCTAGCACTTTGGTCAAAACTAAATGGTGATGTTAATTTCAAACGAATTGACTTTCAACAATAATTGATGGGGACGTACGAAAAAAGATGAAAAAAAAAATATCTGATTTCACGCTTAGACAATGATTTCACGAAGGCGACATTGTAATAGTTCTTTTCTCTTAACAAAAAAAAAAACTACATTACTTTTAATATTTCAATTCAGAATAAATATTTTTTTTTTGTTGATACATTTTCTAATTTAAGTCCTTTTTTGTATCTATTGCACCACAAATATCTCACTTTTTGTTGATATGCATTAGGCCTGCGATGCACGCACATACCGTGCCTAGACGTGGAACGAGACACCTCGCCACCTACAGATAGGCAACCGGGCGTTACAATTTCGTTCGTGAAATGGCAAATTGTAGCACCGATTGTCTATCTGCAGGCGCCCAGGTGACCCCACGTGTATGCCCGGTTGGTATATGTGCGTTGAGGCCACGTCGATAATACACTTCTTCAGTTTTTCTTTCTTTCCCCAATCGTTATATGTATGTTGCAAGTGAAACAATAAAATTGAAAAAAGCGTCATTCGATTGTTCACTGGAATTTGAAATTTCACAGAAAATTAATGTCGACGTAATATCATAGCTGGTATTGGAAAACCAATAAAGAATATGGATAACCCGGAGCGGGCACGTTCTCTCGTAAACTTGCATCGTTTGTTCGGAACAATGTCTAATAACCTCTATCGTAATTTTCAAATTATTTCGTAATGAAAAAAATGGTATCGTATAACACTAACTCATGTCACGGCCGCTAATAAAATGAATTCAAGTAATAAATATTTTTTGATAATCAATTCTCAGACATAAATTGCTTTTCTAAATTTTTACATGAAAAAAATCTCAACAAAGCCGTCATCAGTTTAAGAATGGTCCATTGATCCCAACGAATATCCTACTCGAAATTGGTCTGACGCTTCTTTCTATTGTAACGCTAATTCATGCCAATTATTAAATCCCGTCCAAAAGTATTACATGAGTACTCCAGAAAAAAGGGCTTTTAATTTTTGGGTTTGATTTTTCATTTCAATTTTGAGCGAGTTACTGAGCGAGAGTAGCTATTTTGCACACTGCGTGTAAATTGGGCACTTTGCATACTGCCAACAGATAAGAAATCAAATTTCGCTCACCGAGTTAAAAAACACCTGTTTCTTCAAATTTTTTGATACGGCAATACGAGCAAAAGCAATTCTTCAATTTTTTAAATGCAAGTTTCTATAGCATTCCATTAAGCTGCACTAACTCGAAAAAACTGACTTTAATTCTTTACAACTGAATCGTATTGGTGCAATACAGTGAAAATGCTATTATCATCATTTTCATTTTACAATAAATGTAATTCAATTTTCGTATGGTGTATTTAATTATTACAATACCTTATCTTATTTGGGTGTTTTCTAAAACTGGAATTTTGAGCAGGTCTCAAATTAGGTTGACGACAGTGATGAGCTTACATCTGTGACAGATTTCATTGAATTAAGTTGAGTCAACTGAGAAAATGTTTTTCGTCGCTAGGCGGTATTTTCAACAAGTGTCCTGATTTTATTAAATGAAAGAATAGAATCAGATGAGTGTACCATTTTCATTACTAAAAATTTCGCATGTTCATGAATACATTTCAATTAGTTTTTCGAGGCTAAAAATAGTAACGATAACGTAACGAAAGGTCAGGGTAAAATATCATTATTCTGACGCACTGCAGCTAATAAAAAAATACTCATTATCACACGAACTGTTGAAATAATCTCTCAATTACAGATATGCGGTGTACTTGGGTTTGATTTTTCGATAAGTGATAAATCCGGACACTTACAAGGAAGGTATCTCAGGTTGATCTCTCCGATTTGATTTCTTTAGTGATATGTTATAGCAGACTGAAAACTAAGCGACGCGCATTTTTTTTATCTGCCATTAAACACTTTGGGGGGGTGAAACCACCCTAAAAAATAAGACATGTCAAGGGGCAATTTGGCAGTTTCACCCACAAGAAGATAATATTTTTGAACCAATCCAACTGGAAAACTTTTTTAATAACGAGAAATTGAAAACATAATTTTTTTAATTACACGAAAGAAAAAAAATGAAGGGGATGAGCCACCCCTAAATATGATTACTTTTATGCAAAAAATTGTCAAATTCACATCTAAAAATCTGAAAAGATATATATTGTGGACGGACATCAAGTAAAATGGACGTGTCTTTGTATTTTGCAGAAAAAAGTTATCGTTTAATGTGTGAATGCTTGCGTAGATTAGAAGCTGCTGATAACTGATAAGGTGCTATATTTTAATATGCTGCGAAAAGTTAAAATATAAAAGTGACATATGTTCAGTCTACTACTCATAACATCATGAAGAACTTTAAATGCATTTTTCTCGGAACAATATTTTTTAAATCGGGCGCACATTTTTCTCAAACATTGCTGGAATGGACTGGACTTGCATCATTACACATATATTGAGAGAATGGGTATACCTATAGCCGAAAGAAAATTATTTCCATAGTTTCGACACATCTACCCCAACGCGTCCCTTTGTTTTGATTGAAAATTTTATAAGAAAATGAACTTCAATTTTTAAACAACGTTTAACCAGCTGCATAAATACACTTAAATATGTCGATTCGAACAGAAAATTTTCTGTTGCAAATAAAAAAATTGATTCCTCAAAAACACCTTTGAAGAGTGTATCTAGATTAAAAACCGCTCTAATAAGTTTTGTTCGTAAGAATTGCAAATTATTATATACACAAGATAAACAACGTTCAGGGGTAGTTACCCCATCGAATAATTATTTCCAAGATTTCATTCATTTTTCTTAGATTTTATCATTTTTTGCATCTTTGACGCGTGCGCTGATTCTGGTAGATATAATATAAAATGTCTGGGACCAGCAACATGAATCAGTACAATTACATTAATATTATACCGTAGCATACCCAAACCCGTCATCAGCTTGCTCGATAAGTTTTTAAAGTTTATATTCGAAGACTTTGAATAGGATTATAATATTGAAAGATGAAAAATTCCCGAATTGTTATAACAGAAGGCAGCTCTATTCCGTAGTTGACGGATATGATGGATGGCATTGGATTCGTTTCAATGACTTTTCTGAGAAGTTTCGCATATAAACTGTACTCCAGGGAGAACCGTAGGTTGTTACATCTAATACTTTCCGGTATCTCCCTAACTTTACGGAATTCTTATCCAAGTTTTATCATTCTACTCTCGAAGAGTTCTTACTGGAAACTACTAAATTAAATCACTTGTTCAGACTCCTGCATGCTGGGTAGCGAGGCCAGCTCCATAAAATTGATCGGAATGCTTGTCAATTCAAATAAGTTTCACGATCAGTTACATAATTTTGAAATGCTCGAACAACAACACGGACGCTGGCTTCGAGAAGTAATCATTTCATAGTCCTCGATCCCATCACGTGTGTTTTCGCATAAGGATTTCCGTTCTCTCGCTGTGTCTGTCTCTTTATACGTCGCCCAAAGCCTCTTAGCGTATAAATTTACAACGAGATCGTGTTCCGTGCTTTGACAATTTCTGCAAACTGTTTTCGATGAATTTTAAATTTCAACTGTGAAAATAACCACGAAAGCATACATTTTTTTTTCTTTCATGTCGTTTTACTGGGTCGAGCGAACTGAGGTATCTCAGTTTAATCACTCCGTGAAAAATGTTGTACGTAACCCAATTACTGACAACGTATTTCATGCACTTTTTGCAAGTTATAGAATGGAAAACTTGCATCAATGCTGATTACATGAATGTATGCACAACCTTCAAACAAAGTAGTGGTTAATCTAAGTGGTAGTAGCTTATTGAAAGACGTCAGCAGTCTCGGCGTAGGATGTGTAGTTTTGTAGAGGTCCTCAACAATCTTCCACCTTGTTGAGAATAGTATCAATTCGTATAACTTTACAACTGCAACCACATCACGGTAATATCATTATCAAGATGAGCACAGCATCTGTAATTAATGCCAGGATACGCAGCTGCAAGCCAGTGAACGCCGCGGCTGGTTCTATACGATTCTTTATTGCTGACTAGATTTAATAGGTAGTTAGTCGTGAAGGATAATCACAAGAGCAATTGGACTGGCGCAAACTCTTCATAAGCAATGCAAGTACGTCTACCGGTATAATACGTACTCCAAGAGTTCCTTTGGTTATTTGGAATTGAAAACTAAGAAGAAGCTTCATGCTGTTGTTGCAATAAAAGGATATCCTAGGCAAAATTGCGCGGGTTTATGAAGAGATCGTTTTATTCAGGTCTACACGTTTTGCTCAAGGCATTAGTTTCACTGATCTCTATACTAATTGGATGCAGTACGGTATGAGCAGCCTTGTAACTATTGATAAGCCATGTTGCTTGTGGTGAATTTGTTCCACACGGCACTTCATCTGCCTCGTCTATGTAATGTGTGGCTGGATATAGCCGAATTCAGTAATGTTTTGTGAGGTGCTTGTGATGAGGAAAAAAATGTCTATAACACCCGTGACGTATAGGACAAAATTGGAATAAAATATGTTTCAGTGATATTGAATATTGAATACATTACGCCTTTTATGAAGCAAAGTTTACTTTTTAACGAATTTCCCATAACTTTAGTCTCCACAAACTAATTCGGAAATAGCGATTTCGATGATTCTTTTTTTATCTTCGTCGTATGATAGGTTTTCTCCTAATAAAAACTTCCGGTACACTTTTCTCTAATCTGTCCATAACAGATTATTAAAAGTCTGTGACACCCAGGCTACTAGGGCCAGTCTACTATTTCTAGTATGTATTTCTTTTTCCCACGTATACATACATGCTACCTCCAAACGAGGAATTATCATTATTTCACAATTTCGATACAGTTTTTTACCCATCGTGACTACACTTGACACCACTAACAAATTTCAGAAATCTGGAGGTAGAGGCCAATAGCTAGGAATGTTAGCTAGAAAAGAAATTACTGCACTTGCAACATTTATAACTGTGAACGTCATTAAGAACCGAAATAGATGAAAAAGGGTACGTAGGTGGAAAGAAATACTTGAACCAACAAATTAGATTTTGTTGGAATCCAGTTGCTTCCAACAAGTATGTACCGCTTATTTGTTCGAAATACGATATCTTCAATTCAACAATTTCGATTTAGTTAGTTTAACAAATAGATTTGGTCAACCGAATTTCTTGATTCAACAATACTTAATATATTGTTACAACAACAATGACACAAACTCGATCCGTTTGGGCTTAGCGTATGTTTGCCGAAGACGAATATTGCAAGTAGGCTAGGCTCAAATACCGATGTGTCCTTGTTGCACAAGATTCTTCATGTAACAAGAGGATGTTACGCGTTTTTCGCGAAGTACGAAATTGAGTTTAAGATACTGGTAAGGTAGGGTTTGTTCACGACAGCGTGCAGTACTGAAAAAAACATTTTTAACTCCTAGGACTAAAAAGTAGTTTGTTCTGTACTCCGCGCATGCGCATTCGCAGACTTACTCGACCGTCATAGAAACGGGTACTTCGTGTACGGAAAACATGCTTGCGGTATATAAAAGCCTTTCGTGTCACAATCGAGTGAAGCGTTGATTCGACTTGATGTTCTGATGTGTTTTCGTAATTCAGTCAACTGAATATCATTTCATTTGGAGGGGGGGGGGGGGTGAAGGTTTTTTATTTATAGATTCTTCCAAAATTTGTCAGATGAATGTACAACATTTCAAGATTATTGTGTTAAAATTTCAAATCAATCAGTAAAAAACCGACAGAGATAGAGTGTTTTTAGTCTCCGTCCCTCCCATACGATTTATAGCGCAGCAGGAATGTGAATGTGAACGAATGAATAGACATCGAAGGTTAAAGCTCTGTATTTTATGGACCTGGCATTGATGATTCTGTGTAAGTAAAAAAAAAAACACTTGTTCATCGATGTTTAGTTTTTCAGTTTTCGGTGTAAATCCTCAACATGATTTTTACACAACTTGCGCTTTGAAAGTCGGTGGACACTACCACTTGAAATCTACTGCACCGATCTTTCTTAAATTTTGCACACTCTTTCTACTCATTACCAGCGTGGTAACGCTGTCGAGTTTTTTGTTTTTTTTTCTTTAATTTTGTCAATTTTATAATAGCTGAATTGTTGACTTTTTAGTAAAAAATCGATGTTTCGACTTCTAAGCGCTACTATAAATCCAAAAATGATAAAAATAACAATAAAAACTCGACAACGTTTACTTGAAAAATTTATCAACTGATAACATTTTTTTGACTTTTTCATTTCGGATGATCCAGTGATGAATTCCTCGTATCCACCGCAAAGCACTTTTTTCTGGGGCGTTTTGATAAATTTGAAATTATTAAACAGCTTGAAAAACACAGAACTGTGAGAAAATCATTTCAGTCCATATATTTCGTAGATATAAGTTATGGCTTATAGAGATTTAAAAATTTGAAGAATTGTATATTGCTAGAATTGAGCTAGTCGTAAGTGCGCATTCAGCAGTAAAAAGTCTAGCGTGAAAAATTTAGCATTGCAATTGTACGTATGTGCCAACGTTGTTTTACCGCACTGTTCAGAAATTCCGCACTTTCCCGCATACTCTACAAGCTTCGAAAATCGAACTTTCAAAGCAGGTGTTGGAAAAAACCGATTTGTGTAAGTAGGATACATACGTTATAACTATACTATAATTCGCAGCTTTTTTGAATATTTTTCATCCCATTCTTATCAGTGAGTATATAATCCATCCATCACCTGACTATATCTGATTAGTGACTGAAGTACGTCCAAAAAGGTTAGAATTGGATAAAAAACATCAGAGCTTAATCTTCCTGTTACCCGAATATACTGAGGTCAAATTCTATCACATAGTAGGATGCCGCTTCATTCGCGTAAACACCATCATTAACGTGAATGATATTGCTGGGGATTTTTAAACGGATTTTTCTCCTTATCTAACATTTGATTCAAACTGTGTAGCTCATTTATCCTTACGAGAGGCTTCAAACTGCAGGGTACGAATTATCTGTCATGTGCATAACACATGTATACGTAGACATACTGATACATACACATGTTGCCTACTGTAGGCGTCTACATTCTCTCGACTTCCACTGCCTTCCACCGCCGTTTCATCGATCCGTGGAAAGCTCCGGCGGGGTGCCTGCTTGAGCAGCAAAAGTTTTTCAGGTTAAAGAGTAGAGGAGTAAAGAGGTCAAGCCCGAAAAAAATACAGCTTCGGGTATGGGCCTTGGAGGGAGATGTAATGTGTTTGTGATATTAATGACGGTGGGTATCTACTCGAGTGTCGAAGAGAGAGCTGGAGAGTATTACGCCAATGTCTGATACCTTTAACCTCTGACATACAACCAACGGTATACTTGCTGTCCGGGCTACCGGAAAGTCTCGAGTTTGGGTGTGGGCCGGATGCCTGATAGGGTTGGCTGGCTTGTTTTATTCACACACCAAAGGCATAGGCGGCCTCGCGTGCATATACATCTATTGATTTCGCCTTGCTGGCCTGTCCTATAACCATTTTGTCACCCCGAGTCTCATCTTGATCCTCGATTTTCGCCGCTCTGTTCCACCGCGACTTTTACTTGGACACAGAAAATCCCTGGAGAGAAAATGCGGGGTGTTTCACTCAAGGGATGGTGGTGTCAATATCATTTGAAATGATTTCGCAATCTCCGAAATCACTTCGTGATCTCCAAAACCGATATATTGGAATTGGTAGTATTAAACTAAAACTCTACATTAGTAATTAGTAGGAATTATGAGAAATCATTCAGGGATACAGAAATCTCAAAGTGAAATTATTTGGCAAGTGATCTCTCGTAATTACTATATAAAATGTAAGTAATCATGAAATATGTAACCGCGGTGTCAATTTTTTACTCTACTGAAACACTCCTTGGGGCTGGTAGTCATGAATCTAAAGTGAGATGTCTCACGGCTAACGAGAAGAGCTAACGATGGGTCGATATGGAGCTGAAAATTCCACGGCCTTTACAGGGTTTTTGCTCGGTTAGGTTACACAATCTGCAAACAAAAGAAAATATGTAGGCTGTCCCATTATAAGTGGAATTCTCATATATCTTGAGAAAAATAGGTTTAACAGAAAAATGTTTGCACGAAAAATTTTAGGGTTCAGACGGCGACATAAAATGGTGCCATTAACAATTTTCTTTGTGAATTTGATAAGGAGAAGTCAAGGTTGCCATCGATTTCTTGAGAAAAATCCATCGTTTTTATTGGACAAGTTCATCACTAGGTTTGAAACAAATACAACTCATTTTTTGGAACGTCATTCAAATTCATAGTAGTTCGAGTTCGAAAAGGTTTTAAGCCTGAATGGTAGGTCAAATAGGTGAGGGAGGGTATTTATTTTCATACTAGAAAATGTCGAATTCCTAGTTTAATTATCCCATTCTATTAAACTAGAATTTACGATAATCAATGATCAGAATGAAATTTTATTGAAGACCCAATTCTTCAGCTGTACACAGGGTGTCACGTCAATACAACCTAGTAAGCTCGTAGCGGTGTTGTGTATTAAAGATGAGAATCGTAAAGATAAGTGAAACTCTAGGGCCTATATTGCCGAAGCCATGACACTAGAAACGTAGTTGTTCAAGAACCTTGAATCTAAATCACAAGGATCGTTGCAAATTAATTGACATAGTAGAGCAAACAATTTTTGCAGAATTATTTTAAATTTTGGTAATAAGTGCAAACACTAAGTCTTAAAGGGGCAATCCGTGTTCTCGAACTGTTTCGAGCTTTTGAAAAATCTGGAAAAAAACAGGATTCAAAGAGTGTGAAGTACATACAGTGTCCGCAAGTTAGTAGGGTCAAGTATTTGAAATTTTTTTCAATAAATACTGAGAATTCTGCAAAATTGCGGAAAACACGGGAATTTGTCGAAGAATTCATAATTTCGCAACTATTAAAGTTGAACAAAAAATTATTTCAGGATCTGATACCTAATACAATGACTTTCATAACCTTCAAGAGAATATGAAGTTATTGGCGTGGGTTTGAAAACTTTCAATTGTTTTAAGGCCTCAAAGTGAAGAATATTTTACAGGATATATATTTATGCAATATATTATTTATTATTACAGAAACAAAATACAGTGCAAAATGATATGATTTACGTTGTAACGAATTTCTTAGGCTATATTTTAGTGAAAATGAAAGTGATTACACAGATATTATCATTGTATAATTGGTCAGCAATATATTGATTTTATTTGGTAAAAGTGCATTAAAGAATTTGCTGAATGATTGGAACTCATCCTCTCATTAAATTATATAAATAGTTGGATACACAGTAATATTCTTAACGTCAAATTTACAAACACAAAATAACTACTATAAATAATGAACCTTTTTTAATATTAAAAATAACGAAAAATGATGAAAAAAAAAATACATCATCCACTTACCTTCTGAAACACTGACGCCGTGTGAACACTGGGGTTTGAAGGGCACGAACGGACACAACTTGACACAATGGCATGCATGTCTCCTACTACTGCCCAGATTTTTCAAGGAAGAGAGCGGAAAGTCCCTTCATTAATTTCAGAGAAATTCGAAATGGAAATTTCGACCGTGTCTTAAAAGGCCCAGTTTTTATACGGAGGTTTGAAAAACTTTGTATACTCGTAAGGTAAAAGTAATTTTATTAAAAAAAATGTTTTCAATTGCCATCAGGGTCAGAGATGTTATTATCGCCTAAAAAGTTTCAACTTTGGGAGCGGTGAAGTCAAAATCGGTTCACTTGACACGCAATCCTCAAATAACAATGATTCAGAATCTCTTGCAATCGAAATTTTTGCACCCTCCATTTATTTACTATTGTTTATGTTCTTTAATCATAGACGGGCAATTGTGTCGATCTGTACAAATGAAAGATCTCAAATAATCACTATTTCTATTTGGAGAGTATTTGTGTAGCCCAACCAACAAGCCCATTCGTTCAACGTATCGCACGAGAAAGTGTGATGTTCAATGCTACCAATGGCTGCCACACGTTGTGGCTCGACACTATGGAGGGTAGATGTAAGGAGAAGTATCTAATATAATATGGGGTTTCAACTGAAAAAGTGTCCGTCAAAAAGCAGGAAATATTCGTTCAGCAATTCACCGGAATGGCGCTCATAGTCATCGCGGAGATAGTCCTCCTAACTCTACCCTCCATACTCGGCACCTATATCCATGGATTATACTCTTCCGCACCTCTGCGATATACTCGTACATGTCTAGTCTGTCATATAAGGATTAATGTATTTTCATATCTACCTGCCTCCTGCATAGCACCATGATCTGGGCTGTTACCGGGTGACGAAATAACACGCATAGCGCCAATCAATTCTGGACTCGTCGCAAATTGGTAGTTTAATTCTGATCAAGACCACGAGTGAATTTGCAAAATGAGAAATGAAAATGGACGAACAATGAAAACTCCACCGTTCTATTTCGTTTAGAGATATTAGAATTACATTACTTTATACCGAAGAGCGCATAGTGCATAGTTTCCTCTTTCATCTCCATCATTGTGAGTGAAATAAGGATTGCGTTACATAGCTGTTTGGCAGGGTGCCTGCATTATGCACAGACGGGTACACGTAAGATAATTTATTCCAAACCAACTCAAGTCTCTGACGTCTTCGGTAAGTTCTTTGGTTGAGACGCTACCGATTGCATGGTGTGTGTATTATAGCAAACTCTGGTAAGTCATATCTGCTAATTTACACATCCTGTAAGCTATTTAGGGCACTTTTGGGCGCTGTCGCTGTCGGCTAAGTCACCAAGAAACTCTAGTCACGCTGGGACTGTTTCCAACCGAACGAGGCAAAACTTATTAGATGAACAGAGACGAAGCAAAACCTTGGGTACAATGAACTGCAACGAGTTTTTCATTGCGCAGAGCATTGGCTTCATTGTCTTCAAATTGATTTTCATTTGTTTATGCACATTTTAAAATCAAAAACAATTGTTTGCCTGTATTCTCTAGAGAAATGAATTTTCATTGAGTTAAAAAGCAAATGACGAGGGTTTCAAGTGTTTGTATATTAATACGTCAAGCTGAAACTGTCCCAAAGTGTCGCGGATCTTCTCACTAATCGCAGACCAGGTTTATAATGGTAATATACAATTGAGAACGGACCAAGTGTTTTCCTATGGCATGGACAAATCTTTCTTTAATGTTAGTTTATCCTTGGAGTAAGTGTTTTGCCACAACATGAGACAGTTTTCTGTTTACAAGTGGTCCAATCTTGGCACAAGCCTTGCAATTTCACAACATTATTGTCAGAAAATAAATACTCAGTAAAATTTTACTGGTGCTCACATGACTCAAGCCTTTTTTTGGTGCTACTCTGGTAATGCAAACGTGAGTTGGTTCCAGGTATCGCTAAATTATTACAAACAATTCACTTTATAGTTTCGAACCATTGCGAGATAACGGCGTAACAATAGGTTGCCCGAAAACGGTGAACTACAGGACTGAAAGTGGAGCGAGCCAAAGGAATCTGATTACCCAATCCTGTCCGAAAGAGTCGACGAAGCGAGTTTTAAAACTTGCAAAAGAGGGTCTACCGACATACTGATACCCTGCTGACATCGAAAATGCCACGTTGTGAGAGTAGAGCGAACGAGATACATGAATAAATAAAATACAGAGGCGAAGAAACAAAGAAAATGGTTGGGAAGAAGGTAGGGCAAAAGAAAGGAGCTCAATTTTCTTCACGTGACGTCTTTCAAGCCTATTGTAATGGAGCCCTACCTCCGCTCCCTGCATCCAATAGCTGTTTAGCTAACAGTACACAATCCTGCGCCCGGAGGCTTGTAGGTGTATACATGTATATTTTTGGAAATGAGTCCATACCGTTTAGAAACAGTAAGTTGTTCTTAAACTTACAATCAGTATGAAACAATGCTTCTCTGAAACCGTCATCGACCAGTTTCGTGGAAGCGCGAGGATGCATCTGATTTGGGCTTGGGGGATTCGTTTGGTAGCCTATATGAGATTCTCACTGGGCCAAGTCAACACCAAACTTTCCACATCGGATTATTGAAAAACTTTTGTAGACATGTTTTCAGGTTTTGAATGATGACAGTTACATATTAGGAATAATAACAATTGCCTTTGCCAATAATAGCATATTACATTATTTATTATACTTAATATTGTATAGTATAATTTTTGTGCACCATATCATTTATTGACTCATCTACCCTAACTTTCTTATCCGTTGTCTGATTCTACATACAGAACCGATTTGATTTTTGCCACGCTGATTTACTCAACTACACTTTATTCAAACATTAGGTACTTTTCAATTTTTTTCTGCATATTTTTGCACTTTGAGTCACGCCAACTTGTCTGTATATATTCAAGCCCCCTCATCGATGGTAAATCATCTATTCTTCAATGTCTTACAATCAAATTTGCATAAGTCGTTATTGACGAACACTTACTGAGGCGATGTGAATATTACTGATTGTGAGTACTTTGTCGTCAAACGAGTAGTAAATGGGTTTCGGCATATCAATTTTCCATAAAAATTTTCAATTCCTATCAAACCAATTCCAATCAGTCTATCAATAAATACGAAAACAATTCGTCTATTTACGTCGTACGCCTTGCTATCGATGCACCGACTGATTCGCATCACATACAGGATATGTTCAATTTGAATTCTAGCCCACGAACACTGGGACTGTGAATTTTACATCGCCACCGCAGGTTTTACATTTGAATGCTTCATGAATTGCCGAAAAAACCGATATGAAATTCAGAATGCGATATCCAAAGATGCTTTGATTTCTATGTCGTGATCACTGCTGCTAGTTCTCGGGTTTTCTGCCAGTGTTGTCTTCCTCGCACTCCATTAAATGACAGTTTTGTGGATAGTATCTTTTTCCTACTCGTTCCTGCCCGTCTACCACTATCTTCAGTACCTTTTCGATCAAGGGTTATTCTTATTTTCGGCATAATCAATTTTACGAATAACGTATTTCACTCTGGAACAAACACGACAACTGTAGCTGTGTCATTACGGCATTCATTAATATAATCGGAAATCAATGTACACTAGTATAACTACCCTACTAACAATTTAATATCACCCTACTGTATCCATGCGGTCCTATAAAATAACTGTGAATGTCAAAAAAAAGTTTCTCGGAGCATAGTTACAACAAATAGGCGGTTAATTTTTGGAATTTTTGTTTCAACGTTGGCTTAAAATGTTCTGGAATGTACAAAATCTAACCTCTTCCCGACCATTGCTCCATATTTGGAACGGATACGTGCAAAATTCGGCTGGAAAGATGTTGAGATACTGAAAAAAACAAGGATATTTCAAAATTTCAGGGTGGCCTAATCTCGTGAATGAGCGACATGAACGAGATTTCCAAACGATTCAGGCATATCTACAATAGTACTGAGAATGTTACGAATACTTCAAATTTGTGTGTGTATTTTTTTTTACGTGATATAGCTCCTTAAGAGGATGTTATAGTGAGTCTTTACCGACCGAGTAAAACATCAGATATTTTGACTGTCATCAAAACCTATACAGCACTGCGATGTGAAAATTCCACAGCGTAATTCTACATGCATTACCGAACACAGCTATCCAAAAAATTCTTGGTTTCATGCGAAAAAAATGACAGCAAATGTGTGCTTGCAAATAAGTAATATGACTATTATCGGAATACATTTTTTGCATTATTCTTGCATAAAACAATGATTTTTTTGGATATTTATATCCCGCGTTGCGTTAGAATTACATTGACTGTAGTAATTTTATATCAGCGATGCGAAGTCCTTGAAAATAGTCAAAATAAGTGATACTTAATATAGTTGGTAAAAACTGACATCTTCTACAGCATCTTCTTGAGAAGGTATGTGATATTGTTTGGTTCCGTAACGTAAGTGGTTCGATACCAAGGAGCCTCTTGAATATGGACATTTAGGGCCATGGTACAACAGGAGAATTACCTATTAAGATTCATGACGAGTGTAAGAACAGTTTTCCACATCGATATTTTGCCCATCAGACATCACCTGTGGAATTGCGCGGCATTTTTCCATCAGCCGTTCATTCAAACCAGTTATCAAAGAAACTTCGGTGAATTTTCAGAGAAATACTTGGCCTTGGCCGTGTTACCATCATCAGTGCTACCACAACTACAACGCGGTTTCGTCAATCCATAATGAACCCCAAGTTAGATCGTAACCCTTTTTGGATTTCTGACTTCCGTTGATTAACCAATTTCTTATCATTATCTGTACATGTTTGCCACTTTTTGAGGTCTAATTTCTTGGAAAAAGTAGCCATTTTCGGTTTACACAGCCTTTTTTTAAATGAACGATCTATTTATTAATAATAATAAAATTACTATACTGTTTTTAAGTGCGGTGTTTTGCCGGTAACCTGGTAACTAGTTAGGCTATGTAAGGAGGCTAATACATTTTAATCATCAAAACGAGGTTTTCGTACGATTCTGAGCGAACTTCACTTATATTAAATAAAGGTGAATTTGTTTAAATGTTCAATCAATTAAGCGGCAGAGCAAAAGTAGGATTCTCAACACACCAGGTAGTTCTCCAAATATATCCTATATTAGTATAAGTATTTTGGATTTCAAATTTTATAACCACCAATCCAGAATCTAAGTTTTTGAAAATCTCTTGAGGGTTATATATTATATGGCCTCGTCGGGTTTGTTATTTATGATGCGATTCTGATCCTTTGACATCCATCGCTTTTATTGATTGGCTTCGTATCATGCCATCAATTTTCGGTGAAAGAAATGGATTTTAAGTCAGCAATATTTGGCAACTCTGCGGTGGATTGACTGTGATTTAACATTGTTCCACCTCCGATTGATCCAATTCCATTCTCCAATTAAATTACTATACTAATAAACTCGACCTATTCAGTTGATGCATTTAGACAATTGCTCCTAATATCTTAACACTGAGAATGCAATTCTATAAACTTTCAATTCGAGTACAAATTACTAAGTTCCGAATGCATTTCGCTCGCTATAAAATTTGATTAGAATTGTAAAGTTCATAGTATAGAATGTAAAAGAAAAAAGTTATCGTTTGATTGATATTCATCGAGATACGGAATAAAGGCTTGGCGGTGATTTAGATCATTTGCACAAACATACAAACGCCACTTTCAAAGTAAGTTTCCCTATTTTTCTTCCTTCATCTAACAATTTTTGTTGGGTTCGTTAGACATGCAAAATTTGTATTTGGGTTTGCTGAGAGTGTTTTGAAAATTCGGTGGATAAGCGATCCCGTAGATGTCATCATTCGAAATCCGTGCAGATGTCCCATTTTCAAATTCTCCAAAACACTTGAACGGAAGTGTGGTGGAGATTCATCATCATAACTTCTGTTTACCTTGAACAATCCATGAACGTTCAAACGTTTCGTCAAAGGATTTCAACTTTTCTGGAATGACGCACAGATTTGTACAACGAGCATCGAAACAAGAGATCTGTTACCGCTCGCATTTCATATTTATGATAGTCATAAAGATTTGTGCATTCTCCAAAAGAAGTCGGACGACATCGCCGAATTAATTGGAATACCCATGCGTTGTTTGCCGTACCCAAAAGTTAATTGGTGATGAATCTCCGCTGAGCTTTAACCATCGTGCGGTGAAAAAACGAACAACTGCAGGAATTTTGCAGTTGAACACGATAAACAGAAGTTCTATGTTTGCTTCTTCCCCGCTGAAATTATCAGGATATCAGCATCCAATTTCGATCCAAATTTTACATGTCCTACGACTGGATGGATGCTGTTAGTTAGGAGAACAAGACAGGGAACCCTACTTCCGAAATAATTCTTGTATGTGTGTTTGTCATCAAACTTGTGCTGCGATGAATTTTGAAACATCCCATTTCAATTACGAACCTACTAAAGTTCATTCTTAAACGTCGACAAAAGTTCGCGTAACTTATTTAATGCCGCAATTCCAACGCACGCACATTTCCAACATTTTTATTTCTCATCACGCGTGGTTGACGCGCGAAATCACGTGACCTGTGATTTTCGCCCTATGATGAATTGTTTCCAAAAACCTCAGCTTGCCCGCCGATACACCTTTATGCCTGCAAGTCGCATAATCATGATATGCTAGGTAAAAAAAATAAAAATAAAAATCATAATATTTTAGTCGTTCAACTTTATTGTGCTCTCTAAAGGTTTGAAGTATCTTATATCACACAAGGTACATCGAGCTCATAAAAATAAATTGAAACAGGACCCGCGGGATACTGTAGTGGGTATTGATTTATCTTGCGTTATAGGTTCGTATTGTTCCCTTCGTTTTATCTTCAAACTCGAATCTTTCAGGTTATTACATATAGACTGAAAGAACGAGAACCATCCACGGACAGTATATAGTTGCAATGTCCGCTCATGGAGTGACATATACAAGAGGATTTTCTATATGAGATACTAATCTTAAACCCAGCAATTTATCTTGCACAATCTTTATTCGACTTTATTCAATTTTTACAACTGTTTAGCACATTTTAATAACGTTCTTATCAGCCAGGTTGACGTTTTGAAGTACAGGTTTCACTTATCAATGGGAGCTAACGAAAATCTTTGGCATTACGTAAATGTACGTGAATTAAAAAACGCCAATTTTTCACCAGAATGTGAAAAATTTCATACAAACCTAATGAAATATGACTAAATTTTCCGACGCTGTTTGAAAATGGAGAGTTTATTAGAAGCCCAATTTCAAAAATGATTGTACATTCGTATTCTCACGTTGGAGTGAGTTCCAAGATTTCGAAAAATCAAATACCCGAAATTGTTGAAGGAAAATGTGTGAAATTCCGAAAAGTCGTAATTGCGTAATACTAATATCCGGAGTTACTAAACTCCTAATGTCAGAGTTCCAAAAAATATATTTTCTGAGTTGCAAAGATGCGCCAGCACCATATTTAAATTACTAAAAAAGCGAATCGAGCGCCCAATACACACAATTCCAGTGGTATAGAATGGGTGGAGGTCAAATTTTCGAAAAACTGAAAGGTCGACGGGTCGAAATTCCGAAAGTTAAATTTTTATTCCCCTAGTGGGGAAAGTGCCGCCTGTCATTCCGAACTCTGGCCTTTCGGGATTTTGGTCATTCTATATTTTGTAGATCAAAATTTTACTTCTTTTAAAATTTTATTTGTGACAGATTTTTTTCGGATCATTGGCCTTTCGAAGTATTGGCCGAGGTTTATTTTCAAATTCATAAATATTAATTTTCCATATCCTTACATTCTGTGCTTTGTTCATTGGGAATGCAAACTATTCTGAAAAACCTTTTTTAGACAAAAGACTGTTTGGTAAAACAGTTATTCGACTTAGTCATGTGTCGAAAGAAAAATTTTCGTTTCACTGATCTCTCGTTATTTGAGAATTCGTATTTTAAAACTTTCGAGTTTTCGGCCAGTCGATGTTTGGTCTTCCGGAAATTTGACCCCCACCTTCTAGATTCCAGAATTATAACTGTAAATGCGCGAACCTCATGCGCGTGTAGCTCATTTTCAGTGAGCATTTGTACCGTATGTGAATGCGGTGGATTCGACACAAACATGTTCTGGAACTTGACTACATCAGAGTTCTGCTATTCACAGCTACGGCTGTTAAAAAATCTGCGGATTCTACATTCTGAACTTTCGGTATCTGACCGTTCGAACTTTTAGTCCTTCGAAATGTCGGGGAATCGGGATCTTCCACTTTCGGAGCTCTACATTTCGAAATATTGCACATTCACTTCTTGCACTTTCAAGGTTTTGAGGTTTTAGAGTTTAGCTTTCCGGGCAACCATATTTTGGGTATATGGTCATACCATGAGGGCGTAACAGCAATTTCAACATTAGACTTCCGTGAAACCAAAATTCGAACGCATTCTGCCAGAAGAATATAAGATACAGCATGCAAACATGTAAGTCAAACGACATGAAAAATGATGTTGTAACCTTCTGGCAGCAAGTGCTTACGATTTTTACCATGTTTCCGATTTCACTTTTACCAAAAGGGCGCAGCAAAATTGTTACAAATATCACTGTGAATCTCAATTCATACAAAGTCTATGGTAACGATAATTTATCATAACCTGAGAATGCGTGGCGCTAAGTATTGAACTGCCAGCTATACGAAAGTATTAATAGTGAAATGTAAAAAATGCCTTAATAACAAGTATCAAAATTATTCATCAAAAGATTAAAAAAAACTACTACAAACAAAGTTTCCAAATATTTTGTAACGGTGTCACCGGTCCTGATCGGTCGGATTACCCTTCGGTGGTGATTGCACCCCCCTTCAGCCGAATACTCAGAGTCAACCAGGGTCAGTTTAGGAGGGAATAGGGTAATTGAAATAATCGGACACTTGATTATGCTAATAGATGTAATTTATTTACGGCATCTTGTGGATCGCTATGAAAAACAGAACCACAAGAGCGTATGTTGCATCAACTTAGTTTTCGTAATAATTAATTATAAGTAACATATATAAAACAGGTCAAAGAATATCCTTACGTGCTAGACAGAATAGAATGCTCGAACGTGGGCAGGACCGGAAACTGGTATAACGTCCTGCACGCAACACAGATGTGACCCTCGACGCTCTCCACCATGTTGGCCGTGATCCTGTCGGTTAGCGTGGCATGGGACGGATCATCATGGCGGGCCTACCCTGCCTCCAAGCACTTCAGGGCCGTTCTTGCATTGATGGATGAGACGGTGGCCCCAGTGTCAAGCAGAGCGGTGGTGGCGTACCTAACGATTTTTGCCTCTAGGCTGGATATTTTGTGGGTCGGATCGGTCTGGGTTGTATTGTCCGACCGTTCCTTAGTTTTCCGACCGGGGGCACTTGCAGTGGCGAGAATATACCCCGTTTTTCCCGCAATACGAGTAGAACAGTTTCGAAAGCCGATTGCACTCGTGGCGGCGTGCGAGCCTGGCGGCCACTTATGGTCCTTATGGGTGTGCGCAGCTCGTATGGTTGCGTGCGGCTCTTATGGTTGCGCGTGGCTCTTATGGTTGCGCGTGGCTCTAAATGTTGCGCGCGGCTCTAAGGTTCGAGGTCCAGCGACGAGGTGGCGGCAGCGGGTCGGTTTCGGGAATCGGTTAGCGACGGTAAACAGGTGACTGGCTCGGCTGCTAATTACCTCGTCGCAATTTTCATGCATTATTATCATCATTACCATCACTAGTACCATTGTCGATAAAATCATAATTCCTTTCGAAAGAAATGTGCCTGCCAAGTGCGTAGATCTTGGAACGATGTTTCGACATTACTACACGGAACACCATGGTCCGACTGTACGACACTTTCTGAAAAATCATAGTGCCGGGAATTTTTTTTTAAATTTAATGACAGACATTGGTGATGATTTTCAACTTCTCGCGCCTCCTTTTTAAAAGAAGAAAGAATAAGGGAAGTTACTACAACCATTCCGAAAACTAAAAGAAGTTTTTCTAGTTCACGATGCGAGACGTTTTAACGTCATCTAACACCTTCGATCATTTTCGGACAGACTTCTGTATATATATTCTATACCATGTATATAATATAACAGTAGGCTTCGTAGGAATTGGAATTCACTACCAATCCTTAAAAGAAATAATGCGATGCGATCAGCATTTTGGATTCGCGCTTCTGGTCCCAGCGAAATTAAAAAACCATGAATTAAACCGCAAATACTTGCCGCCAAAAGGACGTGACCTGCAATGGTTAAAAAATATTGTTACGCCTTTTCAGGCGAAGTATGACAATTGTAAAAATTATGAAAGTTCTAAATAGTTTCTGCCATATGGGCATAAGCATTTCGAACTAAAAATTGATATTGCGTGCACTTCTGTTCAAGTTAAATTGGAAAATGGAAAAAACGGACAACGCCTAGACCGCCTAGTGCAAGAACAGCGTAACATTAGTTCTCAAATAATTCTACGCACGCCGTTATAATAGCACCGTAGTCAAAAAAACACTGTAGCTTACGTGATACTAACAGAATTTTTTTGAATTATCTTCTTTTTGAAATACAACATTAAATTTCCAGATACACCCTTTTGGCAACAAAATTGTCTTTGATAGAATGGTGTATTGCGTATCAAGTGCGGGAAGTTGGCGATCGCCAACCCGCACGAGTTACACATTCTATTTTTTGTAAAACCTGTAATGGGAAGTTCGACTACAGAAGAATATATTAGTTCAAAGTGAACATTAAACGTTTCTTCTAAGCACTGGTCGCGGTCGTAGTCACCACTTAACTCGTCCGATAGCGCTAGTGACGCCTGTTTCGCTCGACCTGGCGTTAGGTAATAAGTATTACCTAACGCTGACGTACATTAACGCACGCTCTCTGTCCAGTGCAGGAATCAGCCACTTTGCGCACATTTTATCGTGTGAGAAATCGAACTTCCCATGCAGGCGTTACAAAGAAACCGTTGGATGTGTCCTTCTGGCCCTAGTCCTTGATATGTGTTGAATAAGTCATTGAGCTGGAGGACGATGCTTCCTCAGAGTTAACCTGCTTCGATGTTTCTAATGATTATTTTCAATTTATTTCAGGAAGACACGCGGACCATCAAAGTGGGTGATAGGAAGCGCTGGATACACGATCCGACCAGTAAGTGACACGAGGGTCCTTGATACTTGTGGATTTTTAACCGCACTATGATAAAATTGTTGAAGTAAAAATGATTCAGACAGCTTCTTATTTGTACATCCCTATCAAGTTAGCGGAAAAATTCAGACATTTATTAACATTTGATAACAAAAATAGAGACGATTCCACAAATACGTTTATCTAAATGTTTAGTCGTTGCAATCTCAGCATAACACTTTCTTTGAATTTTACAAATAATTTGGGAACTGCGATGAAAAATGCATTCAGTCTCTGCTTTAAAAAGATTCAGGGGCTCCATGTAGGCTTCAACCTTACTCATTGCTGACTACGGTTGCATATCATGATCTGCGCCTCGGAAGGCCAAGTAGGTGAAATGCAATTGGAAGAGTGTTCCGTTGTATTATAATTTCGCCCTAGGTTATAAGTAGATTACTCCACGTATGATTAATTCTTACTTTTCAATTGTTATTATAAGCATTTACACACCGTTTTGATGATTATATGGAAAAATGTTTGAGTCCTTACTTCCTATTATTCATCACGTATTAGTTATCAAGGCAATCAAACAATTGCTAACACGTGGAAAATTCGAACCTTCTGACGTCACGGGACTTTTCCAGACTAGGATATTTAGTTTTTTTGGAAAATGGCGGTATTTGAAAAATGAAAGGGAATTCATGACGTATTTACGATTCGGTCGGATTTATGTTACATAAGAAAAAAATAGGAATAAAAATTATAACAGATAGCTAGAAAAGGCTAATGGGAATAAAATAACATTTTCGGGCCACGACCGACTGTAGTCTCTTCAAGTGGGAAGGGGCAGAACTATCGAAGAACTGTTGAAAACTGTCAAGAAACTTGGCTTTTCTTCCAACGCTCGAACTTTTCTGGGATGCAGTGCTGGTTTCGGATTTCCAAAAATCTAACAAAAATATTTCCAGGCTGGAACTATCCCTGAAATTCATTTACAACTACAGAACTCTTCACGAACTTTTGATTCACGTTTTTGGTTTTGGATTTTTTAAATATTGAGGTTCCACGGGAAGTTAGCACCGTATATTTTGAAAAATTGATTTTCCATGAATTTTCGACGGAACTATTCTCAAAAACTATCTTTAAAGAACTATTATGGGTGCAAGTCGAACTGAACACAAAATTCTCGATTGAGACAATTGAGGCGCCAGGTTCACACACATGTATCAAAAACGGCAACAGTCAGGAGCTGTAATCAATTGGCTGGCCAAAAAAAACCACTCACCGTTCTTCAAGACGTACCTGCCTTGTACCAAAATCATTTTTAATCACTCGAAAACCAGTCTACCAGACCCTCAGCATAGACAAACGACAGGCCACACGATAAGTTTTACATTTTCTGTTTAATTATTCTCAATGTGTATCATGGTCATCCTTTTATTGTTAATATTTTACTGTTTGAAAAATTAATTTTCGTCATTTTACGTATACGCGAATCTGCGACCAATTAGGTTGAAGTTTAGGGCATTTGCAAGTGTTGTAAATTGTAAGACTTGAATTGCAACCTCACAAGACTCTACTGAAAAACGTCACAGTGCTTGTAGTCGCACAAAACTTTCCAAAAAAGTGCTTTTTATGCACCGTGAGTCCTTTATCAGTTACCCCTTCTTGTTTTCTCCTCCCTCGCAATGCATTTTGACTTATGGTAACCCGACACCACTTGGCAATGGTTCTTCTGTTTTGCGACAGCTCCACTCAAAACTGCGAATCCGTATATTTTTGGATGTATATTTCTATAGTTCTATTCAACAATAATCCCATGAACTATGATTATATAAAGTTTCTTTATTTTAATCGCCCTAGGCTGATTACGCCGAAACTAAGCAAGATACGAAAAATGTTTTCGATAAAATAATTAGAGTTCGAAGGACGAAAGAAGAGTTTCTACAAGTTCGTTTCTCCCGATTTGCTCTGAAAAATTGACAAAATGACAAAAAGTGGTTATTTGATTTCGAAAAGTTATCCAGAAATGAATAACATATTCAGGAAGCTAAGAATTTTGCACATAAGATACCTATTTTCTAATAATTTTTATATGCCGACTCGAAAACAATTCGCGCTTAAACCTCAATCAAGTCGAAATGATAAACTTTGACATAGCATTTCTCGCGAATGGAATAGTGGGCTCCTCCCTCTACGAGAAAATGGCTCTTCTAGCCTAAGGAACGAGAACAGCTGATACGTCCTTCCCGGTCCCCTGATAAGGTACCGATCGTCCTACGCGCATATCCAACAGTATAGGTCACACGAAGCTGGCCCAAAAGCGAGTCAGGGAACCACTCAGACTCATCCCTTTTGACTTATCATTATCCTGGTTTCTGAATTGTACGTTTTATATTCTCTTTTGTTCATAACCATTTATATTATAAACTTCTAGAGTGACGTAGTAAAAACCGTTACCTATCGCATATAGTTAGTGTCATTTATACCGTGTAACGTTGTAATCAGGAATAATAAAACGTTGACTTCTACCTAGGATATCTCGCTTGCCATCCTTAACCATTCACAGAATCATAGGTATCCGCAGGACTTTATTCAAGCTAAGCCTACGAGGATAGTCTCCAGCTCCTCGGAGATTATACTCATTTTCATTAGGACAGCAACCGGAGCCTTCATCCTCGGCTGCGCGTAACAAGCACAATTTTATTGATTTTTAAAAAAGTAATGTTATGATACAATATGATTAATGTAACTATCTAGTCAAAATGTTAAGGAAATCTTGTGGGCACTGATTCAATTCGTTTAATTTAATGAATGAAATTCATGTTCTTACGTTCCATAGTCATAACTCAGTAAAAATATAAAAATTAGTCATAATTATATACCTGGTTTAATAATCTATAGCGCCTCCGAACAAACTGGATGATGCAATGAAATCATTTTAGAATACCCATGATTTTGTTCTAAATTACTTCTCCGTATGCCAAAGTTATCAATGTGGAATGCAGAATGTAGTGAAATTCGCCAAAAGCACCTCTGGTGCAAAAGCCTTGCGCAAAGTACATTTAAGTGAAAACTATCAACAAAAATTCAATTTGCAGGTTAGAAACCACAATAATGACATTCAAATAAATACTAGTGATAACATCCTTATCTGTAAAAAATATTGAAATCAAAATCCCCACTGCTGAATACATAATTTCTTCGCAAAAATAACATTGCAGCATAAAAAATATAGAATTAGTAACGAAATGGAAAATTCGAAATTAGTTGTACTAATTTTTCACACTCGCCGTCGATTATTTATCCTGCTGTCTAATGTGGCCGTTTCCTCTCAGTATAAAGAAAATCACGCTGAATACCTCCTTAAATTCTCTTTCGTTCGGTATTATTTATTCTTTATTGCAGGTGATCTTTGCCGTCCACTGAATTGCAAAAAGAAGGAACTCTGCTTGCTCGAGGACACTTTCACGGCAGTTTGTGTCTCCAGGAAAGAATTGCAAAAGTCCGGGTAAGTATCTTTTTGTAATCACATCTTTGAAAAAAGTTCTTATTTTTGCAACTTGAGGATTATTCGAAATTCAATAAACTGTTAATACAGCATCAACAAACTTAGATTTTTGAAATTCAACTTTTTGAGGTATTTTAAAGGTGCAAAATAGTAATTGTTGTTTCAACGTTTCGATACATTAACGTCACTAAATTCAGTCTCGTCCCTCCACAAGTTTAGCCGAGCTTGTGTCGAGGCAGAAACTACTATCTACTATGTTAAATACGACTAAATTCTCAACAGCTTCTTACGACCATCGATATTATTTTTCAACTTGCAGAGACATTGTTATATCCAAATCGCGTGCTGTTCAAGAACAGAAAGACCGAGCTGAGACTGCCGAAGACTTTGAAAAGGATGACGTATTTTACGATGCGGAAGACGATGCTGACGACGAAGATCAAGATGAGGCCAAGTGAGTGATTATGCCAAACCTTAGACACGACGGTCTTTTTTCTGTTAAGGTGTTAAAAAGCCTTGTTTATGAAAATCTTTTATACAACGCGAGCTCGTCTTACGTGTTTTTTCATGGGTATTTTCCATACACAAGGTACCCGTTTCTATGACGGTCCAGTAAGTCTGCGAATGCGCATGCGCGGAGTACTGAAACGACCACTTTCAACTTCTAGGACTTAAAAGTTGTCATTTCTGTACAGCTCTCATGCGCTGTGGCGACAAATACAGTGAACCAATCTGACATTTCGTAACCCTAACCTCAATTTCGTGCTTCGTGAAATAACACGTAACATGCTCTTGTTATATAAAGTATCGTATGCAACATGGAGGCGACGGTCTTTTCGCCTCGCGTATTTGCAATATTCGCCTACGACTTGCACCAGCATACTCGCCTTTGGCTCGCATGCGTGCTCACCTATTACTCGTATTGCAAACTTACGCTCGGCCCGAAAAGGCCGTGTTTCCCTCCTCGTTATACAATATACTATTTCTGTACTGCTCGGCTGAACTGTCGCGGTAAGCTAGCTCATTGCTCACTCACGCACAATCATAGTATGGGCGGAGCCACATAGTAATCAAGTGAGTGAGATGGCTTGCGCACGAGTGGCTGCTGGAGAAATGAGCTTCAAGGGTAAATTCACCAACCGTGATTTACCGAGGCGCGATATAACGAAGCGGTACTGTATCTTCGAAACTGTACATGCAAATCATTTTTCCCAGCGCCTTGGGTCTTTCTTGAGGAATAGATTTTGATGAAAGTATAAATCAATCAAAATCGATGCAATGTCAGCTTATGACTTAAGTTGTTTGCAATCTGAATCTAGACACTTGTTATCCAAAAAGGATATCACAGCACGATTCTACCTGCAATTCCGACTAGATAGACCTGAAAAAATGTATGTTTTACGCCGGGATGAAGAAACGGCATACTTTCTACGAAATTGTGGCAATCGGCGATTGTCAATAATGCCAATGCAAGATCGCTTTACCTCAGACGTTGTCGGCACCGCCCGAAAGCTCTGATTATCATAATTCCAAGCGATTGACAATTACCAATTGTCACAATTTTGTAGACAACATGCTGTTTCTTCATTTCAGGATAAAACACGCATTTTTTTAGGTCTGTCTGTTCCGAATTGCATGTAGAATCGCGCTCTTATGCTCTTTTTTGATTGGAAAGTGTCTCGGCTCAGATCCTAATGGACATTAGTGACACGCCCACAAGTAACACAGAAGTCCTGGTTTCAGACTTGAAAGAAGAAAGCAATCAGTCTGGAAACGCGACTTCGGCATTAGTTTTCAAGTTTGACAGATTGAGAAATCACACGTAATTATTTGTTATCAGCTGAAGTGACTCATAATCGTTCTCGAAAATCACTTGATATCCATAGAAATTACAAAATCACTCGCACACTGAATGTGTGAGTCAATAGTTCCTTGAGGAGACCAGTGGTAATCAAAATGGGATTATTACGGTGCAGTACATAAATATCAGCAAAATATGTTAATATGATATGATATGTGTATATGATAATATGTTCACACACATGCTCTGTTGTGTTGTTTTTAAATTTTTGACAGATACCTTGGGAGGGGGTCGATATATCAAAATTTACCTCGAATCATTTTTTGTAGATCTTGGAAACATACATAAACTTACTCTAGTGACTTTTTTCCATAAATCACACAGATGTCAAGGGAAATTAAATAATTTATAAATTTAAAGTATCTTACCTGTAGTGCGTATCGCCAAATTGATTTTAAAGGTTATGAGTGACACAGTAAACGATGAATAATGATCATAACATAAGATGTCAAGTTCATTCTTTTCTTGTTACTGAATGAAATTGCAAGTGATAAAATAATTAATTATTAAAAATTATAGATTCAAGGTGTCAGATATCATCATAACAACCATCGAATTTTTTTGTGAAGGTTCACCAGTGCGTCATTTTTATTTTTGGTTCTGATTCCAAACATGAGGTTCAAAATTTTCTCAAAAATAATGCAAATTTCGAGTTTTGACCCTCATACTTGACTAGCAGTAAACCTGGTTGTACGCATTTTGACGAAAAATTGATCTGATTTTGCATTTGGTGCCGACTGTATAGGACCTTCATTCCGAATATTAAAAAACATGCATAGATCTTCATGTCAAACCAATGACAATGTTATGATGGTGTCCGTCAAGTCGTAACTGTCATTTTGAGTTTTGAATTGTTCTATTCGCAGATTTCATTCAGTGAGGCCAAAGCCTGACAACTGATAATCCGTCACAAATTGAATTATTGCCCATAATATTAATTACCCAATGAAAAGTTATGTTACAGCTATGATTAATTGATTTCAGTTGAAATCTTCTACTCCACAACAAGTAATCCCGTGCTTGATTTCATACCATCATTGCTAGTGATTTATCATATTATTTCCCATCCATCCGAACATTTTACCATCTATGCTAAAATAAAGATTTCGTTGGTTTCAGATGCCGAGAATGTCCTGTAATAAAGCCCACATTTCTGTGTGGATCAGATAATAGAACGTACAGTTCACCGTGTCGATTGGAATACCATAACTGCATTCATCATACTTCTGTTCATATTGGCTGCAAAGGATTCTGCCCATGCAAAGGTAGGTTCCCTATTCTTTTCGAATAGCAACTTGGTGACACACATACTTTAATCAGTGTATGTGGCAAAACAGAATTCTGATTACATTATCAAGATTGGGTCTTGAGATATTGCGCTTGCGGTATTATTTTCTGTGACACAGGCTTCCATATTTTCATGAAACTGTCCTATTGCATGATAAGTTATATGGGCGGTTTATTTTTTACCTTTCGTTTTCATGTCGTCACGGATTCTGGAATAAATAATTTTTCCCTAATCGATTAAGTTGGCAATGGAATCAGCCCGCAGAGTCACTGCTGGCCAGCCGCAAACCCATTTGAATTTTGTATTGTTGGGTTATATTATGCTTACGAAGATTGAGCCTGTTTCGCGATAAGTTGTCGGTGACACTGCCGGAGCTAACTCCGTTATCAACGGAATCGACCGCATCAGGCACCATTCGGTAAAAATGGTACGGTCCTGATGCACAGTGGGATGATACGTCAAACTTGCGGACATATTCTCATAACTCATTTTAATTACGGGAAAAAATTATAAAATCTATTCAATAAAGTTCATTATCTCATATCCTATTTATTTATTCACTACAAAATCAGCAATGCTTGTCAATTTTTTTCGTGATGCAAAAGTTGACCGTCGCGATTCTGACTCTTCGCGTTCGTTTATAACTTCTTCTGCAGTTACATGCTGATTGCCTACAAATTATCCTTTTTGAGGCCTAACTCCTCGATTTTTCGCGTCAACCCTGGTTTCTCGTTCGCACATTTCAAAAATAAGTTTCACTCGGCACTGTTTGCAGTTCAAACGCTCACTTGAAACTAATGGAAACTCCAAAATTTATATGCATTCATATGCAGCAGGTAGAAGTTCGATTTCATATACAATAACATACCTACCCATAGCGAGTATTAAATAAGTTTCAATGCTTGGAATTACTTAGGTAATTCAATTAGCCGAATTGTCACCGGGGGATATGTCGCAGCGGGTTAACTGCAGCTGCACCTGGCACGGCACCCGGCTTCCACAAAAGCGAGTTATCGGAGCGCGCAATGATTCACGTTGTCATCTGCCAAATTCATAATTTTTCAAATTATTCAAACACTGAAACCTCAAAATACGCAGAAAGGATGCCACTTTCGGAAAAATCGACGCTCTAGTCCCCTTAACGTAGTAAATTGACGAATAGAAATACTATTTGTTATAAACCTTATTTGGTAGTAATGATGAGGGGGTAAACTAGTTTAGGCAAGGATTTTCAGCCTGTTTTTAGGAATCTTTTATGTAGGAACTAATAATCATTTCAGCATCTGTATTTCGCGTAGTTATTCATTGATGTTCGGAGTTACTCTATGATTATGAATAATTAAAAGTAATGTTAATTACGGCCGCTACACAGTATCCCATGGGGTGTTAATGGAAAAACAGTACCGGATGGCAGCTATGGGGCTGGTTTCCGGCTGCTCTAGTTTTCTGAAACCAAAAAATCAAAAAGGATAATAATTAATATGATTGTGAACTCAAGAAAGTCAAATTCACCGAATGGTGGCCTTATGAAAAGTATTTTTTCAGGCGTTTTTTTTCCAAAACTTTCCAGTGTTGTAAACACACGAGTCAGATATCGCGCGTTTGCACATGTAACACACGTTATTCTTTCCATCACTCGTGAAGGGAAATTTTATTTCATAAAGATTACAGAGGCATAGGCCCAGCTTTATGAAGGCTAACCAAAATGCACAAATTTCTGATTGAACTCACAATCAGACCAATGACGTCACTGGTGGTGGGTGACGTCCGTACATGAAATTAGATTATCAGAAAGCGTGCATGGGTCAAAAAAAGCAACAGTGTATAAAATTGAGAATTATAGCCAAGCGCATGCACCAACGTCACCTTACCGTACTTTTCAGAAATGGGGTACTTTACGCACGGTCCACAGACTTTCAAAATATAACCTTTCAAGCACGTGCTGAAAAAAATAACCCATATTGTAAGTTAGCCCAATAGAGAACCGTGTATTAAAGACACCTACTTTGCAAGTTTGAAATCAATCTAACGATTGGTTTTTAAGTTGGCATGACCACCAGTTGGAAAAATATAGTTTTTATAAACATGCATTCGAAGTTTCCGTCTTGTTATTGAAACTGAAAGCATGAGTGAAAGGTGAAATGCTGATCGAATTGGTGTGAAAACTGTCACTTGGTGGTTTTCGAGGTCCAGAATGTGATATTATAGGATGATGGGAAAAAAATGATTTTTTCGCAGTTCTAAGCTAGAATACCTATCTAAGAATTCGTAATGACATAATTTTGTATTTATGGGCTTACAGAATCTGAACTACGAATGCACAAGAAGAAAATGCAGATGCAGCGGCAAAACTCATTCCTCGGCAAACTCGGCCGTAATCGTGACATCACTCTAACCCCACGAGATTTCAACTATGACAATCATCACTATCAATATCTTAAGTACACCAAACATGCCAAGGTCAGTAATTTTTCAAATTAACCTTTTTGAAACCCTTGTCCAATCCATTAGAAATTCATAACAAAAATTTCACTTATCAATATGTTTTTTCAAGGGCTGGGTTTTCTCAATAATTCCAATACCTGTTTTGAAAAAATATATATTGAAAACTCTCCCTTCATTTCAGTATATTTTCTAGTGTGAAAAGTGTAGCTGAATTAGTTAAAAAAAGATTAGAGTAATTATTGTTCTTATTTCTAATTTTATAGGCTATTCAATATTGATTTTTCTGAAAAAATATTTATGCTTCTAAAATAGTCTTAAATAATCTGTCACTAGGAACTCTCAATAAGCTCGGCACCGAATAATGCAAAGTAGTATACTTGAAAAACCTTACATGTCCACTGCATTGTAATGGACATCCATTGTAAGTGCTAACTTATTATCAAGTATACATAAAATGGAACGGTTGTGAATCTTTTTCTCATTTGTTCTGTAATTCCCTCCACAACACACCTATACTAGCTTGTGAACTTATCGTCAACAAAATCAAGGCGAGATACACTTTACGAGACGCGCCACTTAGCTGCTACATGTATTCAGTATGATTCTGCGGGCCATTTGCCTAAATTTGACAACAAAACAGAAGCTAACCGATACAAGACCTGCACGACGAAAGAGACACACATTTATTGTGTAAAATGAAATGTTCATTTACGTTTCGTAAAATAAAAAAATTACTTTTCTATTTTCCACACTGCACAATTTCAACAATTCTTTTTTCATGATTTTTTTGAGAACTTTATTTGGTATTCTTTATGTTTTGAAGATAAAATACTACAATTTTTTTTTTGACAAACAAAGAACTTTTACATACATGTTCATTATACGTTGTAAGTTTGTAACGGTCAATTGGACGGCCCACTCATCTCCGCCCCACTATGCTTACGTGAGAGCAATACGACGACCACCGACGGATACCGAGGGTAGCCGAAGATCGACGGACACGACGCGACCGTCGAAGCCCGAGGATAGCCGAAGACTTATGACAAAGACGACTGACAGCGGACAAAGACAGCACGCGTGGTCGGTCACTCACACTAACAGACGTCCAGATCAGTGAGAGCAGCGACGCGGTATCGCCGCAGGACGATGATCGGTATAAATAGAGGTGCAACAAGACCCTTATTAGAAGATACGTGGCAAAGCGTCCACCTGACCCAACACATCGTCTTATTGTTAGAGCATAATCGCGGCGGTTACGGCAAAGCGCCCGGCTATGACACGCGTTAGATCCAGAGTGGAGCTCACCTGGAGCACGTTACCGAATTTAGGTTCATTTTCCAGATAGAGTGAAATTTTGAAGTATAGTGCCTTCTCAATTTAATGGCGGAAATGAAATAGAGGCCACATTCACGACAGCTCGGGAGGTAGGGGGATAGAATACTTGTTTAATTATAGAGAATTCATAATATCATGAATTAAATGATAGAAACTTTCACTTCTAAAATATAACAGGAGTAGAACCGACGAATTCTACATAATTACGCTTTATTTTATTTTAGTTTATTTTTCTTTTTTAAGATCTTTTGTGAACCCCTTCGTTATTATTGTCTTCTTTATAATACGGATGTTATTGATTAAATCTTGGCAGATTCAACATATCTCTTTGCTTGTTCGCGATTATCCATCATCTCAATCGATACCGGGTAGGATAACAGACGGCGACGAGTGTAACCTCGGTAGATGGACGGTGATATTCGAAACAGTAGCCTGATAGACAACCGTGCCCTACAAAAAATGTCCGACACAATCTAACATGTTCGGATAGGATACAGACAAGATTTCCGGATAGACCTTTACAGATTCGATTTATGTCTGTCCGTGTCTGTCAGTATCCTGTAAGTATCCTGTCCGAAAGTGCCCGATCCTGTCGAGAATTTTTAGCATTTATAGTAGGGTGGTTAATCACCCTGATCTTTAGATTCAGCTGTTTGTAATAAAAATTATAAAGGAACGTCTGCTGTAGTTTCTCAAACCTTGTCTGAGGAGGGAGGCGGCTCTGGTTAATACCAGAGTCCATGACATAGAAACGAGCACTGGTTTCACCACCGTGTATTTGAAAAGAGAGCAACTTAAAAACCTAACGGTTTTTGGAACAAGAACAGTATCAAAAGAATATGATTTGAAGAAATAAGCTCTTGTGTTCGACACATTATTTCTATCAATTTATCATCATGTTTCCTATTTTAATATTTTTCTGAATGACTAATATGTTTTCTAAATATTTCATCACCTGATTAAGCTTCCCAACTTCATAAAATATAGAATCTAATACAAAAATTGATGGAAATATTGAATTTTACATTTTCCCAAATCTCACAGATGAACACCTGGTGTCCACTACAATGCAATGGATATGTGTATAACTTTTAATATAGGTTTAAGACAGTTCCGAAGAAAATCAGATAACTCATTGTGAGTTAGAAGATACAGATTCGAAATACGTTGAAAAAAAAATTTTCATTTATCCACCCTTAAGAATACGGCTTTTCGTGTATGCGGAGCCGGCGCCAAGTATCGGTGATTGTTCCATATGCGTACTCCCCCAGCGGGTGGACACAGAATTCTGCTTTACCAGATGCAAAGTGAGTTTTCTGAGGTTAGAGTAATCGAAGCGACTGTGGCACGCTGTCTGAAAACATCACCACGAGTCACTTGATTGGTATTGTGATGGCGATACGGCAGTCTGTAGACAATTTCACATCATTGACGACAAACAGCGAAACACAATCAATACAAAAATAGAAATGTTTAATTTTTCTATTTGATCAAACATCAATAATTTAATAATATCTAATAAAAAATCGTATTTGTATTTTTTTTCAACTTCAAATAATACAATTATTTTGTATCAAATGAAGAATCGTGTTTTGTTTTCTAACTTCAATGAAAACTTCCTTTGAATTAAATGAGATAATCGTTTTCTGGACAATTGGGGGTTTCTCAAAAAAGAGAAACAAAAGGAGCCTTGCCCCTTAACCTCACGGTCTTTCCGTTCACCGAACTTTCTGCTACTTTCTCGCATCTTATGAAATTTCTGTGCACTGGGAACAATATCCCTGCTTCACGTGCTTTGAAAAGCCATGTTTTCAAAGGGAGTAGGATAAAGTTGTAAATTATATTGTGTACAGCGTAAGTTTGCAATATGAGTCGTAGTTGACATCAAATGCACACCTTAAAGCTTTGTGGGCTGACCATGTGGCTGTTATCAAGCAACAATGTCAAGTGGCTAGGTAGGCTCACCACGACATCATCTTATCGAAAAACCATGTTGTAACTCTATGGTAGCCAGGTTGTTATTGGAAATTGAGTTCCAATGTGGCCTGCCGATAGGAATGCCATGCTAATGGCTCATTACTTTACTGTGGCATGTGGGCTAGTCATGCAGAATATTACCCAGGATGATACAAATATTTGCATATTAGAAGGGTGCAAAAATTTTTAATTGCTATTTTAAAAGCACAGATAGGGACAGCAGCTGTTAATGCAAAATCAAGTAGAGCTAGAATGTCCACAGTTGTGTAGTTTTCTGACAATAATAGAGCAGAGATTATCACGTTAATTCAATTTTTTGGTCGTGCCAAACATTTTAACACAGCTATTAGTCTTATTGTACGATTTTGCATAACTGACATCCATAACATAAAAATCGCAGAATGAGTCTTTCTACTGCAGGCTGCAGCTGATAGTACACAGTTTTTCTTTCTGCAATATTACAAGTGGTTAAAGTGATGGAAAAATTACTGTTTGTATTATCATGTCAATATTTTCTACTTTTCTATTCGCTGGCAATTCACGTTATAACGAGTGTTCTGTCACAGTGGCATAGATTATCAGACTCAACGTTGAGTGGTAAAAAATTTTGGATTTGATACTATTTACTAGCTATCCAACGAGCACCACAACCTATTTATATAAATTTCTACACTCATAGCAGCAGCGTACAAAATCTGCTTTATGAATCGTTGGCATCTGGGGAAATTTTTCTGTTAACGGCGGTATTTCAAAATGATCGTTCATCTGATTCTTTCAAAATTTAATATCTCAACTTTCCTTTCACTGATTACGTTAATTTTCAGTTTAAATTGAAGCTTTTCAAACCCTTCTTAAAAGTTGATAATTCGAAACGCTGACGATTGCTGGAGAGTTCTCGGTAGCGCACTTTACCTTACTGTACTTGGCATGTCTCACTATTGCGGCAGTTTCTTAACAAATATTTTGTTTAGCAGGAATGCAACCTTCAATTTTTTTTACAAGTCCTGACATATTACAGAGTATTATTATCATTATAATGGAATAAAAACATTTTCAATGATTCGGTATGTTACGAATTTTCCCATAATTCCATCTAGTCTGCCTAAATGAATGGTTACCGGAAGGCAGATCAGTGTAGCAATTAAAATTACATTTTTATCACGGACATACAGTACGTCTTTATACTAAACATGACATTTCTATATCATAGAAATATTTAATTGAAAGAGCGGCCTGCATCAAAATGTTACTCTAGCAAGATGTACGCAACGTCGCAGAAACAACGTATCTGAAATACATCGAACCTTGTGAAGTTATGTTTTGTAAAGTTTCTGCAATATAAGTTAGGTACATACGCATATAGGTGAATGTACAGAAGATATATGTTTATCTTGTAATCCTAGCATATCACGCATTGGTATCGTTCCGAAAACTGAAGGTTACTACTATACTTTACGTTCTTTCCTATCCTCTCAGAATAATTTTGTTGTATACTAATCAAACGCTTCTTGTTTTTGGGAATAGGTACCATTGGCAGGTAGTAACTATGAAGATAAACATCTTATGTACAATGAAGTGATGGAGAAGACCCCGTCCTCTTCAAACTCAGTTCACAGTCCTTCACAGACGCCAAACCATGAACCGGACTGTTCGTCGAAGTTGGCAATGGCCAACCGGCTTCTCGACTGGTTTTCTGTCGTAATGGCCGACGTGAAACACCGTCGGCAGCACACTAAGCCAAAAGGTAAGAAAATATATCTCTCATTTCTAGACACAAGCGATGTATGACTTACGTTGGACAAAAATAAATGAAATTCCTTTTTTTCTCACATGCTCAGGTCACTTTCCTGTCGGCTGCCAAACTGAAGTTAGGTGGATGTTCGGCCACTTGGACATTGACGCCGATAGTCGAATCTCTGTCACTGAACTTTATGGTCTCGAACATGACCAGAACGAGCCTTGCCTCAAACCGTTCCTTGATGCTTGTGATACCGATAGGTAAGTAAACATTCGATAGAATGAAATACAGAAAGTTGAAATTAATCGTATGGTTTGTTTGCAAATTTAATGTGGAAACCCGAACGCATTTGGTGTGGCTAGATAGCTTGAAAATAACCACACCAGTTCGAAGTTCAATTACTTGAGATGACCGGTTCTCGTTCTTTCTACAACGGAGCCTACTTATAACTTATGAAACGTCCTGCTACATGCTACTTGTCAAACTATTGTATTTTTTTTTGCACCTATCCATGCACTAAGTAATTCATTTGTATCAGTACTATGATGCGCATCATTATAAAAACAATAATAATTCTGTGTAGGTTATAGCTACTAAACATCGGTCGACGAAATAAATAAGTAATGTTCAATGGTAATCTGGTAAAATTTTTATCATTGTCAGCCTTATTCTGAACATTCAGTCCCTATGTCTCGACGAATCTTTTTTTTAAAGAAACGCGTGTTACATCTAGCTTGTCAGTCACACGTTTAATCTGGCTTTGCTGATTACTCATTGCCTATTAGCTTATACTGTCAAGTAACAATATCTCACATTCGTGACAGTATTCCTCAAGTCTTCTGTCTCTATTTCGATTTCCATCCATGGGCATATTCACTTAGACCAGCACAGCACACAGCATTTGTGACTGCACTTAACAACAAACAGAATACATAAATGCAGGTAAGTTGTAGGAATTCATTATAGTGGGGAATACACAAAGCTGAGTACGAGAAATTAAGTGTACTGTGTGCACTCGTCTCAGAAGGGGAGTACACACATTTGGGGTCACCGATTTTGATGAAATTTGGATCGGTGAAAATAGATCGAATTCCATTAGGCCCGTATTTCTTCCGTCCCACGAGCTTTGATTTTTGAGAAATTAAATAGGGTTTGTTCTTTAGAAAAATATTTATTCGTGTTTCTATGACTTTCAAGTACATTTTAATGAAATCATTTTCTTCCAACGGAGCGCGTTGGATGAATTCATCATCATCAAAAAAAAAAAAAAAAAAATAACGATATAATGTGGGTATTATCACTTTATGAGACGCTATCAAAAGTTATACCGAGTGTCAATTTTCGTCAGAAATAGCATTAGTACACGCAGGCGGGTGGGAATCATCGTAAGAACATTTAAATCAAAGGTACTTGTGGCACCAAGAGCATTTTGAAATCGGTCGTTTGCTGTATACACATTTACTTTTTCGTGTACTATTCGGAAAATATACTTCGTTGACGTTCATGAAAACATCTCTAGATTCGATTAAGTTTGCTGCGAACCAGGCTTATTGCAGCATGTCTCGAAAAATTGGAGCAGATAGTTCATTATGAATCAATGTGGAAAACTTAGCAGGAATAGGTCGAAGATAGTGAGCGATCAAAAATTGGGGAAGACTTATGCTTGACAGGCCAGATGTAACAAAGGATTTCAAATTTTTGCTGTGAAATGCTTAAATATTAATGAAAACGTTAAAATTCAACAGTAACAGATAGCAAACTTCTTTTCATCAGCAGCTACGAATCCCGTTCATATATTTGTAGTATATATCTTTTCGTACGTGTAAAGTGCAAAATACATCTTTTCTAATCATCTGCTCAAAAATCGTACAATCATTTCACAGCCCGTATTATCATAATCTGAAAATTGGAAGAATTTTCATGTGCAACTTGTTTTAATCGTTTGCGAATTAAAAAACCGTTTTTCAGACAAAATTTCACCGAAGTCTCCCCTAATCTCCAGAATATTAGTTGTTCGTGAAAAATTTGTGACAAACTGATCAAGTTTAAGAACCCTGTAATGGTGAAAACCAGCGGTGTGCTAGTCATTTTTTCCGTTACAGCCACAGGATAGCCAACCGAATCACGCAGTAGCCTTTCGCTTGGGTCAGAGATTTACACCTCTTACTAATAAAAAATACCTGGTCGAAGTCAAAACCAATGACGGTCATTCAAAAAAGTGGCCCGATTGGCGTGAAATGCTACTTTGTCAAATTCCTCGAATCTTTTCACCCTTAAATCAACCCTCCATTACTTTCAGAGATGCGTATGTCACTGGACCCGAATGGTGCGGATGTTACTCGAAAGCTGAGCGTCCATGTGCTGCCGTTCGTAGAGGATCGTCTCCAGAAGTTGCGCCAGCTTGTGATTCAAGAGGCTACTATCGCAGTACCCAGTGTCACCGAGGCCTTGGCCTCTGCTGGTGCGTAGATCCTCATGGAGTCGAATTTGCCGGGACTAGGACCCGTGGCACTAAACCTGATTGCGGTAAGTCAACGATGATTCCTAATATGAATGAGTTCATGATTCTAATAGCAACTAATGGCACTAATAGCAACACTAATTTTGGTACAGTTATTTTTGTTACCTACAATTCGGCAATACTTTATTTTTTTCATCTTACAGTTAGTTAATCTATGTCTCTACGTGCGAATTAAACAAAGTATAAGCATCGTATAAAATAGCTTCACTTTTATTTAAAGGAACTATTAAAGAATTTACTCAAGTTAAACACTATCATTTTTGTAGTGTTGCGTTTGTAGGGTGTTAACCTTTCGAGCGTTATCTGTGGAGACATATCTCTGCGAACGGCAACTCTTACTCTGTCGCTAATTACTTACTTTGAAGACGTCCATCGTCTCGGTTGGTAGGTCGCTGCTGGTAATAACGCAAATTTTGAATTTTGAATAGAACCTACCGACTACTGAGTGTCTTGATATCTGGGAAGAGAAGAGAAGTCAGAGTAGAGATCGTGGAGAGGCATTCTGTGTAGTTGCTGACCAGCACTACCTTCTGCGTCTTTAGTGCCGCGCTGATGGCAGCCCTTCTCTCACTGCACCAATTATAACTATATAGTTCTGAACCCTTTCAGTCACGTGGTTCAGTTTTTATTGAAGAATAGAATATAAAAAAAAATTTAAAAAAAAAGTACTTATCAAAGGGTCCCACTAAAATGACTTCTGTCTGAAAGAATTAACAGCTAACTACGGATTAAGCCCGAATACACTAGTACACTCGTGGCTATCGCAGGACCAAGTACTTCTACCCTAAGGAGAACCGTGCAACCCAAGCTTGCTACTTGTCCCTTTATAATGCCGTACTCGCGACTACAGGCTATGCTTGCAAAATCTTCGCTGTTGCAGTGAAAATTTTTGCTTTGTGAGCTGAAATTTTTGCTGTTACTACATGACAACTCAAAATTTCTGGCCGATCGACAACAAAATTCCGTGCGAATGCAAACATAAACAAAATTTTTTTTCAACGTGATTGTTCAAGTTCACTGTTGAGTGAGCAAAATATTCATTTTCTTAAAAATCGGTGGCACATTAAAATTGAAAATAGGGCACAAATTAGCAATAAATGATTACTAAATTTTACCACTTTGATACATCGAGAAAAACAATTAGTGGTTGTTTAGATCAAACACAACCATTATTTAGAACAAAAATGTATGCAGTAACAAAATCAACGATAGCGTAACTAATTATCAACAGGAGAGCAGTGAATTACTGTACACGTTTATTGCGGTCATGCTTACTTGGTTATGTCAGCTCAATAGATGTCCATATTCCAGAATATTTTGAAATTAAACATTTCAAGCTGGTTGTTATTGTTGCTGGTATTCAGATACGTAATAGTGTATACTTACTTTTAAATTGTAGCTTGATCATCGAAATATTAGCACTTTCTGCCATTGGAATAATGGTATGACCCAACGTGTTGTTGCGTAAAAAAGTTTTGTATTCCCGAATACGGAATCCATATCAAAGTAGATTCTTACAAACTGCTAGAATCACATTTACTTGACAGTTTCAGTCAGTACACGTAAAGGCCAGATGAACAATTTTTTTCGAGCGAAAAAGTAGGCCAAATTCCAGAGTAAATCTTGAAAGTTTCGAATAAATCGATAGTCTGAATCACAGAATGAACTCCAGTCGATTTCGATCCGCCAAATTGATTCTACATTTGAACGATATTTCCAGTAAAAAGAGTCTCAATCACTTATTTCGCAACAAGGGCAGAGACTTTAAACATCACCTCACGTATCCGGAGCGCTCGTGAGACAAAGTTACCAAGTTTTAAAGTTTCCGTGACAAATTTCCGAAATTTAACTTGTCAGGTGTAGATTTTTAGGGTAAGGTTGGTCTCAATTTTCCTAAGTGAGACAAAAAATTATTTAGAATGCTATTTTTTACTGGCGGTCCTGACCTAACTTAAGGAATGATTGTGGTAAAATTAAAAACTTGCATATATTTACAACAATTTCATTGATGTCAGGATCTTTTGTTTAGAAACCTAAAACTGAAATCAGGTCCTATTTTCATAAGTTAGGTTCCCAATCCATAGATTAGGTAATTTTAACATTACGTATATTTTTGAAAAATTTGACAAAAGGAGGGGGGGGGGGGAGGATTATGAATTCGTCGTGTATGTTTTTTTTTTCATATCCGTGCATAATTCTTCAACGGATGTACCGATTTCGATGATTTTTTTTATCTGAAAGTGTCTGGTCCGCTGCTAGTCCCATGAGACTTTAAAAATAATACTCGTCCATTAAAAGTCAGTTCTGAAAAATCCAAATTGTCATACCATCATAATTTTTCACCGTTTATCGCTGTTTATGAATCACGTGTCGATTTGGATGATTCGTGCTGGCAGGTTATAATCAATGGAAATACTTATTTCAATTTGTGACGTAGGATTTTAAATGCTCTTCACCACTCGGAGAAGTGACCAAGAACTTACCGTTTTCACAATGATTTGGCGACGCGTGATGGTAGCTGAAACGAAATTCGACAAAAGATATCGCCAGATTTTGTTGGGTACCTAACGTGATCAACACGCCTCTAAATCCTTACCTTCGATAATCTTCAACTGATATATTTAAATGATGGGTTTTGTTCATTCTTGTTTCAGATTCAATAGTGAACAAGTTGAGTAACGGCGGGATCAAAACAAACAGAGTAGATCTCGAGGATGATGAAGACGGAGGTGCCGATCCTGCACAAGACCTCGAAGGTTCTGCTGACCAGCCCTTGGACTTCTAGACTTATACGTACATCGGTATGAGATACAGTTCGAGAACATCACTCTGAAATCGAGGGATTCATCACTTGTTAACCTCAAATGGTTGTGTTGTGGTTGAAGGTCTCTCAATAATACTTAGAGCTATCAAAATGCGGTCGACTTTGACTGAAGAAAGGTGCAACACTTGGGAATGAAATATTCAATATCATTGCTATAATTGACATGCAATTATGTATAACAAAGAAAAACATGCACTCGAATCGACAGTTGTTACCAATGTCCCATTTGATGATTAGAATAGTATAATAGAACTGTGCAACATTGCCAGTAATGATAAGTTTGAACTCGGCATCTGACGTTATCCAAATTATTAAAAAGTAGTGAAAGTTTTGAGCTGGGTCGTCATTTTGAAATATGGGAAAAAAAGCATCGATGTCCTATCTGATTTAACCACACTTTGTATTTCTGTATAACAACAAAACTTCGATGAAATATATAAAAACAGCTAAATGGAAAACTGAATGCGAAGAAGGAAGAAGAATAGAAACCAATATGAAAAAAGTTTATTTCAGAGCCGAAATTTTAATGTTTTCTTTACACAATGGGTACTAGATAAGTCTGTACCTATCAGGATACCTCCAGGCACAACTATATTATATACCGAAATTAAATAATATATAAATTATTCAATAATTATGCTAATAGAATATAGAAAACAGCAATTGTCACTACATTAATATGACACGTACTGCACCTTTACCCTTAATTAATGATTAATTATACACAAAATATTCTTTCTAAATTTTAATTCTTAGCTCTACCAGTAAATTTAAGTATCTTTATTATACCTGACTTACGGTTAACTATGACATAAGCATGAAAATGCGGAGAGGGTAAAGTGAATGAAAATAAAATCATCGAAAGCTGTACATTACACATATGTATAATACA
The DNA here is from genome assembly GCF_021155765.1 of Diprion similis. Taxonomy (NCBI): domain Eukaryota; kingdom Metazoa; phylum Arthropoda; class Insecta; order Hymenoptera; family Diprionidae; genus Diprion; species Diprion similis. The sequence goes on along the minus strand of NC_060111.1, from coordinate 8,881,037 downwards.
CTTTATTTACCAGGCAATAACCTGAGTGATTTTCATCTGCGCAAAGTTAGATATGTACAAACTCATTGCTTCTAACGATTTGGGTGTAAGTTTAAGTTGCTCAATTATCCAATACAATTGAGTTTCTTTTAGAAATCTGGTTTATTTTTCAGCCTTTGATGCAACTCTGCATCTTGATGTTTATGTAACTCGTGATGCACCACAGAAATGTCCTATTTCATATTAAAAAACTGCTACCACTTTTCGTAAAGATGAGCCATTTCTACTTAATGTTATAATTATTTCACTTAATGAGTACAAGGTACGCTGTAGAAATTTATAGTAACAGTAATTGCTATTATTATGACTGTAGTTATTATTATTATGTAATCGGTAGAAATGATTGATGTGACTGTGTGAGTAAGAGTCTCGTAATACGAGACAACTAAAGCAAGTTTAATCGTTATTACGATATAGCTAATATTCTGCATTGAACTAAACGAAATACACTTGTCATCGCATCTGTCGCTGTCCTCACTGAAGTACGGTGGCTCTCCATTTGCAGAGACACATAATTTCATTACATCTCCAAATAGTGATAATGCTGCAGACAATCTTACGAAAGATTCTTCGTAAAATACCTGCACATCACTAACAAGAAACTACAGCACCCCGAGGTCTTCAAATGCATACTTCTATTTAAGAATATTGAATGTGACGTGTTGATACTGTTGATATAAATCTTCCATCTGCAAGAAATTATGTTTTGGACTCGTGGAGATATATTTTGCAACCTCGAAAGGAAATCACGCGAAGTATTGCAATTAATTTTAGAATTTTCATCCCCTTATAAAAAAAAAAAAAAAAACTCACGGGAGTGCAAAAATACTAACGGGAAATACTCGAAACTATTGGAATTTTATTAGTTCATCATTAGTTTACAATAGTATTTTTGTGCCCCCATTAGTTTGTCTCTGAACTCGAAAAGTAATCAATAAGTCGAAATTCCATAAATTTTTGCATACCCATATATGTATATTTATATATATATATATATGTATAACTAAACGAGACACACCTGTTATATGTATATGTATATATGTATAACTCATGTAATAGGGGAAAACTTGACTTGGATTAATTCAAAAGTAACCGTAGACTTATGAACAATAGGTAAATAAATGTTATAATATATTACTACTAATGTTATAATATATTTACCTATTAATAAACATGACACGTCCCTCTTAGGAATTTAATTATGTAGGTATTATATATACATACATACTATATGTAGTGCATATTTATCAATATGCTACTCACAAACTAGACTTGAAACATCATGCGTGTAAAAGTAGTCTAAACATTCCCCTTAATATAACTGCATCAAATATTCACGAGAAAGAATATTCAAATTAGTATACTTCAAGGTGAGATACATCCAACTTTTCAAGTACATAAGTCCTCAGTGTTAGAGAGACAGTAAATCTATCTCTCGAGCAGTTTTTTGCGAGGAATACGATGGTGATGATACGAAAATTATCAAAACAAAATTCGAGAATTTTTTAGTTTTTTTTTTGTCCAAATCAAAGTATCGTCAAATCTATTTATAGACGTTTGAAGAATGTAATTAAAAAATAGACGACCCAAAAAATCAGTTTTTACTATTTTTAAAGAATATTTTTCAAAAAAAGAAAATCGTCTGCTGCTTGAAAACTACTCTAAAGACCTATTTTTACGAGTGATAAATAATAAAATCGGATTTTTACTTTTGTTGGTTAAATATTAGAATGTTTTTGTAACGAAAGAAAAAGATTGTCATTTTTGTTAACTTTTTAATTTTCATTGCTCGCTTCTAGAATCTGCCTACCTTACGTGTTACCTTATTACCTTCCGATTCGTTCAGCGCATGTTCCATCCTGTTTGCAGTTAGTTTAGTAGAATTTATAATTTATTTATGAATGGCATTGTTGCGAGCTTTACCCGCCTTCCGAACCGAAAAGTGTAACACCTAAGGTAGGCAGATTACAGGATTCAGCAATAAAAGTTCATCAAATTTCAATTTTTTTTTTTTCATCACACAAACATTCCAATATTCCATATAAAAAGTGTCTATACGATTCTATTACCAATCATTTGTCAAAATAGCATAGTTTTCTAGCAGAAATTTTCTTTTTTTTAAACATGCTTCAAAACTATTCAATGTTGATTTTTTGGATCATCTATTTTTCACCGAATGTAAAATTATATTCTTTAAACTTATGCATTTGGATTTGACGATACTCCAAGTAGGTTCAACAAAAAAAAAAGAATTTTAAATTGATAAAATCTTGTTTTGATAATTTTCATATTATCACCATCGCATTCTTTGTAACAAACTGCTAAAAAGATACATTTATCGTCCCTCTAACACTACGGCGTCATGTACATGGAAAGTTGGATGTACCCCTCACTTGAGTATCAAACTCCCGGTAAAACTTATGACATAATTTCTTTTAATCTCACTGAATTGTATATAAAAATATGCAATAAGAATCATCGCTTGTGACTGTACTCATGATGATTTTTGTAAAATGTAATCCTAATCAAGGCATAAAGAATTTTTACTGAAAGAAATTACTACTACAATACTCATCTTATCGCTATCATACAAAGTATGTAGATGTAAGAATTCTTTATGAATAAAGGTTGTTGTAGAAGTCTCTGTCTCTCATTAACCTTCTCATCAAACTTCCTAGGAACACAATATTTGCAACGATGTACCGGCTAAACGAATGACTCTATAACGCGATGTTGAAAAAATTATTTCTTCATCACTAAGATATAAGAAAAGAAGGAAAACTGAAAATGTCAAATTGAAAATTTTCAAAATGCTGTCAATTAAATCGAAAGGTTACCTGAAAACTAAAACTTCTGTTTACATACAGCCTGCAAGATAACCATTAAAATAAAATTACAATTACGCAGATATGGGTGGTCCTAATTTTTGACATTGAGCTGGATAGTATATTGTGCAGTGAATGTTGACTAAAGATGAAGAAAAACTCACAGCCCTGGGTTATTTTTCGTAACAGTTCGGCGGGTCCCGACGGGTTTGGGGTTATTAGTATTTTAATTGAAAAAGCTTTTCAAAAAACTATCACGTAAAAAACGTTGGTAACATACCGTCGTCATTATGAAATTGAAAAGTTGAGAAAATCTCGAACAAGAAATATGTACGCCGAAATTATACAACAGAAAAATAAATGTCAATCAAATGCATGAACGTGTATCGTTTATATTTACCTGAACAAGTATATCAAATCTTTTATAGGCGACAGTAGCACCCTGAGATACTATATTGATTTTATCGAAGTTTTTAAAAAAGTTGACTTTCAGTGGCAAATATTTTATAAATGTTTTGGAGTAGCTACGTGATTTTTAGTTGCAATCATTTAGAAAATATTCCTCTGGGGAAGTTTTTTTTATTTGCCTGTGCACTTTTGCAATTATAAATTTAAAGAATACAAATCTTTACAAAAGGTGACGAAAAATAGCTAAAAAAATTTATTTCACCCTCTGCGTAATATTGACATACATATGGAACCATATTTTTCGTCACGATTGTTGCAATGCTGAGCATTGATTATTGTCGATTCATGTTTCTTCGAAATGCTAAAAGAGACAGAAAAATATCTCTGACGAAATTTCTATTATTGTTGAGGGTTACCACCACTCTAATATTTTGGATAATGAGTTCTTTTTTTTTAATTTAAACAAGACTTTAGGGTCATCAAAACAATATCCAGTTAGTCCTATGACTAAAGTGATAAGTTTTATTTTGAATGTTCAATTTTCAATTCTGCCACTTTTTTCTTGATTTTCTTGAGCCTTACTTTTTTCCTGACTTTCGGAGCCGAAAATTTTCCGTCTCGGAAACGATTCGTATGACCCTTTCTGGATTAATTGGACGCCCAGAAGCTCAGAAAACACAGCAAAAAGAAGGTAGGTCCAAAAGCAGAGAAATGACGACGCAAAGACCAGCAGCAGAAAAATTGAGAAAATATGTCTTTCGTTTTTTGGCTGTAACTTTTGTTCCGTTGCTCGCAGCGCATTCGGACTGCGCTCAATCGATTCCTCTCGCAAAATTGCGTCGACATAGTGCCTGAAAGAATTTATTGCAGGACTTTTCAGAATCGTCGAAATTTTCGCAAAAAATCCAAAAGGGTTAGCCTTACTTTTTTGGTCATTTTTGGAGCCGAGAATTTATCGTCTTGGAATCGATTTGTATGAGTATCTCTGGAGTAATTGAACCCCCAGGAACTCAGAAAACACATAAAAAAAAGCGTAGGACCGACAGCAGAGAAATGATCATGCTGTGTTTTTCGGCTGTAACTTTTTAGCTATCGCTCGCAGCGTATTGGGACTGCGATCAATCAATTCCTCTCGCAAAATTACGTCGGAAAAGTACATCAAAGAATTGTTTACAGCATTTTTCAAAGTCGTCAAAATTTTCACCAAAAATCCGAACGGGTTGTCTCATTTTTTTTCGGTTGTAAATCTTCTTTTTCAGAATCGATTTGTGTGATTTATTTTAAACTGATTAGACCCCCAGGAACTCAGGAAAGATAAAGCAAACTGCCTTAGATCAACAGCAGAGAACGTATGTAGGAAATATCACGTTTTTTTTATGTAACTCTCGATACATTGCTCGCAGCGTATTTGTAGGGCGTCCGATCAATTTATCGCTCAAAAATACGTTGATATAGTGCATCAAAGAATTGCTTCTAGCATGTTTCAAGGTCGGCAAAATTTTCGCCGAGAATTCGAAGGGGTAGGAATTTAATTTGAGAGATACGAGGCTGAGCTATTGCCTCACTTAATTCCTTACCTGTAATGCTGAAGCGTTTCAACTCAGTATTAACAATTTCATTCAGATTATCAAGCTTAACTCTATATTCGCCAGAGATATAGTTGCAGGTATTTTATTTTTTAGTTTCTGTAACCAATCTTCTTGTTTATTATATTTATGTGAATTTGAATAGAAAATATGAATCCTACGTCCATAGAATTAATCGTTGATAACATGTCTGTAGAGCCTGAATAAAAATATGAATATAGAATTTATGACTTATGACTTACCTGTCCCCACTGCATGTCATCAGAGATTTCCACGAAATTGTGTCTGAGTAACAGAGTGATGATAGCGTAATCGACGAGGGCCGTTTCGGTTCATTTTCAAGCCGCCTAATTATAGGCAACCAATCTTACGTCACGTATGAGTGCCTTATTATAGGCAACCATCGCCGTTATGGTAGACCTCCTCGGCTCAGATGTTCTCCTGATACCAGGAGCAATTTTACGCCGAAATTTCTCCGATTTGCTTGATTCTAAGTGGCTGTAGCATGTAAGGAAGCGATCACATGCCTTCTCAAGTAAGTAGGCATGCATCAAAGCACACAGTATCAACGTCACAGGCAGTCAATCAATCAGTCCCTGTTTTTGGAAGACCTCCTCGGCTGAGATGTTCTCCTGATACCAGGAGCAATTTTACGCCGAAATTTCTCCGATTTGCTTGATTCTAAGTGGCTGTAGCATGTAAGGAAGCGATCACATGCCTTCTCAAGTAAGTAGGCATGCATCAAAGCACACAGTATCAACGTCGCAAGCAGCCAATCAATCAGTCCCTGTTTTTGGAAGACCTCCTCGGCTCAGATGTTCTCCTGATACCAGGAGCGATTTCATGCTGAAATTTCTCCGATTTGCTTGATTCTAAGTGGCTGTAGCATTTAAGCAAGCGATCACATGCCTTCTCAAGCAAGCAGGTATGCATCAATGCACACAGTATCAACGTCGCAAGCAGTCAATCAATCAGTCCCTATTTTTGGAAGACCTCCTCGGCTCAGATGTTCTCCTGATACCAGGAGCGATTTTATGCTGAAATTTCTCCGATTTGCTTGATTCTAAGTGGCTGTAGCATGTAAGCAAGCGATCACATGCCTTCTCAAGCAAGCAGGCATGCATCAATGCACACAGTATCAACGTCGCAAGCAGCCAATCAATCAGTCCCTGTTTTTGGAAGACCTCCTCGGCTCAGATGTTCTCCTGATACCAGGAGCGATTTCATGCTGAAATTTCTCCGATTTGCTTGATTCTAAGTGGCTGTAGCATGTAAGCAAGCGATCACATGCCTTCTCAAGCAAGCAGGCATGCATCAATGCACACAGTATCAACGTCGCAAGCAGCCAATCAATCAGTTCCTGTTTTTGGAAGACCTCCTCGGCTCAGATGTTCTCCTGATACCAGGAGTAATTTTTCGCTGAAATTTCTCCGATTTGCCTAATTTTACATCAAATCAGCATTCAGGCAGCATCATTCAAATTCGAAAAATTTACACCTAAACTCCAAAGACGTCAGTCAGCCTTACTTTCTTTCAAGTAAGAATAGTTTCGTCTCAGAACTGATTTGTATGATCCTTGCCGGAAGAATTGGACGTTGCGCAACCAGAAAAAGACATCAAAGAAAACATGGGACCAACAGTTGAGGAAATATGAAGAAAACACACAGAAGTTCATTTTCACATTTATTTTATTTCAGGTTACATAAAAGAATACAGTGATATACATATCATATCATATGGAGATGCAGTGCACCTGTGCGCACTGCGGTTCTCAATATAAACTCAGGAACCACAATGATAACCATTCCATATATTACTCTTTACATTCAGCTTAGCGTATTTTACTCTTAAACCGTATTGTTCTCGTCAGCATTGTGATGTAATAATAACCTATATTTGTGTACATTTTCTCTATCCGATTTTACAACATTCGGGAATTTTATGACATACTATACACTTTTATCTGAACGCTTGTATTAGGATAAGGACGTATTGAGCAAACTCAAACTCACAATAAACAGAACCTAACGTTGTAGTGGTTGCTATTTTCCTGACGCATCTTTTTGACAACCTGTTGCGAATTCCGTGTTTTGCTGCGGTTCTTTCCAATCCGTTGTTCGCTGCGAGTGAAAACTGAAGGCAATCGATTCCTCCGCAAAAAACGTCGAAATAGTGCATCAGAGAATTGGTTGCAGCATCTCTTGATTTCCTCGAAATATTCACCAAACATCCAAAGGGGTTAGCCTTGCCTCCCTTATCTTTGAGTGAAGAATCTTCTGTCTCGTAATCAGTTTGTACGAGCCTTTCCAGAAGAATTGATACCCCTGAAACTCGAAACATACAGCAATGACAGGGTATGACCAACAGCAGAAAAATGATGTGGCGAAGACGAACAGCAGAAGAATGAGAATACGAAGTAACTCGTTTTTTGTCCGTAACTTTTGATTCATCGCTCGCAGTATCTTCGGACTGCGCTCAATCGATTTCTGTCGCAAAATCACGTCGGAATAGTGCTTTGAAGAATTGATTGCAGCACTTTTCAGAATCGTCGTGATTTTCGCAAAAAATCCGAAGGGGTTGGCCTTACTTTTTTGGTCATTTCTAGAGCCGAGAATTTTTTGTCCCGGAATCAATTTGTATGACCCATTCTAGATTAATTGGACCCCCAGGAACTCAGAAAACACAAGAAAAAAAGCGTGGGACCAACAGCAGAGAAATTACGACGCAAAGACCAGCAGCAGAAAAATTGAGAAAATACGTCTCTCGTTTTTTGGCTGTAACTTTTGATCCGTTGCTCGCAGCGCATTCGGACTGCGCTCAATCGATTTCTCTCGAAAAATTACGTCGGAATAGTGCCTGAAAGAATTTATTGCAGCATATTTCAGAATCTTCGAAATGTCCGCAAAAAATCCGAAGGGGTTAGCCTTACTTTTCTGGTCATTTTTCGAGCCGAGAATTTTTTGTCCCGGAATCAATTTGTATGACCCATTCTAGATCAATTGGACCCCCAGGAACTCAGAAAACACAAGAGAAAAAGCGTGGGACCAACAGCAGAGAAATTACGACGCAAAGACCAGCAGCAGAAAAATTGAGAAAATACGTCTTTCGTTTTTTGGCTGTAACTTTTGATCCGTTGCTCGCAGCGCATTCGGACTACGCTCAATCGATTTCTCTCGAAAAATTACGTCGGAATAGTGCCTGAAAGAATTTATTGCAGCATATTTCAGAATCTTCGAAATTTTCGCAAAAAATCCAAAGGGGTTAGCCTTCCCCTACTCGGTTGTCACCTTGTCGTGGTGTAGGGGCTTGACGGTCGCAATGAATTCAGGGGTCCCGTCGTTTTGGAGTTCTACGACTCCGATGCGAAGGTGACCCCGGACGAGCGTTCACTAAGACAACCGGCCCATCCTTCCGGGGATGGGTGTATGAATGGGTGCGTGAATATATGAGTGAGTGCGCGGGATGTGGTCGGGGCCCCTAGGGATATTCCTTAGAGACTAACCAAGGAAGGAGTAGTTGCCGACCGACCAGGGCTGCGAGTGACGTTAGTACCTTTACCGGACCGCTGTGGCGTACTACGGGTAAACGTAAGCCCGGGGGACTTCGGTACCCCGGCAAAGGTCCCAGGAAACCACATGTCCAAAGTGGGAGAACCGCTCCTCGCGGCCGTCTGGAGCCAATCTGGGGGTTGAACTTAGGGTCTCGGGCGCATGTATGGAGGATTACCTGGTCAGTATTACCTCATAACCGACGTCCGGTAGGGTAAATCCGGCAAAGTCTAACCCGGCCGGTGGCCTACCCTGTTTCGGATTGACAGGGGAATCCCCGACTGGGCGACGTTAGGGATGGGGGGTTCGCACGGATAGAGAGGCCACTCGATAAACCGACAGCGGCTTCCGTGCGAGGGGATAGGGTTTTTCTGGCGGGGAAGATGCCACACTGCGGTGTGGCTGCCATGATGGCCGAACCGTCGTAATCTAACATTACTTTCAGCATGGATAACGTAAACACCAAACCAAAAGAGAGGACGAAGCAGGAGGAGGCCCGAGAGCACTCGAGCAGCGGGCGCACTCGGGGGTACGCGAGGAGCAGGGGTACGCGTGGCCGGGGACTTGTAAGGGGCATTAGCTGGCCCCCTCTTGAGAGCATGGGGTCGGGGGATGCATCACCACAGGCGCCCGCATCTAACGTCTTGACGGAGACGGAAAGGGGTGAGGACGCGCCGCTACAGGAGGCGCCCGACGAGGCACCCTTGCAACAGCAGCAACAGCAGTCACTGCAGGGGAATAAGCGGAAGGGGGACGAGCTGACGCCGCCCGAGAACATAGTGTACTCGGACGGAGAGCTCTCTCTCCCGTACAGGTCCGGGGCAGAAGATGCAAACACGCAGCGCAAAGCTGCGTCCACCGAGGGGGAGGGAAAGGGGACCGTAATCCTCTCAGACGAGGAAGAAGCACCACGACCGCCTATGGGAACCCGCCCAAGACGCAAGAGGTGCACGGCTACCGCCAAGGTAGCGTACCTGGAGGACGACTCCGACACGGGGGAGACCGATTCGGTGTGGAGCGCGAAGGATACGAACCCGTGGGTCACTAAGAAAGCACCGGCGGGTAGACAGAAAAAGGGCAAAGCTGCGGCTCGGCTCCAGGAAGAAACCCCGCAGGGGACGGGGCCTGTGGAATACAGGCTCATGACGGCATCGGACCTCGGGGCCCAGATAACGGAGTGGCTCGAGGATATAGATGCCATAAGGGGAAAATGCAAGTTGCAGGGTCAAGTGAGTAGCGAGATAAAGAGCAGGGTGGCCTTGGCGAAGGAGGCCCTGCTCACGATGACCGTGAAAGCGGAGGCGGCAGGCGATCCCGCCCTCCTGCGGGCGCGCAATAATGACCTAGAGGCCCAGCTGCGTGACGCCCGTCGGGAAAGGGACGAGCTCCAGCTGGAGCTAGAAAAAAACCGGCACGACCAAGAGAGGGCCGGAGTGGACGCTAGGAACCGCACGACGGTCTCCTATGCGCAGGTCGCTAGCAGGGGCTCGACGACAAGTGCCGACGAACGACTACCGGGAGCCGTCCGAAAGACGACGGCTCTTGATCTTGGGGTGGCCGCGAGAAGCGAGGTCGAGGCAATCGAGGTGCCGACGACGGCGGCATCAGCTGGTACCTCAGAGTTTGAGTTCCGCCTAACGGGGTCTCAACTCGAACTCATCCCGGACAACGACAGGGCCAGGAACGAGGAGCTGGCCAGGCAGGCTGAGGCGCTGAAACAGGTGCGGGAAGAGGTGAATAGGATATCCCGCTTGCTCCTCAGTGCCACGAGCGGGGGAGGAAGAGCCCACCCAAATCCCCCCCATGGTATGGGCAGCCACGCTGGTGGGACCGCACAGGGGATGCACACAGCGCAAACCAGCTGCGTGCAAGCCACCGCAGAGGGAGGACAGCGGCTCTCGGAGGACCGAGGTACGAGCGACCCTCCGATGGAGGTCGAAGGTAGCACTGGTGCACGGGACCGCAGAAGCGGTACCAACAAGACGAGGAAGGGGAAGCCGCCTGGGGGAGAGACGTCGAGCGGCGCAATACCGGAGGCCGTACAGACTTCCCCAACAGAGGCCCCGGGGCGCACAGGGGGGACCGGACCCAGCGCGGTCCGCCGTAGAGCCCCAAGGGGTGCAGCTGTGGCCATCAAGGGCAAAGGAGAGAACGTCCGCTACGCGGAAATTCTCAAATTTGCCCGCGAAAAGATACAGCTCGAGGAGCTGGGTATAGGAGAGACCAGGATACGGCGGGCAGCCAACGGGGGGGTTCTCATCGAGATTCCCGGGCCCGAAAATGCAAAGAAGGCCGACGCCCTGGCAGTGCAGTTGACCAGGGTGATCGCGGTGAGATATGGCGACACGGTCTCAGTGACAAGGCCGGTTACCAAGGGCGAGCTGAGAGTGCAGGGCCTGGATGGCTCCATGTCCAGTGGGGAACTGGCTGGCATCCTCGCTGAGCAGGGTGGCTGCAAACCGGATGAGATCCGCGTGGGTGTCCCGAGAGGGACACCCAACGGGCTATTCAGCGTGTGGGTGCAGTGCCCTTTGAGGGCAGCCACGATTATCGCATCAAAGGGTAAGATCAGGATTGGCTGGGTCACGGCCAGGGCGGTGCTGCTGGATGCGCGCCCCAGGCAGTGCTTTAAGTGCTGGGGATTTGGCCGTATAGGGAGTGCGTGCAAAGAGCCGACAGAACGCCGGGCAGCGTGCTACAGGTGCGGTACCGAAGGCCACCAGGCACGTGACTGTGCGGCCAAACCTAAATGTGCGGTGTGCCAAGAGAGTGGGAAAGATAGCGCCCACAGGATGGGTTCCGGACGCTGCGCGTCCGTAGGCGAACGGGGTCGGAGGCCCGCAACCAATCCCAGCGAAAATGGCCAAGTGTGTCCAGAGTAATCTGAACCATAGTAGGGGGGCTCAGGATCTACGGAGGCAGTTCGTGCTCGAGGAAGGGATCGACATATGCCTCGTATCCGAGCCATACGTTGTCCCGGATATATCCACCTGGCTCAGCAGCGACGACGGCTTAGCGGCCATACACTGGAGGGCAGGGGGTAGCGCCGGCGAAGGCTCACTCCTTGGGAAGGGTATGTGGCCGCTAGGATTGGGGACATTGCCGTCATATCGGTATATATATCGCCGAACATACGACTGCCGGAGTTCATTGCCCACCTGGAGGACTTGGCTCGGGTGATCCAGCTGGCGGGGAACAGCGGAAGGGGGGTACTTGTAGGGGGGGACTTCAACGCCCGCTCACATACCTGGGACCCTTCTTGGTCCAACCGTAGGGGAGAGCTGCTCGAGGAGTGGGCGGCATCGTGCGACATGCGTCTCTGCAATGCTGGCAAGACGGCGACATGTGTGAGGCCACAGGGGTCGTCCGTCGTGGACCTGACATGGTCGTCAGTAAACCTGGGGCCGGTAATCTATGGGTGGCAGGTGTCGAAGGACCAAGAAACGCTGTCCGACCACCGGTACATCTTGTACAGCGTTGGTGTTCCCAAACGCGAAAAGCGTAGGGGTGGAACGAGCCATGTGCGGTGGAGTTGGTCGAAGTTCAACCCCGACAATTTCGCAGACGCCCTGTCCCTCACTCTCTCGTGGGGACCAACCGGCGAGGACCACACGACACCGACGGGCCTTGCAGGATGGATCGAACGCAGTATGACGCAGGCTTGTGATGCGGCTGCGCCCAGGGCCCGCACGGGAGGCCGCTCCAGGAAAGCGACGCACTGGTGGAGCGAGGAGCTGGCGGACATACGCAGATCCTGCGTAGCAGCGAGGAGGCGCCTCGTTAGGGGGAGAAGAACGACAGACGACCGCCAAGGAATAGAGGCCGAGTATCGAGCCGCCAAAAGAAGGCTCCGGGATGCAATTAAAGCGAGCAAGGCCAAGGCGTGGAGAGACCTCGTGGGTTCCGTGGAAGCGGACCCATGGGGTCTGCCTTATAAGCTGGTGCTTGGCAAACTGCGAACCTCCCAAAAAGGGTTGACGGAGACGCTGGAGGAGGACACCCTCAAAAGTCTCCTTAATTCCCTCTTTCCGAGGGGAGACGGACGTGCACCGACAGCCCAGAGCGGCTCGCGATGGGATGAGGGATGGGCGGTCACGACGGAGGAGGTCAGAGCCGCATTAAAGAAAGGGTGCGCGCGAAGCGTCGCCCCAGGACCGGATGGCGTAAAAGGAATTGCGTGGGCCAAAGTTCCAGAGGGAATGATGAGGCTTCTAGCGAGAAACTTCACCCTCTGCTTCCGAGAAGGAATGGTCCCACGGCCATGGAAAAAGGCCCGGCTTGTGCTCATCCCTAAGGGGGGAGTACCCAGCGGGCCTCTCCCCAAGGTAAGGCCGATATGTCTACTCAGTGAGCTGGGGAAGACTTTCGAAAGAATCGTGGTGGCTCGTTTGGGGAAGTGGATTGAGGAGGATCCCCAAGAGCGCTTGTCAGAGGACCAGTACGGTTTCCGGGAAGGGCGATCCACAAACAACGCCCTGATAAGGGTGCGACGGTTTGTGGAAAACGCCACAGAGAAAGGGGGCTATGCGGTCGCGGTGTCCTTGGACATCGCGAACGCTTTCAATAGCCTGCCATGGCCATCTATTAGGGGGGCACGAGGACAAAGGGGTCCCAGAGTATCTGCGGCGGGTCCTAGACTCCTATCTGTGGGACAGGCAAGTGGAGTACGTGGACAGAAACGGGGATCTTAGGAGTCTGGCAATGACGGCCGGGGTTCCACAGGGCTCAGTCCTAGGGCCCCTTCTATGGAACCTTACATTCGACGAGGTCCTGCGGGTGGAGGCGACTTCAGGCTGCGCTGTTGTCTGCTATGCAGATGACACGCTAGTCCTAGGATCCGCAGGGGATCCGTCCACGGCGGTAGCACTGGCAAATACGCTGGTAGCCAGGGTGGTCCGGCGAATAGCGGGTCTCGGCCTCACGATCTCGGCCAGCAAGACCGAGGCCGTCCTGTTTGGGCGCGTGAAGAAGGGGGGAGCAGTGAACATCCCGGATGTGAGGGTTGGTGCGGAGAGGGTGCCGCTGTCGGGGTCCATGAAGTACCTGGGGGTACGGATAGACTCCGGCCTTACGTTCCGGGCACACTTCGCCTCAATGAAGGCTAGGCTTGGGGGTGTCACGAGGGCGCTAGGCAGGTTGATGACAAACCTGAGGGGGCCATCTGAGGCCAGGCGCAGGCTATATGCTGGAACCCTATTCGCGGTGATCCTGTATGGCGCTCCGGTGTGGGGGGACGTGGCGGGGTCCTCAAAGCACATACAACGGGCTATTACGAAATACCAGAGGGAGATTTGCGCAAGAGTTGTGGCGGCATATCGCACGGCCTACTTCGTGTCCGTCTCCTTACTAGCCAGGACCCCGCCGCTATACCTAGTGGCCGACGCGTACGCGCGTACATTTGGTAGGGTGCGGGAACTGCTATCAACCGGAACGTGGTCTCCGGGCATGCACAAGGCGGTTAGAGATGAAGAACTGCGCGTCGTCCACGAAAGATGGAAAACGTACCTCGGAAGCGCAGGGCTCCCCAGCGAGGGGCTGAGGTTGGCAATTTTAGCCAACTGGGCGGGATGGTTCGAGCGGGCGCACGGAAGCGCGACATTCCGTGTGACCCAAGTCCTAACAGGCCACGGCTACTTCGCAGATTTCCTCCACAGGATAGGGAAGGCGGAGCAGTCGACCTGCTGGTACTGCGGGCGGGAGGAGGATACGACGCGACACACAGTTGAGGTCTGCCCAGCGTGGAAAGTCGAGAGGGAGGCCCTACAGCGTGCCGTTGGGGAAGACCTTACCCCACCTGGCCTGATAAGGGCTATGGTGAAGTCAGGGGAGGAATGGGCTGCGGTAGCCAGATTCGCGGAACGGGTTCTGACGGCCAAAGAGAAGCGGGAGCGGGAACGCCAGCGGGCACCGCGTGACGAGGGCTAAAAGCGAGTAGGTACAAGCATGAGGCAGATCAAGACCTGAACGGGTAGGGGTTCAGACGGGCTGGCGGGACGGGGCACCGGCCGGCCTCCACCCCGTCCCTCGGTAACGGGGCCCTGAGGCGGGTGAGGAGAGGGGGGAAGCGCGGGGCGACATAGATGGTGCCAGGATAGAGAGTGTCACGCTGTCAGTCAATAGGAGTAGGATAGGGTCGCCCCGGCCATGCTTCCTCTTCTTCTTCCTCTTCCTCTCCTTCTTCTTCGGCCTCCGACGCCTTGGGACGGTGGATGGAACGGCCGCGCCGGACCCATTATTACCTCGTACTCGCGTGGGTAGGGTGCTCGGTCAAAGTAACACGAGCACTGAGTGGGGGTCACCATACGCTGAGCGGCTCCGCTGAGCGGCTCCGCTGAGCGGAGCCCGGGCTACAGCGCCGAATAGGGACCATCCACCATCGGGCAGGGACGCATGCACCGATGTTTCATCGGTGGATTGAGGAAGGCGAGAATATATTAGGATATGAAATACATATGTGAGCGTGTGTGTGTGTGTATGTGTGTGAATGTATGAATGTGTGTATGTGTATGGACGTGTACTATATATATATATACATAGTGGGGTGGGACGGGAGGCGCAACTCCCAATTAGGCGTTAGAGGTAGGTCCGCACGAATGCGGAAGGCGCCGGGGGGCTCCCCGAGGTTATGCCTCGTGCGGTTCCGGGGAGTCCCCTACCCGTACCAGGGTGGCCGCTGGTTTTTTAGTGGGTGCGAGTCCCACACTACCCTGGAGTTTCTTGCGCGAAACTTCAGGGTGTGCATAAAGCATTTTTACCAGCGATAACAAAAAAAAAAAAAAAAGGGGTTAGCCTTACTTTTTTGGTCATTTTTGGAGCCGAGAATGTTTTGTCCCGGAATCAATTTGTATGACCCATTCTAGATTAATTGGACCCCCAGGAACTCAGACAACACAAGAAAAAAAGCGTGGGACCAACAGCAGAGAAATTACGACGCAAAGACCAGCAGCAGAAAAATTGAGAAAATACGTCTTTCGTTTTTTGGCTGTAACTTTTGATCCGTTGCTCGCAGCGCATTCGGACTGCGCTCAATCGATTTCTCTCGCAAAATCACGTCGGAATAGTGCCCTAAAGAATCAATTGTAGCACTTTCTGAAGACGTTTAAATTTCCGCCAAAAATCGAAAGTGCTTTGGAGTGCTCGCTGAGTGCTCGTAAAACTCGAACCGCAGTTTTCACGAAACCACTTTCATCGAACTGAGAGGACAGATCACTTAACATCGTTGCTTGAATCAATTTCAAATTTCAACAATAGCTTCAGAATTACATGCTTTATAAAAGTACATAGCCGTTTTTTCATATGCTGAAAACTTTTTACATTATAAGCAATTTGCTATTTCTTTTATGGCCAAAAGTCGAGTAAATCCCGGAAAAACGCTAATACGCTTGATCTTATCAAGACATAAGTGAAATGGAGAGTCTAAGGTAACAAAGAAATTGGAATGTCAACATGACGGCAGATTTTCGCTGAACTCTAAAAAAAGAAATACCAAATGAAAATAGAAAACGAGAAAGGAACTCGCTGCATAGGACACTTGAAAACAAAAGAGTTCGATACAAGCGAAGAACAGTGTAAAATCAAGGACGGTTTTTTTTCTTCAAATTTCAATTGCAATCTATAGATGTTACAATATAATTTGAAAGGAATCATGTTTACTTTATCACTGCGAGTAAGAACTGGTACTATCTGGTACACGAATTATTCGGAAATTCCACGATTTTCGAAAATCCGCGAATCATTTCCTTACAATTCCTAAAAATGCAGTTCCGTTTTTTCCGATTTTTTAGAAAACCGAGAGGGAGCGAATATTAAAAAACGCGAATAATTAAGAGCAATTCGGGAGAAATTGTTTGGTGCAAAATTTGTTAAGAAATTCTGAGGTCGCAGGTATACTACAATGTAATAAGTGTATAACATTATGACGTCACGCGGAATTCTACTTGCTATATCTTTGTTAATAAGCATTGAATTGAAAAAAGAAAAATTACGTGTCAATCATTTTTCGACATTCTATCTGACGATAAGAATGGAATTTTTCGAAATTTTTTATTTGTACACCTAATTGTCGACAAGGAAGGAATTCTCACCCCCTTCGCAGGTAACCTACCGGTTGTCAGTTAGGTACGATCGAGACCGACTCCGTAAGTACGCCGCCCCAGAACTCTCGTATCCTATCTATTCATAATAAATATAAAAGGATGACATAACCTATTTAAATAATATATACAGGGTGTCTCATTTTAATCAATCCTGTCAAATATCTCGTACACCAAAAGTGCGAGTGAAAATTTGTTGGGCAGAAATTGTATGATTCGATAGGAGAAAAACGATGAGTGTTAAATTTTCCGTAAGTGGCGTTCCAACTTGGCTTTCTTTAGACGGAACAGTACATTTTTTTCATTAGTATCAGAAAGGGCATCAAATTCCACACTATAAAGTACATACTCACTGATAATTGTCACCCAAACTCGACTTGTGAAGGTTCCTGACCCACTTGATTCGTGAGTTTTGCATGTTCAGCCGCAACCGTAGATGAGTGCATCTGATAGGGGCCGCGACGTGAGCGCTTCTACTGTGGCCGCCTTTGAAATTTTCTTTTGTTTCAATATTATTATTTTTTTTGGAGTGTTCTTTTTAATTTTCTAGATTATTCAATTTTTTTAATCTATTTTTTTAATTTTTCGAAGTTCATGTAATGGAAAGAGATACAGGGTCATCTGAGTTTCGTTTTTATCCGACATTACACTAATAATGACAAGAAATGAACGCTTTTTCCGATTTCCTTGGGCCATATTAAATAATCGAAGGATTCTTTTCGGCACAACCCGAAAGCATTTTGTCATTTTATGGAGAGACAATCGCGCAGACAACTTTTCAATTAAACAAATTTTAAGCAGGGATTCTAAGAAATGCATGTAAAATTAAAAATCAAACGCAACTCTGCAAAACTTGAAGTTTATTTCTTGGAGTCTTAGTCCAATTTTTAACCAAAACACTTTTCACAAATCCAATTGCGAGCCTAATACCATTCTTATTTCGATAGGTGACAATTAATAATGCTTCAGAACGACTTTCGTATTGATTATAAAAAAGATCTATTGAGTATTTCTAAAAGTTAGTTATTCCATCCTCCACATCACTTTTTTTCTTTATTTGGTATTTTGATTAACAGTGATACAATTCAAGTGGAAGATCGAATTTATCAAGACAATCTGACTGACTCCATATGAAGAGTATAACGTAAGCTTTTCGATTACCGAAAACGCTTACAAAATTTTTTCAGTGTCTTTTCGATGTTCTTCTGGTGATATGAGAAAGCATTCTTACCCAACAATCATCATTTTAAAGCGACATCTGGTAAATTCTTGCTTTAAGCTACTTTAACTTCAGTAATGAGTAATAATCTTTAGTTCTCAAATTATTACTTACTGTTTTGTAAGATAGTATTCAATTAAAGCATTTTTCCAAAGTGCATATACCACCTCAACATCAATATTCAATGAAAACTAATACAGTTCATATTTGTACAAAGAGATTGTTAGGAAAATTTGTACAACCAACAAGATGATATATCGAGTTCACTGATAGCATTAGCAATCCATAAAAATTATTCATCAAATGCCATATGGTTTATTTCATGGTTTACTTTTATTATTACTGATACTTGGTACAGTGTGTGTTTGTGAATTTTTACCCTTATCAACAACCACTTTGAAACCCAAATTAAATTCGGACTTGAACATTTCTCTGTAGTAACTTTCCTTGACAGTTTCACTATCCGGTATCCCATCCTCTTTACATTTTTGAAGATATAACTTATGCATGGCGGCAATGCTCAAATTTGAATCCAAGTATCTCTTGTTACTCCGGTCTCTGGAATTTATCTTTTCAGCAGGAAAAGAATTGATGTGCTCGCGTACTCGTTCCTTAACTTCTTCGCTCTTTTTCGTTTTTGGCGTATGCCTGCCTCTTTGATCGGGTCCAATAATTCCACCTGGTGACGTTCTTTTCTTCTCCATAGCATGCCTCACGAACTTTTCAGAGACCGAAAATGTGCTCAGAAACATCGGTTTACAAACCGTTAAGACCTCACCTTTGATAAGTAAGGAGTAAGTAAATGTGACTTGTCTACGATGCTCCGATTTAACGTTACCACGACATCTAGTCCGCTGTTTTGGCGATTCTTTTACTGACAGTGCTACATATTGCTTTCGTTGTTCCCATGTACAAGTTTTCCAAAACACGTTGTGCAGTTGCGCTCGAGCTTCCTCGTCAATTTTGTCACTGCATCGCATGCGGCAATCACATGGTGGACCCATCACTTTAGCCGGAACTATTTTACCTGCGTAATTAATTTCGCGATTAGGAATCAACATTTCATACTAAATAGCAAATCAATTTTTAAACTGCCATTCGTACGGTAAGTTGAGCATATACGCTCCTGATGCAAAACTTTCCGTTTTAGCGACGTTCCCTAAAGCGTCCTCTCTTTCACTTGTGATTAAATAAAAAAAAAAGATTAAAGGTTCGGTTACCCTAGGTAAAAAACAGTTAAAAAAAGACATTAAGTGTACATGAGTTTTTTTCAACTTCAACCTGTCTCATTTCTGCCTACCGCGAAAATTAGTAGTCAAAACTACTGATTTGCATGTCATGGCAATTCAGTTAAATTACTTTGTTGCAACGCGAACCACAGAAGATCTGTCTTGACCAAAGTATGAAACTGAGTGCTACTGCTCGTGGGCTCTACTGATTGGGGTTAGTACATTATGCTAGCATCCAAAGTCACCCAGGTTTTCAAATGTACCTAACTCTTCAAATATCTTCTCAATGAAATGAGATATCAATAATTTTTTTGGTACCAGCTTGTTGTTGGCTGTATAACATAATATTTAAAATTAATTTGTCTCAACAATTATATTACAATCACATTGCCGACCAGTATTGAATGGGGGCTCTGTAGTGTCGTTTCATCACATTTCCTACATACTCGTCCATATATCCAAGTGCATTCAGAAACTACAAATAGAAAGCAGGATGTTGTTCATGAAGCCAGGGATAAATCAGGTAACAACCTTCGCTCAAAGTTCTCGTTACAAACTCATGTCCGCATTTAACGACGAAAGGTGTAACCTACCTTTCAGACTTTCTATTAAAATTTATGGCTTTCTTGGTAACCGTCAAGATCTTGGGTTACTTATTTCTCCACAATTCACTCTATCCCTAAACACTACCCACTACATTCAATAATTCTTCGACCTTATCTTAAATTATGCGTAGACTTTTTTGGTGTCGAATGTCAATAAAGGGGAGAAGTATAAAATTTTTTTCACGTTTTGACCCTCAGAAAACTAAAAAATGATTTATTGATTAAGATTTAGTTTAGAAAGAATTTAGTTACAGTCAAATATTCTTCTATAAATTAATTCCGTTAAAGTAAACTTACATTCGATTCTGTGAAAAACCGGGCAATAACAGTGAAACTTTCTAAAAGGTCTGAAAAGAGGTCTGAGGCACGCAATATTTTCCTAAATTCTTTAGAGAATAATTGTCGTACAACAACAAGTCTTTTAGTCGCAAGAGTAATGTGATTAGTATGACACAAGTCAAGAGAGTACGTAGATCGAGACCTAGATTTAAAACTAAGAACCCATGCCTAGTCTTTTTGAAATGGGCAAAGATAATACAAAAGTAATTATATGTAGGATGAATGACACGAGTAAGATGATCTCTATTTTGAGTGACAAAGTCAATTAAAAAGAACTTAAATTAGACCTGACTTAAAGGTTGTAATACCAGCTTTAAAAAACGCTTTACATCATCCTATAAAAGTGTTGCAGCTGAATTTTATGGTTTACCAAAAATCAATAAAAAAAATATTTCTCTCCGCATTATCGTTTCCTTTATAGATAGTCCGACGTATCATTTTGTTAAGTTTATTAAAAATGTACTTAAGTCTACGTGCTCTAAACCTTCGTCAAATGTGAAAGACAGTTTTGAACGTGTACAAAAAATCAGTAATGTGGAGATTCTTGATGGATATATTTTCATCTCTCCAGATGTGACTTCTTTACTCACCAACGTCACTACTGACTTAGCCATCGATGATGACTAAGTATGATTAATTCCGCTCAATGTTTTTTGCAATGCTTGATTACTTTGATACCGCTGTTTTCACATTTGACAGAGTGACTTAAACATTTAGCTCGCCAATGGGATCCTCTTTATCCCCTGTTTCATCTTATTTTGTTTTGGAATTAGAAACCAAAGCTTTAAGCTCTTTAGATTTCCGACCGGCTTTTTATTATAGATACGTCGATTATATGTTACTTACTGTTCCTTCCGACTCAGTTGAGGTTGTTCAGTCAAAATTTAACAACTTTCATGATAGATTGCAATTCACCTCTGAAGTGGAGGTCAATGGTAAAATTAATTTTCTTGACGTATCTGTAATAAAACATTCAGGTTCGGTTATAACTGATTGGTTTTAAAAGCCAACGTGGCCACAAAGATATATGAATTTCACGTCACACCATTCGTCAAAACAAAAAATCGCCAGCATCTATAATTTAGTGAATAGGGGGATCCTCTTGGCAAACTCATTGTTTCATTATAAAAAAATGTATTAATTACAGAAGTTTTATTGATTAACAAGTATCCGTCTAAATTAATATTAATCAATACATTATCGATCGTGTCATGGTCTTCAAGGACAGATTGAATTTGGAAGCTGGCATTGCTGTTGGAGAAGACGGTTACATTCCGGCCATATAATTTATGAAGTTCTCTTATGTTGAAGGTCTGTCAGAAAGTATAAGCCGAGCTTTGAGTAGAGTCCAAATTAAATGTGTTTTCAAAAATGGTGATAATTTTTCAAGGCTGTTTGTTTTACCTAAGGATCGTGTACCATTAGAAAAGTGCTCAAAACTTGTTTATAGAATACCTTGCAATGATTGCAATACGTGTTACATTGTGCAAACTAGTAGACATCTTAAGACTAGAATTAATGAACATGAGCGTAATACTTACTCGAAGCCGGGAAAACAAACAGCCCTGACAAAACATAGATTAGATTTTAGTCATAAGTTTAATTTTGATAATATTAGCATTCTTTTCCTCGAAAAAGATTATAAAGAGTAGTTTTGGAAATTTGCAAAATTATTCATGACAAAAATACTGTCAATCTCAGATCAGACACTGCAAATATAAGCAATTTATGCTACAATCTAACTTCGAACAAACATCGAAAGTAACACTTTTCGCGGAAATGGGTCTAACATTTAGAAACTAGTTAAATTTGCTGATGAATCATGATGGATTAGTGATCCATTTTTCTCTTTCGCTTTCTTCCATCAGGTCGTTACGACGTACCGTTATTTACATCGTTATTGTTTAATAATTTATTCGTCGTTGTGTAAGTAATGCCATCAAAAGAATCTGATAAATAAACCTTAGCTCACTTTCGATGTTGGTAACCTTTTAAATTTAGCAAATTATAGATTACAATGGATTTTGATGTAAGCATTAACAATAACTATGTCATTCACTAGATGATCACTTGGCCGCCACTTGGATTTGATTGATTGATGGATACCACCTTTGCTATGAATTAGTAACTTTAATTTTATCGCTGTCGGCGGTATTTATGTTTACCTTTCGTTATGGAAAGTTTCACTATTATTATGCGGTTTTCACGTTATCAAATGTGAGTTTACTTCAGCGTATTTAATTAATAAAAGAATATTCAGCTGTAACTAAATTCCTTTATTCATCTTAATCAATAAATTATTTTTTAGTTTTTTGAGGAAGGCCCCCTTCAGGGTCAGAACGTAAAAAAATGTTCACGTCCCCCTTTATTGACCTTCGATATCGAGGAAGTGTACACACAACTACCAACTATCTACCTTTTCAAAGAAAGCAGATATTTGGACGATATTTGCTTCAACCTCTAAGACTCCTTTTCTTTCAACCTGAGTTTATATTCTTAAGAGTTGAGTGCCATACAGATTTTTCAAAAATCTATTTTTCGCCAAAATCGATAGCTCGATCTCTGATGAACAGCAGAATAGTTCTACAACAGGTATAAATCACCAGAAACTTCTATTATCCTTCACTTAAAATTAACGCAATTTTCTCAATACCAAACATTTTCGAAATTTGTGGCAGTGATATAAAAAAAACCCTCGTCAATAAACCTAAACGTTGAATGAAAAATTAAATCAAACAGTTATTTTTTGAATAACGATTACGACAATTTTTGGCAAAAACCAAATCTTTTATTTCTGAGTCTCGCCATTATTTAAATATTGAATTTTTTTTATATCTCTCTAAGCTTAGCGACACTGTTATCCCATATGAAACGCAATTTTTCTATGCAATTTCGTGACAGGCAAGGAACAAAAGGACTACCAGTACTGCAGTTCGTCATCTTGAGAAAAAACCTTACAGCAACAATTCTCTCCGGGCTGTTTATAAACAATTATTTTATACTGACCAAATTTTTTTTTACATTTTCAAATATTCTATAAAGCGCCTTGAAAATTTGAAAAGTAATGTTTCAATAGTTGAACCATTAAATCTCAACCAATTCAAATATTGAAAAAAAAAGCCCGCTTCACTGGCGCAACCAATCAAAACAAATCAACAATTTCCTACTCTAATTAGAAATTCTTTTACGCTTCCACCGTCGGTTACAATCAAGAACTCTTCATTAAGAATATTTTTTCAATTCAGTCTCGTCAAAACCTTTCAAATAAAATCACCCAAAACTTAAATAAGCGTAATCTCTATCTTTTAATACGAATATGTAATTTTACCCAAGTACTTTTCTATCCGTTGAGATTTGAACAATTTAAACTTTACCATTTTTTTCATCCGTTTTTTCATACGTTATCTAACCTGCAGCGGTCACTGTTGTGAATTCGAAAAAACTATATTCAAGCTTCAATATGCTCTGTTTATTTTTAATCAATCTATTGTGTTTAACCCTTGGAGAATATACTGCGTCACTCTGACCCTCATACCTTTTTCTTCAAAGACAGTAATTTCAAAAAAAATTCTTTCTTTCCACATATTTTTTCATATCTATGACTTTTATTTATACTTCTAAACTACACCATCACATTCCAAGTTAGTAAAAGTGTACCCCTGAATTTTTTTCAGGTACATCGAACTCGTACTTTCGAAATGGTAACACGTCAAAAATGAGACAGAGTCATTTTGACCCAGAGTGTTCTCTACGATCGAAAAAATAGGTGTGGTATCGAAGGGTTAATGTTAAGTGTTATTAAAACATATCAAAGTTTTGTAAATTCTGAATATGAGTGTGTCATCATTAAAACAATTGAAAGAATATACACTACCTAGTACTCTTGTATTTAAAGAATTTTGAGAGTCGTCAATATCTTTGTGGCGAAGTTACTGAAAAATTATTTCCAACCCATACCAGGAGTTCCCAATCAAGTGTAAACTCATACGTAATCGAAAATATTTCCTGTAATTTTGTATGCGTTGGTTTTTGGGTGGGCTGGCTTCCTACTTTTCAAAATCAATTTTCTTGTATCAAAGACAAGTTAAAAAATTATTAATCTCAACACTGTGGAGCTCGTGAATAATTATTTTATGAGGTTTTGTAACAATGGTGTATCATGCTTGGTATTATTAACGGTTTGGGGAGTGATGAGTCCTTTCTTCTCCGCCACCCTTTACGTGACCCTCCTTGGTAGGCTGGTAGGCCTACATCCATTACTTGTTAGTGTTTTCATCGCAATGTTTCGAGAGCTGGAATGTGCTTCCATTTTCAGGAATTGGTGATTTCATGATCGTCGCGGAATGAGCAGCTTCTGCAACTTGACTTATATTTAGCCGCTTGAGTTGGCCAAAATCTCAAGATGATTCTATTCAACGAAAGAATGGACTTACTACGTGTATCAGCGAGCAGAATGGGAGAGAGAGTGGATAGTCTGTGCGAGCTACCCAGAACCACAAAATAATTTTCAGCGTGAAAGGGGATGAACGGGTATTCCGTGCGCGGAGACCTGACTGAAACGGACGAGCCTTCTTCCGATCTTAAGGTGCTTATAAAGAAGCGTCATAAACCTCGAAAACGCGGGGAAGTAAAACTCCTATACCGCTCAAGCAATCAGAGTGAAACTTGGGCAGTTAATGCCTTATTTTGGCAAAAAGTGGAGTGTCTTTTTACTTTTTCAAATTTTGAAAAAAATATTACAGATTGGTTACCACTTACAGAAATTGGCCAAATTTTCACAGTTTCACTGAATGGATCGAACTATCCGGTATTGTGCCACTCGGCGGTGATGAAACACACATTTTGAACCCAGTTCCATGAGATTTGATAGTGAAATGACGAAATGGCAGCTGATCTGGTTCTCGATTACGAAGAACACCGAAATCTCATTTTGGAGACATTTATTACCGACATTACGCGCATGCCGATAATGTATGCGTGTAATGTCGATAAAAAATTACCGGCATGCATGAAAGGTCGGTAACAAATGTCGACATTTTTAGCAAGATTACACTCATGTCGGTAAGAAATGTCACCAAAATAAGATGTCAGTGTTCGTCGTAATCGAAAACCACAGATGCCATTTCGTCATTTTACCATCAAATTTCATGAGACTGGGCTCAAAGTGTGTGTTTCATCACCGCCGAGTGGCATCATACCGGATAGTTCGATCCATTCAGTGCAACTGTGAAAATTTGGCCAATTTCTGTGGGTGGTAACCAATCTGTAAATTTTTTTCCAAATTTTGAAAAAATTAAAAGACGCTCCACTTTTTGCCAAAATAAGGCATTAATTGCCTAAGTTTCACTCTGATCGCTTGAGCGGTATAGGAGTTTTGCTTCCCCGCGTTTTCAAGGTGTACAACGCTTCTTTATAAGCACCATTAAGTCCATTCTCTAGTTGGATAGAGACGATAGAGTATAGTTCCACCATCCCCGAAGAGAGGTGGGAAAAGGAGGCGGAGAGAAAGAGACAGGTAGTGCAGTGAGTCTTCCCCCGCCACTCCCAAACTTCCAAATAATACCAATCTTTATAAATAGCTGTTCAATCTATGATTTTCCAAATTTCCTTGACCACGTGGAGAAGCCAGCTTCACAGCCTTCAAACAGATGTCGCTATGAAGCTTCTACTAAACGAAGAACGATGTCCTTTAATGAACTCATAAGTTTTATAGTATAAATAGTTCCTGGAATCGTGACCCTTTCAATTTCGTAACGTTTGAAATGCAATTTGAAATGCAACACCCGGAATATAAAATTACGACTAGTTTTTATGCCTAGCCACTGTACCATTTTCGATATATCACATCCAGAATGTCATATTCAACGAAAGTTTTAACGGTCCGCTATTTTCATTGTGATGTCAGTTTCCAGAAAATCTCGTTATCCCGAGAAGTTCTATCGTAAATAATTCTACAAGTGGCGAGTAATAACTATACGGTTTATGGTATTGTAGTGAAACATAACGATGCGTTGAAACACAAAGCTACCTTTACTGTAAATATTACATAATTTAAACTTAATTTTAGCTGTAATCATTTTACACTGATTTCACAGTCAACTCATCAACAGCGTATACAGTTTTTGTATGGGACAGTACCATAGTCCTAAACATCACCAATAAGTCCTCAGTGTCAAATTTTCTGAATCGCAACATTTTACTAACCAGCCATAAAATAATTCAGCGTTTCCACTTGCACCGCTCAAATCAACTATTACATGGTCAATATCTTCATCAATGTGCCTTCTTCAGAACAGCCGTTTTTACGGTATGAGATAGTGGAACATGGAAGACGTTCATAAGATTCTCAACTACGAAAACTTATGGAGGTAGGCACGTCTTTTTGAACATAATTTAGAGGTTAAGTTTTCGTCGGCTCAAAAGCTTTAAATACGGCACGAGGCACTCTATTTCCATAGTCGTGATTTTATATTCTTCATCCCGACTCCGTATAACTACGGTTCGCATCAATTTTGATTTTGGTAGAATCAATTCATGTTGGAAGCACAAGTAAGTCCTCAACATGCAATACCTAACATGGTGGTCAATTGTATTGATACATCAAAATAAATATTGGCATCAGTAATTTTTTCTCGTCTTCCATCTTCTCCATCGATCAACTTCGTCCAAGGTTCAGGGAAGCATAGCTCTTCATGATACTTCTTAAAGTGCCGTGCTTGTTTCTATCAATCTCAATAGCACTGGTCTCGTACCGTGAGCCTACAAACAAATGGTAGACAACGTTGTTGACTAGAGCAGTATTTACTGCTACATTTCTATTAGCCTTTACGAGCTATCTAAACTCAGACCGCAACAGACTACGTCTCATTACTGCTATTGAAAATTGACGAGGCATACCTACATCTTATGCGTATGGATTTCGTAAAACGCAATAATTCGTTGGAAGTGACAGTTACTTAAATGTTCAACAAGTTTTTCTCCTGGCACGTAGCAGACGATAAAACATAACAATTTGAGTTTTATTCGACAGGAATTCTTCTCCTGAAAGGTGTTACTTTGGAGATTCATTGTCAGAGGTACCATGAACTTGAAACTAATATCAATCCTACTAATGGATTTGTTATAAACATAACCATATTTATTGTGATTCGAGGTACAGTCTCAAATTTACTGATAAGATTGTCACAAAGACTAGCCAACTTTCCGGCTTAATGTGATCCTTGGTCTACACGGTAATCAGAAAGTAAATTGACCCGCGATTATACTTTAATTAATTTATTGATGAAAAAAAAAAAATCTGAAGAGTGAATTATGCGTTCTCGGTATATGGTACGATCAACTTTTGTGCCGACGCTGTCATAGTGGTTTTTATCATGAGAAACTTTTTTGGGATGCACATGATATGATAAAACTCGCAACTGCTAATGTACGTATTGCGCGCGCTTCATTTTCGAACCTCATATTACTCTCATTCCACCGAGAAACGCATTTCGAGTGTTGATGATGTTTTTCTCTTGTCTTATATGATATATATGGAATGGCTTACATGGAAAGTTGCTTACGCTATTTTAAATGTAGAATTAAAGGCTTTTTATTTTTAATAAACTCTATTTGTGCGTCAACTGCCTTTTCATGTGTTCAACGTGGAAACCATCTCGCATTACGTCGCGACTATATTAAATTTTCAAGACTTATACATGTATTCCGAAAGTCACAACTCATTTATTTATGAACCAATTATGCGCTCTGAATTGCCGAACCATGTATTGCTTTTATCTTACAATCATTTTGTGTGGTTGACCTTAACGTATAACTGCTAGTTGCAAAAGTACATTCTTTGGCGTCAGTGTGGCGCGAAATAAACAATATTTGGATATTTGTTTTCAGTATTGCATATAAAACTGCACCATATGCTACTTTTTTGCTAAACTGATGCGTTTAAAATTGCGATGTTAGACAAAGTAAGTGATGCTTATCAAACTTATTCGGTTGGTAGAAAGTAACTACCGTGAAAGACGGTTCAACATGGCCAACATAATAGTCTTTGCCATAAAATCTACAAATGGAGTGGACCGGCCCTACAAGTCTATCACACAGGTCTGAAAATGACTATGTCAAGTCATGATTTTGAAATATCCCTGAATATTTGAATTGTTAATTTCTGTATACCAATGAACGCTAATTGTTGCATTAGAAAACTTGAAATCAGTGCTATTTGCAGTGAGAATAGGTGGCAGATCGTTTCACTATATTTTTCGATTTCATGGCAGAGTCTTTCGTGTCGGTTTGGATCGTATTATGTTGTAATAAATTTCTACTGACCGTGTTAGTGTTATTTATTTTAACTAACATCAAAGTCGTGTATGCATTATTTGCGCGAAAACGATGTAGTATCGCAATTCTATATACGATACTAAACGTTAAAAATCTTGATATGGTTTATTTCACGGGTTCACAACGCCAATGAATGCATTATTGCGACTTGTGGTAATATTTACAATGAGCTCAATTATTAGATTTGATGGTAAAATGACGAAATGGCAGCTGATATGGTTTTAGGATTACAAAGAACACCGACATTTCATTTTGGCGACATTTTTAGCGAGATTACACTCATGTCGGTAAGAAATGTCACCAAAATAAGATGTTAGTGTTCGTCGTAATCGAAAACCACAGATGCCATTTCGTCATTTTACCATCAAATTTCATGAGACTGGGCTCAAAGCGTGTGTTTCATCAGCGCGGAGTGGCATCATACCGGATAGTTCGATGCGTCTAGTGCAACTGTGAAAATTTTTCCAATTTCAGTGAGTGACAACTGATCTGTAAATTTTTTGCTAAAATAAGGCATCAATTACACAAGTTTCATCCTCATCGCTTGAGCGGTATAGGAGTTTTGGATCGCCGCGTTTTCGAGGTGTACAATGGGACTCTATAAGGATATTTATGCAGGACCTTAATACCTAGTGTTTCAGTACTGCAGTTGGCTAGGCCAAACGCTGGTTTTGACTAGAGAATTGATTTAATTAGGAGAGCAGAGAGACGACTGGAAGGAATCGGCAGATACTGTCCCAGTTGTCGTATGAACAGTGAATAATTTGAGAGACATTCGGGAAATGTACAAATATGGTAATGCTCGATGCATTTCGGGCGTTATAATATGTGTTCCCTATCTGAAATCAGACGTTATCTGCAAAATTTCGAAAATGAAACCTACTATAAGTCGACTAATATCAATAGGATCATCTTTTTGCTTTGAAGTTTTCGAAGTTTTGTGTAAAACGTTTTCTTAATGTCTATTTTCAATTCTGAGATGTTTGCTTGGCGCAATTAAAACCAATGACCTTGAGTATATTGGGGAAATCGAATAACAACATGGGCTAAAGTCGGAAAGTTCAACTCTGAGAGTTTGTAAACGTTTTCTGCTAGAGCAAAACAAAATTTACTTCAAACTTTTATCCGACTGCGCTAGAGATTGACTAAAATCTCCGATCTGGGAACTTTTTTTCTGCATGGGTTCGGTTGAGAAATAATTCCCCAAATCTGAAACTGTAACTTAAAATTGAACCATTGGGTCTAATATCTTGATTTTGATGAAAATTCAAAATTAGCCACTCAAAAAACCCGTATATAAATGTACTGTAATAAGAAAAACCAACTGCAAAGAAAAGTAAACGCTTTAAAGGTTTAAATTTCTGTTTTGATTGGAACGCAATTGGAGTAACACTTGGAGTGTTTTGAATGCATCATTGATGTTCTTGTAACCGTTTGAGCACCTCTGGGGCTCGCTATAGGATTGATATCATTTTTCACTAATTTCATTTTATATATTCTTAACCTTCCTATCACGTAGGCCATAGGAGACAATTCATACCCTTTGCCCTAGCGCACCACCAGCACTACCTGCTGATAATTTTGACATAAATTTAGAAAGAGGCTAATTGGTAGGTCATTTAAGACATTTGGGCCATTGATGGGGCTCTTGTTGTTGTTTTTGGTGTGAAAGTTTTTCCAGAGCGAAATCTAAGCAGTTAAAACTTGAGCTATGCCAATAATTTTCACATGAATTCTCTTGTTTAATATTTCATTCACGTACATATACCTAATCGAAACGTAATCTTGAATAAATATTTCCAAAATACCATAAAAAATTGTCACCATATCTTTTTCAAATTTTTAATAACTTGAAGGCTTTTTGAATCTCCACGTGGTTGGATTTGGATACACATTAGATATTTTGGATATATATTGAATTGGATGCAGATGCATATCGGTACTTATTGTGAGTAAATCATAAATTAGTATTTCAAAGATAAGTAGCTCACCTCCAACACCAATGTATTCTTCACCCCTGAGCCTAGCGTTTTTCTTTACATTGACTTTCCATTTCTCGGGATGTTTTGTTCGTTTTACAATTTCTTTTGTTTCCTTAATAGGTTTTGTCTTTTTGGACCCTCGTGTCTTCGGTAATTTCTTCGAAGTAGTCTCCTGTTCTTCTGTTTCCATGGCAGGTTGCAGGTCCGTTATGTGATCTACAAGCATTTATGAAAATGCGCTCAAAGTTAGAAACCTGATTAAGGAGTTTCTTCAGCTTACAGTTAGTGCTTTTTTGCGGATCCAATAGCAGGGCGCGAAATCCATTTAATGGGGCTTCTCATTTTTCCTCAATTTTCTTTCCGTTTTATACAATTTGAAGATGCACCAAAGGGATCAGCTATGAATTTTTTCGGATTTTTTGAATCAGAGGTTTTCTCATAACAGCAACTTAAAAATAGTGTTAGACACAAGGGCGAGATCGCACTTGGTCTCGTATTGATCTTATCTTGATTTTTGAGACAAGACCAAGACAAGATCAGGGTAGATAAATTTGAGACGAAACCAAGATTGCCTTAAAGCCACATTTAAAATCTCCCCCAGATTAGTCAATATTCAAAAGGAAACCATAACAAATAAAATTCAACATTCAATTTTTGTAAAATTTCATGAATTTCTTAAAGGTACAATTACTTCATCCTTGATTAGAACGATTTAAACTGATAAAAAATAAAAGGAACTCCTCTTGGTAGGGAAGAAATATTATAGGTTATGCCTACACGAAATACCCTGTTCGATTAGCTAATTCGTTGTTCACGAAGTCAGGCAGGTTGAACTACCGTCGCCGCATTATGAGAGTTGAGCAGTGGAACTATCGAAGCTACATTCTATCACTTATTACGGACTCTTGTAGATTAACTACCATCGCCGCATTACTCCACAGAACTGAACAACAGAGTGCCGAGCCTGTCGTGCCTAAGCTGTGGTGTACAATTTTTTTTTATCTACAGACTAGGGTGTCAGCTGTGGCTATTTATTAAACTCGGGATCCCTAAACTAATGTCGTCGGACACGGATTACTCAGTGCCGTACACAGTAATCCGTTTCGCCGTTGCTATAACTACTCAATCCCATTCGAGATTTATCAAATTACTCATCAAACATCGTCACATAAGAAAAGAAATAATTTGGTCAACTCTAAATATAATCAAACAATTTGAATTCTAGCCCCCTGGCTTGAAGAAATTTCAAAAAACAAAAATGCAACAAAAAATGATATAAAAAGAAAAAAATTATATAAATGCGCTTAGCGTTCTCTCCGTTTAAACTACGAGATTTCGATACTTTGAAATTTTACTGAGTGAAAAAATTTCTCTGATTTATTGCCTCACAATTCTGACCAAGTCATTTAAATGCAAAGTATGCTAAAGCTTCAAAGTGCAAATAACAAATTTTCTGCGCTACTTCGAAAATAGGAGAAAATAGGATTTGTGGCATGTGCGCATATAGGGGCTTGCGGCACTTTGCGCTGGTTAGGAAATCCCTATTTTATGCGCACTTACAACGAAAATAACTGTTCGAAGAAAAAGCTAAGTCACCGACTGTCTCTCGATGATTACAGCCGTTTATCAAAGTCGAGTCAGGTAGGCGGTTTGCTCTACGTCTGCTCCTAAGTCGCAATGAGTCAGGTGAGCACTTTACTACACATTTGCTGTAGAGCGCTAATCAGTCCGTGAATTTATATCGAAAATCCAGTTCGGATTGGTTTCGTTGCTGCACTGCCGCTACTAACGTCGACGAAGGAAAAAGGATTATCTCCTGATTAGGTTAGGTTCGTCCGTCGCGTCGAGCCGTGCGTCGGTTATTACTTTGCTGTATTGATGCTGGCTATTTGCACATACGCCTAGCTGTATAGCTAGATGTGTACAATGCATATACCGAGAGTTTCTCTCAAGAGGACCTGCTTGCCATATAGTTTAGACCTTTGGTTGGGAGGAAGGTGTTGTAGACTTGGAACGCCTGTATCAGTGTTACGGTACAGGGGGACGGCAGTCCATGTACCCACCCGATGGTGTTGGTTCGGGTGATATTTTTTGTAGGTTCGTAGTCGTCGCCGTTTTCGTTCAGGGAACGGAAAGGAAAGAACAGTAATTACAGAATGATTATAACTTTTATTTTGATTTGGAAATTGAGTGAGGTCGATGAGGAGTAGTTGAGACAATGGTTTTGGGGAACGGGAGTTGAAGTTGAATGCAAGAGGTAAGAGCGTTGGAATGAGAGTGAGTCTTTTGCATGAGAAAATGAGCGAGGATACAGGGTAGAGGGGGATCGAAATAGCAAGGTAAGGGCGATAGCGAGTGGTGTAAGCCAAGATGGAAATAGGATGACAAGATATGGAGTGTGGGAATGGTAGGTAAAGACAAGCGTCGAGGAAGGTGGTAGAGACGTGAGGCGGGACGTCGGACGTAACATCAGCTTCGAAAAAACGGTTTTACCGAAAATCTGCGTAAATCATGCAAAATAAATTTTTTTACCAAGTTTGTCTGGTGTTTATAAGCGACATTTTTATTCCAAACCTAACGATCGATGATAAAAATGATGGATTTCAGAATCAGGTTGAAACTAGCGGCCACGTGCGACGCGTGACTGAGCACCACTGCCGTTCTGGCGACGCGACGGCTCGTTACTCGTGCAGCAAAGGCTCTTTTAGACATAAAATAGATATTTACAGAGAAAATAAATGTGAATTCGATTACTTTGATGGATATCAAAGATATTCGGTTAACAAGACGGCATGCGGTCTATTGAGTGATTCTGGGAATCCCTGTAAAATCAAGACTTTACACGTAATGGACTACGCGCCGTCGCCACGCGCTGTAAATCAAGTTTCGAGATTTTTTAAAGTTCCCAGACCCCGGCCCAAACGATGACCACACTTTTGCTAGACTAGTATTACCGAAATTTGGGGGAGATAAAAAACCATACAAATTGACACAGAGGTGCTGCAGTAACTTACTGTCATCTATCAGAAGGTCCTGCAGTAACACAGGCCGATAGTTGTAAATATTCAGTCATGAAACTATCTGGTTAGCCAAATACTATTGTATTTATCCAAGAAATCGAATTCACATTTTTTTTTCTCCGTAAATATATATTTTGCGCCTGAGGGGGCCTTGCTGCACGAGCAGTGAGCCGCCACTGGAGCGGCAGTGGTGCTCGCTTGAACGTTTCTAGTTTCAGCCGCTAGTTTCAGCCTGATAATTTCGGAGTCAACGGAGCAGAAGTTAAAATTCTCAAATGCCATGACCTTATCACTGTGAAATATATTATAAAAGATAGTGTAACATTATATTCGAGAGAATTTAAAAAATGGTCGTTCTCAAAATCACTTCAAATATTTATAAATAATTAACCGATGAATTAAAAAATTTGAAAAAATTCAGGGTACTACTTCAGAATTGGGATAATCGAATGAAAAATTTTCAACAAAATTAAAAATGGTAAAGATCAGACGTAGGTCGGGTTCGCGTGGAATTCCCCATATACATATATAGTGCACTCTCTCAATAGGGCCGCAACAGTACAAGAGGAGACGTGATTCAAAATGTTAATCGAATATGTTTCTGTATTAATGAGAATCTTGATAGTCAGTGACATTTGGGGATCGTTTTTCGGGAGCATCCGAAATATTTACCTACAAAAATTAGCCAACGCAATGCTTGACAAATCAGTCTGCTATAAAATTAGCTGCCACCAGATTTTTGAAATCCTCACTCCCGACACGGGCTAAAGTCAATGCCGTCGTCAGTAATCCGTACCGTCGATGCTGTCTCTATTCTGATTTCGGATGTAACAAAAATTGGCGTGAAGTAATAAAATTTGCTAAATGAGCAAACAATGAAGGAATTAATCGTATTTAACTCAAGGTAGCATACAACTAAAATTCATAAAAGGACGGTGTAAGCACTTCGGCTTTTCGGTTAGGAAAAATCAAATGGTTTTACAAAAATAATATAAAATAAAGTTAAAAATAAAACATACGAAGTTTGGTTCGAGAACCCCTACGCATCGATAATGTTCTGCTTTTAAGCTCAATTTGTCTGTTCTCCTCTTTCAAACTTCTAGCTCGAATACAGAGGTTTCTTTAACCCGTTGTTTTTAAAATGAAATGTAATTTTATAAGCTATATCACTTGAATCCCTTTTTGCGGTTGAAAATTTGTCTAACATAAAAAATGAATCTAAATTTGCCTCTGGGCAAGTAGGTACAGCCTCATATAAATGGTGGGTCAATCGAGCGCTTTGCTAAATATCCGCTGCTGATCGTGAGCGTTGGTCGGTCACCGTATTTATAGGGGAACGTCTTCCTGCTCGCGGTGTCGCGTTCTTCGTTCGAACGGAAAAATGATCATCCCCTCCTTACGGTGTTAACCGGTCGCGTTAACCGCTCTTATTGTCGTAGTTTCCTAACCATATCAGCCGACCGTTACATTCTCTATTGTTATATTCAAGGATGGAAACTATAAAACAATTGAAGAGTCTAAGCGAAAAACTACTTTACCCTCACAAAAAACCACACAGTACCTGTTGATACATTCAAGGATGGAAACTATGAAACAATTGAAGAGTCTAAGGGAAAATCATTTCAATCCATTTTTATCTAAAACGAGTTGGCGATACTATTGTTGTGGCATTAAAGAGTACTTTTAGAAAATATCACTGCATCAATAGGAATCGATGGGAAAACCAGGCTCAGTCCAAGTAAAACTTGCCACAAGAGTTTCTTTCGACTGTGCTCTTACCAGAAAGTAAAACTTAATTTGCATTTTTATTGACATCAGCCCGAGTGAACTGAGAGATTCTTATCCTGGACCCTTCAATTGTAAATCAGTGGGTAGACGAAAAGATCTTTATTTCTACACACTCTTTGGTGTATATTTCATCAAAATTGCTCATCCCCTATTCTTATACTGCAATTTTCTCGACTGCAGTGTGTTATGCTTGCAAGCACAAACATATTTTGTAAAGGTTAGCTGGTCGACCGACTCAAAGTGTCCAGCTAACGTTGAAATATCGACCGCATCGACAGTCGACTTGGCGTGACGATCATCGACGGGGCGTGGACCCGACGACAACCGACAAAACCCGAGGGACGCCAAGTACGCAGGAGTAGGCCGACCGAGGAAAAGAAAAGATAGATTACTACGGACTAACACAGAGGTTTTGCAAATCAGGCAGAATTTCAATAGGAGGCAGTGACTCTACTATTGAAGAAAAATCCAGGTGGCGCTGCGATCGAGGGATACATAAACATAACCTACATCGTCGTGTGACTGATGGTTTGGTTACATTTTCGATAATGTAATGTATCCCTCGATCGCAGCGACGCTAGCGGCCTGGCACGTTAAGAGGCCCACGTCGAAACCCACAGTTGCAAGACCTGTGTGTCAGACCGTGGGATAGATAGCGTGTGAACCAGACTCACCAACAGGTGTTTGCGGTCCCGACGGCAGCGACGCGACACCGTGAACAGAACAAACTTTGGTATAAATAGCGGCTCGTCAGGAGGCTCAATAGCAGATTCGCGGCACAGGACCTGACTAACTCGCTGTTACTTTATCACTAGCCGAGATCACCTGGAGTCTGGCTCAGAATTTAGAATTACGAAGTAGAAAACTTTACAAGCACAGCGTTTTGTAAATTTTAACGATAGGAGTAGAGTTAAAGGCACCATATTCGTTACAGCAGGGACATAAGATGTTAGAAGATTTTTGTTAAATTAGAATCAATAGACTGAGAGAAATTTCACTTGTAAAAGATTCAAAGGAGTAGGAATTGTGAATTCTATTTCAGTTTATGTGATCCTTAGTCTTATATTTTCTTTTATAAGTTCTTCGTTTTCATATATTTGATTTGCGATCTTTCTACATTGAATCTTGTGTTTGAAACATTGCCTGTTTGCTATAGCATTAATTTATCGATATCGTGCAGGTTAACAGACTGCTTATGAGAAATTTGGAAGAGTTATATGGCACTGACAATGGGAAATCCGTGACCGCGAACGGCCCTTGGTGACCATAGCCTGACAGACAGCCACGGTGTCAGACCTGGTCTGTAGTATTAGAGATTGTCGTGATCAATTATAGGATGGAAAAGTCAGCTAAGTTTTTCTGCAACCCTAGTCTGAGGATGAATGCAGTTCACTGCAGTTTATCATGCAGCACTGACTAACCCTCTCTGTTTTCGAAAAGGAGTGCAACGGCGTAAAAAACACTTGTCACTGTGCATGCAGCTCTGACTTCGTCTAAGTCTGTGAAACGATCTAATTATCGTCGGATGTTTTCGGTTCAACGAGATTGATTCTTCTTTCAGCCGACATTTCATTCTTGCATAATTTTTTGTCAGAAGGTAATGCCATTCGCAATAACATGGATTTCTCACAAGCGCGAACTCCGAGAAATCCGCACACGTTACAATATAT
Organism: Diprion similis; assembly: GCF_021155765.1. Classification (NCBI taxonomy): domain Eukaryota; kingdom Metazoa; phylum Arthropoda; class Insecta; order Hymenoptera; family Diprionidae; genus Diprion; species Diprion similis. The sequence continues at coordinate 8,844,352 of NC_060111.1, read as the reverse complement.
AGGAGAAGAGAAGCTGAGGTGAGAAATCTGGAGAAATATCATAAATACTTTTGAAAGGGAAAGCTGAGTAATATACAGCGTCATTTGCTTAGATTGTAACTTTCGCTCAGTTCGTCGTTTTTGCTTCGGTCGTGACTTCCATTTTCATTGTAAATTCAGCTTGGGTCGTAAAATTTGGTTAGATCATAACTTTTGGTCGGCTAATCACTTTGGCTTGAGTCGTCAATTTTGCTCGGGTAGTAATTCAGCTTGTGTCGTAACTTTTGCGTGGATCCTGAAGCTTGCTTGGATCGTGAAAGTTTTGCCTGGTGGAACTATTGAGAAGTAAGTACGTGGAATACGAGTTCGCGGCTAATCCTATGAGTAGTGGGAAAAACAGTTCACGCATAAAACTGGGGACGCATAACTATTGAGTCTAACTGTACGTGCAGCCCAAATATGAAGAAAAAAATAACAAGAACTGTGGATCAACTGTTATCGACTAAACAACCTAGTTCGTCATTTTTCTATAAACAATGTAAATTATATAAGTTTTATAATCTCAACCCGTTTGGCCCCATAAACCGGTAGTAGAAATACCTAAACCTAGTTCTCTTCAATAGAACATGGTTGCTCAACGCTGAACAGAATAATGGTTAACTGAAAAATGATCACTGCGTCAATTTTGATTGTAAGAATATTCACATAAACTCAATCCAAATAATAACTTTGATGGTTGTGCGCAAGCGCTGCCATCAAAATTGCAGAGAATTTGCTGACATCTTTCTCTCTCCCTCTCTCTCTCTCTCCTGAGCAAATAAAAAGGCGGAGCATATCCTATCTATATGTCCAATCCTCTACTGCATCATAAATCCCCTGACGATTCGTTACGTTAACGTTACCAACTTTAGCCTCGTGCATCGGCAAATTGCATAAAACGGCGACTCTTTTGGACATAGATAAATTTTTTATGATAGAAAAAGATCTTAGTTAATCTAATTAATATCAAAGATCAAAATTTGACTTCTGTATTATTTTCGAGAAATGAAGATACGTAAAATCTTGCTAATATTACTGTCAATTCACCAAATAATGCATCAGTGCCAACCGTCAAGAAAAATAGCTCGTAGTGCCAAAGTTTCTCGACAAGAGGGAACAAGATTGAAAAGTATTGAAACAACGATTATACATAGTAACTATGACACGTAACATTATTAGTCTCAACCCTTGCATGCCAAAACAAGGTTTGTAAAACCCCAGCCAATATTTGACCATTGAAAAATGATCATATTTCCGATTGTTGTAACTGTTTGTAACTGTTTTTTGTCCCTTTTGACAAAGTCATAATAGTTGAAGACTCCTCAGATATAATCGATTAAAAAATCTTTTCTCCTAAGGAAAGCTAGTTTAGGGTTCTACTTTGGAGGTCCTGAGACCCCAGCGTGGCATACGAGGGTTAACACCTCCACTTCTTTGATGTCTACTTTTTTATGTCACAATTGCATAAATCAAAATTACAGATTAGAAGAAAAAATACAAAATTGTGTTTTTACAACAGAATCACTAGGAAATGAAACTCACCCACTTCGTTCTGGAATTTATAATATGTAGATTGCATCTGTTGATGTTGATTCATCACATCAACACGTCTGTTATCAAACCAATGAACGACTTCATTTCCATCAGATCCAACGACTTGATTCGATGTTTCCAGTCCTAGTAAGTTCTGGTTCATAGTAATGTTCATCTCTCATCCATGCTTACTCTTATGCATGGACGATTGAAGTTTGTCTGGAAACAAAAGGCGATAAAAGAAGGTTGACTAACAATAATTATCAAATACAGGTACGTTTCAATTTTGTATTATACGACAGTAAAATACGTAAAAGTCCCAGAAGAAATTCCCCCCCCTGCACCCCTCGGCATTCAAACTCTAGTTAAGTGTACGTTCCAGAGGCCGGGACAATTTTTCAGGTTGTTGTGCCTGACTCGTTAACCAGATAGAGAAATATTTCTTCGAGAGAAAATTTTATGCAATATACGCACGTCGTACTAATATAATAATCCAAAAATTTCATCCCTCGTTAGGGAAGTGTTTTGAAGGTGAGGGAAATCCGAAAATTTTTTGTTTTACTCTTATTATCGAAAGGATTAATTCCGTGATATTAAATTTTAGGCAATGTATAGACTTTGTATGATGTGAAAGAATCCAAAGATTTTACCGAGACTTCACCCACTAAGAGATGTGTATTCCGAATGTCGGGCCAATTTGACAATTTTTCATATTATTTTAACTGCCAAAAAAAAAAGAAAAAAAATTCTCTGATAAAAAAAATTATATGCAACATCGGCAGATTTCATAATGTAAAAATTCGAAGATTTCACCCTCTTACAAACGCGTGCTCCAGGAGTCGAAGTGACTCTAGAATTTTAGAACCAACTTGTTCATTAAGACAGACTGTTTTGAGCAAGAAATATTTTTCAGATTTATACACCTTCAACGATACAAATCAATATCAAGAGTAGATATAATACGACAATAATGACTCAAGATGGCGGCGTTGGGGGGGAGGGGGGGGCGTACAAAATGTTCCCGCAAAATGCATATCGAGTCTTGTTTGATGGAAAATTGTGGTGGAGATGGATGGTATATAAAATGATGAGCTATTCATAAGCTCTCGGAATAATCAAGTCCCAATATTTGAGCTCAACCAAGTGAGCAGGAAAAAGACTTGATAGCAAAAAATTCAAAATATCAGAATTATAAGCTATTTATAAGCTTTCGTTATAATATAATTCTAAATTTTGAGTTGAAACACGTAGTCGAGCATTTAATATTTTGAGTTAGGAGGGTTGAGTACGTGAACAGACCCCCCCCCCCCCCCCCCCCCCGTGCACAGTAAAGGGAGATTTTTTTTCGTTAATTTCTAGAATTAACAGCTATTTATGAGCTTTTTGAATATACTTATTTCAAATTGATATCTACAACCCCCAACGACCTTGAACCCTTGAAACTTTTAGAATCAACATACTTAACGAATCTTTGAAAGTAAAATGTGCAGTGAATTATAGCTGATAAGATATCGTGTTTTCGAATTTTTAGCTGCAACCCCTGAACACCCACCCTCGAAAACCCGTTTCCGTCATGAGAGAACTGTACTTCAAGTTGACGTATTAGAACAATCTTATATAGTAGAATATTCTATATATTCTAAGTGATCATGATTTCTGATCTGCCATCACCAAGAATAACAATAAAATCGTAAATACTTGCTCGTGTCGGAAGTGATTTTGCTTCAGAATTCGTCGAACCCAAAAATGTATGACTTTTTGATATTTTGCAATTCACGAATTTCTAAGATAATATGACTTCAATCTTATCAATAATAAAATAGTTTCATTGGGTTATGTGCAGTTTACCTTCTATCATCATTCGTCAATCGCAATGGTGCTATTTTCATGTAATTTTATGACGTAATCAGTAATTTTCATTAATGGAACGTTGAAATTCATTTCGAAGTACGAATTCGTACGTTTATTAATTCAGATGTGGTTCCCAAATGCGATACGCTATTACATCATGAAAATGTATTTCATTGATTTTGTCGCAAGGAAACTTAAATACAGTTTTTCCATATGCATGAATGCGGCTATTTTTTTTTTAGGAGATTATCTATTCTGAACATATTTTCAGCGTAAATAAGCCTTCATAGCTGACATTTTTATGGTGATACAGGTAATTGCAATCGAAGTTGCCGGTGTGCAGTTCCAGGTTTTTTTAGCTCATTTTTGTGAACATGTGAAAACGCCAGCTTTTGGTTTTTCATGCTTTTTCATGCGTATCCGTAAGTGATACGGAATCACAAAACTGAGAAAGATTTCTTTTTTTTTATAGTTAGTAGAAAACCACAATAATACGATTCTCTTCATAATATCGTATATCGGGCAGTCCGTGACAAATCGCCGAGGTTTGTACCTCACCATTTTTGATTCAGTTTAAACTTTTTCAAATTGTAATAGCATCTTCAAAATACCGCTCTGATTGTTTATTTGCTTTTGGAATTTTCAAAATATTTTCAAAAATTGCATGTTCAATACGAATTTCATTAACGTCTGTCCCATGTTTAAATTAGTTTTTCTTTATTTAAACTTGGCTAGTCTATTATTTCTATATTGTAAAATTAGGAAAAATTATTTATATCCGGCGAATTATCAAGAATCGTTATCATTTTTTGGCAAGTATTACTGTTTTCCTCCATTACGGTTTTTCGGAGTATTAGTGTCCACCGCTGAGGTACTTTTCGCCATTCCAAAAGTAATAAGGGATGAAGTGAAACATCACAGCACTATTTTCATGCAGTTTTGAGACTAGAAAAAGTAAACTACGATCTGTAATATTGTTTAATTCAATAAATTTTAGTGCCTTTCAAAATTTTCCACGATCATCCCTTCATGCAGAATTTATTAGCACATGGTTATGCTGTTTTTGAAAAAAGGCAGTACTGCCATCGGTTTTTGTTCGAATTCTGTCCCCGAAAAATTTCAAAATTCCATGGATCATTAGCGGCTAATTTGCGGCAAATTTTGATGTTTTTACAATACCCTGCAATTAACCCCTAGGAGTAATTATTCCTCGTGTGGTTATGCTATCTTGATGTGAAGTGCGCAGAACTCTCAAGTTTTTTCGAAAATTTGGGTTCCAACTGAATTAAGACTAATTACCAGCAAATTACAGTCTCAATCGAAATTACCAATCATTATCTCTTCGTAGTTTTTTCACTCGTGGTTATGCGATCTTTCTGTGAAGTTTGCAGGGCTATCAATTTTTTCGAAAATTTGACACGCGGCAAAATAATATCTTTCACGGCTAATTGGCGGCTAATTAACGGAAAATTATCCAAAAGATACCATTTTGATAACATTTGACATCACGGTGACGAAGGGTCGCTCTTGAAGGACAAAATACTTGTTTAAAGTTTTCAATAATCACCTTCATGAGAACAATAAAATGGTCACAAAAAATTATTTAAAAAGTTGATAGAACAGGATAATTTTTACATCTCAGTTACGGAAAACTAATAGATAAAAAAACACGTACCTAAAATTTCAGTTGCTTAAGGTTGATCGAAGAGTTCCAGTAACAAACAAAACGATCAATGTAATAGCGCATTTACGCCATTTCATGCTTTTAAGGAGAGACTTTGGTGGAATTTTAGACAAAAACCGGATTTTCATTTTCACAAGATTAAAAAAAGTCGTATAAAAAATCTTTCTACTGATTTTTATGCATTGAATATGCATTGAAAAAAGGTTCAACCTTCTGCGACGAAAATGTGTACAAAAGCTAGCTTTTGAAGAAGATTCTGACCGTCGCTGCCAAAAATTTCTTGTGCATACACTTCCATCGCAGGAGGTTGAAACTTTGTTTCAAGGTCTACACTTCTATAATAATCTAAAAATTGGTGGAAGGATTTTTTTATACAAATTCCAGTAATAATATTTTACCTTTGCCCGAAGTCTCTGTTTTATTCGCTTCAAACAAATTCATTATCGAATCTCATTATCACTAGCAAACTGAGTTTTCAATGATCTGATCAAACTGATCAACTGGTGGTTCATGTGAATCATTAAATGAAAAGTTTCCAAATAGTTGGTTTCAAACACCTGAAATAATGTACAAAAATTCTTTCCAACTAGCATAATATAAAAGAATTTGGCTGAGTCCACGTAGCATACTTAATATTATTCAATTTTGATCGTTTGAATAAAAATAAATGTGCATTCTGCTCAGTTGGTGGATATAATAACGACGTTCAATGGGTACAAATTAGTTTCATCTGTTTTGCACTGTGTTTCAAACATGGTTTAGATTTTTTTCAGTAATAAATACTAAATGTTTGAGCTGTGAAACATAGTTTCAATTAGTTTGTGCTTTTAGTGCTCTACTCTTGATTTTTGATTTCTGCATGTCTATAAAATAGCTCTGCCATAAATATGGAATTCCAATAAACCATATTGGAATAGAATCTTCAGTTGCCACTAATGATCGGATTAATGCTACGCTTTTACAAAGTTGAAGTCAGGAATATTTGAATGATGAGAATTTGAGATGAAGCTTTATTTATATGCCTGAAGTTTGCATTAAGCAAGCAGGATGAAGAACGCAATTTCACACCAATACTGAAAACCGATCAAATTATTGAATTGTATAGCAAAGAATCATAGCTGACGAAGACTTACAGAGACGCTACTTAAGGAGAAATTTTCTTGGTTAGGTGTGAATTGAGTTTTCTGTATGGTGATAAGTTATAAAAATTTTTGATAAATTCGGCAATGATATAACGAACGCCTAACACATTCAAACCTTTCTTACTCAATTTTAGCTCAACTCTGTGAAATGTTGTTAATCTTTCATAATTATGCTAACCAAGTCAGCGCCCTATAGGTTTACTCTCTGTTGAATGTATAAATGTAAGAAAGACCCTTCTAAAATCTGTGAATTTGTTACCTCAGTTGTCGACAAAATATCTGCGTCTCTGATTACACAAACATTAACATACCGTCACCGAAACAACGCAATCCAGTTCTCTGATAAGTTTCAAAACCTTAATTAAACAGACATATTTTCGATCATTACATGCATATCATAAATTTTCTTAATAATAAACCGTAACTGTTTTTAGGTTAGGTTAGGTTAAGTTGGATAAAAATAATTTTACTTTTTCGTAAACATGGGTTGATATTTGGTATGTTATTATGCTGTAACCATAAATAAAAATATTGTACTCACGTTTTGCTCCTCTATAAAAACAGTCTAATGATATACGTCAGATCTCGTCACAATATTTTATTGATTTCCGATTGGGATGTAATTAGAATTACGACGACGAGTAATTCTTCATCAACACATGCGAATATAGGTTGATACAGCCACTAAGCCACCCAAATACTAATCCTGCAAAACAATTACAAAAGTTCTCCGTAAACATAAATGTATTAGTAACTGGCACCTATTTGTTTACACGACAGGTCCAAGTCGGTCGGATTCTTAAGCCATATACCTTGCGAATAACGTACAGTTTTCCTTTCAGCATTAGAACAGTCTTTCGTCTTTCTCTATTGCGCCGACAGAACTACGTTCTCCATATAGTTAGCCTCTAATCTAACGGGTATTCAATTAATTTTTATGAATATTGTTTTTGGCAGTTTTAGAGTGTTTTATAGTTGATTTTCAACGTTTTTTTTAACATGGACTTATAAAATATGTATCCTGAATGTTCAGAATGTCATGCTAACCAATGAAACAGTTTCAAAGCAAGTGAAAAAGTGAAATTGTGCGAAATGTGAGACAAAGAACACAGGTGTAACCAACGGCTCCGTTATGATTTTTTCCTTTTCTATTTCATGGTCCAACTCACCACGCCTAACTTCAGTGCGAGAATCTTGCGATAAACCGAAAGTTACTAGACAGCACCTAGTTATTTATCCCCATTTAAGTATGTGTCATTAATTAAAAGTTGGATTTACCTTAAAGTCGCGAGATCCTCTGACAGAACCTTAGCAATACCAGCCTAACCCATTGAAAGTATAAATTATCATTAATTAGAATCCTCAGAAAATCCCTAGAAGAGGTTTTCCAGGAGAACAAAAAACTAACGCCGCATTATAGGCAATTCCTATTCACACAGCTAGTTCTGTCGGTACAGATAAAGTATTCGCGCATTCGACTGATTAATTTTTTGTGTTCGCAATACTTACGTGTAAGATCAAAGAATTCTAGTCTAAGATACTGTGAGTATATATATTAAAAGTTCAAATACTTGTGTCAAATATTACGTTTGTCAATTATTGTAACGTTATTTCATTGTATTAAATAAAGAAATAAAAGAACTAAATGATTTCATGCATTATTTCACCGACGATTGAAAGAGGGGGGAGGGTTACATACTGCGCATGCTTGACAAAAAGGGATAGTTTGATACCTTGTCTATGAGATTACGTACGTGGAATCCACCAAAAACGTGTTCATTTACCTCCAATTAGCAGCGTCAAAGGGAATTACAGCTGTGTATGTTTGTTGTTCGGAAATATGAGGATCGTTGCAGGGTACGAAACGTTGGGGAATAGATTATTGGGTAACACAACGTATATGTAAAAACATTATTGAGACCTTAAACAACAAATATTCACATTTCGCACGGCAATAATTTTCTAGGATAAAAAACAAAGTAGATTTACAGGTAGAGATTTTATATTTCATAGTTCTACGTTTCTAATATGAAATTACTTATTTCGTATCTTGATTGCAGAGTAAAATGTTAAATTTATACCCAGCCAACCATGAGGAGTAGTTACATTGATAATAAAGGCAATAAAATGATTCGTGAAATGATTTGAAAATATTTCAAGATAATAATATATTGTTCTTCTATTGAGATTATTCACATTGATCACGAGGGTTCTTGGATGAATTGAAATATTCAATATCACGCTGTAACATGGGGCACCATCTCGACATATTTAAATAAACCGCAAAATCAATATTTTCAAATGTAAACTTCTGTTAAACATGATGCCATTTTTTATGATACAGGGTACAACCAAACCAAACGAACAAACTGGATATTATACGTACGGCCAGGTACACGAATTCTCATTTAGAAAACCGATATAAAATTCCATCTTTTTCCTTTTCTCATACTTTAGTCTACGAGACACATTCTCCAAAATAAAAAAATTATCTTTGTATGGATAACGCAATTTGAACGAGTTTATTCGATTATTTTCCAAACTAACAGGTGACCTGTAAGAAAATAAGAAAAAACGTTATGGATATCAGAGTCCAAATATTCTAAAAAATATAATTTTTTTCACAGTCGTAGATTCTCCAGTAAAGTTCTATTAAAACAAAGAAACTTTACCTAATTTTTTCCGCTAAGAATCCGCATTTTTTTATAAGTAACATCTGATGAAAACAACTTTTACGTCGGTTACGAAAAAGTGCAGACTTTACAAAATTGTAGAAAATCACCAGAAATTAGAGGAAATCGCATAACGAAGTAATTAATTATATGGAATCAAAGAAATGGTAGTTTTCTCCACCATTAACGACAAATTTTTAAGTTGAAGAAAAATGCCAGGAATCGATTTATGTAACAATTTACAGTGACGCACCATTGGGGAAAATTTGAAAAAATTACAAAACATCACATGAAAGCAGATGTTCATAGTATCAAGAAGCCTAGGTTATAGTGTCTCTTCAAAATCCACCGGAAATCAGCGGTCTAAATGTTCACAAATTTTCAGAAGGTAAACTTTTCTAGCGAAAAATCTGAACAAAACCCTCTATATGTGAACATATGTCTGCTAGATCTGTGATCCTATTCAATTTTTCCAAATAGAAATAGTGGAGTACCCGCGAAAAAGCGGAACATCATGTTTTATGCGATAACTTCGAGCAAAATGAAGTTAGAAGACTAAAATTTCGTATGAGTCAGTGATTTACTAACAGTTGGTCACCAGCACAATCCATTGTGAGGGAGAATACTTTTGGCACGCTATGCCCTTTCGTAACAATGGTTGATCATAGTTAGTATTGGTTGAAAATAGAGGTTCCTCACCGCGCAACCTCTCTACTCTGACAATGAAACAATACTCACCAAACTTTGTTCAGACGTCGTCTGAAAGCCAATGCACATTGTTGCGAATCCGATCCGATGCGAGCGATGCGATCACTGATCTCTATTATAACACGATATACTTCATTCGGCTATAACTCTCACTTGTATGAGACCAAAGATTTCTTACGATTGATATTCGCAGTTGCTTCCGATAATCGAATCTCGGTTTTGAACATTTCAGATTAATAGTCATCGAAAGGAGATCAACTTATTGGCATGGTTCAAATTTTTTTTTTATCAATTTTAATTCAAAAACTTCAGAAATGGAACGATTCACCGATTCATCTTTGATTATTGGGATAGCTAAGAATATTAATCTTAAGAAATCTTTGGTTTCATACAAGTGAGAGTTATAGCAGAATGAACCATATCGTTTTACGCCTAACGGTCTTGTTACTGCGTTACACTAAAAGTGCGCAGCTGGTCGATGCATTCCGTTTGAAGCAGATCGCATGAGATCGGATTCGCATAATTGCCAGCAAAATGGTAGGTGATTCCGAGTGAAAGTGATGTTCCGTCCTTACAAAAGTAAGAATTTTTCTGAGGACGGGCATTACGATGAAAAAAAATCTGATGCAGCGTTTCTGACGTCTATTCTTTCTTATCGGCACATTCAAAATTAATGGTCCCATGAAAATTTTCGTGAACCACAATACACAAAATTTTAATCGATAGAACATAAAAACAGACTATTGTAGGGAGAATTCGTTATTTAAAAAAAAAGAAGACAGAGCAATTGAATGAACTAGAAGCTCCGTTATTCGTACATATTTCAGAATGCGCAAAATTCACTTGTTATATACCGATGCAACCACTGCGCCTATGGCATGGCATAGCTGATTTTAAATAGCGTTTCTGCTAGTACAATACCGGGAGAATAAGTGCAGTAAAATCATCTTTTCAATGTCATTGCTGAGATTTTATACGTACAACGACAATAGACGTCCGAAAAACGTCTTCCTTAGACTGATCTGAGACATAAATGTGGACACGCCAAGAAGGTGCCTGAGACGTTTTTTTATGTACGTTTCAACCGTTAGATGCATGGATCTCTATCTTCTGGACAAGAAAAGTCTGCTATGAAATTTAAGCGATGATTTTACTACACGCTTATATCGTCTTGATATCGTACCAGTAGAAAGCTGTATGAATTTTTTGATGCCCTTGAATTTTTGGTAATTCTTTCAGTAGTTTTTTTGTGGCTTAAAAAAATTGACAAACTTTGAGGATCCGCTTCCAGTTCGGAGGCAGAATAGAACTTAGTAAAAATAAAAATTGAAAGTTTTCATTTTTATATTGACGCACTACTAAATTTTTTTTTTTTGAAATCAACAAGTTTACTCTGGAAAATTTCAAGATCTATGGATTTCCAGTATATCAGTGATGCAAAATTCATAAAAGATTAAAAAGGCCAATTGAAAGATTGAAATGCTCTGAAAACTCGACGTTTTGGTAAAAATACCTTGAAACTCCTGAAATTCGACGTATATCATTGAGATCTTTAATTTCGTTTCGTCGCATGTGAATCCGATATCAGGATTCCGAGAAAATCGAGAAAAAACAGAAAACACGGTTTTCGGAAGTAACTCAAAGACCTAAAAGTCGAGCAGTTTTACTTTTTCTTGGTGGCAACTAAGATGCAATAGGGTCAGACCAAGTTATAAACAGAGCACTCGTTCGTATGCTTATCCAGATAAATCTTTGTTTATACTTTCAACTTATGTTGGAACAACTAATTTAAAACATTGTTTCTATTTTATCCGATCTTCAACGTATCTGTAAAGTCTTTGTCTCCTTATTCGTGATCTATAGTAAACCAAATAAAATAAGAATTTCTTTTTCTACTTACTACTTCAGATTTGTGTTGTTACCAAGCAAAGTTGAATAAAATTCAGTGAAAATTGCTTACTCTGTTTTGTATATTTCTGCAATCAATGATTTCAAAGTAGAACATTTTTGAGTAAACAAATTTATCTGTCCAGTAGAAAACAGCTTAGAAAACAATTCCATGGTGTAAATCGAAAATCAATTTTCTTCAGCAAATATGATCAATTTTCTGATGCGTTTACCCTTTTTAACTTGTCAAAGTGATTTCTTACATGATGATATACCAATAAAATGTAGAATTTTTCACAAGAAATAATAATGCAAACCCTGCAATAATTATTCTGTTCTAGTAATACACTTATCTACCAATCACGCAATTGAGTTTTTATTGGAAGATTAATTTCAAGTATAAATAATCTTTCTTTCTCTCAATAAGTCATGAGTTCAGAACGAATGTATATATTCACACAAGTGTTATTTCCTAGGAAATACGAGGCAAAAGTTACATGATAGTAATATTAAAAGTTGCCGTTCAGTAACGTCATTGTTACATCTCTAATCGTGAGCCGCAACTTTTAACTTTGCCAGTATCTGATTTTTACTTTGTGTATTCTGGGTTTGTCTAAACTGTATACAAATTTATTATATACTGCCATCTAACAACTTACTTATCATTAACGAAAAGTTGGAAATAGCATAATATTCACTATAATTCATGTGTTAAAATAAAAGGATATATTAATTAATGTTATGGATGTTTATATTAATCAGCATGGTCGAACCTGGCGATATGTGATATGATGACGAATTTATAATACTAATTAATCAAGTATTTACAAGTGCTTTGCAGAATTATTATATTCTCACGACGTGACAAAATATATAACAGATTCGTAACCTTCGGGAATTCCTGTGCGTTCATGAATACAGATATTACTTCGCCGCATGCATATTTGTTATTGTCTTCTTCCCCCTTAATATTAGCACATCGAAATAATTGCATTCCCAATATGACAACTCATAATTGTATCCTATATTAAATTCCCGGGAAAATATGATTAGATCTGATTGGGTATATTTTTTGAAAATAATTCTTGTCTTATCAAACCTTAGATCGAATTGGAATTTTTCAGATATAATTATGTATATAACAATATTGAATCAGATCTAACATTGTACATGGTTGAATCTGGTTAGGTACATTGTCAACACCAACTATATACAGCGTGGAATGTGATTAGATATAATTATCCGACTAGGTGTAATTATATCTAGACCAATTTGATATTCTGTATGACTGGATCTTATTATATCAAGTCAGATATAAGCAGATATAATCTGGCCAAATATCTAGTTTCATATGAGTATATAGCTATGTTAATATAGTTATATCTTATTTGATCTAATACTATGCCTTAAGATATTCGATCACCTTAAGTCACATTTAACGGATACAATTTCACATCATATTAACTTCAATGTACTAACATTTTCTTGTGTATACATAATTATATCTACTCATACATAATCATAGTCATTCAGATATGTTTACATTCACTGAGATATAAACATATCCCATACTGAAATATAATCTCATATCTGAGTGGATATAATTAGATTTCATCAGATCTCATGTTCTATCCAGTCTAGTATTATAATAATACAAATTATACTGGATTTCAATCGAATCAGACTATATATAGATGAATCAGAACAGATAAGATAACAAATCGTCGGATCAAAATAGATCAGATTATGTGTGATTAGATCAAATTAGATAGAGACAACCTCGCATAGAATTTAATTCAATTTGATCAAATGAGGTGTATTGATTTCATCCCGAGTCGCCTCTGCAAAACAAATTGACCTGTTTACAAAATTACAAACAGGTGCGAACTCACATTATACGGATAGAAAAAAAGTGATTCTTTTCGAGAAAAGGTTTCGTTCTAAGGCATTTTTGACAAATAAAATGACAATTCTCGATGTTGAAGTACATTTTACGAGTATTTATAACTTATCCTTCAATTGATAAAGAAAAAAAAACAGAACTAAATGAGACAATTTAGAGTTTCGTCGTGCATAATATGTATTATCATCTAAATGTATTGGTCACGAGATTAGATTTTTTAGTCCATTTATTTATTTATTTTAATCCACATTGCATCCAGTTTTTATTTTATAAAATGTATCAAAATTTTCAACATCTCATAAATCGTGGAAGTGTAGGCAATTTCAGATGAGCAAATGATTACATCACAATGAAAATCAAACTCTGTTAACTTTTCTATTTGTGAAGTATTTGATAAAGTAATGAAGAATTCAAGACCTATCAAGTTTGATAGTAGACTGAAAGAATATTTTATGTATAACTGTAGTACCATTTGACTCAATACGACACTCAGAGAAAAATTTTAGTTGCTTCAACAAAATAGTTCGTTTCTTTGTTTGTCAATTCTTTCTAAAATAAGAAGTCACCATTGAATATTGTCATCAATGTATTGAAAGTTTACAATTAGCAAGATTGTTTAAAAAAAATGATAATAAGGTTTTGGGTGAAGTAGAATAACGTGTTTTTTTCAATTTTTGATCACTCTCTTCCAGGACACAAATAAAAATCTGAATTCAAGCAAATCAGCCAAAATAAAAAAAAAATTGATTTCAATCTAACGGACATTTATTCAATTGTATAGCAAAACGACAATTACTTTGATTAGAAAATAAAATAAATTTGTTGAATTAAATTAAATTTTCTCTGAGTGAATTCTGACATATCACGCAAAAATAAATTGCACATCGCATAATATTGGCTCGAATGAAAAATCCACATATATACGAGTAAAGTCGATTCTGACCCCATTATCTCAGCGAGTGGAGAATATGTTTCGCAGGGGCAGCTTCTATTCAATGTAAGCGGTGTGTCGCATCGGTGCAGCGTATGTTTGAATACAGTTCTGCCAACATTATTACTGACCTATTAGAACTATGACAATCTGCATCAACTTTACTCGCATGTACATAATATGTAGTATCCTTTGACCTTATTTATAGTCTTTTTTAAAACTTTTACACGGAACGTGCAAGCACAAAAATTCTTGTCTCGTAATGGCAGTATTTCAAGTGTCAGCTGTACTGCGCATAGTCATATTTCGCCACTACTCGATTGTGGCAAAGTAGAGAGGATGAACGTAAAGCAACGAGCGCTCACCTTATTTGCGAACAAGGAAGCTTTCTAACTTCTCAGTCCTTCGGAAAGCACCGACCATAGAGAACCGGAAAGATTGGAAGTAACGGAGAACCTACTATACACATACATAAAATTTTATGCTCAAATTACCGTACTGTTCTGAGTACAAGCCAACTCCGCATGTACGACAACCCCCAATTCTGAGACAGTATGTCAGGGTGTTTTTCTTAGTTACCCTAAACAACACGAGTCGACGTATAAGATGAGAACGATTTTGGCGAGTGCTGTAAATGACCAAAAACCTCGGCTTCTACTCGGAGCAATACGCTATGTACCTATATCTGAAATGCGAACATATTTTTCACACACATTGAGCTAAGGTTTTGAAATTTTTATTTGACATAACGAAAATGTTTCGGTTTTATAATAGATTTATTGTTATATGTACAAATATTCGCAAATTTCTTTAATGATAATCAACAATCGTTCTGCCATTACTTGAAAACAAAATTGTGTGTTGTGATTAAAATTTATAATTAAATTACCCAATAATGAACCAACACTTTTGTAATGCATAATAAAACTGAGTTCCACTTCCTGCGTCAATATAATTAAGTTTAATTAAACATCACAAGAATAATGGGTAATTCTATTCATATTGAATAATAATATTCACAACGTTGCTTGGGGGTATACCATTTTCGTTATAAGCAGACGGTTTATTCAAAATGATTTGTAATGAATGAAACCTCTATCAATACTCATGATTTCAGACTAGCCTATTGATTACGGCATTTAATACAATGTTCTTGCGTCCTGCGAAGTTTCAACTGATAACTATTGCATAACTGGGGTAGTGAATCCACGTATGTATAAGTTTTTAAATGATTGAAATTTTGAGAAGGAAAATTACTCAAAATCCAAATGCTCTTGTGGCGTTTAAGATTCTTGCCTGTCATTTTCACATACTTTGCATCAACCAAAGTTGAGCAACTAATTTTGTCTTTGCTAAATCACTGTTTATTAAAGAACTAAAATAAGCAGTGACTTAGTAAACGGTATCCTCATACACCTCTTTAATTACTAGAAATTTGGCTCAATCTATCTTCACTGTAGAGTAAATTTTGCGCACAAATGCATTTGTACCAATGTATCCTACCGTACCGCACATGATACCCAATGCTAAACTGAAGAGAGCCATGTAACCAAAGTAAAATGCTGTCTGAAATAGCCCGTACATTCTGAAACAGAAAATAAATCGATTATTTAATATGGAAAAACATTTTTCAGGACTTAGTAACTGCTGATAATCGAGTATCTTTGGTGTTTTCATGGTATAAGAGCATTGAAGTATACATATACTGGAACGTGTACTGATATACTGGGTGTACAAACTGTAAGGCCGTACAAAGAGAGGGATCAAATGTGAACACTTGTCTCTCTTATGCTATGTATAGTCTTTTAGAAAAACTTCTGCTCTGATATGCACATGCTCACTCGTCATTCGTATAAGATGCATACACGATGTGGATCACTGATTTGCTTGGACAGTGCAACACATGTGCAATATTTAACCAAAAGACAAGTGTTCTCTTTTGAGCTATTCCCCTTTACGACGTTTTCACAGCTTCAATGCACATACTAGAATTATTATTGTAAAGATATTATGTGAAACGAAAAGTAATTAGAATTTATGCGCTTTGAGCAAATCTAAACGTTTCGAAGCGCTGCAGAGATAACGCAGTCACTTGACTCCGCGTGTCACAAAATCAACATCACCGCTCCCATAGGAAGATGCCGAGGCAAACGGTTCGCTGAAATTCCTCGTACCACATTTAGATCTTTTTCATTTCGACCATCTGTGAATTTGAAAATGTAATTGAGTTTCTTTAAACAGTCTTTAAAATTAGACTTCTTTATTGTTTGGCTTTTGGAAAACTCAACAAATCATCAAAACTGGATCTTCGCTGGTATCATAATTAATAATTGGTGACGATCAATTATTGATTAGTTCGCAGAATCACCAGCAACTGTTTTATCTATGGAACCGCAAAGCCGCACCTTGTTCCTGCAATATCCGAAGCTGAGTTAAAGAAATGAGTGAATTTTAGGAGTACTGAGCCACTATTCATTCATTTGTCATTTTGATTATAATCACATGGTCGCATTTTGTCATATTTGTATTATATAAAATTTAAGCTTTACTGCAACTTCAAGTTACTCGTTTAGATCAGCGTCAAAATAATCAGTGAGTTTATTTCGATAATCGATAACAACTGGTAATGTCAAGTGTATCTTGAATATAGTATGAGCGTAGGTGCATGATCTTCTCTTACTTTTATCTACTTTTTACAAATATTCCTGTTTACCTTTTTTCAAGTTCTTTCAATAAATATATATGAAATATATTCATATTAGAACATTTTGTCACATAACTCGTGTTCTCAAATTATTGAATCTTTTGATATCCTTGTATTTATTAAGCTGTGTATAAATTAGGTTCAAGAGTTGCAGCGTGAAAGGTCACTCCAGTAAAGTAACGTTACGTTATATTTCAGAAACTGGGTGACCTTTCTTCATGCTACGGTTACGGCAATTCTACAGTAGCAACTGCGGTATAGTACTTTAGTGATAAGTACACCTAAGGACGTGGATTCTTACAGATTTAAAGACATAAATCTGAAAACAAATTGTAAAATTCAAAATGGCTATCCAATACAGTGGAAAAAAATGTAAAAATATTCCAATTTTCGTAGAAATTGATTAGCAGAAGTTTTTTGGATCATCGATAATAAATCCAAAGTCAGACTTCCAAAATTTGTAATAGTGGATCCATTATAGTGGTTCAAAATAAAAAAAATCGTCGTATTCTTTCAGTTTTTCTCTATGAACTTGCAGTGTGAGGACGGGAAATTCGAGGGCTGGCTCACAGCCAGCCTGAAGCTGCTTATTTTGAAAATAAATTAATCTTTTCATCTCAGTATAATGACATGTGTCCGGTCAATGTCTTTTTTAAACTGGCACATTCGCTAATTTCAGAAAAAAAATCGGAGAATTTATCTAATCACTCCAAGAATGAAAAATTGAGTTTCCACTACGTCTAAATGTTTCAAAATCTAGGGAATCACCTCAGACCACTTTCGGTTGGACGTCTGGGCGTCCAGTGTGTGATGAATTTTTGTCCAATAATATTTGGAGAAAGGATCAATGGATTTTCATGATTTTGGTGTAATTTGACTTGGTTCTCCTCAACTCAGAACTGACTGTTCTTAGATTTCGTTGATCCCGTAGTTTTCAAGTTACTTGAATAACGAAAAAGAAAGATTCCATTTCATATTGTTTTGTGAAATCGAAGCGCATTCAAGCGACAAGTCCATATACCGTCCCATGAAAGTCAGCCAAATTAACAACTTGTTAAAAATCTTATTAGCTGCTTTTACTCTCTACCGCATTGCGCACTAGCTGTGTGTGTGTACGTATAACGAAATATGAACAGGGAATTCCAACTGCAATTCTCATGATTTTAGTAAGTTTCTATTTTAACTGATTGCGAGGTGTATACGTTATTATGAGTTGATTACAATGAGGCGTAAGTGTTTTACGTGCACATAACTATCAGATGAAGAATATAATATCATATTTCAAAAGTAAGTCACTTTTAACTGAATTTTAAGATGATTTTTCAAATTGTTTTGCCGCAAATTACAGGGGTAGAATTCCTATAATGTTTAAAATTGATGCGAAACGTTGTCCGACCTATATGCTCCGTTAAAATTAAAGGTCCACAATTGGGGGCCATGACACGCTCGCTAAAAACAGAAAGAAGCAAAAGCTCAGCATACATTTAGTTTTTCACTACTTACTCACAGTCTGTACTCTAGCTCTTAATTGTAGTCTTACGTCCCGTGATGTTACAGAACCATTTTCAACAGAGCACCTTGCAGAATATCGATTTGACCAGTTAATTAATCATTCCTAATCATTTTTTGTAATCTATGATATCATTAATTAGCCTTACTACATTTAAACAAGCGTATGACTGTGTATATGATCCGAAAAGTACGATCCCATTTACCGACTCACCAAAAGGTAAGGCATTTGAAGAAAAATTATTTGCTTGATTGAATGGGTTTATTAAAACCTCTCACGCCTCACTCTCATTACCCTCACGGAGCAATGGCAACCGAAACGTCAAGAAAGAGAGTGAGAAGTAAAGGGAAAAAAGAAAGACAGAGCGATAATGAGAGATAAGTGATCCCTTACGATGGGACTGAAGGAAATAGATAGGATTCTTCTTGCCACACCTCACCACAAACCGCTAATAATAGGGCTACACCATAGCTACCAAACTTCAAACAATAACTAAAACATAAATATGTTGCCTACCAATTGCCAAATGCACAAAATAAGGAAACTCTAATTATATGATTTGTAAAACTCACTTTGTTTTGAAGAAGAAATAATAGAACGAATACACGTAGACGTATCCAGCTGTAGAACCGGCTGCCAAGAAACTTGTCCATTGCCTGTACACCGAAAAAGGTAATTACTATCAAATTTATTTAATTTTTGTTTATGTTATGTCTAAAGATTCTTATGATGCATGCGATACGATATATTTTTACTACTTGTAGCGTGACTGAAAAGTTGATATATATCAAAATAAGTTCTATTTACCATCTGTAGTCTTCGGCATTCAACAAGAAGTATGTGCAGACAATTGTTACGCAGACAGTGACGATCATCAGAATAACGAATACTAATAACATAAACCCATAAACGTAATAGATTTTGTATGCCCAAAATGATGTGAAGATGAAATACCTGCAACAAATTAACAATGCGATTATTTTTTCAGGATTAGCTGTTCTATGGTGATTTATTTTGTTGATTTAGTCAAAGTTTAATGCACCAGATAATAAGACCAGCACATTCGTCGATATAAATGTTGAAAGAAAGCCATTTCAACAATCATATTATACTAAATTTATAAACAGTAAATTCGTCGCCATGTTGCCAGTGATTACACAAGAATAGTTGAATATATGTCAGTATTGCAAAATAATGAAGCGATACAAACTTTGAATCTAGGATATCCACAAAAACTGGATCAGAATCGACTTACTTTGGTTTTCCATGTCAAAATTCCATTAGTATTTTGACTAAAGTACAACAAGACTTGAATTTAAATTGTACAATATATTGAAAAAAGTCTAGAGATTGGTTTTTTCGAAAATTTTGACAACATTATATTTATGTTGATTTCCCTATACTTTATATAGAATTTTAAAAGAATTTAGAATATTCACTTTTTATCAATATGTAAATGATACAGACATCATTAATGCAGGAAGTGCTTTAGCTACAAATTATGAAAACTGAAATAAATCCCATTTTTATCAATATATGACATTTCATAGCCGACATAAATTAGAACTTCGTTCAACTTATAATTGATTGACCTTTAGCATGTGATCTATATCGACCAACCGCCATGAAATTATTGATTTCTTGGCAATTTTTATGGTATGATGAAAATCGTTATAGTTTTTTGAAAGCATCGAGTTATAAGTTGATACTCTTTCTAAACTCTTCAGCTTTGATAGCCACGATGAAATGTACCATATCAATCGCTTAATAAGATATAGATGATTGAGAAATTACATTTCAATAAATATGGAACCGAAAGGTAAAATTCCACCAAGTGTAATGATGACTAGTGGTTCCATAAACCACTTTTTCTCCGGTATAGGTCTCGGGACTGCGTTCACTCTACACGGAGCATCTGGCGTACCAGCCAGGTTGCGTCCCAGGATGGTTCCCACGAGCGTCAACGGTAAGATAACGAATATACAAATGCACGTGACTGCCACCTAAGAATATATAAATTAAGAACGTTACAAATGTCGTAATAAAGTTTTGTCATAAATACAAACACAACACTTACCATAGACCCAAATGGAATGGCGCGACTGGCATGGTAGTACATGGCTATAAAGTTTATGAAGAAAGCAGTTCCGCATACCAATACAGGCAACAGGAATGCACTTAGTACCATTTGCTTTATCCATATTCTGCCTCCCATTCTAGCATATAAACCTCCTCCAGCATATCCGTTCACAGGCGATGTTGCCGCGTAAACAAATATTGCTGTGGATAACATCGACCCACGTTCTGTGTACAATTCTCCAAGTATAGCGAAAATGATAACGCTAAGCACTACTACGGTAACCTGCAAGAAATCGTAACATTTTTTAACTATTTTTTATAACTATTAGCAAACTGTTATTTATCTCTTAGAAGAGTGCGACATGATTTTTGCAATAATTATCGGGTTTAGCCAGACAGGCAACTTAGACGCCTCTTCGTAATAACTGTTTTATGCAGCATGTTGATCGTCACAAGAGGACAATTGAACATTCAGATTCATAGCAATAATTTAGTTTTACACTTTTGTGCTTTGACAAATTAAATTCTATTAAATTCTAACTTATTTTGGTTGTTCTAATGTAGCATACAGTAACACTAATTAAACAATATGAACTAGATACATGGATAGAAATCAATTTGAATTTTATTGTTGAATAAAATACTGTCAAATTTTTAGAGATTAGTTTCATTGCAGTTGAATTATGTATCGAATATTGGAGGTAATCGGTGATTTTACTTTTATTCAATGTGTGTAATCAAATTGGTAAATAAAATAGACTATCAAATTACGAATTCTATAATACAAATCACATTGTGTAGATTAAAGAAATTTGTAACCGAAATTTAAATTTCAGCAGATGAGTGGGTGAATAATTGATAAAAGGATTATGTGATGTCACATGAATTTATTGCAAAAATTTTCAATGTGAATGATCTATTGAGATTCAAACTCCCGCCTCTATTCCTATAATGAATAACTAAGGATGTCGCCCCTGAACGCTCCGCATCTCATTCTCATTGATGATTTTGGATGCGCTACATGATGAATAGAAAAATGATCTGGAAAATGAGAATTTCGAAGCAGCTGACTGGGTGGAACGTTTCAACGCCTGGAAATTTATTCGGCTGGCTATTTTTCGCCTAGCACACTATTCTGTCCAGTTACTTCTGCGCTTCGAAAGCATTGTTCCAGAATACATGAAATCTAAGTTATTCTAGCCTTGGGATTACTACGAATTACTTGAAGCCTAAGATTTTTCTATTTACAAACATTACAAAAATAATGAAGACAAGTCTTTTAAATTTTTTTAAGTGTTTTGATGAACGAAAAGCTCGTAGGGAATTCGCTATTCGTAGTTGAATAGCGGAAAAACAAACTAATAATTTTGTTTTCTGGATTTCAATGTGGGTATGCAGTAGAAATGAATAACCGTTGTCTTTACTGGCAAAAAGTAGGTATCAAGCTTTTCAGTCAGATTTTACTATTCTGCTCGATGAAAATATTGATTTTTTCAGGATCAAAACGAAAAGTGCATGAAAAGTGGGGCTTTGCGTAACGGTTTGACGGAATGAAAGTAGCCAATTTCATCTCAGGAATGTAAAGATAGATTCGCGTATGCGCAGTCCACAATTGTTTCAGTTTGGTCCCTAAGAAGAAGAAATTGACCACTCGAGTCTCACAAAGCCCTACGACTTTTCATCCACTTATTATAAAAATTATCATGTGTGACTCGGGTCAAAAGTTGGTGATTGCAACTCGTATAATTGTTGCCCTCGCTTCGCTTGGGTGCAAACTTCACACTTGTCGCAATTGCCAACTTTTGTCGCTTGTCACACAACATACTAAACAACATATTCTGATGTTGAACCTTTCATTCAACGAATGAAATAAGTCACAACAACAGTTTGGTTTTATTAAATACTCTGCAGTGCAACTAACACATTATTTATTTTAAGTAATTTGCTGATACTAACCTGATATCCTGCACCAACAAGTGCTGAAAATATTATCGGATGTCCTGCAGGTCTGAATACATCTCCATGTACTTGTTTCCACCCATACTCGTCTCCCAAATCCCTTTCCATGTCATCCATTTCCTCATCTCTGCTATATCTTGCATAATCTTTCCGTAACGTACGCATCAATATCATCGAGACCAAACCAACCAGGAAGATTACCATCATAAAACTGTTGAAAATGCTAAACCAATGAATCTGAAAATATATCAATAAAATTTGCATTTTTTTGTTGGTCAGAAAAAATTTTGTAAAACAAAACTCAAATTAGCGAACAAAGTTGGAGGATTTACTACTTTATGTACTAAATATTAGTGGGTTCGACTATGCTAACACGTATATACATATAATGATGCCTGGAATATCAATTTCGCGGTTGATTTTGAAGTAATTTCTGCCCAAATTAGGGGGTAGAATTACTGTTTGATTTTTTTGTGTTCCGATTGAATTGGCTCCATCTGAAGTACGCTACACGGGGTCAAATAACGCCAGTTCTGTTGTACTTGGGTAAGTGTGAGGTAATTAATTGTAATTTTTTCATCTCAAATTATGTATAAATTAGAATTCTATTGCGTAATTCTTCAGACTTCTGAGCTCTGTTACGATTAAAGAGAGTATTTTTACTTGAGTTTAGATCTACTATAAATTACATATAAATTTTATAATAGGAATGTAACTAGTTACGAATTAAATTTTATAATCTTAACCAAAAGAACTTGGAAAATGTCCAACGCAAATAATTTTGTAGTTAACAGGCTGCAACTTTTCCAGAAAAAAGATCACTGAATGAGTACCAAACTTTTTCAAAATAATTGAGAATGCAAGACTAATTTTCGATTTTTTTGCGATACGTGCAATACTTTATGTGACATGCTTTCACGATTTTTTTCCATATTTTTTGTTCATGTATTCTTGAGGTATGAATAAAAAAAATTTTTTTTTTTAAATTGACAATTTTTTGCCAATTCGACCAAATGAGCTGTTTTTTTCCAAATTTTTATTTTTGAAACTATATTACAAGAAAAAAAAGTACCAAAAACGTGAATATCATCAATGGCGGTATGATTTTTTAATTTAAGGCTCAAACTTCACGATTTCGAGAGGTTGGACACATTTTTTTAAATAAAATTTCGATAAAAAACATTGTTTTTTTTTTTTTTGATTATGCCGTCGAATTTATCGTGGGATCACATCTCATTCTGTTTTTTTTTTTTTTTAATCTTAAATTTCGTTTTGCGGAATAAGGCTTCTGTATCAAATCAGACAGGACGATTTCATTAAATTTGGACTCCCTTTGGAATTCGTTCAATTGATTTTACTATTTTGAAGACTAGGGACTATTTTTCACAAAATTTTTGCGAGTTGAATCCTGCTATCAATGTTAAATAATCTGTCCATGTTACACGATTTTTTTCTACTAGAGAAGCATGATCATACAAGTACGGGTAATAAATAAAATTCACTTACCCTATGTTGGAAAAAATTGGGATCCAAGTACTTATCAAATCTGTCTTCAAACTTTACTTTGCTCTGCTTCCAATTGACTTCGTAACTGAGAGGAATACGAGCACCCTGTGTTAATTTGACTTTGTTCTCACTGGTGAGATTGACGTCTACGATTTGCTTTCCATTGTATCCAATATCCAATTTTTTGTGTGTCCAAATATAATAGGAAACCACATCGTTGTTTTCTTCAGCTTCGCCAACAACTCCTAGCATAGTATACATTCAAAGTGATTTCAATTACTTTACAACACTCCTGCATGAGACTTATTATAAAAAAGGTGTATGATAAGAATTAGCTTAACTAGACTGTCCACTCAAATTCCAATGTAAAACTGTTTTCCAGAATTTTCACGCCTCGAAATATAGATTTTGTCTGACCATTTTTGAGAACAGAATTTCAAATAATTACACAAATAAAATAGATTTGGCAGCTGATCTGGTTTTTGATTATGAAGAACACCGAAATCTCATTCTGGCGACATTTGTTACCGACATTACGCGCATGCCGATAATGTATGCGTGTAATGTCGGTAAAAAATTACCGGCATGCGTGAATGGTCGGTAACAAATGTTGCCAGAATGAGATTTCGGTGTTCTTCATAATCAAAAACCAGATCAACTGCCATTTCGTCATTTCACCATGAAACCTCATGGGACTAGGCTCAAAATGTGTGTTTCAACACTGCCGAGTGACATCATACCAGATAGTTCGATCCATTCAGTGCAACTGTGAAAATTTGGCCAATTTCTGTGGGTGGTGACTAATCAGTAAAAATTTTTTTCATATTTTGAAAAAGTAAAAAGTCGCTCCACTTTTTCCCAAAATAAGGCATCAGCTGCCCAAGTTTCACTCTGATCGCTTGAGCGACATAGGAGTTTTGCATCCCCGCGTTTTCGAGGTGTACAACGCGTCTTTATAAGCACCTTAAGGTCTAAAGAACCCGCACCGAATCATAGTGTATCAATGTACACCATCTTTCCAGCACTTGTTGCAGTGCTAAAATGAATTGGTAGTGACCGCTCGCTTCTCAGACTGATATGATTATATTTGATGGTTAAGGTATACAGGATGGTGCAGCTCAGTATTCTAATAGATATGCGAAAGCTGATAATATGTATGATATGAGAGCAGCCATTGACTAGTACCAAGAAGAATCATACCTACATATTTTGATTTATAGACCAACCTTTGATTATATTAGCAAACGCTTAAATAAGGGAACAACAGTAGGTAATAGTGGAAAAAATGATGTCTTAACATAACAAAGAATATTGGAAATACAACACAGTAGTGTTTATATTTTTAGTTCATTTATAGACAAAAGAAGTGTTAGTTTATGATACGTTATGTTATTCCAATTGCTTTTGGGGTAAAATTGGACGCAAAATATAACTAATTTAAACATTATACTGTGACTGTACTTCCTTCCATATACTCTGACTTACAGTATACAAGCACATGACATATGGTATTCACGTGTTCATCATTCTTATACTTTAGGGTAAAATCGTTTTATTTTATTGACACTAGCCAGTTGACATTGTGGCATACAAGATGTTTGAAAATTCGAACGTAGAACTGGCCAAAATGGAACACTCGACGCTATGATGTCTACCCATGCAGAAGAATTCTGTAATATTCTCCGGCCTCTTTCTCGATACATCATCAAACAC
The DNA here is from genome assembly GCF_021155765.1 of Diprion similis. Classification (NCBI taxonomy): domain Eukaryota; kingdom Metazoa; phylum Arthropoda; class Insecta; order Hymenoptera; family Diprionidae; genus Diprion; species Diprion similis. Next base: position 8,818,552 of record NC_060111.1, on the reverse strand, counting down.
GATTATTGATTTAGGTGGTGCTTTGTTCAGCGTAACTAAATACTCAACGCTGTCGATATTTTCTAGCAATTGCGCTAAATTTTTATTTCGGTTGACTGTTAGATTGTCGGTGAGCGTAGACATTTTTAACACTAACGTAATTCCATTAGGGTCGATTACTGATGTTAGCAGTGTATTAATTTTAGCCAATTGAATGATCTGCAGAATATTGCAGATACACTCTTTGCCAGTAGCTCACCATGCCACGTTTTTCACTCAACTTTTTGCTACGAAAGTTTGTCAAAATGCATGAGAAGTAGCTCAAAGAGCTCTTCCTTGAACCTCATTTCGAATGTAACTGATGCAATAAGCTATAAATAATGTATGTATTAACACTAGTTTAATGAACAGAGAAACAGGCCAGTAAGAAATGAACCATAACATTAGAATTCGAATGGAGGAATTTTCAAAAGCATCTAAATTATGTTTTGATGTGTAATCTCTACATTCGATGGTGCCACCTTCACTCAGACCGTCAATTTGCCAACGTGATTGTCTTTTATTTTATCATATATGGTCATGGAAGAATTTGAATTCGTGCTTCGAATTCTAGAGTAACTCTAATAATTTGTCAAAGCTGTTTGTTTTACCAAAGGATAAAGTTGAAAGAAAGCACTCCAATTTAGTTTACGGAGTAAATTGCAATGTTGCGAGAAATGCTATATCGGTCAAACCAGCACGTTTCTGAAAACCAGAATTAAGAAACACAAATGCAACATTGGTTTTAATCCGGAAAAACAAACATCAATCGGTAACCCGGTTCTTGGCAGAGGATCTAACTATTGATTGCGATAATTAAACGTGGTGCCGTGATAGATTTTTATAGTTGACGTCATGTTAAGTATAATTTTGGTTTTTCTCTTTTGCTATAATTCTACTTCCTTGATTCCGCATTGTTCCTTCCAATGAAACCGTTATAACTGGCATACGAAGTTTATTTTTCCAATTCGTAGAAATCCCTCGAAAAGAAAAACTGCCGAAGGACTTAGTCAAGTCAATAACCTATCACTTGCCCCTTTCATAAGAAAATTGATTTGATTGAATTTGTATTTTGGTCGAATTATAGTAAGAGTAAAAAGCTTAACCAAGTTGTTTGTCGTTACAGTTGACAACCTTGGCTTGCGTCATATGTATATATATTATCATGTGTTCCACCTTTTAGGTGTATTATTGAAACACATTTGTTGTTAATTAATTTTTAGAGTACGACCCTTTCAAAGGGCGGAAGAGTCACGGGTCAATGTGACTTGAAGTTTTTATTCATCTAACCTTAGAACGCTTAGAATATCGTCGAGACTATTTACACTAAAACATATTTGAAATACGCCCACATTGAGAGGTTTGCGTCTCGGCTAGGTTTCCGGTAAGGTAGAGTAAAATTACGTCATTGGTAATTGAAATGTTGGTAAGTTGGAGCTATTTCTTGATACTTTAATCCAGCTGAATGTGACTTCGAGCTTCAGAGTCAGTAAAATAGAGTAAATTGCCATTAGAAAGGGGGAAAAAAGGAGCAGAGGTCGAATTTCACCAGCAAACCTTCCATAAAAAGGCTTGCGTGTCATCATCAGGTAAAATGTCAGTAATATTATTATAATAGTACATTATGTACCAAGGGAATAATCAGCTTTATGCCCGTATTGCAGATATCTCTGGTGAAAGGGCAGACTCCATGCCACACCAGCGCCAATATATGTATAACTTTTTATTTTACGTGAACCGAACGTAACGGACAAACGCTGTAAACAAAAACTTGTGCATGTGTTGGCGTTGGCAGTGTGCCCGTGGCTTGGAGTTTGCCTTTTCATCAGATATCCCATGCATACGATTTTATTCTCAACCTGACTATGGTTACTTTATCGACTTGAGAAGTGGTTATCCCATTTCCGGGAAAAAGTATATTATGTAATCATATGCTACTTTTCAAGTCAATAAAGTGGCCAACACACTTGAGTCACGAGTAAATAATATTTCCTTTCATTATATATTACCAATAACGCCAGCTATCCCCTCTCGCTCAATCAATAAGGGGCCGTCCATGAATTACATGCGAATTTTCGGGGAAAAATGTAAAAAATTTCTACAAGGCGATAACGTGAGGGGGGGGGGGGGGGAGGGGGGTGTGCAATATTGTCTGTAAGTTATTGTTTAATATCGATAAATACACGGACTTGATGTTTAGCAATAAGCAAAAACAAAATTAGGAATAAAGGTGGTCCAAAGAGGCGTGAAAACATCCAGAATTTCTTATTAATTTACTCTCGTCATAAAGTTATTGGAATTTGTTTGCGATGAATGAGCTGTTATTGACAATTAAATACTCGTTGGATTGTTTCAGAATTGCGTCATGAAACTCTCCCATTCTTTCTCCTGCAGTTTTTGAAATCACAATTTCGACCTTCAGATGTCAAGACTGGGCGGTGTTCTTACCAACTAAAAAACAAATGAGAAATTTGCGTGGCATTCCATAGCGAAGTCATGGAATAAACTTTTTCACATGCATTCGAAGTATCATGATTAGTAGTATCATCATTGACGTAAAGCCAGGTTGAAATAGTAAAGAGAAGTTTATTTCCGTGAATTGCGAACTGTCAAGTCCAAGAATGACTGCAGGGTAGTCGACACTTACATTTTCATCGAGTTGTTGAAGTACTTTCTTTCCGTTTTTTCTAAATTATAATGTGTTACAATTGACACCATACATCATCAGGTGCTGTACTGGAATGGCTTCAATATTTATAATTCCAAGATTCACAAAAAAAAAAAATACTGTAAAAAAAATAGTTTTTGATAGGGTTTGCGTACTAGAATGATGCTGCGAAAAGGTTTTTCAAAGAAAAAAATCTTAAATGTGCAACCTGAAAAATTTACTTTTGTAGGTTAGAAACGGTTTGTCGATCATGATTTTTAGAATAATTCGATGCAATTTGATAAACTTCGTTCAGAGATGTCTCGTGGTCTAGGAAAATATAATCTACGAGTAGATGAAACATTTGCGGCGAGTTGGCGCGATGATTACGACTGTAACTTTCGACACTGGTCTTTTCTACGTCATCCGCCAGATGGCGCGCGAAAGAGACCCAATTCTACGCTGTTGGGGCTCATACGCGCATCATATAGATTGTATACCTATACATCGAATCTTCATTTTGAAGCTGCAATTGTATTGGTGCATTATTGCATAATGCTGTTACGATTAGTTTAATTTTTTTTGGAAACCTGAATTCAACAGTGCGATTGAGACGTAGTCATACACAGATCTAGGCACTCTCCAGGCTCGAGGGTATATTTATTGGTGCCGTTTTGATTAGTTCGTTGCATCACCACCACGTGCCGTTGTTATCGAGTGAACGTCCAAGAAAAATATGAGTTCAATTGAAGACTTACCGACGAGCGTAGTGGTAATTGACCAACTGCAGCATTACTGTACAAGGTACATGCTTTTGAATACGTCAAATATTATGAGGGAATGATATTTTATGAGATATACTTCGTATTATCTCATAAAATTGACGCAGAGAAACATTTGGACGTTGGGTATGACGGACATTTTAACAACACTCATTGTCAGCACGTGTGTGTCGATATCCGTCCAGTCATTCTTAGGTTCTATTTGACAGCTCACAAATCACAAAAAATAAACTTTTGCTATATAGTCGCTGTAAAGTACGGCATTGAGGTTGCGTTTTTCGGTCGGAAAACGAGACCATGGGCTCGAGCAACTTCACCTCTGAATAGGGCCGCGTATCACTCGGGTCAATTTCGTTTCGTTTTTGAAGTGACAGCTTTTTTTCAACGCGATTGTTGGTAAGTATAAAATGTGAAATGAAAAGTTCATACTGATCAAGAAATCATCGAGTAAGCAAGAGCAACGTCACAGTTGAATGATTTTGAGAGTCATGTTACTGAAAGGAACGAAATGCATGTTACGGACAAAAACAGTGATACGGACTTATCTCGTGCTTTCCATATATAGTCGAAGCTCTGGTGAATAGGACTGAAAGATGATCTATTTTGCATTGAACTCACGAAAAGTATTAATTCAACGCGATATTACTTGTATTTACTTTTATTCATACAGTAAAAATTACTTGTGTCGAATAAAAATATATAAAATTACTTGCATTCCCTGGCGTGCAAGTTCTAACACCTACTATTTCCCGATTTCAACCTAGCCCTCCATCTACGATGATAATACTCCGCATAATAAGTCGATTGTTTGTGCAAAAGTTCATTCTGTGCCTTAATTTTGAAATGCTAAACAAAATTTTCATCCAGTATTGAATAGAAATCAGATATTCAGCCTGTTTAATGGTTTATTCAACAGTCATGTGTTCTCTATGGAAATTGTGCATGCGTGCCAGTAATAGACCCGATTACGCTGAAGCTGAATTTTTCGGATGCGGTAGATGCGATCAAAAATTTTAACATGGCGGTTTTCGTAGTCGAATACGTAAGTGCAGTGTTGGGAAGTATCTAGATACAAGTACTTAAGGTACAGTATCTGAATAATTTATTCCAATCTTATACAGGATATTAATAAATAAGTGTGCTAAAGTTGAAGAGATGATAAAGTTCGTGTAAACAATAAATTGGAGATGGACAAACAATGGTTGGAAGCATTGTGTTCAGGCGCTACAAGGGATCGAAGGTCGTAGGTAAAGCGCCCAATCGCACTATGGAACTCCAAAAATCGAAGAAAACTTAGTTATATCCAAGTTGTAGTTATCACACTTCGCCATTTTTTTTTTTTTGAAAGTTCGAAAAACCTTATTTAGACTTGCTTTGGAATAACCTCGAATTTTTCCTAGATGCGCAAAGGTTGCTTCTACAGTGTCCTAGATCTGATGTCAATAAAATTTCACTTAAAAAAATGTTTTAAATCAGAGAATAGAAACTGTGACAACTAGCCTCGACCTTCCTTAATACCAATTTTCTGTGCAGTTGAATAATCATTATGAACCAACAAAAGGAAAAAAACAAATGCTAAGTTACGGAAATCACAATCCAGAGCCTTCGATTTTCGAAATGCAGCCTGAACACGACGCCTCCGACCATCGATTGCGTATCTCAAATGACTTGATTAGGTATAAATTCGATGGCCTCTAATAGAATTCACTCGATTTTAGATAGACTGATTATGAAAGACCTAATTTTGGCCTGACGATTATAATCTAAGTACATAACTTTACGGACCCCGATGATAAAACAATTATATTCTATACTTATCCACAGGAGTTTACTGTTTTATCTTTAGGGTCCGTAGAGTTACTTGGAGTATAATCGTTACGCAAAGTTAGGTCTTTTGTAATCAACATCTCTGAAATTAAATTAATTCTATTAGAGGCCATCGATTTATCACTCCTGCAAATATGGCACATTTATTTATAAACAGCCTATTTCTGGACAGTAGTACCCCGGCAAACGCATCCACTGATTGCAAGTTGTAGATTGTTTGTGTTATGTTCAAAATTAATAATTACATTTTCAGCTCTGTATCTTGTAGCCGTATGTAGATACTTTTCAGAAATATCTTTTCCAATGCTGCTTGAGCGCTTTTCTAGAGACCAATACGACTCAAGTCGAAGTATCGCCTGAAGTTTGTTTTGAGAATTCAGAATAGCTATTTATGTGGCATGCCCGTAAATCGCCTGTTTTTTGGCAAGGATAAAGATTTCAGAACGAGCTGAAGGCGAGCCGGAAGCGAGTACTGAAATTATCCGAGCCAAAAAACGGTTTACGGGCATGCCACATACAATATTGTTTACGGTATGGGTATTGAAAAGCAAAACGAAGATTGAGGTTATGTCGCGATCTGTTCGGCGAAGCTACTTTATTCGGCAGTTTGGGATGCGCACTTCGAACTGCGCATCAAAACTGCGGAATAAAGACTTTATTCCGCAACTTTGCTCGCTGCCGTATAAAGCGTCACTTTACGGAACGAAAACTGCCACAAAAAGTGAATTTTTCAATGCCCATGCCGTAAAAAAAATATTTCTTAGAGATGATCTCTCAAGTGATAAAATTGTGATATCAAGCTATGACTTTGATCGAAATTCCATGTCAAATGAAAAGAGCATTTGTCTACTCTAATACTCAAATTTAAAGAGTACAATGATTAACTTAAGAGTGAACGGAGAAAGTGTAAAAATGATATTCTTACCCCATACTGGTAGATCATCGATATACATTTGATACCAATATTGATTTTTCACGGCGTAAACGAAAGCCTTTTGATTTTTTTCATTCAGCGCAATTTCGCAATACTCAGTCTTGGAAATGTCCGCTGAAAATAGAGTGGATTAATTAGTTGATACGTAGATTAAACATTGTTGGTTACGGAATTATCAACAATATTTGACATTTCATTGTTAATTTCTATAAAACCTGAAAATGGATTAGTGCAGAAATAGACAACCTACTTATTTTATGAGGCTAAAATTAGTAACGTTGGAGTATCGAAACATAGGAGTAAAAAATGACTATTTTCCATTTTTGTAATAACTAATAAGTGGCTAAGTTTTGAAAATATGAATCGAATGAAGCGACGCCGACCAACCAAGAACCTCGTTCTTTCCGGAATTGCGTAAAGTATCTCAACTATGCATTTTTGACCCCTGAAATACGGGAAATGTGAGAATAGTGACACGTATCAAAAAACCACACATTTTTTTAAACAATTCTCGGATTGTGAGTAATTTTTTTGAATTCCGTTACGAAATACCGATGCACGGTTGAAATTTGAATCTTTTCCGTTCGTTTGTTTATTTAATATAGGAAGAAAAAGGGTGAGTTTGCTCGGTCGGTAAAGGTAATAATGCTACGTGCTCTTAAGCGGTACCGCATCGAGATTTTGTTTTCCCCATTTGATCAGCAAATAAAGAATAAGATTCTGACGTTTGGATGGAGATACTAATTTCTCTGTACAATGGACAGAACTCAAACTCCGTCGATGGTTAAAAATGTAGCAGATTCGTTCGATTTCACTTGTAGATGCCTCTTTTTATCGAAAAGATTTTTTTTACAGCCACTGAAAGAGATTATCGATTCAATATTGCAATTCCAAAACTTAATTATCATTGGAAAATAATCGAAAAATAGTTCTGTATAAAATGAGCCATCGCCAATTATAATCAGAAGATTCTACCCAATTTTTAACAGTTTTCAAGAATTTTGAAATGAAGCATCTACTTAAATTTGTACATTCATGATTGCATTATTTTCTGTTTTTGGGGTTGGGATGGAAATTGTAGATAATTTTTTGCCTACTGTGAGATTAGTTAGAATGGTAAAACGGTAACTTTACTACTAAAAAGACTGTCATCAAAAATCCCTCGAGAAAATGCAGTCCAATAATAAAATGTTCAGTATATTCGTCGAGAATGAATAAAATGGTTCTCGCGTTTCACCCGTAACATGTAATTTAGTATTGGGCTCACGTATTTTGATATGTGAACCAGATATCGGATTCGAATAGAAATTTTAGACGTAAAAAACATGTTCCAATTATTATTAATATTTTTTTTACCTTGATGCCTTTTTCAAGAAGAGAGAAAAACCCTTTCAGAATTGAAAAAAATGATATTTTGTACATGAAATAAAGAAAATTTCACTAAGGATTTGTCGGACAAATTTTTGTTTAAACAATTTATTAACAACTTTTTGGTACTTTTATTATTCAAAACGAATTGTCTTATCGAAGCAGTTATGATCGATTTTTTTCACGTTTTTATCTCATTGCGAAGTGTTCAATATTCTCACCGAGACTAACTTTTGGTTGGGAATATCCGTCCAATAAAACTTTAAGGGGTCTACCCAACTGACGATTCTCAAAGTTTCGATTTTTTTTATTAATTTTTTGAAAATATATATATGTAAAAACATGATACTAAAATTTTATAACGATCCGAGCACTTTAACTATTTTTTTTTTTACCTTTACCTTTACCTTGACGTGGTCGTCAACCCCGCTTGGGGATTAAACGTGTTTTTTTCGAAACAACGTTTTTATACACCTTGTTGATAAAATCTCCGAAGCTACTGAATCGTCTTTATGAAATTTCAACCACATATTCTTTACAACTATAGCGTTGGAATAAATCATATGTTTTTGTAAAATTTTGATTTTAACTATATTTTTTTCGGCAAAAAAACGGCAAAAAAAGCGGTCTTTCTCAAGTTTTTTGAAAAATCGTCACCATTTTGTTAATTTTAAAAATGTCAAAAATCGTTTGATTCATTCCAAGGCCATTAATGTACTATTTCTAAAACCGTTTGATTTTTTTGTTTCAAGTTAACCATCTCTGAGAAACCATCAACACCACAGACCTACCTTTTTTCAGACTGAATTTCAACTACGATTTTTGTGTACAAAAAGTGATTAAAATCAATAAAAAAGTTTTTTTTTAAATGTGATTCGAGAGTGTATTTATTGAGCCTAACAAATCCTATATCAAATTTACAATTCAAACTTATTAAAAAAATTCTTAAACAAACCCTTTTTTTTGCTCGTCAGTTGGGTAGATCCCTTAAGGGGGTTTCCCAGATGAAAGCAGTAGAAAATGATCATTCCATTCAAAATGCATTCGAAAAGTACGAGCTTCTGTGAAACCGATTTTTGATTTAACTTTTTGTGTTTGAAAAAATGATAAATACGTTTCCGAAAGTCTCGAAAAAAAAAAAGGCACAGCTACGCCAAATTTCAATTCATAAAAAGTTCGTTTCACAAGAGCTGAGAGGAAGTATTCATGATTCTACAAAGTTTTGGTTTTTGTATTTCGAACATTCCGTTTGCCTACGAACGTAAACCCACAGGACGTTCGGGAGATCATTTTCAAGGTAATTGAATTTTTTTTCCAAAGCGGAAATTTTTACCTTTGAATGCATTTTTTTGTATTTTATTTCATCTAATAGTCTAGCCACAATGAAATAATAATATGATCATTTTCTACTGCTCTCACCTGGGAAACTCCCTCAAGTGTTGATGAGATTATTTATATGTTTCTCGTTTATGACACTGATTTTTCGTGTTTAAATTATTCTAACTACAAAATTTTTGAATAAAAATAAATTTTTTTCACTGCTTTTTATGCTCAATTATGATTTATACGAGGCAAAACCATACGTAACATTAGAATTCGAGCTTGCATGAATTTTTTTACTTTTCCTAATCCCAGTTTACCAAAAAAGAGTTCGATTACCATCAAATTTCACAAATTTAAATAAAAATCGTTACAATTGAATGATTGAGAACGTAAATGATGGCAATTTGTAAAAACGGACTTTTTGCTACTAGATAAAACGCAATTTCCGTTAAAATTAAAAAAAAAAAAAAAAAAAAAACAGTTTTCTCCCAAAACATAAAAACACATGTCTCATTAAATTGCATAAAGATTGACGTGCCAAAGTTACAAATCGATCGGAAGTGGTCACCAAAGAATGATGAACGAGTCCATTTAAACTTGGTCATATTCTTATATCATTTTTGACAAAAAAAAAAATTGAACATCCTGTGTTTATGGACCTTCAAACCATTCCTTTACATTATTCATTACTGACACAGCAATAGAGAAAATTTAAGCAATAGAGTATCAATTTTGTCTAGCGATAGACCATCGTCATCATTGTTTATCAAACAGAGTCTTGTTTATTTAAAAAAAAATCAAAAAAAAAAAAAAAACGACCATCAACGAGCGAAAGTAAGCATCGAACGAAAGCGTTATCGGTCTTCCGGTGTAATTAATATATCAGATTAAATGTGACGCCAGAATGCTTACGACTTTCTGAACCCCCTCCCTCTCCCTTTGCGTGTGCCGTAATTAATGGCTGACCTCTAACTGGACTTAGAAATACTAATTAACCCATTTTTTTTAGTCCGACTAGAATTTGCTTATTCATAAATAGGCCAACTTGAATTTTTACGTGATCCGATTGCTGAAAATGATGGTGTCCACCTTAATATTGCAGACGTTCTGCCAGGAAAACAGATCGGTTCGGGTGAAAAAATCATCAACAGGTCATCATTTCATAGATAATAATCAGAACAATTCAACAAGCTGTGGTTAGAACTGATTTGATGTTTCCATTTAACAAGTAAGTAATATTAATACTTTTTTACGACTGACTGACCACAATTTTTTTTTTTCAAGTTCCGAAATATGCAGCTTCGGATTACCCGACAATAAGCTAATATAAGACGGATTTAGGAGGGCTGGTATCAATGACAAGTGTAATATTTTTTTAATTGTATGAAATTCTAAGATATTTTCAATACGCAATTTTCAATTTGGTTAAACCAAAAATCGAGAAACGTTTATAAAAAAAACTTTGGCATTTTTGATTGAGATTCATCACGTGAAGAATAAAAATACGAACACTGTTGATTTGTTTACGCCTGAAAAAGGCACGTGGTTACAAAAAATGTAATACGGTAAAAAAATTCATATAGGATTGGTTTTTTCGACATTTTTTTTTTGTTTTTTCATTTTTCTGAACGTCATCCGAACGATATCCTAAAGAACAAATGAACGGACCAGCCAGGCGTGCAAATGATTATTGACAAGAAAAGAATTGTTATCAGCTTTTTCGTGATAACCAAGCTGAGGTTCTAGCGTATCCGTTACAAAAGCACAACATTGGAACCCGTAACCGCAAGACATAATATTAAAAATGTTTAGTTGGCAGGTATTAGAATTTTAGAAATGTGATTTTAGAAAATTGAATGTAATGAAAAATATGGTTTTCAAAATTGATAAATTACTTTATTATTTATGCATAATGACGCAGCCCCTTCGTTGAGACTTTTGGTCACTCTACACAGCAGGCTATCGCACTAAATAAAAAGTATACCAGCTTGGCAGTTTGGAGAGGAATTTTTTGAAGTTATAATATATGGAACCAGGATAAAGAATTAAATTTCTGAGACTAAAGTTATCGCGAAAATATCAAACACTTTAGTTTTTGGGCAGTATTTGTATCAAGAATACGTCAAAAATATTCAACATTTTTTTTGTCGAAACTGTATTTTCCAAATTGGCTGCCACATAACTCAAAAATCAATCGACCAAATGGCATTTTCTACAACATGTTTGAATCCGTATACTTTTCCACAGACATTATTCCTACGTTTATCATTTATACGTTTATTTACAAAATTGTTATCAATGGTTGGGTATCAATTTTTTCAATGAAAAATTTTAAATAACCCACAAATCTAATTATTCCTTAACGAAGCCCTTTTTATGCACAGTTACACTTGGATCCCCGCTTGACTTGCTATTTACTGAATTTTGAAGATCCAGGACGGCAATTTATAAAAATGTTCCCTCAAGTCAATGTTACAAATTTCAACCTCTTCAAGTAACGAGCAAACAATTCAATATTCTTCAAGATTTGAGCAGTTTTTCAACTTCCCTATTCCGTAGGCCATTCAAATGTGATACCTAATTTTTAACGGCAGATTACTACTAGAAATGGTAGAAGATTTTGCGATAAGGTTTTGTTACTGAAATTCCAAGAACGTAATGGATTTGAATCACAGCAGATTGGCGTGACGCCATTGGATTTAGTGAAAATAATCAGAAATATATTTTTTCACACATCAAATCTATTAAAACCAATTTACGCCACACTGTTTTACATTAATCATTTATCAGTAATAATAATTGAATATCATTAGAAAATTACAAGCACTCCAACACGTTTTGAATGTGCTCTGTTCTTGTGACGTCACTATTCAGTATTCTAACATTGCAATGTGTGAAAATTCTTGCTTTTTAAAATGGAATAGTAGGGTGAGAAGAATAGACCGTCAAAGAGCCAGTTTGAAATGCTTTCGACGTAACTCTTTGATATACTTTTCTAACGTTCATCGGTTGGGTTGAGATTTGAAAAATTGAAAAAAAAATTTTATGGCAAGTTAATTTTCTATTACACTGGTGAACTTGTGTTCTGTTTTCTAACTGAAAAACTCTTACTTCTACAAAATAATTGTAATAGAACTGAAATCTCAGTTTCTCCGGAAGAATCTTCAAATTCTTCTGACAATCTTCAGACAACAAAGTGAAGTGTAAACTAAAGGTTTCTCTTCTGTGTTGAAACAAGATCGAAAGTAAAATACTTGGCTAATCCTGTAACTAGAAAATTAATGTACAAAATTGATCATATGATTATGCATGTGGTTCAAACCTTTAAACTCTATATCCAATCCACTAAACTCCAGCTCGATGCCTTGGAGTGCCTCCGATAACGTTTCATGGTAATGGCTGATCACTGCCTTTGATCCAACACAAAATGGCAAAGAGAAATACGAGTAAGTCTCTTGTCGGTTGTGGTATGGTCCCACCGTGCTCATCCATAATACTACCTCATCGTTATCTTCGTACTGCAAGAAAAAAATGATGTATTAGAAAATTTATTTTTCTATTATAATCTTTAGTTAAGCAAATGAACTGTAACTTAGGATTAACAAGTGACTTGTTGTAATACAAATTAATTGTTCCAACGAATGAAACATGAAACAATAATAAATACATGTGTTTTATGCTCGACAAGTGACAAGAATTGTGAACTTTTATTTTGAGATTCCTTGGCTTTTCCAAAATTCACAAAGAAAATATTTCAAATAATGTTCACTTTTTTGAATTTTTTGCACATTCTACGTTGAGGGTAGTCAGAATTAATCGAAGGTGTAATCAGATTATACTATAATAATCAGAATTAACAATACCAGACAGTTGAATACAATATTGTGTTATAGATATTGAATTCCTGTCTTGAAGGTTTTGCCGCAAGACGATTACACATACGTCGATTCGAACTTGAGCTGAAAATGCCAGGATGACAGGATAACCCAAGAACTAAAGGAAAGGGTGAGCATAGTTTGAGTGATAAAATCAGGAGGCAACAGTTTGAGATGAAAGACATAACGAATCAAGTGGGAACAGATATTTTTCGCGAGTGTAATTACCGTGACAAGCATAACCTAGAGCAATATCTGGCGCGCAGATATTCGAGACGAGCATTTTTTGACACTTCGAAAAAAATGTCACCGGTGTTACTTACGACATGATTGTGTTCATCTCCACAGACGAGGGTCAGAGCTAGCAAAACAAGAACTAATCTACTCCATGCCATGTTAGACTGCGTAATGTCAAAGAGATCCGTTCAAACATTAAGCGTAAACTGATGATAAATTAGGCGAGATGTAAACGAGAAAATGTCCCGTTCATTGCCAAAATATCGCAAGCGGTCAACGGAACTGGACAGAACCACGTATATAGGCAGACGGGACTCAATCACACGGGAAACTTTTATGTATTGCCACGTCAGATGGCTCTTCCATCGATAACAGCCATTTGTCGACAAGACAAGTTTGCCAACTCGCCACGCTGACGGTTAACTGCATTCTTAAGGCGGATTCACATATGCACGACGGCTGAGCGATAACCAATTAAAATGCTTGAAATCTAGGGAATAATATCTTGCAGGCGTTTTGATTGGTTGGCGTTCGATCGCGCTTGACACCAGCGCATCTATGTGAACGCAGCCCTAAGGTGCTTGTAAAGTCGCGTTGGATGTATGGACAGCACTGTAAAAAAGAGAAAGAAATACAGCTGCTAAATATTTAGAGATTATTTGATTTTTTTACTTAATTTATTTATTCTTTAATGATTACTTTGATGAGTTCAAGAGTGATAAAGAGGAAAAGCTATTTGTGGATATAACAAAAATACTGGAATAACACTGAAATGGAAATTTTCAAAAAAGAATTAAGGAGTGATTTGTAAACTAGGTAGTTCCACTAGAAAGATAGGATATTAGATTATCATTGAGATCATGTTGAATCTTGTGATGCTGGTATATCTTTGTAATTCGTGTGAAAAATAATTTGATGGCAAGGTTTTGATTAAATCACAGTACCAAATCTAACGACTGATCGTAAATTGCTATCCCTTAACCCTGAAAGGTTTTTTCGTTGCTACCCTTATTGCGGAATCCTGCGTCATTTTTGTCTGGCTCGTTTTTTGCTAACTTAATGTATAATTGAAAAATCTAAAAAAATTCATGTACTATATCAGAACTTTCCGCTACAACCGAGGCTACAGCCCTATGAACGAAAAATCTGAAATAATTATTTGTATTATGTTTTTATTGCAAATACATTGTGCTGCTTGCGTGATGTGCATTGAACAATTAAATTCGGCTTGGATAAAAATGACCCAGGTTTCAGGGCTTAATTGATCTGCCAATAGATACTTATAATCCAATCGTAAGTTTAAGTTCAGAACAGTGAGAAATTGAAATGTGAATTGATCGAGTATAAAATTGCAATGCAGCAAAACATTTTATCGTATGAAATGGATAATTTCAATAATCAATTGTAATATATATGCACTTGAGAGGTCACTTGCCCTCTGAATAATCAATGATGAAATTTTTACGTAAACAAATTATGAGATATACTTATATTTATTCACAATAGTAAGTTTTACGACAGCTACGTATCGATTATTTTACAAGTATCTTTGGAAATTGTAAACAATCGCTTAGAAATGATTTTACCCTTAAAGTTAGAATTTAAAAACATAATCGTATGTGTCTGTTACCTTCGTAAAATAACATTGGCCAAAGTTTTAGACCTATATATCCAATCATATTTCAAAATACTGATGGTAAAAATAAAATCATTAGTCATTACTAAACTAATTCAGCATAATCATGTAATCAGTATAATAGACAGCAACATGCATGCCGTTGTATTTACATTATTAGATCTAGTGTCTAACATCTGGAATTAGCGGGGAGTCCAGTTGTGACGTCACACAAATATATTGCGCAGTGAATCTGAATTACCTATTTTCTTGGCGTTCTTATTGGCCAAGAAAATTCGAACTTAACAAAACTGTGTGCTCGCCACACGTGTGCTAAATGCGGCTTAGCGGCTGTTGCTATCAGCATGTGCTAACCTTCTAGCCTCCATACTAGAGGCATTCTGAGTTCAAATTTCAATCTGATGGACTGTCATTGTCAGAAATCAGAATTAAGTTAGGTTAGTTTTCAGTTTACTCTTGCATGCAACCATTATTGTTACGAATATTTTCGCGGCGTTTCCATTTGTTCTTTGTATTACAAGAATTAATACCACTTATTATATAGCTGTGGAGTTGAATTAAACCCAAAGTTGAATCTGTATGAATAGTATCTGTATTTAGGTGGTGATTATATCTGGCAAATACGTTGATCCATCTTCCTCGTGCTAACGTCTACAGGATATGTAATAAAGAAGTTATCATGGAGTCATCTGAGACTTTTATGGAGATGTTTAGCAAATGGAGACAAAGGAAGAACAATGATGACCTAGCGAATCTTTTTAAATCTGGACCATCATATTTTAAAAACTTATCATCTAGTGAAATAGGTGAGAAATCATGTAAACTTTCAACAGTATCATTTAATACAACTGAAGTTAGCAGCCAGAGTTAATAGCTGAATATTAGAACTCTGCGGGAAAAATTAACCAGTTGAATGTAATAATCAAATTTTTGTCATATCTCATGAAAATTTAGTACATCAACTTAGTCAAATAAAGCTGAATCTGTTCACCTCATGCCATCTACATCTGTTCATCTGTTGTTGGGGATGCACGCATAGAACTGTTCAAAGTGACTGTATCACTGTGAATTAGACTTTGCAAAGGATATCAATTATCCAAATAGAAATCCTGGAACACTTTAAGAAGTTTCATTAGCTAAAAGCGATTACTTGTACTACTATAATACATATAACCGTCTCATTTGTAACTGGCTTAAGCTACCATTATGTATTCGTTCTATTGACAGTCTAGAATCTTTTCAACAGGAAAAAAACAAACGTAATGTTAATGCATTATAGAGACCTGCCCATTCATAATTTATATTTTTTATGATAAATAGCTTGACTATCCACACCAACTTCTTATTTCTACGTAAAATGACTTTTAGTCCGTCAAATTCGTGAATAAATAAACACAAAATACCTTAATACTTTAATGGTTTAATTTTTTGATTTTTCAGGTTTGGCGCTATCTGATTTTCTGAATGACAAAACTGGACTGTTGAATTTTCTTGCTGATACGTCTGATCGGCCCATGGAGAATTCTATTACGGAAGGATTCAAGCTTTTAAAATTCATCATACAGCAGTTTTATTGGTTACTTGATCAATATGCAATTGGAATCAAGGTAATTGAAAAAAAATTACCTATTACTACTTGGGCAAAATATCTTCCCAACTATTGATTGTTATTATGTCCACAACTTTTCTCAAGCTGTACGCTTGGGAATCAAACAAATCGATGTGCCACATCTAGAGTTTCAAAACTGAGCTGGTTGTGCCCGGCTTCTAGCAAGTAATGATTCTACTTGTCTACAACAAGTCATTGCCGATTCTTTTCATTCTTTCTCGGCAGTCACAACTGCAGTGATAGTATCAGTAGCATTTCAATGATGCTATTCTGTACAATTCTTATCAATAATTTCGCATAACTTTAGTAGTCGTGTAACGGCTCGCAGTACTTGTAGAACACAGTTATAGTATCGTGGTTCGAACGACCCCTGATAATCTTATGATTTCTTATATTTTAAATTGTTAACAGTGGCTGCAAAATAGTTCATCCACATTAAATAATCACGAAATAAGTTACATAAAGTAGATTTGCAAATAACGCATGGTTTCTGTAATATCCTATCGATTCGTAATTGATGAATTTTTTCGTGAATACTGTACCTAATTCGTCATCATGCATTACTCTAATGATTGACAATGAATTATTTTGAACAATATGCATTACTCCAATAACTTTGTAGGAACAGAATACAAAAAACGCAAAGAATTTCGAAAATTTTCGATGCCTAGTTCCCTGCAGTGGTGGGGATGCTGCCGAGTAAGGAAACAATGATACCCTCATGGAAGAAAAATTAACTCGGGTGTATATTCGTACCCTCAACTCATAGATAATGCTAAATTCCTATGAGAAAAAAGTTGAGGGTACGAAATGACATTCAAGTTGAGGAGGGTTTTTTCCGTGAGGGTATTCATAGCTCCATACATGCCAACTCTCGTAATCGAATAGGCTCTGAAAAGTGTGGTATATTGAAACACTGCAGTCGTGATATTCATTCTCGGCATGACTAAGATGCGTTCCCAAATTAGCTCCCAGTGCTATCAGCAATCTCTTATCTCTTTTGCGCTGCCGTGTTTGTGAATAGCTCAGTCTCTGTCCTAGAGAATTTTCAGCGCTGCCAGCTAGTTTCGAAACGCATCCTAAAACAATCGTCAATATTATGACCTGTTTTCTACCCCAAAGGGAGGAAAACGAATATTTCAGTTCTGTGCCTTTGGCTTGACCTTTCGGAGATATTTTTGGATTCTGCCGGCACCTATCAGCGTACTGTGTTTAAAATTACAAAACTATCTAACGACGGACTTCTATAAATTCTTTATTGAAACAATTCCACAATATCACATATTCAGTCTTCATATATGAACTTTTAAAAGTCTATCAGGTCACTCATAGACTTATATTATCAAAAACTCTTGTTATGTTATGTTGATAATAGGAAACAAGTTCCTCATATTCATAATGACTATTAGTACACATAATGTAGGAACAAGAACTTGTTTAAAATTAGTGACAATAGAAAACACTCAAAAGAGATAAAATAAGAGACCCCCGAAAGTGGGTTTAAGATTGGTTCAAAGACGTCGAATAAGGGGTTGTTCGCCTGTTTCATAGGCTTTTCAACAAACCTACAGTAATGTTCAAAGATGTTTCTGCACCCTTCCAATTACTTCTTTGTATTGTATCGTAACGTATCTAAAGCTATCTCGTTTTCATAATTATATGAAGCTACTACTGCCCTCACTGATCCTGGGCTGGCATCTATTCCCACCTTTGCAAAAATAGTTTTTACCCAACCTGCAATTACGGTTCTCGACGCCTCCCTTACTTTTCCTCTAGTCGTAATAAATAGGTTGACCAGTTCGGGGGAAGCTCTTCTTCTACTTGCTGACACCCTTATCAATAGTTTAATCCATTTTACTAAATCAAATTCAGGATGATCCGAACTGCTCAACTTCCAACCTGACTGTTTATGACGAGCACTATCTGTTTTTGACCCAAACTTGGGCCAAAATACGCATGTAGTAGATCTGTTTTTTGTAAGACAGGCAAAGATACCTGCGATGACTCTGTTTTACTAGAATATGAAAGTAAGCTTGAGAGAGGTCTAACTTTACTAGGAAGTCTTTTCTTTGGAGAAAGTTTGGGACCTTCGACTGGTTTACCAATCGAAACTTCTGTTGACCTAGATATTCGTTCAGTCGTCGTAAGTTGAAAATCTGTCGGACGGTCCCATTGGGCTTTGGTATAAGGAACATGGGAGAGATGAACCCCGTCTGCCAACCAGCTCTTTCTATGACTCTGTATTTCAAAAGACTCTCTCCTCACTTGACATCTGAGGCGATTCCTTTGAGTCGAACTTTTGGATGACTTTCTGTGAAAATGTTACATTTGGGGGATATTTTATAAATGGGATTGTATACCCCTTCAGCATTTCCAATATATACTCCGGGGCTTTTATGCATCGCCATTGATTCAGGAAATGATTTAGTCGGCCCCCTTGGAAGTGGCAGTCAGAACCTCTTAGGTCGATGTCCCTTTCTTGAGCTATCCTTCTTGGAGTCCTTTTTGTACTCCTTTGAACTTGGCTTACGAAACGAAGATGTGTTATAAGAAGAGTGGGATCTGTGCCCTGCCTGGGAAGAACCTCTTGGACGTTTTGAGCGAATAGGTTTGGCTTTATAATTGGAGTAGTTCTTGGACTTGAAGGATCTTTGGTTTGTGTTGAAAATTTTATAAATACCGCCCTATTGGTTGACAAAGTTTGATAGTATCTCTTCATCAAAAAGGTGAGGTTCAGACGGTGGAATTTCTTCTAACTTTGCCGTTAGGTGCGACACCTTAGGCTTAAAGAATTTTTTTCTCATTTCTATAATCTCGGCTCTTCTGGCACAAGAATACTGAAGGAGGTCATCTAAGATTTGTTTAACCGAAGATCCTCTTAGAAAAATGTCTTTTATGTCAGTATACGCATCTGGATATTTCTGCGTCATCGCTCTGAGCCCATCCGTGATCTTAGCCCTCTCTTTCAGTAGGCCATGGGTTATAGTTCCAGCCATTGCATCCATCTTAACAAGTATGGATTGACTAAAGGACTTTTGTGTTAAGCCTCCCAGTTGGGTATTAACCTTCAAGACGTCAAAAACCGGTAACGCCTGGAGATTTTCCTGAACTTCCTTATATCTGATCTTATTCCAATTTGGTGTACCTAGTTTTTGGTAACTCCGACCCTACGCTTTAATCTCTCACGTTAGCGCAGGTATGGACGGCTCATTCTTTTTCACTTGTGGAGTCAATGCTAAGGCTTCGAGGTCACCTCCGTGAGAATGTTCAATGCTTGGTGCCTTCCATGCTGACGACCCCTGCGACTCACTTCCAGAAACAATAGACTCTGAATCTTCTGAACCAAGATTTTCATTTTCCGACGTATCGTCATCGCTTTCGTATGAATGTGGATGGACCTTGGGCTTCTTCAACTATTCGATCTTTTCGCAGAGAGTGGAGAACATATCGTTCATCCGATTCTACAGAATCGCTACTCTGGACCTCTTTGGTGATGGGCCAACACTCACTGGGAAAGCACTACGCCTCCTCTTCGATGGCAATGGTTCTTCTTCTGCCTCTTCCATGTTCGAGCCTTCGCCCTACAGTCGCAGCTTCTCCGCCGCCCCTTTACGCGATATGCATAGATGCTTAACTGGTTTTATTGCATGTTGAAACAATTCAGCTTGTCCAATCGATGCTTTCAATTTGTTTGTAATTGAAGGGGCCTCATAATCAGTACTGAGCAGTGTTGGAAACCTAGAAGATGGCGCTGATCGTACCAGGGACGTAACATTATCGTACCTGACGAAAAATTATCGTACATTTTCAAATAACATAAAAAAGCGTTAGTTATTAATAAAATAATAAAATAGATATTATCGTGAACTTATATTGCGCCCGTCGCGTAATTTTTTTTCACGTAAATTAACGCCAAACTACATTTGCTCAGGACGCAAACGTTGCTCTTCGTTAGAAGGATCCATTTCTTTCAAGCTCGTCTGATGAACGTACGATTTGCACAGATACGATTCCAACAGCTCCTGATAATTAATCGTCATTCTGCTGTACAGATTCGTGAGAATAACTGATTCCGATTGGAATAATTCGTTTAACTTCGTGAATTTGGGCAACACCCACTCGAGAAACAGACAAAAAAGTTTTATGATCGGGTTATCCAGAGCTTGAACAATCTGCTCTACTAGCGCATAGATGCAGTGAGTGGCATATGCATTTAAAAATAAGCGATCGCTGTGATATTATCTATTCGCATTAAAATTTGCTTGTCATAAGCACTAGAGGCGAAACACTTCAGTGCTAGAAAAGCCGCTTTAATTTCGAGAAAATTGATATGGTTTTTCTTTTCTGACTCACTCCAGAATCCCTGAGTTCTCTCTTCACCACAGGTAGCCCCCCAACCCGAGGTCGAGGCATCAGAAAAAATCTCTAAGTCAAAGGCCAAGGATCTTATTTTATTTTTACTACTCAAAATTTGCGACTGCCACCAACGTAAGTTCTGCACCGCTCCTACCGAAAGCTCGATTTCTTTCTCTCTATTCTCATTATGTAGCCGGAGCATTTGCCTCTTTAATGACTCGAGTTCCTTATAGAATAACCATCCATATGCTATCGTTGGACATGCTGCTACTGAGACGCCTATACATCTTTCGAGAAATCTAATTCTGATTTTTCTATTTTCCAACATTAATTTAAGCATTTCCTTTATATTTATTCTTTTTTTGTTTGGTAATTTAAGAGTAAAGTCTACTGCGTTAATATTGACTCCGAGAAAGCCATAGATCTGTCTGGCTTGAAAACCTGATTTTTCTTCGTTTAACAGGAAGCCTAATCGTGTTAGGAGGTGTGCTACCTCTCTCCCATACGTCTCACACTCCTTCTTGTCCTTTCCTATGATTAAAAAATCATCTAACAATAAGTAGGCTACAATTCTTATGCCTCTACCTCTCACATAGCTTAATATAGGTCTAATAATTTTGGTGAATAAATAGGGGGCTGAAGAAAGTCCAAAGGGTAAAGCGCTAAACTGAAAAAGCGAACCCCTAAATTCAAATCTTAAATATTTCCGAAAATCTTGGTGAATGGGCACTAACAGGTACGCATCTTTCAAGTCTAGCTTACACATATAATCACCCCGATCAAGCAAATTCAAGGCGTGCGGACATCCTCGATTTTGAAATGCTCTTTTCTTACCAACTCGTTAAGTTTTTTCAAGTTTAAGATAAATCTATGAGAACCGTCCGCCTTTAGTATTGTGAAAAATGTTGAAATGAATTGACCTTATACATACTCGCATTTTTCAATGGCTTTGAATTTTAAGAGTTTGTCGACTGTTGCTCTTACGTTATTTGCCTGATCCTTATCCAAACGGAATTCCACCGGTTTCTCCGTTTGGTAAGTTTCGACTTCAAAGTCAATCTCGTAGCCTTTAATGGCTTTTAAAATAAAAGTATCGTCTGTAATCTCCTCCCATCTGTAGGAGAAAAATTTTAATTGCCCAGCAAAATTTATCTGGTTTTCTATTATCACCTGTCTTTGCGGTAAGGTTGGGACTGAGTGTAGCGTTTCTTGCCGGGGTAAGCTTTGTGTCTGCTGTCGTAGGATGTTGCCTGTCTGGAGGTGTTTCCTCTTTTTGCCTGGTATCTGGAGCTCCCCTGAACCACCTTCTTTTTCGAGGAGCTTTTCCAGTTTAAAACTCTGTTCTTCAGTGGCTCTTTCTTTCGCTTCATGTCCTTTGCCGCCTTCTCCAGGGCTGTTGTGTTCTCAATCACACCCTTCAAATTATCCCCGAAGAGCCATGAGGTGGATTCTATCTCTTTGAGAGTTTTATGTGTCCTTTCTTTGAAGTTTCCCAATTGGAAGGTTTTCCTGGATTGATTAAGTAAGAAAAAGAGTTCCGCTGCCAATATAGTGGTGTTCAAAATCTTCTTCAAAATAGTTTCTCTATCTAGTGCTTCTTCTTCGTCGTGCACAATCATGTCAAAAAGCGACACTGTCTCCGATACGATTGATCCTGCGAGATTTTGAAAATCTCTAAAGTAGCTATCTTTGGCCACGGCCCTGGGCAATATCATGAACTTAACCTCTTCATTGAGTTTTGGAGCTTCAAGGTCGATCCTTCTGGCGTCTGCCCTTTCTTTAGTGGGTATGGAACTACCTCCCAGGTAGCATTCTGTCGCAAGTTCACGTTGTGGCCGTCACATGGCGCGTGCATGACTCTGGCGGCAGACCACTATCTGTATGTTTCCGCAGTGGTAGGAAAACGTGCGCATGTGTGCTTGCGACAGAAGCTTGCTGCAGATCATGCATGATTCTTGAATGGTTTGCCGGTATCTTGAGGAGCAGAATGCAGAGGTTCTCATTGGCAAAAAAAAATTATACATTCAGTTAGATTTTCGCATTTATTTGTTAGCGTTCAAAAATCACAGAATATAATCATTATACTATATAATTAACCTTTATATTTTATATTATTAGTATGCGGCTATAGTAAAATATGATATATTATACCTATATACACATAGGTATAATATGAGTTTGCATATTTTTGTACTTTCAGTTCAAGATATTAATAGTTATAAACGTGTTACAGTTAATTACTCGTATTTGATAATCAGATACTGCAGTATCACGTAGCAAAAATAGACAAGAAAAACACTGACCTACAAATCTATGTCTACAACAGGACTAGAAGGGACCCTGAAACCCTTGTACAGTTGACATAAATACATCTTTAGATAGTAACATTTTTATACGTTATAGCTTAAAATTATTATCAACTATAGTTTATAATAGTATTGATAAACTTATATCAAATGAGGACAATAGTAAATAATAATGAAGTATTTAAAGTCAAAAGATAAAAATGAAGACTTTACAAAAATGTCAGAAAACTAAAATGTATACCCGATACCAAGAGCGTTTAGAGTATCGATTTTTTTTTTTTTTGTTGATATTAGTTTTCTTGATATATTTGTTGATATAGGTACCTAATTATTCGGAAAACACATAGTAACATATCACTGGTGTATATCACAGCTGCAGTACCAAGTATAAATTAAATAAAAATATAATAATAAAAATACTATACTTAAACAGAAACATGAAGACGAAAATCACAGTCAATAATGTTAAATGGCAATAGCCAAACAAAGTACATGGATACGTATATTTGAAGACACGTAGGAACTTAAAGACCCTACCCTGCATAAAATGTCAGACACAAAACTACACATGCGGACTGGATACAGACACGATTGTGACTGGATACAGGCTCATGGTCCTGCAATCATGTCTGTACCCTATCTACGTGTGCAGTTTTGTGTCCGCCATTTTAGGCAGGGTCTTCAACATCGTACCGTTGAGCCATTTCGTTCATATATTTTTGTCTGCGACCCTCCATGCTAAAAGGACCATTGGCGCGTCTCTTTGAATCCCGCAGTCTTTGTTTTGCGCCCCGAATTACCTCTTGCATCAGTCTTGCAAATTCTGTCCGATCACGTGGCTGTGGTATTGTTCGACACTCACGTAAGGCATCTGCGTAAATAATCATCAAAAACTTGCATTGAACATAGATTGCTGTATTATTAGTCAATAATGATAATCTTAGTCGTACACACCAAAAAACACCTTTCCGATGCAGGTATTAAATAGTGGTCGTAGATTCTCTTTGTCTAAAACAGTCTTTCCGGTCCAAGAGAAGTGTTTTGTCAGGCTATCTGTCATGGCTTCCTTTAGAAATTGGTTGAGAGCATCTCTAGCTGTGATACCACCGACATTGATGAGATAGTGTTTCTGAAATCCATATGACTTGTTTTTAAATTTGCAGTAAACGTCACTGAAATTAGTTATCATCCGAGAAGAAATACAGTATCGGGTGATATCATAAAACTATAATGCTTACTAGAGATCGTTGTCTTTCAGGATCTTCTTCAAACTCCTGGAATACCTCCAAGGAATCAAGAGGGAACCCTGGTGGCTTTTCATATGGGTACGCCCTTTCAATGTCCCGCTCCTTTTGAATCATTTGTCTGCAAGGATATAATTTGTGAAAACAGCTTATAATGCAAGCAGTGGTATAACGAAAATCTTAAGTAGGAATTCAGTATTGAGATATTTTTTTTAACTCTAACACCTGTTGTACTAAGATGATAATAAGATGATACATCAATGCATTACTTGATGACTGTTTCGAAATGCTGGTAGCGCTTCTCTGCGTGGTCGTTAAGCTTAATCATGTCTTCGCGGTGGTCCTTTCGGACTTTCATTGCAAAGTCTAGAAGGCATTCCTTTTGGCGCTCCTCAAACTGTTGTAGAAGAT
This sequence comes from Diprion similis, assembly GCF_021155765.1. Lineage (NCBI taxonomy): Eukaryota > Metazoa > Arthropoda > Insecta > Hymenoptera > Diprionidae > Diprion > Diprion similis. Next base: position 8,793,979 of record NC_060111.1, on the reverse strand, counting down.
CTTGTAAACCATCAGTGGTGGATTGGGCAATACGCTGAAGTGTCTGCTCTGAAGATGTAGTCGGTGTAATGTAACGGTTTTCTTCAACAGTACCTGTGAGTTTGTAATGTAAACATATTAGTGAATGAAAAACACTTAAATCAGTTTTTGCAGCAAAGATCAGAATTGTTATATTAACCTGTTACAGAGACTGGACGTAGATTCACTGATGCTCTTGAATTCAACGGGATATGATTAATTCGCTCTTTGACGTGATTATGTCCTTGTGTCGTTACTCGTACTACATCGCTAAATGTCACAGAATTACTAGAGTGCAATTGTGAATTTGGGATGATTTCGTCAGGGTCATCTTGATCACTGCCCAATTCAAAATGTTGTGAGTCTCCCGAAGCGACTTGATCCACCATCATTGCTATGCGTTGCTCCATCAACATGTGCTTCTTTGGTGGGTTTGAAGCTGCAGGTCTTTCATCTGCAGACGACTCGGTTGTACAATATCGGTTTGGCTTTTGAATAACACGCCCGTGGCTACTCAGCGTTATTGATTTCTTCAGCATTTCACTTTACAGTTATTGAAGTCATGAAACAAAACGAAAAATTATACTGGGAAGAAAGAAAGAAATTTGTATGGTAATCTAGGATAGGAAAGTAGAAACATTTGAAAAATATTTTAAAATAACTCAAGCATGATGCAACAGGGTCATAATTACAACCTCATCCCTATTTGTATTTGTGTTAGTACCAGACCAAAGCGGCATACGATAACATTTTGCTGCTACTTCTGACACGGCCACTAGTTTAATATCACCCAAAACATGAGTACATTTAAAAATTCCTACGGACGATGATGATCTGCCAACGTTGTATAAATTTTGTCTACCATTAAACTTCCTAGTTACAAGAACCTGATGACCACCTACATCTAGAATGTTACAAATCTCACAAAGAGATCCATCTTTAAGCATAACAGTGTTGTTTCCATCATTGATACTGAAAAAGTTTTTACCAGATTTCAATTTACTGAATTGCCTAGTATTTGCATCGCAATTCCCAGGAAGGGGTCCAGCGTTGTGCATTCCTAATAATTTGGGTTCGTGGCTGTGGGATACTTTCTTAAATGTTATATAACAATCACGCTCCATCAGTCGTCGAGCAAATTGTTGAAGAGGTCGATGTTGGTTCCTTACATATTTACGAAAGATGGGCATGTTATTTTCATAAGGAAAAGCTGAAAATGAATCTAGAGCACCAAATCGCCGGTAATCGTCAACCAGATGCAACAGTCCATGTGTGTTGTAACTCAGAAATGCTGGGCCATATAAATCTTCCGCAGATGTGACGAACAATTTCAAAGCATGTTCGGCAAATAAAAGGTCATCGGGTGATGCTGATGAAGTTGAAAGGATGCGAATGGCTACATGAAGAAGGAGGAAGTGTAGATAGTAGTCAGGTTCTAATACACCATATAACACGACGGGACCAGTATACAAGAGGAACTGGCGAAACTCAGTTGCTTTGTAACGTTTGAATTGAGAAATTAGTCTGGGATGACGTGAGAACTCTCGTGGACATAGTTTTCCAATTTCTTTTAGACGTGAAGATATTACACTGATTTGTCGGCCTGACCACTTTGCAGCACGAGAAAACTTCCCGTCGACCCCACCTTCGATCAGTTTCTTCATTACCCCTAAGAATGCAAGGTGCAGTTCATCATATGGTACACCTGTTACCCTGCCTATTCCAAGAAGAGTGAGAGGGGTGCCTCCTTCTTTGTGGTGATCCTCATCAAGTTCTTGTTCGTATTCTATGTCAGTTCGCAAACGGTGGTCAGTACCTCGGAAAATCATTCTTCCTTCGAACGATGAACCTACAACTTCGCATTTAGAGCATGGTTTCGAAGACATGTGTCCTTTGTGGTTTAATATAAAAGCTCTAGCTGGAGCATCAGCTATGAAGCATCTGAACTTTATTTCTATTAAACGATTCTTGAAGTGGATACCACCATTGGCAAAAACCTCTTGGACTTCATCTGTGAACATTTTAAAGAAATTGGTCGGATCTTTTGGCTTACTCTTTCCCTGATAGACACCTGCGATAAGTATAGAGCTATCAGGAATATTTATTATTCGGAACTGGATAGGCCAATATTGAGTTGAACCGTCTTTTGTGCCAGCAGCTCCGTCAGTACTAACATCAATTTCTAAGATATTAGGTATGGCATATGTGTGTTTCGACAGTTCCTTTAGAATTCCAGCAACAAAACCTACATGCCAATATTGTCATGGTCATGTCAGGTTCAACATCAATCAATTCAATGGGACGATTGCAAGTCCCAATCAATGTTCTTACGTCTTGTGGCAGAGAAGCCAAACAGCGATGTGATCTGAGAACTGTAAGTATTGAGTTCGCCTGAACATTGTTAATGTTATTCTCAATAAAACAATCAGTTAACTGTGTTTGAAAGCAATTTTTTAATCGAGTACTGCCTCCTTCGTCCATGGAATGACTATTACTCTCTTCTTCACAGATTGAATCTGAATCTACACACCCATATTCGGAAGAATTATCTTTCGCCTTGTGAGCTAAGTTATTCCATGTAACTGAACTTTGTGCTTCGTGGCTAGGACTCTCATTTGGTACAATAGATGCTACAACGTTTCCATTGTTCAAAAATATTTCCTCAGAACTATCATTATTGACGATATTGCAATGTAGATAAGGATTAGCATTGGTATGCCTCGCCATTCTATGGCCATTTAAACGATTACGTTGTTGCCTTTGTGTGAGTTGACTAAATGGGTTTCGTTTCAGCCTAATCATTATTCAATCAAGTATATAGACAAGCTAGAGAAATTCTCAATATTGCATATACTTATGTCGAGGCAACAAATACAAATCTCTGAAAATTACGTCACTTTAAATTTCATGAAATAACACTTTTGTCGTATGTATAATACAGCAATGGCCAAAAATTTAACCTAAAAAGTGTGCTAATATAGGTAACATGGTATTATATTAAAACCATAAAACATTTGGATTCGAAATACAGATCTCCGTATGTGTATCAATTTTAAAAGATAATTTGAAAACAGCACTTACTCTATGAAATGAATTATACTGTTTGTCCTCTTGGCCCCACTTAGACACTGGTTTCACTCACGAACCCAAGCTTCTAGTTCCCGCTTCCCGCCATTATTGTATGTATAATTATTATGATACAATAATGGCGGAAACCGGGAAGTTTGGGCTCATGGCTTGGACATCCTGCGCGCACGTGCAAGCACCGTGCGCAGCACGGCGAGCAGAATTGTGGCAGACGTCGCATGAATGCTGCTGCAAGCGCTGTTTGACAGTCCCGTACAGCTTTGCTGTTTGCTCGCTTGTTTTGTGACGCCATACAACAATCATGCAGGATTCTGCCGCGTGGCGCTGCCGATCAAGGTCTTGCACGATCTGACGGCGCATGAAATGCTACCTGGGTATCTTACATATGTATACTGTTTAAAATAGACTAGTCTCGTATGAAATGCCTCTCTAGCATTAGAAAACTAAGTGGTCACTTAAGGTTAACAAATATCACAATAGTATTAAAAAAACAATCAAAGGTCGCAATCGCTTCGTGAAAGTAAAAAAAAAAAAGCAATTAACTATCGTCAGTAGCTTCTGCGATGCAGCTCATAATTTTGGCCTTCAATCTTAATTTAATTTTTGTTGAACTGATTTCTTTTAGCGATAAGGCAACAGTTCTGCCAAATGCAAAATCTTCGTCAGTCAATTCGAGTGGTACGGTCTCTGATTGGCTCGACTTTGCGACAAGTTCGTCGAATTTGTTGAAGGCTCCAACGATGCTTTTTGATAGATTCGTAATTTCGTCAGTGTTGGCAACTTTCCTTCGTTTCTGTGGGACCTTCGGATTGAATCCAGAACTGTCGGTACTTGAGTGTGATGACATGCTGGACTGTCCTGCTGATATTCCAAGGCGTGATGATGGCGTTTCAGATTCGCTAGGTGTTCGAGGCACGGACCGGTGATAATTACGATTTGTGTGCAAAGAACACGAAGGTGTTGTGGATGTACTTGGTATCGACTCTTGTTTTCTCCCATTCACAAATACGTCGTTCAATGTCAACATCTCATCGTCAGTGTGATCATTTATCATGACATCTTCTATCGATGCAACTTCATATTCTTCTTGATCAGATTCATTCTTGCTTAATGTTGAGCTGGTGTAATTGCTCCGACGTCTAAGAAAATATATGGGGATTTATGATGATGTGTTGATTGGAAGTTATGAGCATTGAAACAATTGCCTTGAATGATATATCAATTACCTTGACACGATGACTTTTTCTAAGAAACTGCAAGCTGTATAATGTGGCCATGAAACCTCGTAGGCTGCAGCACCAGACCGCGTAGCATCTTGCAACAGCCGTCGCTCTTTCGCGTACCGACTTCGTATATTTCCAAATCTTGATTCGCATTCATTCGCTGTGAACCAATAACATTCAGTCAAATGAAAACACGAAGAAAAATATGAAAAGGCGTTTTTGTAACCTACGTGTTAAGTTAACGCAGAGCCTATGGCATTCCATGCGTTACGAACAATCAGTTTATTCTTGTGGTTCTGATTTTTCTTATCCCAAATTACACTAAATTGCTGGACGCTTTCAATTAAATCTGCGTCTGACATGATTCGTAGTTTTTCCTCTACTTGCAGCTCGTTATCAATCGATGGAAGTACTTTGTGAGCAGCACAATGGACACAATGGTGGACAACGGTCATATCTTGTTGCGGATACAGAGTACATCACGTTCGTTCGTTCACTGTTGTTCTTCTCACTTTATATGACGCATGCGCTGTATTCTCTTTACGATAAAGTATCGTCTAAAGTTGAAAATTACAAACTGTCTACGGTCGATGACTAAATTCGGTTAAGACTCAATTGAGGTTCAGACCGTTGCATAAACACCCTTAAAACCAGTCTTTTAAAGTTAAGTAAAACTTGAAAAGTTCGCAACTTTCTAAAGTTAAGGCTAAAGCTAATGCTAAGAATCTAACTGTATAAACGGGCTATTGATATTCTTTACATCTATCTTTTAAGTTACGGCTAACTTAACGTTAAAACCGCTGCATAAACCAGCCATAAATGGGAAAGCTACAGCAAAGCAAAGCTAAACTAGCAAAGTGAAGAGTAGCCAAAAACCGCCAAGCTAAAATGTAAAATACGCCAAAATATCGCCAAGTCACCTGTGACGTCCCGATGTCGTCGGTCGTTGAAACAAACTAAGTAGAGTGTTTTGCAGAAGGCACAACACCCGAACATCAGCAACACGCGTCTGGAGCCCTGATTTTGGGTAGAGGACCCGGGCCCCCGCTACGGACAAGTACTGATATGGAGAAATAGACTGACAAGTGCCGCGAGTGATTTAATGTTAAATGATATAGTTCTTACCTTTGAACGATGTGAACTGGCTTTGATCCTTATCCTTCCCTGGACCCTGATGTAATAAGGATTTCAGTGAATGGGGATCTCAGGATAAACACAACTCACAAAACACTTGATGATTTAAACAGTACCAAAAATAACTATATATTGTTACAATCTTTGAAATCAATACACTCGTATTAAAATATAATGTTTTAAGTCTAATAAGTTAACACTACGCAGTTATAAAAAGAAAATAAGTTTAAATGTAACTGGACAATAGGAAGTTAGTTTTTTCGAAAGCGACTGAACTTGTCGAACGTTGGATAAAAAGTGATTATTTTTTAATGTGACTGAACAGTTTGAAAGCTAAACAGAAAGTTATTATTTTTTAATGTGACTGAACAGTTTGAGAGTTAAACCGAAAGTTATTTTTGCCGCGATGCAGCTGACCGCTCCGGCCGCTGCAAGGTGGCTGTGCGCTTGCGCGATTTTTCTCTCTGCTGGCTGACGATGGTCACATGGGCCCTTTGGTCATGCCAGAGTTATTTATTGTTTAGTCTATGTTCCTATCACTCTGATGAACGGTGGTCCGACTCTGGGCTGTGCAGGGAACCCAATATTTAAACATCTATAGAGTGTCATATCTTCAACCGCGCCATCCTCAACCCAAAGGACTGTATAGTACCACCCACCAAGTGTGGGAGTATCGAGGTAATGAAAGATATAGCGACCATTCGCAGAACTCGGCATTGAGTTTATTATTAATTTTGGCTTGTGATTTCCTTTTGGTTTGGCGTGCCCATTTGAAGATAACCTCATATGCCTCTAAGGCTTCTTACTAATTATATTTATATAGTGAATAATATAAAATCAGGTTGTAATATTATATTGATGTGTGCGTGTATTGAAATGTCAGAACATATACTCTTTTATATGTATGTGTTTGTCTGAGGTATTATAAAGAAGGAAGAGAACAGCAGTTTAAAGATATATAGGCAAATTTGTATAGAGGCAATTTTCATTAGGCGGACGTCTCTCGCGGGGACGTCACACACCAATCATAATATTTCGGCACCAAACCACCTTCAAAATTCGCCAATTTGGCGGAAAATCGCCAAAACTGGCAACGCTGGCCGCGGCGGAATGGATGCCGCGAGCGGGGCCTATATCCCCACTCTCAATTTTTTGTTTTTTACACTATACGTTGTGGCCATCTGGTGGACTCGAGAGTCACTACATATTTGTAATATCGAGAACGAGGCGGGAAATATAATTGCTGTCATGTCAATGTCATGAAATTTCTAAGTTTTGATTTTGTTTTAAATGAAGCTAAGTTAAGTCACCTGCGCTAAACGCGTCAAGTGCCTTCACAAAAGAAATAGAGAGAAATATCCCAGCTGGATAATTGCAGAGTGCCGGTGGCGAGACGGCTAGTGGTATAGCGCGCGGATCGCTTCACTGAATCATTTCACGTGAAAAAATGGTACATACATACGGGAATATTTGCCCTTTCGGTCTCTGGTTAGAAGTTCACTAATCAAAATTCTAGAGTGAATTTCTCTTACAACTAATCGTGTTCCATTGCATAAACAATCTGATATTGATAAATTTCTCAATGACATTACAATTACTCTATCCATTCAGTGCAACTGTGAAAATTTGGTCAATTTCTGTAGGTGGTAACCAATCTGTAAATTTTTTTTCCAAATTTTGACAAAGTAAAAAGACGCTCCACTTTTTGCCAAAATAAGGTATGAACTGGCCAAGTTTCACTCTGATTGCTTAAGCGGTATAGGAGTTTTGCATTCCCGCGTTTTCGAGGTGTACAACGTGTCTTTATAAGCACCTTAAATTGTTGCTTTGAATTTTTTTCTCTGGTACAAACAACTCTACTTCTCCATCACCTATATTAAGTAACGACTCTGAAAACTTTACGGCATCCTCCTTTGCTCGCATACTTTTTTCCAGCTTAATTTTTCGAATATACTCCAAAAAATATTGAATGATCAACTTATATTTGTTTGTATAGAAAGTTTGCCAATCTGCAATCATCACAAAATGTTCACAACTTATTAAAACGGCTGGCGTCGATTGCTTTGAATACGTCATTAGAATGTTTCCCAGCCATGAATTGGAATTGAGTGAAACGGTCAAAGTTTTGATCAATAAGTTTCATCTATGCAATGACACAGGTAGGATAAATGATTCTATAATGTTTGCACTTCAAGAGTTATGACACTGTCTGATAGAGATTACTTCATATTACATGTAATAAATTTATGATATTTGACGCTTTTAGAGAGAGCTAAGTACTTCAAAGCTTTGGGATTCATAGTAAAGTACAACCCCGGAGCTATATCTTCTGCGCAATCCACCACACTTTTTGAGAGACTTATGAATGATTTTGACAAACTGGTAAGCATTGTTACCATATTGAGGATATTATATGTATGGAAACTTCCATGCGAAACCGGAAACTATGGGGACTTACATATTATTTCCACATTTTACCAGAGGATCGTTAGGCATATTTTTACTTGCTCTTCATTAAAATACTCTGATGGTATTTGAATCTAGATTTTGAGAAAATGTGAAAACTAATTTTGGAATTTTTAAGCCGCGTACACAGCTGAGCACGAGTTAAATATTTTTTCAAATTCTAGTATTCCAGATCTAAGGAAGGTTCACAACCAAGAGATTTGGCAATTTACCTTGATGTTCTACAAAATTTACTGACAAATTTTGCTCCTCGCGAATCACATGAAATATCCTTCCGTTATTACAAAAAATTGTATGGATATTTGAAGGAACTAAGTCAAATCCAGCGAAATCAAACATTAAAATTTGTCAGCCGAGGTAAGCCTATAATATGTAACAAAATAACTATACTAGCTACTAATGTTTATCCTGCATTCATTTGCAAATATCATCCAAGATATAAAAAAATCCCGATTATCCTAACCAATTTTTATAATATTGACTCACTTTAAAGATTTACAAAATATTTTATCCACCTGCCAAGGCTTGTACTATAATAGTATAAAAACACAATCTATTTATGTTTACAATTCTTATCGGTAAATTCCAAACACATACCGGTTGCAGGAGTAACGACAGCGAACAGAATCGGTTTGAATAAAGATGACCACAACGTCGTATACTAGCATTGATTTTATTCTATGGTAGAAACTCAAGTCCAAAATGTTAATGCTTGCAAAGTATTAGTTTTTAGGATATAAAACTTTTATAGAATACACTTACAAACCTTTGGCTCTGCTTCTTTCTTATAAAACTTCAGAATTTAGTATCGAATGAAGTAAAAGTGAAGCAATACCAACATTAAAATCATGCGCTTTATAATTGTCTAGACTTCCTAATTTTAATCAAATTACTAGAGCATTATACAAGTGATCAATTTAGAATAAATAATGCATACTTAACGTATTTCTTACCGACGCTGCTCATCGAAATTACTTTAGATTTTCCGTTGATTCACCGACTTAGTAACTTAGCATTGAACAAAATAGTTTTATACGGGTCACATAAAAAACACAACTTCGTTCATTGTAATTGACATCAAATTCAAATGGGAATGGAATAGCAAGAAGAGTTCTAGATGCGAATCCCTGTATTACCGGCACAGCTGGGTCAAAGCCCGGACGCAAACCTTCTTTTAGAATGTTCGAGGGTAAGTGTTATCCCTACTGAGACTGACTTTATCGACCATTAGAAAAAAATCCTCCACATTTTGCTCTACGTTACCATCGTTTTTGTAATTATCGGATAAAATTATCCAGACTCGCGTTATTTTTCACCTGCATGGGTAAAAAATTTCGCGCTCTACCTTTACCGAACTGCCAATACGTATCAACCAAGATCGAGGTGTAGGTGTGAACGGTTGCAAAATTCGATCGAGACTTTGGGAGTCTTGCAACGATGAATTCTTAGAATTTGGAAAGAAAAACAGTTCTCAGAATTGTCCATCATCCCTGAAGCTTTAGAGTGATCTGAAATTGAAAAAAATCGAATTTTATAACAGCAATAAATCGATTATTACAGGGATGAATTGAATATTTTATTGTCCATGAATATTGTTACGTGGCCGTGAGACGAATCAGCGCCGTGGTAGTTAATGATTATAAATAACGGAGATCGTTCTCACGTAACGACAGTGAATGCAAATTAAAAAATAAGATCTACCTTCCGACAAATCGGTATTTATGGTTACTTTTTTGCTTAGTCCTGTACAGGGCTGTGAGAGTTGTTTCAACGGTTGAGACCAATCTGTAATAATAATATAGGATGGAGGATCGTTCGAAAGAAATGGTTGAATGTGAATTAATCTGGTAAAAGATAAAGTATATTCTTCAAATGATTTGGTTTTTGGTGCAATTAACTAAAGTCATCCAAAATCATGTAATGGGGCCGAGTTGTAGACTGGAGATTTCCTCTCGTTATACCAAGTGATATAGAATACAACTGGGCACCGATTCTACCATTGAACTTTATATTAGAGTTCTCAAGAAACAATATGTTCGTTTGAAAATGGCAAGAAAAGCTTACCACCAATTCTTAGTGTTCTATAGAAAGGTAATTTTTATAATTTGATGAAATTGTAATTTAGAAAATGCTGGAGTAAAAACTGCTCGAATTGACTTATCTTTTGATGATGATGGCGAGTCTCAATGCCGTCGGTTCTTGTCGTTCAGCGTCAATAATATTCTGGAGCAGAGCCTAACCTCAGATCGGTACAAGTAGTTCAATGGAATTTGTTACGATGATATTCAGCCGTTTAGCCTTTGCGAATTTTGAATTTATATTGTTTTATCGAAAGTTATTGTCCGAAATGTTTCACTCGCGGTTGATAACAAGAAAATGCTTAATTATTATTGGATTAAATTGAATTGTTAATTAAAATTTATAATGAAGTTCAGTTATTATTGAGTTCACTTAAAACTACCTAATCCTTGAGAATCAGGGCCGAACTTGATTTGTTTGAAGGCAATGGAATACCATAAAAATATCTATTCGCGAAATACTTAGAAGAAGTAAAGAACAGGAAAGAGTTGAAATTACTCTTGGGGCACCCTACTCTTCGTACAGCTTCTTCATGTGTTTTGGTTCACAACGAAACCTATATAAAATCGCGAAGTGGTTGACACTTGTCGGTTACGTTTGCATATTGCCTCTATCTCACTCTACCCCACGAAATCTCAACGACTTGAATCTGATACCGTAGGCAAAGTAAAACATCCCCATCTTCTAATACTACTACACTTCCGCGTATCAATCTAACGATTTGTTCACCACCACAGCTCTCTCTCTCTCTCTCGTACATGAGGCGTGCGAAACTTTTTCGCCGAGTTCCAAGAACTATCCTACCATCTTACACGCGCAACGAATTCGTTCAAGAAATATCTTGCAATTTTTCGTTGATTGTTCGCGAATTTTCGACAATGTGTGAGTCATGATGTTGTTAACCCATAAAAGGGACCGTGTCAGCGTAGAGCAGTCATTCTAAAGCAAGCTTTGCAACTGTAGCTTTGTCATGCAAAATTACACACAAAGATGAACAGTGTATTAGAATGTTTATTGAAAGCAAAATTAGGTGCGAATGGAGTACAAAATGAAAGGTTTGAACAATAATGTTAGATCTATTTATAGGCTAACAGATAAAAATATGCGTGCATCACGCAGGGAGGCAGTATTGAGACTGGCTATCTGGCTTCTCGCCGGGCGCGGCGTGAGCGCATATAAGATGCATATACTCGCAACGCATATATAGGAGGCATATAATCTCGAAATTTGAGCGCCTACGCTAAATAAGCAGCCAAGCGCGTGGAGCGGGCTGGGTTGTGCGACGCATCGTCAGTGACGATTCAATTAAACAATATCAATCCCCCGGATGTTCCTACGAGAGGATGGTAGAGGTTCAAGTTCTATTACACCTTTATCAAGTGTGCGATCGAAAGAAGAAACAAACATGGATTCTGAAAAGTGTTTGAAATTAATAAAAATCATGGAAACGGCGTTTAAGATTTCAAATGAACAATCGGCACCGGTGGAGATTCCAAAGCGGATTCGATTTGGAACCCAAAATACCAAGCTTTTGAATAAAATCTTACCAAAGAGCGCCTCAACGATTGAAGAGAAGACAAGAATTTTGACTACAATTGGAATTTTGAAATCTTTAACAGCTTAATTTCAACAGTTTTAAAAAGTGGGTGACGGATTACGAAGCCGACGGAGGAGCGATCGAGTACGGTGGGAAGATTTGGAGATAGCTTTCGAGAGCCAAATTAGAACGGGAGCCGTTATTAATCTGCGACATAAAGACTTGATTAGATTTCTGCATGACGCAAAACACCTCGTTATTGCAAGGCTGAAGAACGTGCTACGAACGGAGGGAAATTTAAAAGCAAAATGTGTCTTGTGTTGTAAATTCAATGTAATAAAAAATGCTGAAATTATAGAACACATTACATTTTTCAATACTAAAAATCAAATTATCCTCCAACCAACGGACATACACGGGCAGTTCGAAGAGAACGTCAAGCAAAAAGTGTTGGCCAAGGTGGAAGATTTCCAAAAAAATTACTCTGGCTGGTCGTTGACTGAAATAATCAATTTGACTGTGAATATCGACAGTACGTGCCATTCCGAGGAGTGTGTTCACATATACACAACCACACAAAGATATTCAAGATGAGAAGACCGTTGTCACCATACGTAACAGCGACTCATATTGCTTTCTTTGGTCGGTCATCGCAGCCCTCTTTCCAGATAATAATAAAAATCCCAACGAAGTCAGCTCTTATCCACATTTCAGCTCAGTGCGAAGAATAACGAAATCTACTTCAACCATCGCATCATCACATAAGGTTTACTATCGAATCGGTATCACCCCAATATTATGATTTGGTTTAATGACCTAGAATATAAAGTAGGGTATATTCAAGATAACTACATTTTGAAGAAAAGAAAAAATACCTTCCGTAATAAATTTGTCATAGTCAATTCTTAAAAAAAAACCGCAAGCATTTTATCAGCATAAGGTATTGGTTTTCAACGATTGCCTATGATCAAGTGTTACCAGTGGTTCGATGTCACTGGGGTAACCTATTAACGAATTTAATTCGCGGTATACAGTCTTTTTATTTTTAAGTGTACAGATACAGCTCTTACTTGCATTCCTTTCCTATTCTCGTCCGTACATCGGTTTGCATATGTTTTCACAATGCCATCGACCAGAATTTCCAATTATTTATCATCATTTTCATTTCAATCACTCATTTACTCCCATGTTCAATTAGTTAGTTGATAATTGCTTATTGCAAGCGCATGAGAACGAGTATAGTCAATAAAACACGTAATATTAATTAAAATGCGTTTTCTAAAAAGGTTTTCTGTATTATAGCTGCTATTGCTGTACTTGGAAAGCATATGTCTTTGTTTGATGATCTTATTTATGAGGACATCTACTTCTGGCATGAGACTTTATTGAATTGGACAAGATTTAACGATGAAAATGCGACGGTTGCATTTATTACTTTGTCCACTTTTTACGAGAGAATTGGTATAATGCTGCAAAGTAAAAACACCGATCGTAACCGAGCATTATTTGAGGTAAATATTAGTTACTACTATTTAAAAAAAGCTAATATAAAAAAATCGTACAAAGTTACACAGTATAGAAAGAGAACTCCATTAATCTTGCACCACTGCGACGAAAAATTAAAACAATGATAGTGAGTTATATCTATTCATCAAGTGCATTATACAGCTTTCCATATCACTTCAAACGACTGATTCTTTCGACACCTTTTTAGCTTTTTTCCTTCGATTCACACAATTCCAGTAATTATTGAAAACATCACCCACGCATTTTGTCAGATTTTTAAATCAATAGATTGCCTGCGATACTCGTTTCGAAGATCCAGTTTGACCAAGTCATCGGTAATTTCAGATCAATAAACGTTGAAATCAAGGTGAATTGTGAAAAAAATTCTCACACAAATGTAACGCACTTTTTATAAAATTTTTGATACCCATAGTAGGTACGTATAATAAGTAACTTTGGATACAGTTTCTTGTTAGCGATACTTGATGATATTTCAAGGCTGAAACGTGAACCTTTTTTGGGAAGTTTGGGTGATGATGACATTCCTTATTACTGACTTTATTCCTTCGTATATCACCCCTCTTTATCAGTATACTGTCCTACTTCATTGACTCTAGGACTCGAAGTCACGTAGCGCTAGATTATCATACCAAGAATTTCCTTCACGTCGTCACACAGAAACAAAATCTGCTGTGACTGGACCAAAAAAGAAAACTACTAAGTCTTGATAGCTTCTAAAATTTGAATTAAAAATATATATTCGTATTCTGCATCGTGATAACCGAAAACACTGTTGTCTTAATTTTATTGATATTTAATACAATATTGCCACAATGTTCCTACAAATTAGATAAAACAACCAATGTATTGTATAATTTTAGTTGTGAATATGCAATTTTCGAATTGTGTCATTATTTTGTCTCTATTCATATTTTCTATTTCAAGGGGGGGAGGGGCGGGGGGACTACTTGAGCGGTCTAAAATCATACCTACTAAGTTTTTTTTTTTCAAGAAAATGAAAACACTTGGAGTTATTTGAGTTCGAGGGCTTTGTTATTCATAGTTTCAAGAATATCAAATTTGAGAATATTTTTTATTGAAATGAATAACAAAATTGCGGAATGGCGCATATAATTCAAAAATAATTTCCAAATTTTTCAAGAATTTTATCTCAACTCTAATTCATGCCCCAAAGAGGGTGGATTCCATTCAACCCTTTCATGGGCACATCAAATCTATTGAACAGATTTAAATGAAATTTGGATTAGAAAAGTTTCTTGAGTCGCTGATTACTAATCTGAACTCAAAATCAAAAAATTTAAAGTGGTGAATCCCATGTGGTGAACCAAAATCCCAAAGTCTAAAGTCATTTAAATCCGTTCGGTAGATTTGATGTGGAAATCCAACTTTTCTGAGGCACCAGGTAGAGTTGAGACAAACAACAAATGTAAGAAGGTCGAATTTTCTTCCTCTTTGAATTCTGAATAATTTGTATTGAGCATGTTTTTGCATTTCGTCCTACTTCTGAAATTACGGCCTGAGGTGATTGAAAAAAGTTACTCCGGACATTCGAAATTTGAAATACCTGGTTTTTAGTTTCAAATTTAAACACCAAAATAAGTTTAACGATTATCGGCACATCTCTAAAATATTTTTCCTAGGACTGTTATTATCTACATTTTTATTCTTATTTTAGTATTTCATGCAGTACTTCGAAAGAAAAATCACCACCGAAAATCAGGAGTCTACCACTCTACAATTGAGCATTCGTGGTTTTGGTTATATGGCCGGCCCTTGTAAAATTTATAAGACTGAAAAACATGTGGTAGACATGTTTTCACTCATTGCTCAAAGAACAAGTGTTATCTACTCCAAGTAAGTAATATCTGCATAATCGATTATCGCCCAGTAAATTTTGTTATTGGCGCTTGTCAATTATACTCTTATAAGAAAATGATACAAAACGAACCACAATTTACAAGCTCATACTTTTTAATACATACATCATTCCGCCTATTCCATTAAGAAAGTTGTATCTGGGAGTCACTGGTTCAAATTGCTATTCTACTAGGTACACGTTTTTATGTGGGGGTGAGACGTGTGCTGATCAGTGGTGGTTTATGGTTATAAATAATCAAGATCAATCCCACGTAACGACAACGAATGAAATTAAAAACTGAGAAAGACCTATCTTTCGATAAGCTGTTAAGGGGGAACTACAGTGAAATTTTGATAATATCGAGTCTTTGATTTTTTAAACGACTAAAAATGATGTGATTAAAAATTCCTTCCAACAAAATTTAGATTATGGTAGGGTGTGTCGTAAAAAAAAAATTTCAATCTCCTGCGATGAAAGTGTATGCATAAGGAACTTTTGGCAGAAAATTTCCAGCGTACTGCTCCCAACAGTTCCTTGCGCATACCCTTTCATCACAAGAGATTGAATTTTTTTTCAGCACACATATTACCAGAATCCTCGCCAGAATCTAAATTTTGATGGAAGGAATTTTTAATCACATCTTTTTTAGTCATTTGGAAAACAAAATACTCGATATCACCGAAATTTCACCGAGGTAACTCCCTAGAGTGGTACGTGTTGCTATAGTCCTATACAAAGCTATCAGAGTTATTTAAATGGTCAAGGCGAAATTATAATAATGAATTGGGATACATGATTGTTAAATATAAATGGTTAAATAGGGATTGATCTGGTAAATGATAATATAATTCTTTAAATGATTCAGATTGAAATGAACGATAACAAATTGAATGGACTTGACCTAATGAAAAATTATTGCTTATAGTTGAAGTATGTGAATTTAAATGAAGATTACCTCGACGGGTGAATTTATATTCAAATACAGGCAAGCTGCAGAAAATTTTGATTCTAACCGTTTTCGCTCTTCGGCAAGTGTTCTATTATGTAAATCAAATTCGGTGCGTATATGGTATGGTCGGTACCAAGAAACACATATTCTGAACGATAATTAATTTTACGGTAGGTTGGTCTATTATAATAGTATCTCTCCATTCAGAGTAAATGTAACTTATATCTAAATTAAAATGACCAGTAATTCATCTGAAAAATTAAAATTATGTGATGGGCCGAGCTGAGAACAAGAGACTCTCTCTCTGAATACCCAATAAATATTGTTTCCAGCCATGCACCAATTACTCTGCTTAGAAGGGTTAACTCGGGTTTCACGTCCACGCGCTTCGCGACATAACAAACGAAAGACAAGGCTTCTTGGGCCTGACGATTTAAGACATTGCGGTTGCAACTTTGTTTTATCAATGTGTTATGTGCAACCGAGGCTGAAAGCTTTGGTTGCTGTTAACTTATTAAAAATGAGAATAATCTCCGAGCGGTTAGAGACTATCCTCGTGGGCTGAGCTTAATAAAGTCCTGCGGACACCTGTGATTCAGTGGATGACTGAGTTCGACTAGTGAGGTAACTTGGGTGAGACGACCAACGGTTTTATCACGAATCAAAGCAATAAGGTTGAGTCTAACTCTCATGTTATTTATAAACAACACTTGTTAGTATACTACTCCGAATATTGACAGTTAAAACTCTTATGGTAAATTAGAAGATAGTGAATGTACTGTTTAAACAAGAAAACTGATAAGACAAAGGGGTGAGTCCGAGTGTTTCCCTTACCCGCTCCGGGTCAGCTACGGTTTGACCTACCGCTGGTTGTCCGTGTACGACGATCGGTGACTCGCCAGGGCATCGGGTAAGATGTATCAGCTGTTCTCGCTGAGGACCTTCAACTACTTCCACTTCCCTGGTGTTACCTTGCCGTCACGTCGGTACCGGTGTTCCAGCGATTAGGTGCTGCCTCGGAAGGGACTCGGGTAGTGGGCACTTTGCCCACGGCACTCACCAAAAAGCGGCAGAAGGACTGATGGCAATCTCCGCAGTTTCGATAAAGATACCTCGGTTTTCCTTGATTTCAAAATTGTCGGCTGATGAGGCAAGGTGCAACATCAGCAGACTTGGTTCTATCGCAGTTCCTTTGCGTTATCCTCTTTCTTATTCTACTTTCGGAAAACCGAGCGTGTGCAGGAATGCGTTGACTGCATGCCTGGGAAATATTAGCAAATATTGGGGAACAGGGGCCGTTCGTAACAGCCTCCCCCAAGACGCTGACTCTGTTGACGGGGTCAAGCGTATGATCTGGAATGGTCCCTGCAGTCTACTCGCCTTCATGGAATGCTCGTTTTTCTGGAAGTATTCAAAACTAATCTCTAGTGCTAAGTAATGCTACGATAATTTTAATCAAAGAGAAATGAAGATACCCGGCCGTAATGCTTAGTGGTCTATACTACGACGAAGCTGTCAGATTCTCTTCCGATGTGGGCGACCTTGGTCTTGGGTCGTTCAGCTCGCCGGCGCGCGTCGGGTGGTGCCGGTGGCGGCTGGCTAAGCCTGCGCACCTTGTCGATACTGGTCCTCGGGGCTGGTATGGCGTGAATGATTTCCGACCGCGTAGTACGCTGAGGAATGTAAGGAACCGGCGTCTTGCATAGTGTGCTCGTTGTTCTGTCCGTACATCGCTTGTAGATCAGGTACGCTAAGATCAGGGCAAAGATGCCTATGTTACGTGCAGACGATGATCTGGGGGATCTCATCCAGCGTAATCTAAAAAGGAATATATAATCTATTCCCGAGCGGTTAGAAATAGATTATCTTTGGGCTTCGCTTGTATAAAGTGTAAACACACCTGCTGTGATGAACGCGCACTATTCTAGGTGACAGGAATTGAGTGGTTAAGGTTTAGACGAATATATGAGAATCCGGGATTGCCCGTTAATAGTTTATAATTTGGAAAGATGAAGAAACAAACGAAATCAATGAGAAAAATACAAATATGAAAAGAGAGATTTAGAATAATCTAGCTAGTCGGTCTATGAATTATAAAGAACTGAAGAATTAGGTACTACGTTACAATTTTGAAATAGGTGAGTCAGGAAGTGGGCTACCTTGGGAAACGCGAGGGTGACTCTTAGGACACACCACCGATTCCCCGAGCCGTACTGTCGAGAAGATCCTGAGTCTCCAAATTTAGTCGTAACTTGATGGAAGGCCCCTCCAGTTGGCTGGTTCTAGCGATGGGGTGCACCGTTCGGTTACACCACGGCTGGGATCTCGTTGACTCCCACACTCCCCAAATTCGACTGCCTCGATGTTGCGGGTCGATCCAGAATTACGACTCGGTTTTGTCCGTGGTGGGGTGTCTTTTCCGTCGAGTTACCGTCGCGCCCGTGACAATGCATTTCCTGACTGACCTAGTCAGCACGAGGGAGCAGACGTGGCAGGAATGCGCCAGGCCAGCAGCTTGACGTTTGGCGCGTGTACCGTGTCTTGAAGGCCGTTAGTAACACCTAGTATGCTTCCTGATCCGGCAAAGACGGAGGTGTTCCTTCGGCTACGTATTCCTGCTTTCCAAGAGCCTTCGGTTGCTGCTCTAGTTCCCTCAAGGTGAGGGCATTTTCGAAATGCTTCCAGTCAGTTTTCGTCGCCAGTGCCGGGGGGAAGATCGTCCGCATGATATGCTCCATTTCCGGGCCGTGAAGTTCTGGAGAGATCTCGGTTAGGTTCAGTGAGACGACAGGGTCGTACCTTTCCTTTATTTCCGCCGTGATCACCAGTTGTGCTGTCAGCTGGGTTTGTGCAGTGGTAGCGCTGCACCCTTCGTTCATATGGAATACACCCGCAGCCCTCAGAGTCTCCTTAACTACCTGCTGGTTCCTGCGAGCTATTTTCACTTCCGTATCCTTGACCGTGGAGTTCAGCCAGGCGTTGTCTTCCTTTAATGTTACCCAGTAAGTGCGTAACGTCTCTAGGGCTCGTACATCACACGTTTCCCACGAGACGTGCTGAGGGTTGGTTAACAGCGTGGTCTCACAGGTCCGTCTTCTTGTGGTGCTGTACAGGGAAATGATCTGCCGGCATATAAACTGATGGTGATGATATTTGCACCCCCGTAGCTCCTCTTCGCTGGGAGTGCTGTACCACTTCCGGTTATCTGTCATCACTAGGTATGTCCGGTCCTCGCCCTCCATCTTAGCACGTTTGTCTGTCTAAGAGTATAGCACAAATGCGGTCCAGAACTTTCGTCCTTTCGAGGGTTAGGATTGATACAGTTAGGTGTGAAATGAGCAAGGATGTCAAAAGTATAAATAGTATCACGCAGATGACTATTTTAAGTATGCTGACTTTACTTGCAGGCTGAGATGGTAGAAAACCTGATTCTTCATCCATTTTAACGGATGCAACATCCGAGCGAGTATGTTTGATATCTTAAACCTACGCTATACATCCAACAGTTTGGTGGAACACTTTTGAGCCTTGTTTCAGATGTACGGCCAGCACTTCACGGATGTAGAACCCCTTGTTTGGCGAAGGTGTCTGCAGTGGTCAAGATGATTAGAGACATTCGGTACCCCTCCACTTCCCGCTCTAGTGCGTTTAGCCACTCGTCCCGGGTAACCTCGTATTTCAGCCAAGTGGTGTAGTTGGACTGTGGGTTCACGATTTCGGCCAGCCGGTTGGCTGTGACCAGAGATGTACAAGATACCTTAAATAAAGTATCTGGAATACAAGATGCAAAATACTTTTAAGTTAATTATTTCAGATACCAGATGCAAATAACTTTCTGAAATGGTATCTGAAGTACTAGATATAAAATACGTATCTTTTGAATACTTTTTATAGATAAAATACTTTTGTAAAAAAACAACATTTTTTTTAATGAAAGTTTATTTTTTTTTACATGTAAATCGCGTTGATTGCGCAAACGTGACACAACATAATATTATATTTTTAAGGTTTTAATTGAGACTTAAGTAAAACCAGTTCTTCAAACAGTTTATCACTCATTTTTCTTCGATGAGGCCTCATGATCATGCCCCCAAATGAGAAGAGTCGCTCCACAGGGGCAGAACTTGGCAAACAGGTGTTATATTTGAAAAATATTTTTTTTATTGTAGGATAAGCATTTAAGCTCTTTATGTTAGTATCTTTATTATTTAAGTATTGCAATGTTTCTAAGTCAGCGGTGCTGCCAGTAGATCCTGTGTTTTCGGCACTTGCAACAGAGGAATCAGAATCCTCTAAAAACATGTAATAAGATTCATCTTTTGATTTTTTTTTTCATATCACCTTCAATATTGTCTGAAGCCTCCGATTTTTGTTTTTCAGTTCGATTAATTTTTCGTGTTTCAGTCAGGATAAGTTCTTTTACATATTCTTTCCGCGCTTTTGGTACCCATCTCATTTTAAAGAACGGATGTGACACTGAGGCCAATATTGCATCATTTGCTGCAGGCTCTAACTGCAAAAACTTTTTAAAACGTCTATTTAAGTTTTCTTCAATCACATCTAGCAGAGAACCGCAGTATTTTAGATTTTCCGTCCTAAGACATTTGATCACATGTTGAATTCTTACTAGCTCGGGTAACAGAGAACCATAATAAGTGTCTTTTTCCCCTTGCAGGCTTTGAATAGCTTCTGCTATTGGCTTTGAACAGTCCACATATTCACTTAAGAAGTGAATTTCATTTTCCTTCAACGGAGGTAATTTTAACATTTTCATGGTTTCACTAAGACTGTTCTGTACGGTTAAAAGATCTTGTATGGAATTGTAATAAGAGTTCCATCGAGTTGCGCATGGAGAAGTTGGTGACTTCCCTGTCATCTCTAAATATGTTTCACATGCCTTTGGTGATCTGGAACATAAATTCCAAAGTGCTTGGCACTTTGCTAAAGATGCATCATGGAGTTTCTTATAAATAGTATTTTTTAACCTTGCTTGTTTAAAATCTGTACTGGCAATCAAATGCAAAGTGTGCGTGGCGCATCGTTCATGTACGGGCAGTAGGCAATCACTTTCTAAGTCTGATGAAGATGAAATATCTGGAAAAGCTTGTAGTAGTAGCAATGAATCATCATCTTCATGATTACCTTCTGCGAGTGATGGTTCTACAATATCTTCATCAATATGTGAAACATGTTCATTATTTTCTATTGTCTCTGAATCAGTTTTCCCAAATACATCAAAAGCCTTTACCATATTTGAACCGTTATCTGTAACTGTCTTAACAATTTTTGATAGTTTCAGATCATGGTCTGAATGTATATCAGCTATCATTTCTGCAACTTTATCATATGTGTGAGCCCCTTTGAATCTTCTGCAAGCAATGGCAGCACTTTTCCTCTCAAAAGTCTCACTTTCAATCCAATGGACTGTGACCCCCAAATAACTTCTTTTAGAGGAAGACCAAATATCAGCAGTACTGCACACAAATTCGACAGTGTTCAACTCTATTTTAATTTTTTTCTTAAATTCATTGTACTCATCACAAATTTTATTTTTAGCTGTACGACGGCACATAACGTTTGGAGGCTTTGTTAGTTGCTGTGCACCTTCAATCAAAGCTTTAAAAGACTTATACTCCACTATGGATACTGGTGACATGGTTTCAACAATAAATTGTACAATCAACTTGTCTAAATTAACAGATTTTGAACCACTTGCAACATCACTAAGAGTAGGCTGCTTCAATTTTTTATGTATTACTGCTGATTCTGAACCGCTGCTACTAATCTCAGTATGTTTTCTTTTCTTAAGGTTTGAATTTTTAAAATCTTCATAAGCTTGCAACAGATCTGAGTGACCTTTCCTCTGTAATAAAATAAAAAAGGAGATTAGTACATTAAAAAAAAATCAAAAATTCATTAATTCTCATGAAAAATTCCTCATAAAATAAGTGTTTGAAATAAGTAAACAGTAATTGAAATATTTATCTTGTCTTTTACTTATATACAAATGAATGCATCTTTATAAAAAACCTACCTTTAAATGCTTCAGGAAATTTGTAGTAGAAATAACACTACCCTTTATAACTTTCGAACATGTATTGCATATTGCAGATACAT
This sequence comes from Diprion similis, assembly GCF_021155765.1. Lineage (NCBI taxonomy): Eukaryota > Metazoa > Arthropoda > Insecta > Hymenoptera > Diprionidae > Diprion > Diprion similis. Next base: position 8,771,984 of record NC_060111.1, on the reverse strand, counting down.
TCACATCACTTCCATCAACTTGTTTAATATCTTTAAAGCAATGCTTTAAAATTAGCGGTATATTCCAATTATTCTCTTCATCTCTGAAAACAAAAAACAAACTTTGTTAGGAAAAGAAATATGAAATTTTAAGACGACAGTGACGCAGTAATGGGCAGAATAACACATACCTAACATTCCGATTTGTTCGACTCAAACTTATAAATATCTATCATTTACTATAGTGATTCCGCCCAGCTTTGCCTGGGTGCAATCTTGAAAAAAAAACTTTTAAACCTTCTCTAGACAACTACAAACACAGTAACAAAAGACCGATTCATTTTTATTGTATAAAAGATACATAAATTAGATATCACTGATTACCTGCAGCCTACAACCAAATTACACACAAATGCGTAAAAATATCATTGATGATTTGTTTGTTGTCATTCTAACCTCTTCCTGGTCTGTTCGCGAGTTGCATACACATTTCTGTCGTCCCTGTCGTCGACTCGAGAAGTGTATAAAATATAATCAAATATTATACTTAGTAAAATAAAATAAAACTTACCTTTCCATGTTTGCAATCTACACAGTAACATAGACTATTTTTTTTTTTTTTTAAGGCTTTGATGCCGCTCTTTACCGTGCGGTGATTCTACCAATGTCAAGTGTTGAACGAAGTGTGAAAGAAAACGTGCTTGTATTGCTGTGTACATATACGGAAACAACGTCCGAGTGTTGTCAGACGACCACGTTAGGCGGCGCTGACGACTGTACGTTGAAAGGTACGCAAGAGACCTTGCCACGCCATCTATCAATTTGGCCCTAGACTAAAGATTCAATAACGCGTTCAGTTTTATCTACGACAACATTGACATTTAAAATTAATGTCACCTAAGATGTCACAATAGAATCAGTTATCAATTACTAAAAGTATCTTAGCAAACATAGTATCTACAAAATACTAAGATACCAAACAAAAGGTATTTGAATACAAGATACAAAATAAATTTTAAAAAAGTATTGTAGTTACAAGATGAAAATACGTATTTTGTATCTTGTATTTGTATTTCAGATACTTGTATCTTAGATAAGTCACATCTCTGCCATGACAGCCAGCAGCGACGTCTGGTTATTCAGGTCCAACAGGTTCTGGTGGATTTCGCTGAACTCGGACCTCAGGACGTGTGTTTGTTTTTCGATTATCGTGGTCATCTACTTCTGTTGTTCTTGTAGCTTGCCTATTTCCCCATTCTAAAACTCCGCGTCTGCATCTGTAAGGAATCCAAGCAAGGTATGCCCTACACTTCCGACGAAACCGAAAGGTGCTGAGCGTTTCTGTCTTTGGGTCATGGGCTCCCCATCGATGTCGGATGTATTGGTCAGCAGTTGCTCGTATGTATGTGCATCGCCCATCTTACTAAGCAGGACAGGCTCGAATTTGTTATCGAGGCACGGGCTGTTCTCGTGAAGGAGACAGATTCTCCGGAGATACTCCATGCTGCTTTTTACGTCAGGTTTCTAGTCCAGGAAATCCTTGATCTCTAAATGTGTCACCAGCTTCCAGGTCACATGGAACAACCGCGGTGTGGACAGCTTCTCATAGTACAGCCCAGGGTTATGATTTAGCGGACTGAAATTGTAGTCTTCCACCGGTTCCTCATAGAGTCCATGAATCGTCTGTACCAGGAGGCAAACGAACCCAAGGATAAAGTAATGCATCTTAGAGGCGTAACCCTGGAATCAAACACTGGATCCACTGGTGCTTTCAGCAGGATTTTGCGTTTACTCTCGGCAGAAGGTGCAACGGATTTTTTTGTTAATGAGCAAAGGGAACTCTGGGAGAAGGGAGAGAAGGTGCTTAGACTCAGTGCGTCAATGGCTAGCTGCAGGTATTCCCTTGGGACCGGCGTCCTTCAGTTTCAGCTTGTCGAGGTACTTTAGTTTCCTTTTACCCCGCTGATCCGAGATAATTGCGGTGTTGAGACTTAATATCTCCGCAATCTCGTACGGTCCATCGTAGTGAGGTTCCAGTTTGGTACGAGCCTCTCGTTTGGCGTAAACCTGGTCACTGAGTTTATGTTTAATCACTTTTATAATGAATACGCGTTAATGAATTTTGGGTTTAAAACCCGTATATTGTTACAGTTCTTTCTTGTGAAGTCTTGTACTTATATTGGATACAAAAATTCTAAGTCAAAGTTAATCTTTTATAAAGCGAGAGTAATTCGCGAGGACTGACAAGTTTTACACGTCTAGACAATTCGGAGCCTGATGAAGAAGTTACAAGTTAAATATATTTAAAGGAATTGAAAAGTTCTAGGACAATTGAGAAATCGGAACTTCCAACCTTGACACCTCGTGAAACCCCCCACTTGTAGGCCTTGCAGCTGACTCTCACTCGCTTTGAGATCATGGCGCACTACTCTACAGCCAAGTCCCATATTGTCTGTCGTTACGACCTACTGGTCGGTTATTCCCGAGCGGTATGGAATAACAAAGGTTCGGCTCCGCTTTTGCGTCCTAGGACAACCGGAGGTTAAGATGAAGGTTGAATAACTCTTCGTATATTCAGAATATCGCTTTATGTTTATTGAAGATTGACGGAACAGTTTATTCGAGGTGTGTAGTTTAAAGTGTCGGTCAGAAGTGAGAAGCGAGTAGCAGAGCGAAGCGAGAGTCAGTGCAGAGAAACAGGGTGCATGGTCAGGATTCTGGGAACGAGAGGAGATAGTCAGGTGTGGACAGGATGTATCGGAGATGGTGTAGTCGGGTGAAATGGAGAGTGTTGATCCAGCCTAAGTTTAACGTGGGATAAGAGGGACAGGAGCTCGTATGGGTAAAGATTTTCAATAAATTGTAGAGAACTCAGGACATATATTGCGTAAGACAAAGATAACTTTTTTTTTTTTTTTTTGCACGTGGCTATCTCTAAGAGGCTCGGACAATTACTACTGCAGCGCACATTTAGTTTGCGACTGCTGCCGATCCGAACATACCCGAGCTTTGCCGACCGACATTCGGCTCTCGGCGCTTCACGCATTCACACTCTCAAGCACGAATAACATTCTCAACAGAGAGGTTTATAGATAAGTGGGACGAAGAATGAGTGGTGAGTGTGAAGAGGGGCTGAGCAAGTAACATCTATATTTCTTCATTGGTCTTTTGAACCTCGCTTAGGGATCACACTAGTGTGATCATGAAGCGTGTCATCGCCGCAATTCTATTTCTCAGGAGAGCCAACTAGTTTCAAATACGATTTGCTAAATTTGTCGGTGGAATTGAAATTTCACACAGGCGAATTAGACGAAAAACTAAAACTTGATAAAAACAAGTACTAATTGTGCCATCTTTACAGGTACGACAACTCAGCAGGTTCATTGGAAAATATCGCATATTACCAGGTTGCGCTCTCAGAGATAATGCTACAAATGTCTGACGTTTCACTCGATCAAATGGCTGCACTATCATTTGTATCTTTGATATTCGTGAAATATTTTCCTGACTTACCTAATACGAAACATTTGCTAGCAGTGGATTCATTAATGAAAACAATTCATAATATCAGAAAAGTATGTAGACGCTCACACGACGAATTCATTCGAAAATTAGGTGAGTAAATTTGGTACCCGGCTTACGAAACCGAGAGTAGATAAAATCTTGAAATCTAAATAAGTTTCCCCTGTTGAAGAATCATGGGATATTGATAGAAGTATCGTTTTTCGTTTCTAAGGCGATATTTCAAACAAAAACATATTCGTATTTTTTGCAAACGCGATTCCATAATGTTCGTGAAATAAATATGGCAGCTCTCGGAATGAGTCTTATTTTACTAAAACTGAAAACGGTTGTGAAGTGTAATGGTCTTGCTCTGGTGAAAATTTACTCTGGTAATCTGTTGGATTTTCCCGTAAAATTGTGCAGTTTTTTTTTAGAAGTATACATTATTTTTTGTTGAAATGTTTGCTTTTTAATTCGTGATTCTGTTACGCAGGTGTAAGACGTGTACTAAGCGGTGGTAGTTAGTAGACGATTTAGGTAGGTTCTGGATACAAATCCCTACTTTACCGGCACAGCGATGGCGTCAAACTTTTTTCGCGCGTCGGGGGTGGAGAGGGATATTCCCCACCGCGACCGACGTTGTCGACCATCATCCGCTCTGCGCTCTGCGTTACCATCACATCGATATTCGGCAAAAAACTCATTTATTTTGCGCACTACTTTACCATCGTTTATGATCAAATTATCTACATTGGCGTTACTTTTCTACCTATTTGAAGAGAACTACTTGAACTAACTCATCTTTAGATGGTCGGAACGTCGAGATTAAGGCCCGTCGGATGTAATCGGTCGGTCATCAGTTGTCACTTGAATCTGAGCCTCACTTCGACATTTCAATTCCAACTTGGTAGCGCAATCGTTTACAGCTACTTAAAAACTGCGTTATTTATCAATGTTAACAGTCCTAATGTTAGTTTTACGTACGTGACAAATCACAGTTTGTCGGCGCTTAACTTTACAATACCACGTAGGATAGTATGCAATGGCGCAAGAGAGATTTATTGTTAAATAGGCGAGCCTATATGAATAAATTTAGAGATGCTGTAAGCAGAGTCTGGCAAGTGCAGGCATTTTGTGCCAAACCAAATATAAAAATCTCGGTTTGTCCTTTTCTATTCTACATTTTATCCCTTAGCTACGGTGATCTGTCTAGTTTAGGTTAAAGTGTGTTTGGTTCTGCATGCCCAAATACACTTATTGTTAGCTATACCTAAGTGATAATTATAAAAATTTGTAAACCGTTGAATTGACTCATGGAATTTCCCAAACCACGGGGGGAGGCAATCCCAGACCAGATTTTGCCCGTACCGGTTTTCACGTGTCATAAAGAACGCACAACAATTGTTTTAACGGGAAATCATGCATGGAAAGGTAGCTTGACAAATGAGGACATGAATTTGAGATCTCGGAATTTCCTCGTTTATGGCGTCCAGGTGGTCGTCATACGCGTTGCCATAGACTGTCCGCTAAGGGCCCCACGCCTAGGGCCTCACGAATATGACGTAGGCGTCTCTGAGTTTTTCCAACCCCTGCCGGACCATGCATGGCGGTACTTGGCATTCCTTCCCCCCCTTGTGAGTTCAGCTCTCATCGTAGCCTGACACATACATTTTTTTGACCATTAAGTCAGTCGCAGTCAAGTAGGCAAATCGTCAAGTCGTCGTTAAATTTTTCGGATGCTGAGGTGCAATCCAGCGACGACATTGACGATGCAATTCCTTGAATACACTTTGCTTTTGTATAATACTTGTAACTAATTTAATTTGCTTAGTTTAAGTTCACAAAAAATATGTTAACACGCCATTGGATTAGTAGATCTACTAGTATTTACTAATTTGAAATCCATAATCATATTTGTATCACATATTTCCTATCAGGAATACAAAACACACATCAAGAAAATAATTCGATCCTAGAATACTTATTCTATGGTAGCTTTACATTTTTTGGTCCTTCGAGCCGGATACACAACGGGATGATCCATAAATCATTGTGGTGATTAGTCCGCGCAGTGACTTGACCACGTCTAATAAACACTTCAAAAAGACAATTATTTTGTGATGAGTGATGTTCGCGTAGTGAATTATAGACAATTTTCGGTAACGAACGCTTATCATTGGGGTGAACGTATACCACCTCTTGCGTGAAAACAACCGTCTTTCAACACATTCGGACTACTAGAATTGACAAACATCATCCGCAATGATGACGGAACCAACCACGCTGAAGCAGGCAGGAGGAAAGCTCAAGGCCGAATTGACTCGATTTTCGAAATGGCTCAAAACTTTTTATGCAAATACAGGTGACGTCGCAAATTTGGAAGCGTAACTAAACAAACACGTTCCACACTATTGACGAGCATCAGGCAGAAATCGCAGCCATCGATCAAAAGTCTTATAATGAAGCAGAGCGCCTTAGTTTTGAAGAAGCATACTACACATCAATTGGTAAGGCGAGCACGTACCTTAATCGTCATAGCAGTGCAACCCTTGCTTCAATGAATACATGGGTCACAGTAAATACCAGCATTGATGTGATCTGCTCTAGTATTAGATTGTTGACGATGAACCTATCTAAGTTCAACGGTAATTATGACCAGTGGCTAAACTTTCGTGACACCTTCAACACGTTGATCCATAATAATACCGCGACATCGGACATTCAAAAATTCTTCCACCTGCGGTCCTCGCTTCTAGAAACCGCTACGGAGGTAATTGATTCATTGGAAACATCCGCTAATAACTATCAAACCGCCTGGGAGATGCTGACGAAACAGTTCGACAGCGAAAAATTGATGATTAGTCGTCACAAAGATGGATAACGCAACGAAACGCGAGTGGAAAAGTTATACGAAGGGTATCGATATGCCAACGGAAGCAAACTTGAAAGAGTTTTCAGAAGAGCTCGATAGTGGATACTCAGGCCGCAACGAAATACGGTAGCAAGCCAAATTCGTTAAGTTATTCGCGAAAATAAAAGTCTAAACTTCCTAACACAAGCTTCACAAGGGTATCAACGGACTCTGCAGCGTGCAAGTTGTGTGAAAACTGTCATGAATTGTTTAAGTGCCTATTGTTTCGAAATTTATCGATCGTATCACGGACAGTTGAACCGAAGAAGCATCAACTGTGTATGAACTGTCTAACATCTCACAGTAGAAAGTACACATTTGGCCGGTGCCGAAAATGCCAAGTATTCCACAATTCTCTATTACATGTGGAGTGTAATCAAACGGTATCTAATGCGCAGGATTCTAGCGCACTTACGCCATATTCGGAGCAACATTTTTCTGCGAACCACAACAAGAAGACGGGCCCGTCCGACGGACCCAGCACGGCCCAAACGATGGCCCCATTCACCGCAGCGGTAGAAATTGCAAAATCTTAAGTACTTCTATCAACCGCACTGATTTCTGTGAAAGACAAGTATGGTAAAACGCATGAATGTCGAGCACTTCTCGATTCAGAGTTCCAGTCAAACCTTATGACTAGGGAACTCAGTGATCGGCTTTCCTTGCCTGAATAGTGATTCTCCATGTCGCTTGGCGGTATCACCAACACGCGTACGAACGTATGTGATCGGTTGCGGCCGACGATCCGATCACGACAGCACGCCAACAAGGGCACACTGTGGGTCCTCATCATAGACGAAATTGTGACGTAACGTAAGAAGTTGTAATCGAGCAATCAAAAAAACGCCGAACTCAACAATCCTGCGGGTTCGTTATAAATGATCAATTAAACCATCGCTTGGACCGCTTCTGGACATTGGAGGAATGTATCAGGCCTCACTTAACACCCGACAAACGAGCCTGTGCAGAGTGTTTTGACTAGACGCACGACCAAGAGGATAATGGAAAATTCATCGATCAACTACACTTACGTAAGGACGTCTCTCACTTAGAAAATGCGATCAAACCGCGATAAAGCGGTTTTAAAACGCAAATTATCACGGAAGCCTAACTTGAAGGCTCAGTACATAAAATTTACGGACGAATACGAGTCTCTGAATCACATGACCGAGATCAGCTATGATCTTCCGACAGTGCGCCAAATCCCACAGTTGGTGAAAACTACCAACCCGAAGAAACTAAAGCTTCACAGATTATACAATGCCTCCGAAGCTGCGTATGGAGCCCGCATGTACATCTGATTATCAACACCACGTGGTACCTGGACCTCAAGGTTGCTGTACACCAAATCAAAGGCTGCCCCTATAAAAAACGCGAGCTTTCACAACTTGAGCTACGCGGTGTGCTTCTGCTGGCAGAGTTGAGTAATAACGTGACACGAGCCCTACGAATGCAAATTCAACAGGTGTGGATCAAGGGTTAACCATGTCAATGGGAAACTTTTGTTGCTAACAGTGTAGCTTAGATCCAAGAACTAACAGATCCTGATACCTGGAACCACATCAAATGCGAGGGCAATCCTGTTGACATCATATCGCGTGACATCGACCCTCAATACCTGGAAGGCACAACAACCAAGTGGTTAGAACCTACCTAACTTTCTCTAGGGTTGACCTAGGGGCTGCACACACAGCTGCCTGAACTCGCGAACGTTCTCGAGACGAAGCATCACAGTGTGGTATTTGTAAATATAAGTGAAAACTATCATGAACTATTCGATATCATGATTATACCGATCTAATGTCATTAACACTAGGTTACTTTTTAATTGGAAAGCCGCTTACCGCGCTACCTCAATCAGACTTGCTTGACGTACCGTTAAACCGTTTAACCAGATATCAACGCATAACCCAATTAAAACAACATTTATGGTTACAATGGAGTAAGGAGTACTTATCGAGCTTACAATCGCGCCCCAAATGGACGCAAACATAAAATTCTGCAAACCTTCAAGGTGAACTGGTCATTTTGAAGGATGACAACGTTCTACCTATGCAATGGTGCATGGGTAGAATCGTAGAAATCCATTCAAGTAGAGATAGTCTCACTAGGGTCGTGAGTGTTAAAACATATAACGGCATAATCAAACGAGCCTTAGTCAAGGTATGCATACTGCCCTTAGAAGAGTACGTGTAGTTTTAAAACACCTACATATAAAATAATTTACAATTTTCAACTTCCTTAGATGTAATTGTTTACTTTAGCAAACCAGTGAATGTACGTCCTTTCAAGAAGGGCCGGATGTTCGGTCCTGGATAGCCCCATACACTTAGCTAGACCTAAGTAATAGTTATAAAAATTTGTAAATCGTTGAACTAACTCATAGAATTTCCCAATCCATGAGGGGAGGCAATCCCAGACCAGGCTTTGCCCCTACGGATTTTTGCATGCCATAAGAAACGCACAAGAATTGTTCTAACGGAAAACCATGCTTGAAAAGATACTTTGAAGAACGAGGACATGAACTTGGGACCTCCGACTTTCCCCGTTTATGGTGACCAGATGGCCGAGGGCCTCACGAATGTGACGTAGGCGTCTCTAAGTTTTTTCAACCCTTACCGGAACACGCATGGAGGTACCTGGCATTGCCTCCTATCCTCATGGGCTTAGCTCTTATCGTGGACTGACACATACATTTTTCTGACCATCAAGTCAGTCGCAGTCAAGTAGGCAAATCGTCGAGTCGTTGTTGAATTTGTCGGATGCCAAGGTGTGCTTCAGGCACAGCATTAAAGACGTGATTTCTTAAGTACACTTTGCTCTCGTATAAATAATACTTGTAACTAATTTACTTTGCTTAGTTTAAGTTTACAAAAAATAGTTATATGTTAACAGATAACCGAACTAGCAGATCTACTAGTATTCACTAATCTGAAATCGATAACCATATTTTTCATCACATATGCTATCAGAATCCAATAAATTACGTTGTTTTCTAATACTGATTTCGTTTACACACATTGAGAAAATAATTTGATCTGGGAATACTTATTTTACGGTGGCTTTACAAAGTAAAACTTTATGGCGTCTTTGTTCCGACACGAAAAGGTGTCGGATGGATCAGAAATTAGTCCTACACCTTGCAGGCTCTGCTTCTGATATCTCTAAATAAACCATAATGTTAGGGTCTCTGTAGCTATCTGCTTCTATTTCGTACTACCTACATAGTCACAACGCCGGCAGGAAAATAAAAATTATATGATGATACCTTTTTCTGAATTGGTGCACTAATATTAAGGACCATCTGTTTTCTTTGATTATTCAGTTTCGGTTATGATTCAATATTGAGTTATTTTCGTATTACGATGTGGAAATGACAGAGTTTCAATACCCAGATGTCTGCATCGATATTTTGCAAAGTTATACTGTAAAATTCACGGAAAAATTATTCACCAGAGTGGTTTTCCAATGCACACGTACAACCGACAGCGTTTCTCTTTACACGGGGTAATCAAAATTTTTTTTGCAAATGCTCTAATATAATATGTTTCGTAGTGTCTCACGGTTTTTTTTAATAATTATATGTACGACAGAACTACTCTTGGTACATGACAGTAATCTCATTTTCATCATGTCCTTTTTCTAGTATACGAAGGCATCATATGGAGTTGTTCACATTCGTTATTTGTTGATGCGGAGAGAGAACGTGAAATAAAAAACTTGAAAGAGCGTCCAGTGTGCTACAAAAACTATTTACCGTTGTGGCAGCAACTAATCTACAGAAATAAAATAACAAACGATACTGAAGCTTCCATGATTTCGAAGCAAATATCTAATAATATGATCAAGACTTGTGTCGAGCTCATACGGAAACTGAATTTGGATATTGAGAATATCAACAAGTCATGTGAAAATGAAGTATTTGATGTACCCGTGGCTTTAAATGACACAGATTTTCGAGTGTTCATAAATATGGTTGATTTATTTGTGGACATAATTGAAGAATTGGAACCAGTCTTGATGGAATCGCAACTGAATTGGTTTCTCTGTGAGATTATAAGAAAATCTAAGCAAAATACGTCGGTATCAGGATTTTATAAACTCACACGTGGTCTATTAAGGTTATGTAACTCGTCGTCTGATACGCGCAAAGAGGAGTTATTGAGCGAAATGCCCAAATTTATAATTCAATATTTATCTGACACTATTGAAAAATTATCCAGCTTTTCTGGCGAATTACAACTTTCTTGTTTCAATATGATTTTTGAGATTCCGGCTTCTATTGTCGAAAATATGCTTGACCGATTAGTTTCTGCTTTTAAGTCAGCCTTTGGGATTGGACAAAGTAATTTCAAACTTGCTCAATCTGCACTCAACACATTGGAGACATGGACGAAAGTAATAAGAGGAGAGAGAATGAACAATTTTTTGATTGAGTTAGTTCCTAGTTTGGAATATTTCCTGCAGAGTAATGAAAGTACTCTGAAGACATCGCAGGAAATGAAAAAAACTAAAAATGTAGTTCTGCTTGATCACGAGGAAACGTCACACGAATTTCAGAGAAGAATTTTGTTATTTTTTGGTTCTTTAAACTCCGAAGTAACTTCAAATCTAGGAACTGATCAATCCTTCGTCAAAACAACATTGTTGAATAATACAAATTCACTCAAATACACTCTATTATATCAAGATATAAAACCCGAAATTTATCTTGATGCAATTTTACCGAGAACTATTCAATTGGCATTGCACTCCATTGACAGGCGTACCAGAATAGTAGCATGCGAAGTTCTGCATTCTATTACAATTGTAATGCTCGGAAAAACAATGCAATTTTTGTCATCTAATCCTAATCTATTACTGCCCGTTTTCAAAAAAATTTGCCCAGCTATACTAAAGCTTGGATCAGACTCTGATCAAGTTATACAACAATTATTTTGTCCATTGATGATACAGCTCACCCACTGGTATAGTTCAAAAATCATGTCACGATCAGCAGAAACTGATTTTTTGATTGAAATACTTTTCGACTCGTTGACTTATGAATCGAATATGGCACTCAGTGATTTCTCTGGTGTCTGTTTAGCGGAATTCGTTAAATGGTCGATTAAGCATTCCACAGATGATGAATTACAAACATCATCGACTAACATAGCAGTAATTGTCGGTAAAATATCGAATTTTGCATTGCATCCCTCTTCGGAAAAGAGAATTGGAGCTGCTGTTGCATTTAACTATCTTTACAGAATCTTACGTGAAAGCGATGTGATAGTCGACATGTATTGGTTAGAGTTGTTGTTCTACTTTATTAAAAGTACAGAGGGATGTAATAACGAGCAAATATTGAAGTCCCTTAAACATATTGAGAAAGTAATTGATAATAAGTACGAAGTTTTGAACACTCAAAATTCCAAGCGGCGAAAACCTGCAGAATTCAAAGGGACCTCACTTGAAGATGCTGCCAATTGGCTCTTGGTTCAGTGTGGATCTGTAGACCACATTTTCAGATCGAAAAGCATGGAACTTCTCCTAGTTATATCTAAATATATACCTCGATTTGGTTCTATCCAAGAGCTCGTTTCAAATTATGTGAAATGCAATGGAATGCTCGGATTAAATCAGATTATTTTGAAACATCTACGCCCAAAGATAGAAACCTTATCAATCGAGACCATAAAACCACTTTTGAGAACATTGAATTGTTACATTTGGCTTCTTGACAATAGTCTGATAGGTTTGGAATTCTTACTGACTGATATAAATGCAAACAAGGACATGATTTTCAATTGTATAATTAATTTCGTGTATTTGATAAACGTAAAACGTGAAAAAAATGAGGAACCATCAGAAACCACAAATCAAATTCAAGAACTTCAAGCATTGCAATGTGAAACCATTCTTAAGATATTCGATTTCACATCGGTACTACTCAACAAACTGGTGAGTCTTCATCTGTATCACAAACTATTCCCGTAAGAGATAGTATATTCACAATAATTTATTAGTTGTAGCTTCCAGTATACAGCGAATGATTTCACTTACAGCACTATAAATCGATAATTTAAAAAAATATATTTATTTACATTTGCAGGGAACCCAATCGAGTACAGGTTCATCTTTACATGTACCTACATTTTACTGGAATGACGAATTATTTTCAGTAATATTCGCAGCCATTTTCAAACCTGATACAATTGGATTTGACTTTGGAAACTTGGTCATAATGGAAGCTCTGCAATTACGCATTCAACAGTTGTTGAGTGTATTAATAGTGAATTTGGACGACAAGTACATTTCGCAACTCAGAGCTTTAATTACAATCGAGATCCAAGGCAAATACAAAGATTTCATAAACATTAGGATGTCATCCAACACCAACGCAATTATCAAATCAAGAAACTATTTGAAAGGATTAATTATGTTGCACACAATAGACAAATGTGGAAAATTATACAATGTGTGTATATCATTTTCGATTCGCTAGTGTCGCTTAAAAATAGTGGATCACATTGAATTTTGGTAATTTTTGTTTCAGAAACCTTTTGATAATATTGACCCAGCCAACAAAATGATAGAAATTTTTGATTCTCTGAAAAAAGAACGGTATGGTCAAGAAATTGCAGTAAATGTGGAATTAGATGTAAAGGAATACTTAGAACACTTGCTGGAATACCTGTCCCTCAAATTCGAAGTACGTAATGAATCTTATATTGGCTAAATACCTGTACTTGGTTCATTCAACGGGTATTTATTCTAACAAGGCAAGGTCCTGAGGTTTCCTCCCTCTCCGGCAATTTTGCTAGTTTTAGAATATGTTATTCTTCATCGAAATCTAAGCGACACGTATTTTTTTGATCAACAAATAATAGGTTCAAAGGGGTATAATCAAGTCCCAAAGTTGGGCATCCCCAATGGTAGCTTCACGGTTCCGCATGCTTCCAGTTCCGACATTTGAATGAAACCAATTGAAGGATAATCCTCATGATTAATAATAAAAAACGCATCCTGCCCGATTACAACGGGGTTAAATGGTTAAAAATCATAGGAGTTGAAAGTTAGAAATTATTTATAACCGCGGAACTATTGCTCATATTCTAATGCATGTAATTGCATTTGAAAGAGCAGAAAAAATTAGGGGACACGTGGTTTTTCGTTTTTCGAAATTATGTCACATAGGGGGTTGAGTACCCCTATACACGTGCAACCAACTTCCCATTAAATTGGTATTATTTTGTTTCAGTTCGTCTTATTTAATATTACACAGTCCTTTCTGCGCAACAATAGAGAAGCTTATTCGTTTAGATAACATTTACCCAAAATATCTATAATAAGAAATCTTTGAGTTGTAATTTGAAGAAATCTTTGATTACAACATTTTCTATTGTAGACCGGATCCTTTTTTGAAATTTGAAAAACAACCGTGACCCGGTGAAAAAAGTTAGATTATTGACAAAAAAAAACTCGGCCATAATCTTTTGTCATAATTGAGGACGTGTCCAAATCTCGTTTTCATTGTTGACACTGTTGTATGGTGACCTCCAATGTCTGCTCCACAAGTGATGACAGTATGCGTTATCGAACATTTATGGTTTATGTTGCTACTTTGCCCCCCCCCCCCCCCCCCCCCCCCACACCGCCCATCGCTGCGTACCATATAAAAATCGGTGAACAAGTGAACAATGCGCTTAAGAAGTAGCCATGCTCCAGAGCTACAGTCATCAATCATCAATAAGTTAGTACCTAAATCTATATTTTATTACTTTTCAGCCAAGTATGGTCATAGCCTTGGTAAATATAGTCAACTCAAGAACAGAATTAATTCATGAGAATTCAACAACTGTACTCCACGGAGAATATTTCATGAATTTATTTGGATCTACGATTTTTCGAAATCTCTTGAAACACACAACCAGAAGCATAGACACATTATTAAGCGATTCATTGAGGGGGGAGTTCAAAGTTGTTCTTGTAATACTGGAAGACTTATTGATCTATGTTAAGAATAATAAAAAAAGGTGCGAAGAATTTCTGGAAAATTTGGAAGAGGAACTTGTAAACAGATTTCCTGTTTTTCGTTATCTGACGAGTCACGATGAAAAGAAGGTAAAGGTGATAAACTTGTACGCGGTGCTAGTACAACTTTCAAAGAAACCATCTGAGATTTGCAAGAAATCAAATGCATTATATTCCTGGATAATACAACAGCTGATGAGCTATTTGGATTTACAATATAAAACCCAGATCTTGACGAGCTTTTTACCTTGCATCATGGATGAAACTACTCAAAATCAACACGAATTCACACGCTGCTTGTATAAAATAAAAGATGATTATTATCCAGCCAATATGAACGATCTCGTGGAAGGTAGTTTGCAACATTCTACAATAATTGCATCATTTCAAACGCTGTTGTACTATTTACCATCACTCAAATCAGTCACATTTTTTGATTGTGTGATGCACATTACTATTGGTCATGTTGGATATCTCTGGGATGATTATTCATACAAATACTTGACTGCCTACTTTAGTGAGATATCCGCGGAAGATTCACAAAAATCTCTGATGATTTTGCACAAATATTTTATGAGTACAAGCAACTTTGAATCGAGATTAGAAATCCTGAAGAAACTGCTTCTCAAGTGTATTTATTTCTGTAAGCCTAATGCCATCGAACAGTTTTATGAACAAATCATCAAAGAAATATACAAGCTGATATCACAAAACCTTGCCGGTGATGATTCCGATTTGAAGAATTTAATAGTTTCTAAGATTGGGTGTTACAATATGCTCGAAATTATGTTTGCAAAAGTCCCACTACAGAAAATAACCAGCGCCAATAGTAAAATCGTGGAAAATGCGATTGAAAAAGTAGAGACGGGTAAGGAATTATTTCAGGAACTGATTGTGAATGTCTTGGGTGTTCGAAAATTGAAGTCGAGTAATCCTGATCACAAAGAATTAATGCGCCTCCTCCACTGCGCAGCATACAATTGCTCGATAGCCATTGTGAGTTTGAAATGTGAAGAAAATTTTTACATTCTGCCATTTGCCGAGAATAAATCAAAAGGCCAATTGATATGGGAGAACATTATTGATACAAATAGAAAATATCAGTTTACGCAAGATTTCAAAGAAATACCCAAAGAACACAGGAAGTTAATAAACATTAAAAAACAGTCTAGTGTAAATAAAATACACAGTTATTCAACTGTTGAGAGTTATAACCTAATTGCATCAACATTGAATGAAGATTTATCCTGCTTTGATTTGTATCGATCTGATCTGAAATCTAATACCACTTCAGCAAGCGTAGACAATGAAGACATGATGTCTCTGACCTTTGAGATCGACGATTTTAATAACCATGAATGTATGGCACCCATATGTGGACTTATCACCCACATGATATCAACAAACATTTTCAATTTACCAAATGATGGTGATAATATATCGATGCCAAAGTGGATGCAGTATTTTCATTCGTCTCTGAGTTCTGCAACGGTATACAATGTGAAGTTTTTTATGGTCAAAATTATTATAAATTTACAGAAGGTGTTTAAGCCATATGGAAAATCCTTTATCGATCCACTGTTGAAGTTTCTCATTCTACACTTCCAAACTTATCGCATTATGAATTATGTGATCAAGGATATCCTAATTTTGCTAGTGGACTGGCAGAGTATAGCTATTCCATCCAGAAATGGTGAAAAACGCTTAGCTCAGAATTTGTTGGAATTGATAATAAAAAATGCGGATAGTCATCAAAGACACATATACAAATACAATATTGAATTAATCAGCATGATTATTGAAGCATGGCAATCTTGTTTAGATGTTCCTGAAAATATTCTTCGTATTTCAGAAACATCCCCTAAATTTAAAGTTCGAATGATCCTGATTTTTCTGTACAACAAGAAACAAGAATCATTAGCATCGAGATCTGAGATTTTGATATACTTGAACGAGTTATTAGAAAACCAGGACGAAGAAATTGTTTTACACGTGTGCAACGCATTCGGATTAATTCTAGATTATTTTGAATCTATCGATGAGAATGAGAAAAAAGGTCAGATCATCAGTAATATACAAAGTTCAATAATCCATAAATCACATGAAAATCATAACAAATATGTCAAATGTATCCACGCAATACATAATTTCTATCCAAATATTATTAATTATTGTTTTCAAAACTTGACATCCCACTTTTTCAAAGTTGACGTATCTAATAAAGGAAAATGTCTTGAGCTAATTTTATCAGCCCTGCCAAAGTTCACTGAAACAGAAATCATGACAGAGTTAGGATCCATGAAGTTTCAAGATATCCTAAAAAATAAAATCGAAACCTGTCAAAACGTTGCTCTCAGAATGGTTGGAAAAATGCTGGATATTCTAAGTCCATCAAACTACTTGCCAATGGCTCGATTAATAGTTCCATATTCAAGAAATGATTCTACAGAGCAGAGAGAAATAGTTATGAACATTTTTATAGCTATATATAAAAAGTACAACGATAATATTGAAGACAATAACGCAGTGATGGAGTTGAAAGCTTTAAGCCAACGCACCTTAATGATGGGACTGTTGGACCCAAATGAGACCTTACAGAAGAAACTTTTACAATTTTGGTCGGAAGATGGAAATGTACCAGACAAGTGCAATGAAAGGATGCTACAAATATTCAATATGTATGATATCGACCTGGAATCAACGTATTTACCAATTGTATCATTGTTAATGTTGCATCTTGTTAGTAAAGACCCTGGATTTGAAAAGAAGATGTTTGAACCTTTAAGCAACTGCAGATTCGAAGATTATCAAGTGACGATACCACGACGCTCAGAGCACACCGGATTAATAGTACCACTATTTACGTCATCTTTCGTTAACCGTATCAGCCAATATTATTCACAGTCGAATCCAATATTTACTCGTTTTAATCAATCTTTGAATCAAAGTTTATTTCTACTAGCTTCGCAATCCTTACAGTTTAAGCAAACTGTAGGTGAAGATGGATCTTTTTCTAATCCCTTTGGCGGAACTCCGAATAACGAATTGACTGACTCAAGAACAGATGTTGAAAGAATTCCACCACCTTCGAAAAATATAAAGTCTCGAAGGTTCTTACAAAACACCACGTATGCAAACCACAATTTTCGGCAGGTACCAAGTACAAAAGATTCGCACCGAAACGAAAGGTTGAAGGGCGAAATAGATAACCAGCAGGGTAGCATCAAAATGTACAGGTAAGCAGGATCTGCGTAGAAGTAATAACATTTGTAATTCCTTCCAGCATATAAAATATGGGGTAAAGTAAGGAGGGATGCCGAACTTTTCAGAAGAAGTTCGTAATTCTAACGAAAATAAATATAAAAATACTACTGAATTCGTGAATATTTTCTGAACTACAACTTATTATTGAGAACCATTGAAATAACTTTCATTTCAATATAAAATGTGAGGTAAGAAACAGTCAAAAGCGGCATCTCATGCAGACCTCGTGGACAGGTAGTTTCCCACGTTAATAGCGCCAGTACTATCTACCATTATAATTGATCATGACCTCCACTCCCTCTTTAGAAGCCAATCGGTATGATGTCAAGTACTCTAGGCAATCCTTTAACTTGGTTATGACACCAAGGTCTGTCACACCACAGTCCAATCTTTTATTTATCGATCCCTGCTTCCATTTCACTGTTGATTGGGTGAGGCAGGAAGTTGAGTTTGAGTAATCCATCCCCCAAACGTAGTTGCTCAAGCTATCTATTAATCCAATCCTACTTTTCTTGTGTAAAGCATTCTTCCTCCGCTGCAAAATGGATCGCTCAACGTACAGCTCACTCCTTCGTAAAACATACTCTTTGGCGCATTTACCGTTTTCCTGAATTGCCATTGCAATATTTTCGGCTTGACGTGTTACCCGACCTGTTATCGATTTTACAACTTTTTCCCGCTAGTTTTAGGAACAATTAGTTCACGACTTTAAAGATAAATGCGATTATACACATATTATAATAGAAGTCTCTGTCTCTGAAAAAAGTTTTCCAAATTTTTTAGGATCGTTCTTGTTACAGTCTATCATAGTCTTGTAATATTCTTTTTCTTTTTCCATATCAATTTAACTGTTGCATTTCTTTCATTTTAAACTGTTTCCAGTTATCATCCGTTCCCTCATGAATTGCTTCTCTGTATGCATTATGCCTTTTATCTGCCGCCCTTCTTATCTAACAGGTGTACCACCTGTAATTGCAGGTTTGTATTTGCAAATACAAGATCTATAGTTTCCGGCTATCCTGCGTTATTTTCATTGGCTCGTTTACGTACTGTTTCATCCCTAAGTTTAACATTTCTAATATTAATTGTTAACCACAGTTTGAGGACCGTAGGAACTTAATCAAACTGTGACAATCGCGATAACTGTGACATTGACAGGGGTTTTAATATAAACGTACTCCGTACGTGATATTTTGGGGAGACAAAACCAAATATATCTTTTCAACTCCGTATAATTGCACACAATGGAAATACACCACATGCGGCATTTCTCTCTACTCTACCCTATATTATAAATCAATTCTTTACCTTGTATCGGAAATTCATCAATATTTCATTCATATTACAGAAAATATAGGATCGGGGATTTTCCAGACACTGAAATTACACATTCCAGTTTAATAAAACCATTGCAAGAATTAGTCAAGAATGATCAAATCATTGCCAAAGATTTAACAGTGGCATTATTTTGTTCGATGTTGAAAGAAATGTCGGTGGATCAAAAAAAGGCATTTCTTCAAAAACTTTCTCCAAGTTTGGAAGGCATTCTCGAAAATAGCCAGAGTTCTAAACCTCTTATTGCAACTATATTCGAAATAGTATTGAATTTGGATGAAATTCAGGTGAATCCGAATTTGATAGCTAGAGTATCAAAGTCTTCTGGACTATTACCTCTGGGTGCACTTCTGTTGGAAGAAAAAATTATTCTTGGCGACATGCAAGAAAAAACAGAACCTATACCGAAAAGATCCAAATATGAAGTTCAAATTTGTGATGCAGAGAACGACTGGCTGCAATTAGCAAGTATATACAAATGTATGAATGATTATGACATCGTACAGAGTATATTCGGATGTGAGAAATTTGGAAAAGAATTACAGGTAATCAAAATTAATTATTAAATTGATTCTTAGACTTTTTCTAAGAATCTTACGTATTAAAAAGTTCAAATAATTAATTTGTATTGTGCAGCATTCCTGTACAAACTGTTTATCGTATAATTATGTAACATGTATTCATCTGAAACAAAAATAAGTATTTTAAGACATTTTGTCTCATAAGCCTTTTCTAAGGATATTAACCTCAGGTTTGCTTTATTATCGATCTGAGAGTGATAGAAATTCTAATAGTAGTCAAATCCGTCTGGCGAGACTGCGATGAGAGCATAACTCTCACGTTTTCTCGACGATTAAGAGAATCTTATTGAAAAAGAGTATATTTTTTCTTAATTGTTTCAAGAAATTGAATGAGCCGTAGGCAATTCCAAAGTAATCTAAATTATACGTCACGTCTCGATTAATAATACCTCGTTTATGATAAGTGACTTAACCTAAGACTCAGTTTCCACGACAACGCTATACACTGCCATCTAGCGCGAAAGTTGGGTCCACTTCTGTTTACACGAATGCTGATCGGGAGTCCAGTACAGGTTAGGGTATGTAAGCTTGTATTTAGGAAGGTATAGAGCAGCCATTCTGCCCCGGTTACCCAAGATTCCTTGCGTGGCGGGAATCCCGTGTCATTTGTAGGAGACGACACCGTTGTTTACCCACCAAACTGTCAGCTGCGAGTTCAAAAACTATCAACCATTTGATAAAAACGGAAATGTGTTTTTTTTTTTACTAAATTTTATGAATGCACTTCGTAAAGAATGCATTGAAAACTCAGCAACTTTCAAAAAAAAAGTAGTTGAGGTAGGGGAAGACAGTTTCCAGAGTCATCTTGCGGTAGAAATCTTAACACTAGTGATCTCGGATGATCAAAGCCGCGCATTGTATCTTGGGTACTTGGGGCATTTATCCATACCTTCCTATATATTACGGTAGGGTATGCGAAAAAGAGATCTGACTAGGCACGAGGTAAGCCTTCTGAGAAGTGTTTACAGCACGTGACCTTTATGCCACCTAAATGACTTAGGTCAAATTGGAAGCATAGCCTACGGCCTAAGTGATGGACTTAAATTAGCTCAATAACTAATGTGCTTAATCAGCTGCACTTTGTACATATTTAATCTATCAATGAATATAATTGTTCTGTTTTTTTCACTAATAAATTTAACGCCCCTTCGCTCCTGCCAAAATAATTTGAAAAGACGAAGTTTGTATATTACTAACTTAGATACTGGAAAATGCTATCCATTTCTCTTGAAACCAGACATTTTTATAAATCAGTTCAATTTTGAAATTTTTGCGATGATAGAGGCAATTTTAAATACACTAGAACTCCATTCGTAGCAACTTTGGTTATTCGACATCCGTGGTGAATCAAATTTCTTTAAAAAACCATCATGCAAATATTACAGCGTAAACGTGACTTCACTTTGACATGAGAAGTCAGTTTCCATTTTAAGTCTAGACACGATCTGATGAATTACACAGGCTGACTTTTACTTTACATTCTGTGCCACAAAAAATTTCGAATTAAATGATAATTGTTAATTGGTACAGTGTGGTTGAGTTCATACGAAGTGCTCCATACAATTCTAGTCTATCTAAAAATAGATTGTGTTTTTCCTATCCGTTTCAAGATACAGTTTTCACATTTCAGGAAGCATCTTTGGCCCAAGCTGCTGGCAACTGGAGCACAGCAAGGATTTTTTATGAAAACGCTTTTGATATAAATGAAGGTCTGGTTAGAAGCTATTGCCAAGAATCATTATTCACATGTCTAGCGTATCTTTCGGATTGGGGAAAAATTAATCAACTTATCGAAATAGAACTGGGTGGAAATTTCGATGCCCTTTGGCACGGGAGAATAAACGAAAATTGGATGGCTTCTTGGGCATTGCAAGCACAGATCCATAAAATGGTAGAAAATGATCATAGCGACGCTTTTGCAAATTCTTTGACAGATTGGGTGAATACCAAGGACAAATTGGTTCAATTAAAAAAGTCTTACGGCGAAGAAACAGCAATATTTTATATCGCTCAAAATCCAGAATTTTCGGAGAACTGCTTGACGCATGCTTTAGAGAACTTAAGAGAGCAATGGCAACACTTAAATCCACTGTATTACGAACACAAGATAACTAACTATCTCAAATTGCGAGGGTTGAGTGACATAAAAACGTATCTAAAATGCATCAAAGACAAAAAACAGCTCACCCAAAATGTACAATACATACTTACCGCTTGGAATAACAACATGCCATCAAATCAGGATAACCTACTGCTGTGGGACAAACATATTGCTTACAGATTATATTTTCTTGGGTTATTAAAACAACTGTTCGAAGCTCAAGAATCAAATGAAACAAATCAAACGCTTGAAAAATTGAATAATGCAATTGTCAAACATTGCTTAAATGTCGTAAATGCAGCATACAGTCAGTGCAATAGGAATTTCATGAAGAAATATTTAAAACAATCCGAACCATTCCAAACAGATGACAATTCAAGCCTTCACAAGGAATGGCAGTGTACACTAGCGATTTATAAATATCTGTGCTATTTAGATTATAAAACCCCAGAGAAGAAAGTCGAAGCTTTTGTTAATTCTTGGGAAGTATTACATAAACTCGATACTGACAATTGCTGTGATGCAAAAGTGCAAATAGATATCAGACAGCATATCAGCAGCCTGGTGATTGAGCTGCAAAAGTTAATAATCAAAGATGAACCGATCGGTAAAATTTTACTGGGAAACCTACAAAAATTGGAGTATCTACCTATCGTGTGCGAAAAAGAGAATATTGTCAAACAGTTGAGTGATTACTGTTTGAATAACATGAAAAAATGTTACGACTTGGCTGATGCCAAACACAAAGCAAAGTGCTATTTAACAGTTTCTGTGTATTGTCATTCTGTTGGTAGTTATTCCGGAGGTACGCTGGAACTGTCTGAAGAATTTGTGCACTCAACTCTCAGCGCAATGAGCTATGGTTCGCTTGAAGCCAGTCAATACTTTCCGTGTTTGCTGAATCTAGACTATTCCCAAAACTCTAATCTAAAACAAATATTTGAGTGTGTAAGTGCGAAAGTCGAGACATGGATGTTTCTCAAATGGCAAGCGCAAGTGTTGTCATATGTTGGAACACCTATATGTTCGCTTATTACTCCTTTATTATTGAGACTTGCCGAAATGTATCCCAATTCCTTTATTTACACTTTTCGAATGGCAAAAAAAATGAACAAATCTTCTCTGAATGATCCAATCATTGATAAGTTGACTCAAATTCTCTCGGGAAACAATGACTTGGAATTAATTCTGGAAGCCATGGAATACGTTGTACAACCCGAGCTATACTTAAAGCAGCATTTGATTGAATTGAAAGTCAACATTATGAAAATCGATGTTAATGTGGCAATAAATAATTTATTATCTACGATTTATCCAACCATAAAAGACTCCAACAAAACTTTGCTCCGGGGAGATGTCTACAAGGTCATAGCTGGATTTGAAAAAAAAATAAAGGAACTTCCACAAAAGGATGGTCAAGAATTGTCGTTACAGATTAAACGGATAATGAAAGACTTGGACAAAATGCTTGAGTATCGTATAAAAAGTACCTGTAAGGTACCGCTCAGATCTTACAGCCCATTATTGCATGCATTTAATGGAGAGAACGTCGAAATCCCAGGACAGTATGCTGATGATAGAAGACCTACGCCTCAATACCATACACGAATTGTAAAGATAAATCCCGAAGTGACAATTTTGACATCACTCCGTAAACCGATCAAGATTAGTATACTAGGTAACAATGGAAAGAATTTCGACTTTCTCGTTAAATTTGGTGAAGATCTAAGAACAGACGAAAGAATAGAGCAACTATTTATGTTGATGAACAAAATTTTACAAACAGACACAGCTTGTAGGCAACGTCAGTTATCTATTAAGACTTACCTACCGTTTCCCTTGACCGGTTTGCTTGGACTGATTCAATGGGTCAAAACAACCAGCTCGTTGAACGAGATTATTGACGCGGTACTAACGGACCATCAAAGAACAGAACGAGAAAAAATTCGGAGGTCCTACGAAGAATGGATGAGTGATCCTCGTAGTAAAAAATACAGCAGACAGGAAGTTACAGAAAAATTTAATTACTACAAAAACAGAATTGACTGGGACATCCTCCGGAATGCATTCAAAAGATTGAGTTCGTCATCTGAGACTTTTTTCGCACTGCGTTACAACTTCATCACTTCTTATGCAACAATGTGCATCGCTCAATGGATCTTGGGAATTGGTGATAGAAACCTATCTAACACTTTGATATCTTGTGCGTCAGGAAAAGCATTAGGCATCGATTTTGGATATAGTTTTGATGCTGCAGTAGATTCATCAGTACCAGAACTAATGCCATTCAGATTGACTCCTCAAATTCTTGGGCTTTTACAACCATTCAATGAAAACGGATTATTAAAAATTACAATGATGAATGTTTTACGGGCATTAAAATACGGAAAAGACCCACTTCTTGCGTGCATGGATATTTTCATAAAAGAACCATCGTTGAATTGGTTGGCAAGGCAGAAAACACAGGATAAAGAATATACAGAT
Source organism: Diprion similis (assembly GCF_021155765.1). NCBI lineage: Eukaryota > Metazoa > Arthropoda > Insecta > Hymenoptera > Diprionidae > Diprion > Diprion similis. The sequence continues at coordinate 8,747,812 of NC_060111.1, read as the reverse complement.
TCAGGTTTGTATATTACATATCTGACGTTATAATCGGATTTATAGTAGTCGCTTGATGGTGTTGGATTTTGTGAAAATTTTTGACGAATCGCTTACCATGATGTATAATAACATATTCACTGCAAATAGTTTTTCTGTGTACGAGCAGCCTTTGGTTAACATTTACCTATAAGAAAATTCTACATTCTCATATTTTCTAATACAGTTCCCCCGATCATTAATATTATTAGACTACGTTATACTGTCTTCTGCTTCTTCATTAGTTTTTACAGCACATATACCTATTACGTCATGAGTTATTTATTATTTTGCGATTCCTAATTTTCCAAGCCTTACCAGTGATCTCGAAATTTTCACAAAATTAAGTAACGATTTAAACAGATAAATATTATGGTACACGTGTATCGCTTTATGTACGTATAAGACTTCTCTGAAAGAGCAGTCTTCTTTTAGATGTCACGTGGTACCCAAAGAAGAAGATAAGCATCGTGATGGATAAATTAAATGGAGTTAAACCATCTAAGCTTACTCTCCTACAGATAAAGGAGCGATATGGGACTACAGAATATTTTAACGAATACATTGATATTGTAAATGGTACTGACAATGGTTTGCAAACAAGAGTACGATCGAAGAAGGATGATGAAAATTTGAACATCGAGAAACAGGTCATTTTATTATTATTACATTATTTACTGTAGTTGAAACTGAAAAACAATGTATGACGTGGGAAACATTTCAGGTCGAATGCTTATTGGACCAGGCCACGGATCCTAATATCTTGGCTCGTACATTTTATGGTTGGGAACCGTGGATGTGATTGATTTACTGCATACCTCATTGCGTATTTTGCGACTGCCTGAACCCCTTTATCTGCGTTGAGAAAAAGTTGCAGACCTTTAGGGAAACAAAAGCAGGTTGTTTTTCAACCCGCTTCAGTTTGTTATGAATGTACCACAGGTCGCTGGGTACTGTTAACAAAGATCCAGGCATAGATGTTGAAAAACTTGACTATTGTCAATATGTCATTTACATACGAAAATCATGTTTTCGTTCATGTAATCGACCTTATTATAGGCTACTACAGATTAATACTTTAATATTGAATGCGACAAGAAATTTGTTCTTGGTTTTATATTCAGATGTATCTAGAAAATAAATATAACGATCGCAAGAAGGTTTTTGCTCTTGAGTATGTGACAGAGTTTGGGGAAGTACAACCCTTCTGAGTTGAAGGCCTGTCACCCGCCTTTTTTCCACTCCCAGGTAGTCGGGGAGATTTTCCTAGCATACCGGTGGGTGCTTCTGGTGCTCAATCTCCATTGTTTTGAAACCCTTTCTAATCATGCTCTTTCCTTGTACGTTAGGCATTCGGCGATTTTACCGATGCATTCCAGCGGCAGCGTCGGTCCCTCTTTCAATGTTACTCCGGGCAAAGGGTCGTTTTCAAAACTTAGCATCTTGTGGCGCGTCGCAGCGGGTAACGTGTTTGCCTCCTCCCACTTGTCTCCGAACTTGGTGGTGAGTTTCCGTTTATGCAGTTTCACAGTTCCTATTCCTTGCAGCGCCCGAGTTGCCTCTTCTTCCGTAGCAAAGTTAATGAAGGCTTTGTTCCGCTTTCATCGTCCTGGTATAACTACGATGGCTCCTGGATGGTGATCGGCGAATAGCCTCCTCAGGTGTTTTGGCTTGACGTTTAGGACCAGCCCGCTGGCAAACAGCCTCCTCAATGATCTGGGTTTTTGCTCGCTTGCCTCAACCCCCATGCACGTACTCGCGCTGGTGCTGCCCATCGTGTTATCTGTTGAGTTATATAAATTTCCGGACAATTTGTTTTGAAAAATAGGCACTCGCACTATCATCACTACTCTTCCGGCATGGTGTTCATTGTCGATGGTAGCGATTTTAGCCAACTCCCGTGGTTTGAGTTCATGGTGTGCTGTTGGAAGTTTGAGTTTATCCTGTATTTCTGTGATTTCATCGTATACTTCTTTCAATTGTACTGGATTTAGCAATGACTTATGGATTTTTCCCTGCCCAGCCAGCTCTATTGCTTCTATCACTTCCTCTATCCGCTTAATACAATTCCTGAGGGATTCATCTATTTGCGTGACGTATGTCCACATTTCCAGCTCGAATTTTTCCTATTCTACCTTCTTGTTTAGCTGCTTCATGGAAACTATCAACTGGTTTGTTTTATCCCTATTCTTATTCATCTCATCCAGGTTCGCGTTCGTTTTCCTGTACACTTCGTGAAACTCGCTCGCAACTATGTATGTTTGATTTTTTCTAAACTCTGGTTAATTCACATAAGCTCCTGTAGATTGTGTTAATTTCAGAATTTAATTATTCCTCCTCATCTTCAGTCCATTCATCAGTCGACCAACCATTTTCCGAGTCTGTGACGTATCCAAGGTTTCGGAGAAAGTGGGGCGGCAGGACTTATAATATACTTGATAAATCTGTAACCCAAGAGAAGTTTTCACTTATTAAAATGATGGACATAGAAAAAGGGTGGAAGAAGCTAGAATTTTATTTGAATGTAGTGCTACTGTTATGGTCTGGGTTGACTGATGACCAAACCACTTCCAAAAATATAACGCTTGGCTCGGACTAGTTCTCCCGAATGGTGAATTATTTGAATTTCGATGTCGTTTTCCCTCTTGGTTGAACCGACTTTGATAGTAAAATGGTCACTTACCTTTAGCTGGTGACTGTTGATTCGGGCTATGTGGGTGGCTCTGCGTGTTCGGCCGGTGGTGAGATCGGTATAAAATTACTGATCGTTTAACTCATATTATGCGTTGAAGGTAATTAATTGTTTAACTCGTGATGTAGGTTTAACACACGAATATTTGTTTATTCAATTTAGGTTTAACACACGAGTATTTGTTTATTCAATTTAAGTTTAAAGAAAATGCTTATAATGGTTTTGATTATAAAAAGATGAAAGATTTAAATGTAAAGTCACGGAATTCCCTTTTTGCACTTTGGTTTGTTGAAATAAATAAAATAAAAGACCTTTTGAATTTCTAACAGATTCTCTGGCCTGATTGATCCGTCTAAAACTGAGAGAACGATTTCTTGTTGAAGACTGTTAATAACTGAGAAGATATATTAGAAAAATGAAGCCTGAGAATGAGACTTGAGAAAATGAGAATTGCGAATGAGCAATGAGCAATGAACGTCTTGAAAAAAAACTGAGAGCTGCTTCTTCTTGTTGAAGACTGGCTAACGACTATGTCACGACTGCTTGACGAAACGGTAACGACTGCTTGACGAAAATGTAATGACTGGTTGACGAAACGGTAACGACAGACTGTTTAGAAAACTAAGAATTGAGAATTGAGAGAAACTACTTCCTGATTGGTTCCCAGCATCTTTGAGAGAGCTGCCCAATAAGGAAGTCTTGATAATATTTTGAGTTTTCCATTCGCCCTTAACTACCCCCGCCCTTTCGGTACGGTGTAGCATGCAAAACTATCTTAACTAATCCCGCCTCTTCCATGAGTGCGGGTGGGAATTGCCGTGCTTGTTTTGGTACATTGGTAAAAATATCCTATTGTATGTTCAGGACGACCCTGTCCAAACAGACACTTCAAAGATGGCTATATGGATTTTAATCCGTTGCATGTGCTTGCCTGATTCTGCATACCTAGAAATATCGAGAAGCGATTTCCGGCCATCTGGTTACTCTTAGAGAGTTTGTATATACTAGTCTGTTTAGGTAAGGATTATCCCGTAACATTATTTAATGAGTAAGATTATTATAAGCTGAGTGTGGTTATTTGCCAGAGCCGTAAAAAGTGATAAAGAAAGCCGTATGCATACAATGCATACGGAGACTCAAAAATAGAAAATATAAATGAATTGAATCGTAAACTGAAAAGTAATCAAAGTAAAACTAATGAGTAGGAGTAGAGGGCATCGAGGATGTGACACAATTCCTGACTGATTCATCTGTTTGCGTGACGTATGTCCACATTTCCAGCTCGAATTTTTCCGATTCTACCTTCTTGTCTAGCTGCTTCATGGAAACTATCAACTGGTTTGTTTTATCCCTATTCTTATTCATCTCATCCAGGTTCGCGTTCGGTTTCCTGTACACTTCGTGAAGCTCGCTCGCAACTATGTATGTTTGATTTTTTCTAAACTTTGGTTAATTTACAGAAGCTCCTGTAGATTGTGTTAATTTCAGAATTTAAATATTCCTCGCGTGAGGAGTGACTTTGGGGCGCGTTTCCCTTCTCCCGCCACCCTTCGCCTAGGAGCGATTTTCGTTTAGAAGCTTCTATTATATGTCACGCCAACCCCTTCCCCGCTACCCCCTTATCCACAAGAGTTTCTCAGGTATCGTTCCTCTACCCCGCGACCCACTGGCCAGCAAAACCGATTCCGGGTCTTTATGCGACGGCTGCTGGGTTTACCCTGGTTCACGAGACGGACTTCTTCCTCTTACCCTCATACCCTTGGTCGCGAGACAGACTCTGGTGCTACGAACCTCTCTACCCGCTACCTCTGACCACGAAGTGAACTCTGCGTCTTGGACGTCTGGGGACGCAACCACCTCCTTCTTTGCCCCGATGATGGTTACCCAGACTCTCTGTCTACGAGGATCCGGATGGATAAGGAAACGGAACTTACAGACGACACGATGGCGTATACAAATAAAAACTTTTCACAGATTTGTTCAGGTAATGTTAATGTTGTTCAGGTTACGGTTCCGACCAGCCAGTCGGCTGTGGCAGCCATCTGCGATGTCTGGATATTCAGGTCCAGCAGGTTCTGGTAAATATCGCTGAACTCGGGTCTCAGGACGTGTGTTTGTTTTTCAATTATCATGGTTATCTGCTTCTGTCCTTCTTATATAAACTCCACGTCTGTTTCTGTGAGAAATCCGAACAAGGTATGCCCTTGTTACGTGGGAGGGTAGACGTGTGAAGAGCGATAAAAGTTTACGACTATTAAAGATGATAATCAATTATGCACCCACGTAACAGCACTGAATAAAAATTTAAAACTAAGAAAGACCTACCTTTCGGTACGCCGGTATTTGTAGGATCGTGTTGCTATAGTTCTATACAGGTCTGTGAGGTTGGTTTAAATAGGTTGAGGCTAATTTATAATAATGATCATTGAATCCTGAAATTGGGAAAAGTGGTCGTTCGTAATAAACGGTTTATATGATTTAACTGGTAAAAGATAAAATATATTCTTCAAACGATTTATGAAATGATGATGGTTGAAGCTATATAAAGATTACATATAATTTGTTATTATAACATAAAATGATAAACTAAGGCCACGAACATCTATAATGAACGCGCATTAAATCTAGCTGGTCGTTCTAATGATATGTATCTCTCTTTTTAGATTCGTGCATTCTCAAGTTGATTTACGAAATATATTATGTTCCGCTGAATTCCGGAAACACACACACTTGCTTGTCTATTAATAAGGTCCTAATCGAGTATGGTATCGTCAGGAGAGTAACTCTGCGGTGTGTCCAGGAGGATCCACGAACGATAACCTTGTTTCGACAGATCCTGTGCGTGTGGTTCCGTCGATCAGATTGAACATATATACTTATTCATATACTTTTAATTTAAGCGAAAAACACATATGATAATATATGGTTTCTACTTAACTAAGCAAGGTGATAGGGGCCGAGCTGAAAGCCGGAGAATAGCTCTCGAAATACCTAAACGATATGGACTTCTAGCTAGGCACCAATTCTATTGTTTAATTTAATTATCGAATTTATATAATAAGGTCGTGGTGAACAATCAGTGGTACTTTAAGGAAGTGGCTAGTGAAGCTTGCCACCAAAACATGAGTTAGTGAAAAAGACAATTTTTGCTTTGGCTAGAGAAGCTAGCCAATAAACAGAATGCTAATTACCGATAGGCAATATTTGTATAAGAATATAAATTGATCAAATTGGTGAAAATCTAGATTCGGTTGATGTTGGAGTGAACTGTTCGAATTGACTTAGCTTTTGATGAGTCGTCCGTCGGGATTGCGTGCCGTCGGATCGTGTCGGTCAGGGTCTGAGTAATCTGGACCTAAGCCTTACCTCGAGTCGTACGGATAGATGGATTACGTATGGATGTTGAAGCCCGAGATCAGCCACCAAAACAGGCTTAGGGGTTGGAGATCGTAGGTTCGGATTACAGTCACCTAAGCAGTATGTTAAATTTGAATCAATTAAAGTTGCCGAAGGTAGCTATTGGTTAACACTGTTCAAAAGTTATGTAATGTTGAAATATAATTTGAAGGAAGAGTCGAATGTTTGTAACTTATTATTATTGATCACTTAAAATTACCTGATCGGGTAGAATCAGGGCAGAACTTGATTTGATCTTTATTTAAGGAAATGAATATCATAAAAATGTCTATTCGCGAAAATAAGAGAGTCAGTACAGAACAGGAAAGAATTTGAAATAAGGTGATAGTAAGTCTTTGCAATTCACAATACAAATTGAAAGCTTGAAGTTGACGAATTAGCACGGTACTTTAGGCCGGTCACAATGAAGATTTTCCGAACACTACTATCGACCAGAAGGGCTAATACGGGTTGACGTCCACGCACCTCGTGACTTGACAGACGAAAGACATGGCTTCTTGGGCCTGACGGTCCAAGAGCCTTCGGTGCAACTAAGTTACAGCGGTAATTAGCCAATGAGATGCTAGGGCGACCTCCCGGTGCCAGAATCGGCATGGTCAGCGTCACTCCGGGCCTGACTCGAGTGCTCCAACGGTGTTCCAACGATTCTCAATCTCTTCGGTTACATACTATAATTATGAGCGAAAGATATTTAGGTGTAATTCTCACACATTCGTCCATACATCTTAATAAACAACCTATTTTAATTTGGTACATATTGTATGTATGGTTTAGCCTAATTATTGATGATAATTTTGACTTAAAAAGAAGAGATACTTTTGGGCTGAGTGCCAGTGCGATTCATGTCAGCATTTCATACTTCAGTTCTTGGTACTGCTAATTATGATGCAAAGTTAAACCTAATACGAGGAGCTGTACGTGACCTTTTCTAGGAGGGGTGGAACTCGCCGGTTAAAGCAATATGATATTTAACGTTATAATCATCGAAAAGAAACTCTCAAGCACTGTAGGTGTTGAGTAAAATGAAACAATTCTTTGGTTATGTTTTAATTTTAAAAAAGGTTCGCCGAGGCGGTACGTCGGGGCGTAACACCATACACTTCCGACGAAACCGAAAGGTGCTAAGCGTCTCTGCCTTTGGGTCGTGTTTATGATTAAGAATAATCAAAATTACTCCCACGTAACGGCAATGAATAAAAATTAAAACCAAGAAAAGACCTACCTTTCGATAAGCCGGTATTTGTAGGATCGTGTTGATATAGTCCAGTACAGGTCTGTGAGAGTTGTTTAAATGGTTGAGGCTAATTATAACTAAATAAAAATGGGAAAGGTCCTCGTTTAAAATAAATGAGTATTTGTGTGATTTAACTGGTAAAAGATAACATATATTCTCCAAACGATCGGTTAAAGAAATGGTCGATAACAAATGAATTATGTATAAAGAACCTAAAAGTGAACAATGAAATTTATAATGTGGTTGAACTGATATGTGAGGCTCACGAACGAATTTATATTCAAATGCAGTGAAGCTGCAGAACTAACTAAATACGAACGTTTACGTGGTCCGTGAAAACGTTTAATTTAAAAGCTAATCCAATGTTAATATTAGATCGTATAATTAATGAGTACCAAGAACATCTATCCTGAACGATGAATATATCTAGATGATCGTTATAATTTTATATTTGTATCTCCCTTTGTAGATGTATAAAGTCTTATATTAACATGCCAATTATTACTATACTCAATTGGTCCGCGGAAGCACACGCTATTCGGAATATTATTATTAATTGGGAAATAACTATTAAGGTTGAGTCGGAAGAATCACTCTCGGAATGTGCAGGAGCACACGGACGACAGCCTTGTGTACAAAATTATATGAGCGTGCTTCCGCCGATCAATACATACAGGTTTATTAAATCTCATGATAAAAACTCGTGATCAATTATAATTTTGAATAATTCATGCACTGGGGCCGAGCTGAAGACTGGAGAATCACTTTTGGAATACCCAAAAGATATCTTCTGCAGCTAGGCGCCAAATATAATGTTATATCTTGTACGGAAGTTCTTAGAAAACAATATGTTTTGTTCTGACAATGGCTAGTGAAGCTTGCTATCTATTATATATCAACCAATTTCATATGTTACTTGTGTAACGACCTACTTGTCGGTTATTCCCGAGCGGTAAGGAATAGCCTCTTGGTTCTACTCCGCTTTTACACTATTATAGTAACCGGGGATGTAGTGAGTATTGACGATTCTGTTTATAAAGCGCACGTAACACTTGTCTTTATAAAAAGGTAATTTTTATAATTTGGTGAAAATGAGAATTTGAATAATGTCGGAGAACACTGCTCGAATTGACTTATCTTTAGATGTTTCGTTCGACGAGATTGAAAGCCGTCGGGTCGTATAAGTCAGCGTCAATGGTAATCTGGAGCAGAGCCTCACCTCGGATTCGTATGAGTTGTCGGAATTTAGACGGATGTAGTTGCTTCTTGCAGCACGTTGAATTTGGTATTTGGATTGATTAAGTGGCCGAAATAGTTTATTGTCCGAAATACTTGGTTTTCTCTTATTCGTTTGATTGCGGAATTTGGAAAAGTTATTTAATCGCACTAATAACGTAATTTATCGTGAAAGTAATCATTATTGTTTAAAGTCTAACACTCAAAGTTACCTGATTCGGTTTGAACCAGGGCAGAACTTGATTTCTATGATGGAAATGGAATACAATAAAAATGTCTATTCGCGAAATAATTAGAATAGGGTAAAGTCGGGATAGATGCCCCACCTAACGGGGATGTATTTTAAAAAACCACATATTTTATGAAAAAATCTTTTTATTGCACAAAGTTACTTTATAAAGCTTTGGTAATATTTGGACACGAACACAATTTTTTTTTTTCGACTTAATCATAATGAGAATTGCGATAAATGAACATAATGTTTTGGCCATCTCACCCCAAGGGTATGGGTGAGATGCCCCACAAGGGAGAGATGGTCTCTTTGTGTAATTTACGTGAAAAATGAATAAAAACAATGTTTCATTTACGTGTTACACCTTTTTGAGCTCGCTTTTCTTTTTTTCCACATTTATTGCACCTATCAAAATACATCGTACAGTTTTCATGCATCCAGTTTTCACAACCAATGCACTGCAACCAGTCTACCTTCTCTTTTGTATCGCGGTAATTTTCAAGGCATTCGATACAGTAATCTTCATAAGAATTCAGAGAATCAGACAATTTTTCTTCAGAATCGCTTTCGTCTAGTGGGATTTTTTCTTTTTTTTCACACTTTCTTTACTTCTCGATATTTTCTGCCCTTTCTGGGCTTTATTTTTGGCAACCTTAGTTTCGTTTTTCACGGGATTTATTTTTATTTTCTTCATTTTGGTACTGCAGTCACTTGAAGAATCTGACAATTCTGCATCAAAATCGCTTTCATCCACAAAAAAATTTCGTTCGGTGTTTCTTGTTTTTGCTGCCCGCGTTTTTATTTTCAATCCTTTTTTTTCTTTGACAGGCTTATTTCCGGCGTTTTTGTTCTCTTTTTCCTGAAGCTTCATTCGTTTTTTATCTATTGCAGTCGGCGTGGTCAGGAGTGCTGCGGACTGTTTGCGTTTTTTATTTAACGGTAGGGGGATTTTTGGTATTGGGCGGATTTCCATCAAGTGTTTTGTCGGTGTTTCTGGTTCGTTTTGGGCTTTAGGGAAAGCCAAGGGGACTGCTTTCAGTCCAGATACAGGGCTAAGAATGCTGGATGGTCCCGCAGTAGGTTCGACCTCTGATCCACTTTCTTCCACTGTTGAAATCGATTCAAAATCGGGTTCAAGACGATTATCGGTACGTTTGGAAACATCAGAAATTGCGAAAAAATGATCAGGTATCGCTGTTCTATCAAACGGATAAATTCCCGTTGCTCGAAACCCAGAAATTCCTGTCTGAACAGAAGTTGCTTTGATCCACGCTGTTCCAATAAGTGATCCTGCTTGCAGTCTTGTTATTCTTCTGTTCTGATGATGCAGCATCCAATTTGCGGTTGCTTGTTTAAAATAATCTTTTAGTGGCTTGAAAAAAGCTCTGTCTAAAGGCTGTAAGGCTTGAGTAGTATGGCTAGGTAAGCACAGAAGGAGTATGTCGTTGACATCCGCAAACTCGAGCATTATCCAATGCATTGGAGTGGGATACATGTCCATCCAGTATCAGAAGAACCTTTCCTGGGACTTTTCATGCCTGATATATACAAATCTCTCTCAGAGTTTTAAGATTACTCGAAAATAGTTTTAATTTTTCACTATAGCGACTTGGATAATTGTCTAACAAACACGATAAATAAACAGATTCAGAAATGTTAAAGGTAACAAAGTGAAATTCAACTACTTACCGTTTCTGTTCCGTTTAGGTTAACGCACAATACTTCACTTAACACTTCACCGACTCTCAGGTTTGACTGTCAATGAGCTGACCTGGACCCGCAGTCTCATATAATAAACCATCGTATTTATGTTTTGCAAACGAAAAAATGCGATATCGTAGGGTGGTCCTCATGTTCACCAAATGCCGCTATCTCGCTTTAGGTAATAGATCTAGCACATACAGCTCCACGGCCACAGACACACGTACAGCTCACCCTATAAAAAGGATTACCATCACAGCAAACGATCACTCAAGTTTCAACTCGTCAAGCGCAAGTGAGAAACAAGAAAGATAGAATCCGCAAAATGTTTGAAGTTGATTAACGTCATGGAATCTGCTTATAAAATCTTGGAGAAATCATCGCCAACAACAGAAATTCAGAAATGGATGAAATTTGGGACGCAAAATATCCGGCTTCTCAACAAAATCCTACAAAATGCTTCAACCATTGGTGAAAAAACAAGAATTATCACAACGATCGAACTTTTGAAATCACTAGCGGAAAAATTCAAACGTCTTCAGAGAATGGGTGACGGTACGCGCAAGCAAAGAACAAGCGATAGAGTACACTGGGAGGATTTGGAATCTGCTTTTGAGGGAAGAATTCGAACCGGTTCCGTTGTCAATTTGAAACATAAAGACGTGGAGAGATTTCTTGAAGACGCAAAGGTACTTGCTGCGAGAAGACTAAAAATCGCTTTGCAGAAAGCTAGGAGCCTGAAAATTAACGCAATCCTGGCTTGTAAATTTGAAATAAGAAAAGAGGATCAAATAATGGAAGAGATCAAATTTTTTAATACGAGAAACGAAATCATCCTTCGGACCACGAATATTAACAAATGGTCCATCGAAAACGTGATAAACCGTGTATTAACGAAAGTTAAAGATATCCAAGGGCGAACACCCCCGCCTGGTAAACGCAGACCTCATTGTCATTCCGGTATGCCGTTGTGGCTAACCGAACAGTTTCCAACAGGAATTCTCTTTCCAGATCCTCTATCCACTTCTTCGGAACTTGGACGTATGGTAAGATCTGAACATACTCCATTTCATTCCAATTCAACACTCCAATTAATTACTGAGAAAAGAATCAAACACATACCTCTGAAGGTTTATTTGTCCATCAAAGATTTGCAAATTGTAAAAAAATAATTCCGTTAGATATCCAAAGTCTTGATTGCCCATCACACAGAACGTTGAAAAAATTGTGATATTCTGATAAAACTCACCGATATTTGTTTTTCGCAACGAATTTCCGGGGAAAAAAATCTGAAAAAAAAACGCACACACGTTAAATTATTTCTCTTCGTTGAAGTAAATTCCAAAGTTATTGCACAATAAACGTTGAAAACTTTATAACTGCATTGATTTCGATCACCCACCTTGACACTTGGACAGTTCGACTACAAGTGATTTCATCAGGCTTATGGAGCACCCCATTCTTCGTACAGCTTCTTCAAGTGTTTAAATTCACACTTGAACCTATATGAAATTTCGAAGTATTCGACACTTGTCGGTTACGTTTGTAAATTACCGCTGTCTCACTCTGCTCTACTGAACAAGTGCAGAGGTCTCGAAATCGTCAACCTGACACCGCCGGCAAAGTAAAAACATCCCCATCGCGCGCTTAGAGAACGATATCTACTGATACTATTGCACTACCACAGCTCTGCCTCGTATATGAAGCTCGTAAAATTTCATCATCGAGTTCCAAGAACTGTCTTACCATCTTACACGAGCAGCAGATTTGCTCGAAAAAGTTCTCAAAGTTTTCATTAAAGAATATTGTTCGCTAAGGTTCGATGATATGTGTGAGTCACGATGTACCATAAAAGGTAGATGTAAAATAGCGAAATCAGACGTCGCAAACCTAAACATCGGGCAGGTAGATTAGTGCAAGCCAAAGGACAGGCAGCTCATCAGGCCAGGCTCAGGGGAATCCAGAACCAGTTGGAGGTTTATCCGTTGCCGCCCAGTGCATATTCGTCTATCCACGATCACGGTTCTCCTCCGCGGGCTGATCCGGGTCCAAGATCGACACCTTCCGACGATGGAATTCTCCACGAAGTCATCCAGCAGATAACCAGGATCCTCGAAGGACTCCTGCTCGAGAGGATAGACGTCAGGTCAAAAATTATCTTACTACCCAAGCCCCAGCAACCCACTGAGGAACCTGAGGTTATCACCATTGATTAAAGAGTGAGTAAAAACATTTCACGTTACCACATTTTTTAAATTCTCATTCTTCCGGAAACCCGTAAAATATAATCCATAGCAGGAGCCCGGGTCCCGTAAATAATGATAGGGCTCCATATTATCCCAGGCGACGTGTCGGTCGTGTCTGTAAAATAGAAAATTATTTTTTTTTCATTATCGTGGCAAGGCTATTATTCAAGCCTAGTTAAGTTGGCGGATTTACGCACACAACCAAGAATATCAACAATGGGAAGTGATGGAATGTTCGAATTGTCGTGGAAAGGCTATTGTTCAAGCCTAATTAAACTGGCGGGTTTACGCCGGCAACCATGAGTTAGCTGCGTCACTAGGTGGGGGCTAAATTACCATCAACCATTCTGGATCATCGTGTGTGTGGTAAATTAGTATCAACGATAGTTAGATTGCAGTGGCAAGTGCAATGATAAATAGACTGCAATGGTAAGGAGAACATTTACACTCACGATGTCGCCCGTGTCTCCAAAATTTTGAACGTATACGCCAATCTCCCCGCACAATAGCTATTTCTGAATTTTACAATTTCGTCTGACAAACTGCCCCTAATTTACGGCGCATACAACGTCGCCTGGCAAACTGCCGTATTCACGTTGCTTACAATTTCTCTTTCTAACAAACTTGCAATTTACTTACATTGTAATCTATATTCTGCGACTTCGCTATTTGTGCATCCACCCACCCTTATTTGGACATGATCATCAGAATGCATCGCCTGTACCCACCAATTTCGTTCTATAAAGCGGGGGAGCATTGCACAAGACAACCATAGTCACTCTGATTCCACCACAATCTTCACATCAACGCGCATAATTAAAAACCCATCTTTTCAAAAATGCGTTTTTTAACTTTCATTGTCATCGTTTATATTTTTGGCATCGATGCCAAACCGATTCCATAACCAACCGATGGATTGCGAAGCACCTTTCATTTCCATCTACGCGACAACATTACGGGGTTTACCATCCGCAAGAATTCATCTCGTATCTTGGAAATTACTTTGGAACGCTATAACCTCAAACTCACATACAATCTGACTTCTGGCGAAGGTAGCTATTGCAATCTTACAATCAAATTTTTTTTCGAAACCTTAAAACATATTATTACTCTCCTCAGTTCAGTATTCAGCGGGATCTAAAGCCTTCCAGCCAATATGTCTACTCGATGGGGCCACGCAATGTGAGTAAACTCAATCTTTGAATTCCGCAATATTAAGCCTTCCGTTATATTTTTCTCATCGGGAGATATCATTGTTTTACATTGTTTTTAGTGGATATTCCAACCACTGATGCCACCAACGTCACCACCCCCGCCAACGTCACCACCCCCAAAGGCACCAACATAATCTGGTAAGTTATCATTTTCATCATTATGTGCGCGGCACCTATATCAAAAGTATTGACACCCCAACATTATTTCCAGGATCATTAAAATCATTTCCAAACCGTCCCACTATCGATTCTTACGCTCTTATACATCAGACAATTGCAGAAATCCGATTTGGCTTTCAAATCAAGCGCATTAGATCTATGTTACAAAAACTGACAAATAATTTCAATCTAGATTGCTAAACTATCGGAGCTAATGGTGCAGCAGAGACAACCAACGCATCTACAGCAGCTGCATTCTCACCTTCCCCAACAACCACGGCAACAAATTCGCCAACGACAACTTCAGCCCCAGTGATTGGATCGACCTCTGCACCAAAAACGTCGGCCTCGCTCACCCCTCAACGCACAAACTCTAAAGATAAACAAAAGCCAATACTCGATGGAAATGAGATAAATCAACGACTAATCAACGAAAACCAGAGATTGCTAGAATATGTAGCAAAGCTGGAAACTAATATACCACTTCCATTGCCCTTAACAATTACATTAATAGTTCATGTATTTTTTGTGGCGGATCGTGTTTTTTCATCCGTCACTACCATATTAATTTTCTGCCGAATTGTGTGAATTTTTGTCCGTCTCTATTATATTAATCCAAATTATAATCAGTATGCTTCTGTGTGAAATCAATATAACAAAGTAGTGATCTCATTATTTATGCTGTCATTTTATTTGTCGTACTATATATACATATACTGCTCGGTATTACCAAATCCAAACTATCCTTACACATGTCGCAAGTCTGAGATTGATTGGGCCAACTTGATGCATCGTTTGCGTTGCGATAAAGGGCCATTCATTAATTACGTAAGGATGATTTTGACGATTTTTGACCCCCCCTACCCCCATGTAAGGATACATAAGAACCCCCCCTCCATTTTCTCACGTAAGATTCAATCTCGTTTTTCTGAATAATAAAACGTTGTTAGAAAAGGATCAGTTACACTAAAACTCACAGTTTGACGTAAATCAAAGATTTTTATTTTTTAGCAGATAATTTAGGTTATACTTTACCATTGCTATCAGATATAGATTATCTTTATATTATTAGATAACTATCTAGTCTTTGGAATATTATGATTATAATTGAAAGTAAGTTTCTAAATAATCTTAAAGTGAACAAACATAAATCAGTTAAACAATCTCTAAACGAATAACACAATAATCATTTTTTATTTTCCAAATGATTAAAATAAAATTAATACGCAGGAAGAATTCACTATAATATAATTATTATTTATGACATTCAAAATGGATGAAAATGAACATATTTAAGATTTTTAAATTTTAGTAAACAATAAAAATTTGTAAAATAAGATGTACATCGAAGTGCACATTATGGAATTGTTGTAATGCGAATTCCTAGAGGTGTCGCAACGATGACAAAGACCAGCAATACATAGGAATGCACCAATCCAGCTTGTTGGTGGCATACTTAATGTATTTTAATGAGCGTGACACGAACGCAACGGCAGTCAGAACATCAGACCGATTTGAAGAAGCATCGTTAGACCTTTTGTTAATCAGTATCGTATTTCATTTTGCACCTCTATTATATTCAATAAATTATATTTTTACACTTGTTCTTACGACGGAGTTTCAACTCTTAAATCATTCAACGAACCCCTTAAACAAATTGTAGTTAGAATTCCGGATAACCAACCCGATTCATAACAGAATGAAGAAAATCATTCAGCATCCGAAATAGAAATAGATTTTTAATAATGAATTTCGACTTGTAAAATATTACGTAAGAGTGGATTTTACCCCGCTCCCCCAATTTAAGGACATGCATAGATTTTCTCAACCCCCCTCCCCCTGGGGACCCTTACGTAATTAATGAATGGCCCCTAAGTTGAATGACGTATAAATGCCAAACCATCCTCGAGTGATATGTCGTACGCATCTGCACACCCAGCTAGGGCACAAAAATTGTTCATCAGTCTCGTAGCCAGGAGTTATCAAACAAACTCTCTTCATTCATTTCGTTAGCGCGCCAATTTGTACTGAACTCACAACCACTTGTCTGCTGCATCGCTCCTCTTCAGATTCGTAATCGCTTGTATGGCTTTCGGCCATGATTTCTTAGCAATATCGTTCGAAGGTACTCAGCAACAACGTTCTTATACCTGCCTCCATCCCGATTCTGAATTAACATTTGCTCAATCCTCACAGCCCAAAGGTCACTCTTGTCAATACATTGTCTTGCAGTTAGCAATCAACTCTTGTATAATCAACAGATTATCAGGCTGCATCGCATACGCTGCCTGCTAACTTTGTCGCCGGAAACCACAAAAAAAAATCCGATACCTTCCGCGAATCAATTACATATTCCAATTTTCCCCACTTCATGCAGCAATATAAAACTGTCTCACTACTTCTTACCCGCAAAGGAGTATTTCCTTAATATTATTTAACCGAAGTTGACAAACTGAACGAACGCTCGTTACCCTCAAAAGAATCATTATATAATGCCTTGAATGATGAACATATTAAAGATGAAGACTACACTAATGCACAGAACGTTTGGGACAGTTTTAATATGTCAACATTGGGCGAGTACAGCGATTTGTATTTGAAAGTTGACGTAATGCTCTTCGCAGACGTTCTTCAAAATTTCCGTGACAATTTCCTCCGAATATATAAGCTCGATCCTGCGCATTACTGTACCTTACCCAGTTTTACGTGGGATTGCTGCTATTCCATACAAAAATTCAACTAGAATTGCTCACAGACGTTGATATGCTGCTGTTCGTCGAAGGAGGCTTGCGTGGAAGATTGAGTCAAATAATGCTCGAATCGATACAGTAAAGCGAATAATAAATATATGGCAGATTACAATCCACAGCTGGAAACTAAATCATTGCTCTACTTAGACGTCAATAATTTGTACGGTTGGGCAATGGCTCAGGACTTACCTTGCAGGAATTATCAATGGATGCATCGTGTGCACGATTTTGATTTCATGCGCGATTTCATGCGAAAAGTTTCATGAGGGATACATATTAGAGGTAGATTTAGAATACCACATCAATGTTCACATTTTACATCAAGATTTACCCTTTTGTCCAAATCATCAAATACTGCCTGGTGGAAAAACTTCGAAACTTTTATTTACGGTGCAGAACAAGTCACGCTATGTTATACATTATCTCAATTTGTAGTCATGTGTCAAAAACGGATTGATATTGCGTAAGATTAATCGAATATTGAAATTCAAACTATCTGCATGGTTGAAGAGTTCTATTGATTTGAACACTGCATTGAGAGTTAAAAGTTCCAATAAATTCGAACAAAATCTATACAAACTGACGAATAACGGGGTATTTGATAAAACGATGGAAAATGTTCGCAAATATTCAGATCTTAAATTGGCACGAAAATGGCATGGGCGTGGTGGTACCAAAGCATTGATATCGAGACCGAATGGCTACAGTCCAAGTATATTCAATGAGAATTTCGTCTGACCCGTTTTTTGTAGCCTCTTTTATGAACATTGGTTCAATCGAGGATGTCGTGATATTTCCGAGGATCATCGTAAGTGTAAATATCTTCGACTGGAATTTTCTTGAACATAAGTTCCAATATACTTGGAGTCGTTTTGAATTGCATGTTTTTAACATAAAAATAATCAAGCTCGAGTTCTTACCATCTTGTTTGAATAGAATTATGAAACTTGCGTTGTCGCGGATCAAATGTCTGGAGATTCTTGTGTATGTTTGGCATAGATAGAAATAATCAAAAAATTTATGACGACCCATACAGAAATATTGTCTAACGACATCCTGCTTACCACAGACAATATAATCGAAAATAAAAATCGAGTTCGGCTTGGATTGCTCGACCGGAATTACATCACAATTATTGGAATATATAAGATAAGACACATCTGCGACACAATTTAAGACTATACGCAAATATTCATACTTTGGTTGAGCCAAAGACTTGGAATATATATAGGTATAAGCAGGGCACTTCTATAAATTAAAAAATGCAATAATACGCACCTAAATACTAAAATTCAAGTCTCGACAGAAATATCGTTGACTATTAACATTCAAGTAACAAGGATTGAATGTTAAGGATCGAGATAAATTATGTACGAGTGAGACAAACATAAAAATAACTGCCCACAAATAAAATTTGTCCATGTTTTCTCTAAGCAGAGAGTACCATGGACTGGGGAATGAACATAGAAGCTAGAAAAATGTGTGACTACGAAACGTATAAACGAGGTTTTTCTGTATTCATCGATAATTCAAAGCAATTAGTGAATTTACTGTCTGTATTATTGAACATTGCTTAATTTTATGTTGTAATGCACTGATAAGCTCTGCGATAAGTCTGAAGTCACCCGTTAAACCCGCACATCATTTCAGTTGGACGATTGTAGGCCTGTGACGTCTCTGGACCATAATAAGTCAAGTACACATTATAGTTAAAATGGCCAAGGGTAGCTGTGGTACAACAGTATATTGTGCAACAAGGAAGAAAACTTGGCCTGTTTGCGAAAAGACCGTTGCGTCCTTGTTGCATACGATTCTTCATACAACAAGAGTATCTTACGCGTGTTTTCACGAAGTTAACTCCTAGGACGGGTATTTTGTGTATGGAACACACGCATGAAAAAACGTGTACAACGTCAAATTAAGTTTCGTGTCAACAACAGTACAGCCATTTCTTATATAAATAAGGTGGGTGGTGTTAGACCCTCCGATTATGACAAGTTAGCAATAAGAATATGCGCTAGGTAGAAAGAAGGCGTAATTTCTTTTCATCACCCGAAGTTGACGTTTTTGCAAATAATAGTAATAAGAATTGCCAAAAATTCTGTTCGTGAGTTTTGAATTTCCAAGTCATGTTAATAGATCAATGCATTCGCTACTAGCTGGTCCAGTGGTGCCTTGGTCCTGGTCCCACCTCCAAATCAATTTCAAATAATTCGAAAACAATTGCCTAATTTTTTCAGATTCCTACCTCAACTCTGGGATAGTCCGCTTTGTGATCGAAGTTTCTTATGGGAATAACATGGGAAAAACTTGTTTCATCCGTATATATTTTGTTGCAAGAGTAATAATGTTCAAAAAAATCTGTCACTGCGAGGTTTTAGCGGGCATTAGTGCTACTATCTGTGAAAAAATTTACATCACGATACCAGAAAATCTAGACGAATTGCACTTCCTGTAAATGCAAAAAAAAAAAAACCTGAGATTTGAAGGGTGTGCAATTCGTAGAGATTGCGTGGTATGATTATGTGATTTTTTTCCCAGACAGTAGCACTAATGCCGACTAAAACCTCACACTTACAAATTTTTTTTAACATCATTACTCTAACAATAAAATATATACTGAGAAAAAAAGTTTTTCACACGTTATTTTCACAACAAACTTCGACCACAAAGCGGACTCTCTTAGAGTTGAGGTAAAAATCTGAAAAAATAAGGTAATTGTTTTTTAATTATTTGAAGTTGATTTAGGGTTTGAAGCGGCAAAAATTCGTCAACCCCCTAAACAAGGACCGCCCTAATGAGTATATTAATATACACCCACGATAATAAAAAAAAAGCAATAAGAAGAGATATTTTTGGTTTTTTCAAATAACTTCGCCGTGTAGGTAAGTTCGTTTGATCGTTCTATAACGGCGCCGTGTAAGCACGACTTATGCTATAATCACGTGATACCCTCTCTCTCGGCATGAGTTACTACCGAAGTGACGTCAGTCAGGGTTTATTGATACGGTTCAATTCGCGCGACGCGTTCGTTGTAAACTCTGCTTATGTGCGCACATGCCTGGCTGGATTGTGACCTTGGATGCTGCAATCGTCAATTAGATAACCTAAAATCGCCCTCTTCATTCTCATAACCGAGTAAAAAGCGCTACGAATTCCAGCGGTCATCGGTTTCCAAGCGTGACATATCGGCATTATATAATTGGAGATACGAGAGCATTCCTTCTGGTTACAGATTTCGGATAATTCAGTACGTTGTCTAATTTCACCATGGCAGGTACCGCAGGCAAGGTGAGTTAACCCTTTAACAAAGTAAGAATGGAATTTTATATTACCAAGTTATCGGGAATATTATATATATTATCAATTACAGTCATTTTAAGTGTATAATGGTGTATCATTTTGCATTATTATTTTATTGATTATAATTTGTTACCGGCATTTTTTCAACCTTTAACTAGACTATTTCATAGCACACACGTTGTTATCAAAATTCGACAATATATTGCTGCAGCTACATAGACAAATATATATATGTATACTAGGGTGCTTCATTTAAAATGAACATTTTTTTTTCGCTGACGCATAAAAATTTTGTTCCTTTTATCGAAAAAAAAATTTCCCTCAAAATTTGAGCCCTTAATTTTAATTTTAAGTGGTTCCTTTCGATCGATGTATATTTCCCATTGAAATAACATGTAATTCGTTATTTTTTTAATTTAAATTAAAATAGCTCCGTTTGATTGCATGGTATTTCATTGCGATTAGTCAAAATTTGTAGTATATTAGTGACTCTTTGAAAGTACCAACTAATATTTTTTTATACTTGAACCCGTCTCATCGGTGTCGGTCTCGAAAGCCCAATTTTCTTAAAAATTGTTATATTTTCGTACTTATCAACAAAACAATTTTTTCTTGAACAATTAAATTTCCTACAAATTGTTCTTTGACAATTTTTTTATAACTTCAACTGTTTTGTTGATAAGTACGAAAATATAACAATTTTTAAGAAAATTGGGCTTTCGAGACCGACACCGATAAGACGGGTTCAAGTACAAAGAAATGTTAGTGGGTACTTTCAAAGAGTCACTAATATACTACAAATTCTGACTAATCGCAATGAAATACCATGAAATCAAACGGAGCTATGCTAATTTAAATTAAAAAAATCGTGAATTACATGTTATTTAAATGGGAAATATACATCGATCGAAAGGAACCACTTAAAATTAAAATTAAGGGCTCAAATTTTCAGGGAATTTTTTTTTCGATAAAAGGAACAAAA
Source organism: Diprion similis (assembly GCF_021155765.1). NCBI lineage: Eukaryota > Metazoa > Arthropoda > Insecta > Hymenoptera > Diprionidae > Diprion > Diprion similis. The sequence goes on along the minus strand of NC_060111.1, from coordinate 8,726,628 downwards.
TTTTTATGCGTCAGCGAAAAACAAAAAAATGTTCAATTTAAATGAAGCACCCTAATGTAGACCTACGCTAAAATTTTGAGGATATGAAAGTTGACGGTTTCCGGTTCCTTGGAAAATCTTAAATTCCCAAACGATTGTTGGGGTTGATGACGGTACTTACACATATATTCTTTTAAAACATCCGATGAATAGTCAGGTCGAACTTTTAAGCAGAAAATTTTTTGCAAGACTCTCATGTCCTTGAAAAATGTGTAGCTGATCAAGATTAAAGGCTATTACATACAGAGCGTGACAAAGTGATGCTCCACGCGTTGATTCTCAATTTCACTATACTTCTTATCACTATCAGCAAATGTTGAGGAATTATTTCTCTTTAGCAGTCCCTGTAGCTAGTGTTTGTATTTCTTTTTTTCTTTTTTTCTTCTACCAAACTTAATTTTACGAAATTTTTTAAAATTTCGCAAAATCCGTGCATCAGAAAAAGCTAATTTAAATACATCTCAGATAAAGATGTTAAAGAAAAGGGCTGCGTTTTTTGACTAATACTTTCATGAAAATAGTTCGGCAGTAGATCCAAAACTAAATTATTCTCCAGCCTTGATCAAGACATTGTGAGATTCCCACAGTTACTTCTTACGTAGGCTTTATACAACCAATGGTTTATAAAGAGTCTCAACGCGAGCTATAGTTTGTTCTAATCTAATCAAAATTATCGTTGCAAGCTTATCTGAAATTCTTAAAGCATATTATATCGAATTAGACATTAAACTAATTCTAAGAGTACATTACAGTAGATAATTTTTTATTGCTGTACAAATATTTATAAAGAAATGTTTTCATTTGTCTTCGATGATGATCTAAAGTAAAAACATTTGTAAAAACACCCTTAAACACCTCATATATTATATTATTCATATCAGATTTATTGGAATTCAAATAAAACATTTGCCATGAACTACTTATACATAATGAGGATGAAGTTAGTAACTTTACAGTTACGATGTACGTTTAGGCAAAATCATTACTTCGCACACTTAGAGTTGTCTGAAATTTCGTTAACAATGATAAACAAAACATACTCATATATACCGAAAAGTCAACTCTTTGAAAGTCATTCAGAAATTGCACAATAATGATGTTTTTCCTTGACGTTTCGTTACATTAACGTTACTTACTTCAGCCTTGTTATACATATACCGAGTGGTCTGTTTTAAAAAATTCTGGCAAATATTTCAAAGAGTAAGAAAAATGCAAATTTCATGCAAAAGTTGAATGGTTTCAAAGGAGAAAAGATATGTTGATATGCATCGAGTTCTGGACTATGACTATTTTGAAATTTTGCAATTATATTCTAAAATATCATGGTGCTACGTGGCTAGTATATTCCTAATTTAAATTCTCATAGTAGCAGGTAAAATTGACAAATACTGTAACGAAACTACTGAGGTCTTAAAACTAATTATTATTTGTTACTTATTTATTCATGTAGCTCGAACAGGATAGCCGATGATACTAATGTAAAGTACATAAATATAATATCCACGATACTACCACAACAGTGAGAAAAAAGGTAGTCGGTATCCTCATATGACAGCAATTTAAAATTAACTTTAAAAGTGTAGAGTTTAATATTATACAAGTCAGTCAAATATGCATTGTCGCTGCGAGAAACTGGAGAGTGAATGTCCGATCTAGAATTTACACAAAAGTAAAGACTAGTATTTCTAAGCGTACGATTGGGTACAAAAAAATTGGCAAAATGAAAAAAAAAGTAAACTTGTTACATCAAAAAATCATTTCTAATTCTCATCATCGAAAATTGATTTTCAGTTTTTTCCATAACCAAATTAAAAATCCCCTAACAATTCCAAGTTTTCCATGATTTCTTTAAACACATTACATGCAGAAAACGTACTTTTACGTTATTTGCAGTCTGTCACTGGAGGGCGGGTCACGTGAAGTACGTATTCACTAGATTTGTGCTGTAGAGCGGATATTGTATAAATATGATTATTCCAATTTTATGGAATAAGCTCCTGTGAAATTCATAAAAAAACGTCCACTCTATGCAGAAGTCCACGGTCAAATATACCCGCATGCGATGTGTTAAATACCCTGACATTTCCAGGTTTTCCAGATTCTTCAGTAGTTCATAATTTGGGAACTGATTTTCTTTCAATTACTCGTGCAGGTAATCAAGTGCAAAGCAGCCGTAGCATGGAAAGAAAAAGAGCCACTTTCGCTGGAAGAAATTGAAGTGGCACCCCCAAAGGCACATGAAGTACGTATTAAGATTGTAGCAACTGCCCTTTGCCACACCGATGCCTATACCTTGGGTGGACAAGATCCGGAAGGTATATTCCCTTGTGTACTTGGCCACGAGGGTTCAGGAATTGTTGAAAGTGTGGGACCAGGCGTGACAGAATTCCAGCCTGGTATGTACATGTATATATTTACAAAAACGTTATATTTTATCTCGGTAAATTATCTAGAAAGACTGTACTGAAGAATTTTTTTCACATATTGTATTCTGTTATAAAAATTGAGTCTTCGATTTACAGGTGATCATGTCATCCCACTGTACATACCTCAGTGTGGTGAATGCAAATTCTGCAAGTCACCAAAAACAAATTTGTGTGGAAAAATTCGTACCACTCAGGGCAAAGGTGTGATGCCTGATGGCACATCTCGCTTCACTTGCAAGGGAAAGACGCTAGCTCATTTCATGGGCTGTTCCACGTTCGCAGAATATACGGTCGTTGCGGATATTTCACTTTCCAAGGTCATTATTTTACAGTCGGTTACTCAAATTTTACACATAAGTATTTCTCCTGAAATTATCATTTTACATTGAGAAAGAAACATTCAATGAAATTCCTTAATTTCATTAATCAAAGTCCAAGTGATCCAATCATTTTAAAACAATTGATTACTAAAGAGAAAATTTAATGTCGATAAAATCATCGTTTTGAGAGAATCATTCAAGTAAATAACATATTTAGTAACGTATCTGTAATACAAAAATATTGATAGAAATTACCAATGTGGAATTCCTTAGATGTTTGCTACTATTTTGTGTTATTTCTACCCGCAGGTTGACCCTAAAGCTCCTCTCGACAAAGTTTGTCTTCTGGGCTGTGGAGTGCCGACAGGATACGGGGCTGCTCTTAATACTGCAAAGGTTGAGCCGAATAGTACTTGCGCTATTTGGGGGTTGGGTGCAGTGGGTTTGGCTGTTGCTCTTGGGTGCAAAGCTGCCGGGGCTTCCCGTATCATCGGGATTGACATCAATAAGGAAAAATTCGAACAAGGTTAGTCAAAATAGTATTAAGCAGCGATCACCGAAGATCACCTATGCTGAAAAGGAATTTTCATACTTTCCATTCAATTTCTGTACTCTCATACAGCGCATGCCTTGTGAAAAATCTCTACTGCCCTCTAATACTGAAGTATTCTGGTACCGAAGCTCAACATTCGTAGTGCTTCTGGAACCGCTGGAATGGTAGTGTTGTTCCAGATAATACCTTTTATTATCCACATGAAGATAAAATTGTTCAATTACAAATTCAGTTAGATATGAGGGAACGTCGTTTCTCTTGCAATTATCGCTTTCAAAGGTACGATTATTCTAATTTTCATTTCGATAATCAAACAGATAAAGATAAAAACAGGAGAATCTTGATATATTCAACACGAAGATTTATTGATTTTATGAAATGATTTCTTGAGTATGGCATAAAAATATGTTGTTGTTGCGAATCATTATTTGTTAAAGCAACAAACGATTTGATTTGATCAATAAGATTGACTCAATTGTTTTTCTTAATGATCGTACAAAAATCTTCTTTCAGAAAGAGATATTCTGAATTTTCGGAGATTTCTTTGAATTATTTATTTTCACAAAATGGCATCTGAGTTTCACCTTCAAATTGCTTCGACCTTGCTTCAGTCTAAGCAGTTTATCTTATCTTTATACCATAAAAACGATAAAGATGAAAGAAGAACTTGATTCACATTATCTCTACAAGACAAAAAGATGATGTACATTTATCCAAAGCGCTTATCTTAGATAAATATCTGGATAATATACAACACTGGCTACTGGAGTACTACATTGCTAGAATATAAGGACCCATCCACGATCCATCGACTAGCTTCGTATGGCTGAAAATTTGATTTGGTTATTGTTATATTAATTTGGACTTGGTAATTTTAACACATTTATAGTGTACACTCAGTTATGAAAATCTTTCAGTTTTTTTTAGGCTTCTAGGCCTAATCGTTTACGAGAAACACATTGATCAATTTTATCACTTTTTGGTATTAGAATTTTTAGCACTTCTTCTCTTTTAATAAATATGACCTGTTATAGTTCTTGTGTATAAAAGTCTGATGTTTTCGAAATTGAAATCTATAAGAGAGATCCAAGAGAAGTTTCTAAAGGGAGAACCTGTTTTTCTTGACATTTCAACTCACGTATACGAAAACGCCTAAAAAATAGTGTTTTTTTTTTATATATAAATAAGTAGCACTTTGAAGTATATCCTGAAATCTTTTAATCAAGATGTTAATGGTGTCATGATTAATTCGTCGTAATTATTCCATGGATATACTCATAGAATATAGGTAGGTATATAGGAAATTTGGGATCGTTGAGACATTTAATCATGATTCCATTTTATTCCCTCTCTGAGATTATATAAAGCTCTTTGAAGGTTCGCTTATCGGCCCATATATACTGATACATCTACGGGGGTGGATTCTGAACGATTCAAGGCGATGCGTGTCGTCTGCTTCCATTTCTTTCAATCTACTTAGCAGACGATACCAGTGGCCTTGAATCGGTCAGAATTCGGTGTTGGCATACAACGCTATTTAAGAAAAAAATGCACTCATATCCCGCACAGCATAAAATATTTTAGTGAAAGATTTACATATTTTTATTTTAGTTCAAAATACAGTTTTGAGTGGTGTATGCGTAGTGAATAGACAATTTTAAATTTTGAATCAATACATTCATAACAAATGTCATTCAATAATTTTCTTGTCATTTCCAGCTAAACTATTTGGTTGCACCGAGTTTGTCAATCCAAAGGACTATGATAAACCAATTCAAGAAGTTCTTGTCGAGCTTACCGATGGTGGTCTTGATTACACATTTGAATGTGTAGGAAATGTACATACTATGGTGAGGCTACTATTTAATAGAATTGAAAATTTTCAATATAAACCTTTTTGTATTCAATACCACATAATTCAACATTTCATTCTCGTATTTTTCAACCATCATTATTCAATTACTTCAGAGAGCTGCTTTGGAATCATGCCATAAGGGTTGGGGCACGTCTGTCATTGTCGGAGTAGCTGGGGCTGGGCAAGAGATTAGTACTCGTCCATTCCAGCTGGTAACTGGACGCGTTTGGAAAGGAACTGCATTTGGCGGTTGGAAATCGCGAGACAGTGTGCCCAAACTGGTCAGCGATTATCAATCAAAGAAGCTGCTTCTGGATGAATTTGTCACACAAGATCTTCCGTTCGATCAGATCAACGAAGCCTTTGAACTTCTTCACTCAGGAAAAAGGTACGCAGATTTCTTCTTCATATCCTCTCGCAAAATTTTTTAGAAAATAATAAAGAATAGAGTCCAAAGTTTGAGCGAGTGGTGAAAGCAGAATGCAAGATCAGAGATCTGAGAATCAGAAATGACGGGAAGGTCGCACACATTCTGCGAGCGATTGCTTAGTCTAATGGGACGAAGAGGTTTTTAGGTAGAAAAGATAAAGATTCACTTATGAGTATCACAGGTGTGTGAAAAGTGCATGACCATGTTACAACAGAAAATTTTGGTATTTAATGATACTAATTTTTTTTCCTTTTCAAAATAATAGCAAAGACACCTTACTATCTTTTTGTCAATGACTGTAATTCTTGCTTAAGAAAATCAAGTGAAATGTTGATACGAGGTACTGCATTGTTATGTAACAACGTTAGCGCATTTCGAGATATATTCGTATTAAGCTGCAATACCGCGTTAATTTCGCCTGAAAATATGAAATTCAAGACGTGTTTATACTATGAAATTCCCTGACTTTTTCCAGTTTTATAGATTTTCCTGGTGATATCCAAATACAAATCTTCTGGATTTTTCGCTCAATCCTGCAGATTAGCAACAAAAATACTTTAACACATTTGAGATTTAAAGAGAAAGAAATGATTAAAAACGACGAGGAAGTCAATTACGTTATCGTAACAAAACGTTGGGGAAAAAATCCCTTTAAAGAAGTTGAATTTATAAAATATGAGTATGCCTTTTTTTCTTACGGTTTAAGGAATTTCAGACAATCCAAAATCGGCGAAATAGTGATTTTTCAGTTACACTAACAGATAGCTAGCCATGAAAAATTGAGTAAAATTACATTGTTTAGTAAGAAGGATGATAAAAATCAAGGAATTTTATTTCGGCTATCTATTCATCATCATTTTGAAGTAATTATAATTTAAAAAAATTATGAAGCTGCAGTTAATTGTATTCATTTTTCTGAATTTTCAGCTTGAGAGCTGTTCTGCATCTCTAGAATACAGTTTCATCTCTGCAACTCCAAGGACATTACTACACTACACAATTTTGTACATATCCATGAGATACAATATTTGAATTATATTACACAAATAAATAAATATTTTGTGGGTGCATTTCTATTGTAAAAATGAATACGGATTTATTATTTTTTTTTTTCTTATGTGCTTATATTTACTATCGTAGCACTATCGATGAGTAGTTTGTGGCTGTCAATCAACTGAGTGATTTCAACTCTTGTCAGACACAATCCGAAAATACAGATTGGTTTGAATCCACCATCTAGGGCTAAAATTTCGACTTTTCTGCAATTTTGATTTCTTGCAGTATGTACTAAGATGCAAAGATACTGTAAGTTTCAGATATCTATAAAAAAATTTAGTTTTTCAATTTTTCATGACCCAGTTCACTCGATAAATGTTTTTTGTGGATCGAGAACTCATTGTCATCTTTAGGTTTTACTATTCATCTAATAATTACCTATAATGCGTAATCACAGAGTTAAAATGTATTTTTAATATTTACACGTGCCGTTCTTGAAATAGTAATAATACTTCTTCCTTCCGTATGCGACGAAAAATTATTAGGCCAGATTTATAATTAGTCATACAGTGCGTTTGAGACATACTTAATAATGAATAGATTTTGGATTACTTGAATTTCACACGCAAGTTCGTTAACTGTAAGATCCATGAAAATCTCTGTCGTAGGACATATGCCGTGTCCGAGATCGTAACGTCTTGAAATCGTCCTCAAAACATTTAATGCATTGTTCTAGTCAAGTCTATTCCGTTCATTCGACAATTCATTACGTAAAAGTTGTGCGTGTGTTGGCGCTGACGGTAGGTGCGTGGCTCAGAGTCTGCCCTTTCACCAGAGATTCTCTTAAAAAAAATTTCACAATCAATTCAATCAGTACGCATGATGTATTTAACTCAATGCTAATTATTTTTGCCGAAAAATTACGACCACATGGCTTAATTCAAAGTGCCGCGCGTAGTACCGCGCGCCGGCAACAGATGGCCGCGTGTCGCCTCGCTCTCCCATGCATATCCGCGCCAAGGAACTTCTCTCTCGCAGACAAAGTCGCGTCTCGATGCAATGAAACCGGCTAGATTGACACACTCTGACGCCGGGTTGTTCGCGCGGGTCATGTATGCGGTTGGTCTCAGAATGGCATCGGTGTCATTCTGAGATCTGAGAGACGTATTAATGTTGGGCCCGCAGTATCGTTATATGTCGAATTTCGTGAGAAAGAGTCCCGGCGCTCTGATTGAAGGAATTACCATCATCTTAACGGGCATGGCCTGTATGGCTAATACCTAAAGGTTCTCAAAAAAAAAAAAAAAAAAAAAACAACCATCATCTGGACCGGTATCGTGAATTTGGTTCAATTCTTGCGTTTCATATGTGTCCTGTGTAACTGATACCGATCTCGCGCGGTGTTGCCGGATCAGGGTATTTTTGCCTTTATCCAGCGTTTTTTCGTCACGTCAAGGGTGCAAATTAGGCAAAAATCAATGAGCGCTTTTTTTTATTTTTTTTATTTTTTATTTCTTATTTCTTATTGGGAAACCAAATATCGGACTTTTTCTCTTTTCTTAATTTACACAAACCGACATGAACGGTGCTGATCCCGAACTCGGCCCAAAAAAACTAAACTATAGCACCGATCACATTGAGTAGAAATGGATACCAACTCCCACTTCTAAGTTCTGTCCAGTAGAACCGACCGAAGATTAAGTTATAAGTATTAAGGTAGGCTAGTAAATGTTTGCACACAAACATATAGACAAAAATAATGCAATCAAGAAATATTAGTCGCAGAAGACGGAGAATACTTCAACCAGCAAATTGACAACTTGTACAATGACAGTAGACATTTAGCATCCCTGCTTAACAAACAAACAAATATTATACAGTCAACGCTGGGCGTCTACAGGAAAGAAATCGACGTCACAATAGGCCATAACCGCGAACAAGATAAGTTACTCACGGGTCTCTCAAATGATGCAGCTATTTCGAGAGCCTTAATCGCAAATAATACCTTGAGAACAACTTTACTTGACCGCCTAATTGACTTGGACCGACACATGAACGAATACGAACTTGACCTGTCTAGTCTAGTAAACGCAATCCTCTTCGCTCAAAGAGGGATCGTCCACCCTAATATTTTATCACCGGACCAGATTATATCCAGCCTTAAACATATCCAGCTACTTAGACCACAGATAGAGTTCCCGATCCCAATGGACCCAAATTACGCCGAAGAATTAATTCGCATCTCACAAATCAGCATAGCATATTTCACGCCCAGGCTCTTGTACGTGATATCCATTCCACTGCTCAACTTCGACACTTTTGATCTATACCGTTTGCTCCCCGTCCCCGTGAGACAGACATACGACTCGTCAGATAACAAATTCGCTTTCATTCAACCTGGCAGCGACTACGTAGCCATAGCACTCAACCGAGTGTCAAACTTTCAAATTTTGGAGCCCAAATTTAGTAAATGCAATTTATCCCTAGACAAATTCATATGCAAATTGACACAACCACTTTTTCGACCATCGACTCGCAAACTCTGTGAGGTCGACCTCTTCCTAAATCCCTCTAAGAAAATTTCAAATGAATGTGATATCAGACTGACCGCATTCGACGGCACATATTGGACCGAATTATCGGCATCCAACTCCTGGATTTTCTCGGCTTCCACCCCTGAGACCCTTCACATTCTTTGCCCAAACGATCAGACCTCCCGTGTCACACTTTCCAGCTCAGGCATCATTTCACTAAACGACCTATGTACGGCTAGTACCTCCGAAGTCACCTTTAAAACTTCGAAACGTTCCCAATCCATTGAAACGCTCTCCCACGTCCCCAAAGTTACCTTAGATTTAAGCCAAATATCCCTTAGTCTTGATTTTAATATCACCACTGACCTATCCCTAGTCACCATCCCCCACCTTCGTGAACCCTCACGCATCGATTCCCATGATCTTGCCGTTACCGGCGTTGCTCTTAACGATATACTGCAGCGCTCAGCTGACCTAACCACACACTATCGCACCCGAAGTAACGTGCACCGCCTCATTACCAACCTTTGTTATGGTGGAATTGGCCTTGCCTCTCTCTAAATAGCTTTCTTCTGCTACAAATTCTCGTTATTTGGTAAAATCTCCAGACTGTACTCTTGCTGCAAATTCAGGAGAACACGAAATAACCCTCGCCGGCGTGATGCAAAACTCCAATTTCCTACTCGCTATGCCATCTCCCAACCCCTACCTAGAAAGTAGACCATTCCCCAACGATCGGTCTCCTCGCACTTCGTCGCCTCTCCGAGCTCAGTCGGAAATCGAAATGATCGACCTAGGAACTAATAAACCGCGACAGCTCCTACGCAAACCGCTCGTTGACCAGTCTCTCCACATTTGGAACTAAGCCCTCTACCATACTGCTCTAAGTTATCTATATACCTTTTTACTATTATAATATGTAACGATAACATGGATACGAACCACATTATTATAGCTACATTACTATATCAATATCAATTATACATGATTCAAAATTGTACCACACTGCTATAAGTTAACCATATTCCCTTTTTACCATTATAATCTGTAACGATAACATAGATATCTATCATTGTATGAACCACATTAGCATACCTACATTACTATAAGAATATGAACTATACATAATTAAAAATTATACCACACTGCTCTAGGTTAACTATGATTGTAATGCTATGTACTACAGACTATTTCTGGCGAAATAATCACTTACAAGTCACCTGAAGGTGAGAGAAGGGTATCCCTTCTTCTCCTCATTCTAAACATTCGCTCGCCATACCTCAACGAATGTTTCCTTCCAGGGGGGGCGTGTTACGTCCGGCGTCCCGCCACACGTCTCCTCCACCTTCCTCGACAACCTCTCGCCTCTACCTGCCATTCTCATCGTAATGCTACACTCTATATCTTGTCCTCCTATTTCCATCTCGCCTTACTCCACTCGTTTATCACCCTTACGTTGCTATTTTTATTTCCCTCTGCCCTGGATCCTCGCTCCTTTTCTCACGCCGAAGACGTACTCCGATCCGAACTTTCAACCCGACAACATCGAGCTCCTACTTCTTTCCTCGCATCACCTCAACTACCCCTCAACGACTTCGGCGCTTATTTCACCCCATTCCTAAATCTCAATAAAAGTTTATTCCTTATCAAAGATAATCCTTCTCTAATTATTGTTCTTCCCTCTTCCATTCCCTGAACGAGGACAGTGACGAGAACGAACCAAAAAATAGCACCCGAATCAACATCTCGGGTGGGTACAAGGACTACCGTCCCTCTGTACCGTAACAACCATACTGATCGAGAAAATTCAGAAATCTAATAAATCTGAAAAATGTGTCGGGTATCAAAATTTTTAAGCCTTGAGCCAAATATGTATAGATCATTCCACGATCAAATCCCACCATACACATACATTTATGCGTGAATGTTATAAATTCACACCTTATCATTCAACGGTTACTTCTTCGTTATTTTATAAAACAAATAGTCGATGTGTTACATTGTATTACATTCATTTATTTGTTCTTATTCATCAATATTCCCTTGAACAATATGATTATTTACCTATGTAGCGGTAAAGAATTTTGAAGGAATATCATCCGTTATGTACTACCGTTGTGCCGTGCTTGAGTCAGATACATCACTTACACCACAAATTATTGGTCAAGAAATTGGATAGGTGAAAAATCATAGAAATAGAAATATCAATTATTTCAAACATCACATAACACGATAGATGAAAATTTGTCAAAGGCAAATTTGCAAAGGTAATGCAAATCATTATTGTTAATGTATTACAAAACTGATTTTAGTGAACGATAAAATGTGTAGAGTGTTAAGTTCGCTTGTATGTAAAATTATCGTATCACATAACTTTTTCCACTATGTTTCCTTAAGATCGTATGCAGAGTAAGGTTTTAATTTTTTTTTTTTTAATGTACGTTTACTTTTTTTTTAAATATACTTTGAATTTTTCTTTTAAATATACTTCGATTTTTTTTTTAAATACACTTTTAATTAAACACACATTCATCAACAATGAGATGTTCTTGTAATCGATCTTATTTGCTTAATTAGTTATACTGAAATCGGAGGTTCTGGGTGTAAGCGTTCAGTGATTTAGAATGAGCTGTGCTCGATTTTGAAGAGTTCTGAACTGTTTGAAGTCTAAAAAGGAAGAAAACCGAAGAGTTTTTTTTTTAAATACAAAAATATTACGGAAATAAGTAATAAGAGAAGGAAAATCTTCCCTGTCGATCCCTGTTCCCAGAAATACAAGAACAAAAAAAAAAAGAAGAAAATCTCAACGTACGAAACAAAAACCGTAAATCACACAAATGAGCAATGAGCATTCAAATATAAATGGCGAATGGCAGCAAAATTGATAGGGCCCGACATATGGGCCAGAAACATTACCCCGGGGAATCCCATAGTACCCCGGCACATGCCTGGCAACAGCACCGATGCCCACACGGTGTTGATCTGTGAAAAAGTAACAATGGAAGTGTTAGCGTACACCACATAAAAATCTGGTTTTAAGACTGCAACTACTCTGTATATTTTTATTATCCAGAATAAATACTCAAGAAAATAACATAATTAAAGTATCTAAGAGAGACACTATCGCAAGGCGTCGTCGTTTCACGATTGAAGAGTATAACCTGAAGTATTGAAGAAGTATGCTTACCGTTCAAAAGTTTGCGCTGTTTGAACATCAGGCGAACAGTCATAGAAACTTTGAATGACTATCACTAAGACTGCTATTGTAACGTCTCAAGAAACATACATAAACACTATAAACACTGCGCCAACTGCATGAATTCAGGAAACCATTTCTCAAAAATTTATTTCATGAGTGCGGAATAATAAAAATATTAAAAACAATGATTAGGAATCTGTTGATGAAGAGGATTACAAAAGAGTTGCATAGTAAGCTCGTTTCCAGCAAGATGAACAAGTTCGCGGTACACCCACCTTCCAAAAGCCACTAATAAGATTGGCGGTACAAAAAAAATGAAATAATTGCTCGGGGATACTCTGACGCAAATTCGGTAGAAACCGCAGTTTCTAGAGAAATACTTTGAAAACCACGTTTACATAATAAATTCGATAAGAACAAATGGAATTGTTTGTAAGCGCAGAATTCATAGATTATATGATAATAGAATCATTCAAATTCTTGTAAATAGTTTCAAACTTGTTGTTTTGATGAAGTTTCTACCATAAATACAACGAAAGGTACCGTTTGAAGGAAAGGGTGTTTTCGATTTTTGGCCCCTTGTCCTCATTTTAACCCCCGTTTAACATGGAAAACAAGAAATTTTTTTTTTTTTTTTTTCATTAGAATTTTTTGACATTCTAATTGTTCTGTTGAAACCATTCAAGAAATTATAGCAAAATCAGAAACATCCAGGTCAATTTTGATTAATTTCGTCCGGTTTGACGTGGGCTGACACGTATAATGAAATCGTTTAAAATGATTTCAATATTTCATATCTACTGAAAATTTGACCCACTTTCCAAATCATGTATATATTTTAGATATATCCTCTGCATAACACATCAATGACTCGGTCGTAATTAACGAATGTAGTCAGACTACAGAATAGCATTTTATACAAATTTTTTCTTCTGAATTGACGTATTTGAACATTCAACTAACTAAACTCTTGGAAAATCAAAGAAGGAACTAGTCAATATCTTGTATTGTAACATGCAAAGGGCATTAAACGCGTAATGCATTTAACCATAACCCTGACCGTCTCAAAGCCAATTTAAATTTTGTGAAATACTTTCGATACTTGACAAAAGGATGTTTGATTGTGTACTGAGTTTTTATTTCAAAGACTCTCCGCCGCTAGCGGCCAACAAAGTATATGCCAAAGTCGACTATGTCCAAGTTACAATTGATTATACTGCAAAGACTATAGATCATACAAAGTAGCAAGTAGTTTCGACTAGCAATCGTCAGTGAAAACCGCGATCGGAAAGTATAAAGCCGTCAAACTGTGAAAGTTATAACTGGTACAAGACGGATAAAGGACGATTACACCGCCGCTACGATAAATAGAAATATTCTCACACGGTCATAATGGACGTTACACCCAACGCAATGCATATTTGGGAAAACTCGACGAGCCACGTTTTTGAGTGCAACCTCAAGATCACTCATAACGAGGGACATGTTCGCATTTGGCATCTGTTACCTGATGTGTTGCAAGACCGTGAAATATGGAATTTTTTGCTTACGGGACGTCACTCGAAAAAAGGAATCCCCTGTAACATGCGAATAAAACTGATGTTTTTTTTGCACAAATATCAATATTTTTCTTAATAAGCCTTACGGGGAGGACTCCAAGCTTTGCTTTAACTTGCAGACAAAATTATCAACAATTCAAAACAAGCTGATATTCGAAATGCTGTACTGATGACGTTGTGGGTATTAACCATAAAAAATCTGGCGCGCAAATGTGAGAGCTCACTTCGTAGCTTGGACAATGGATAAATTCCCGTGGCTCGAAATCCAGATTCTGCTTTACTTATATTCGCAACTTGTACGTATGCTTTATTAAAAAGACCTGCAACATCGTATGGAGTTATTTTGGACATTAAATGTGTGACGTTGGTAATAATCAAGAGGAGGAGTATTCTCTCCATTTCCAAGTGACCACATCTATAAGGTGGGGATTTGTTGGTCTGTATTTACATGTGATGGATCTGTTCTTTCTTCGAGTTCATCGATGGTTGGGTGCCCCCATATTCTGTGTAATCCAAAAAGTTGGAATAAGTATGTTTCACTAATTTCAGGTAAAACATTTTCAATATTTTCTTCACAGAATGTAGACAGCCATTCTATTTGATCTTCCCCTTGAGACTCTATGACGGATCTTTTCATTTTAAGTTTGAAATCATGTTCATCTATAGCCTCATCTGGTTTTCGGCTGAGAATCTCTCCAGTACATATTGCTTCCCATAAAGAAAGTGAGGCGTATCCGCTGTTGCCATATTTTTTCAAGATTTGATCTAGAGAAAATAGCCACTCTAACTTCTCTACTGGGGGATAGTTTGGTCTTTCCAATCTTTCTGCTAACTTACAAGTGGTCAATAAAATATATCTCTGCGATACCAAATCGCTTAACATTAAAAAATGGTTTCTGCATGAAAGGTAGTATTTACCCTTATATTTCATAATCATAATTCTTTGTGATGTGAAAAAAGTCATCATCTCTTCATCTTCTCCATATGTTCCTTTGAATCCCATACATTCTCCGTATTTATCAGTAAGGTGCTTCCATCCCTCCCAAGTCTTCACATCCCTATAAGATTTTAACTTCTTTAGTTTGGCTGTCAGGCATACACACCAGCCTCCAAGAAGTTTCTGAAGGAATAAAGATGTAATGCATCTTTATTGTTAACCGAGTTTGTGGCCTCTCTTATATCTGTGTATTCCTCCTTAGATATTCCAGTATCCAATGATTCCATTTGATGGGGGACATAATGAAATAAAGCATTCCAATATATTGTGTATTGTTTGAAGGAATCATCAGAGAGGATAGTTCGAAAAAATGCCTCAATCAAGTCTTTAATAACTGACTGTATCTCATAAGGCCAATTATTGCGGGTTATAGGAAAATTAGATTTCAACGGCATTAACTCTAATTCTTCTTTAAGGAGGCGGACATTGTGGCTACGGCATGGAAACCTTGAATTTTAATCAAACCTAGCGATTCCTCAATTAAGGTCACACTAAGAGGTGAGTTTGGATGTGTGTCTAAGCATAGGCTATCCATGGTTTTGTTACGAACGGCCCCTGTTCCCCAATATTTGCTAATATTTCCCAGGCATGCAGTCAACGCATTCCTGCACACGCTCGCTTTTCCGAAAGTAGAACAGGAAAGAGGATGACGCAAAGGAACTGCGATAGAACCAAGTCTGATAATGCTGATTAACTTTTGCCTACACCCACATCACTTACAAGAGAATGTTTATAATAAATGAACTTTAGTGTACAAAAATCAAAAATATGATGTAAGAAAGCTGTTTATTTTATATTTTTCCTTAATTCTAACTAACTTACAGTACACAAAAATAATCATTCCATTATATGATGTGAATTTTTTTCTATTACATTATAGTTTTCCTTACAATCACGTAACCTTTAATCTTGCTCCAAAGTTTCACAAGAGCCCGAATGATATTCGTTGTAAAAGCAAGGAAAGCAAAACGTTTTACGGCACCTTGCACACTGTATGAAGGACGAATTGTTGCAACGACATCAGTTAAAAAAAGTTCATCAGTGGGACTCTTTCCAGCGATCTACGGAATACTAGACTCGTGCGCTACCCGGTGAGTCACGAGTCTCCTTTTCATGTGTTTTAATTTCAGCGTATATCCCTCACGCTCGTCATTTTCCTACATTTTTCAAAATTCATTTTTTCGAAAACTTCTGGATATCTAGCGCTGTGGCTTTGGGCATTTGTTCTTTGCGTCTCCGTCGACCGTATATTCCCCTTGTGGGCCAAGTGACAAATAAGTCTTCGTTTATGCAGCCATTTTGTCTGTCACCGTGGTGATACCAGTTTCGTCAGCATTTTAAATGTTGTTGGAAATAAACTTATGTTTTTCCATTAAGTTGCCACGTTTATCAAAGAAATGTATTATTTCTTCTTTGTTGAGAGCATAAATTCTATTTAAGCTTGCCGCTTCAGCTTTGCGTATAGAAACTGAAGGATTGCGTCTCATAAAGGCGTGTATCCAATCCAATTCAGCTGTTTTGCTGCTTTGATCAAAATTGTTTTTTATAATGTTGAGCTCAGCGTATTTACAAACAAGTTTACGCAAATCTGTGACATTGAGTCCATAGTATAGTGAACCCGGCAACTTGACTTGTTTCGTGATCTCAGTTTCTTGCTGTTGGGTGAAAACGGGCTTGCGACCTAGTCTTGGGTTGCTCATGTTTTCATCTTTCAGTCGATCTCTCAAAGTAGTAAATGGTATTTTATATTGTGTTCGCGATGGGTTGATAATGCAAGCGGTATGGTCAGTTTGACCCTTTTTCAGGACAAACTGACTACACCACTTGTATGCTTTAACACTTTGAACAAATTTAATCAATCACTTCAAATTTATAAATAAATAATTTATTTTCACACAATTATATCACAGAAATACAATCTATATTCAATATGTACTAGGCGAAAGAAGTCAGATAGTGAATATATTAAGATTATGCATTGTTTTTGAACTCTTATGTATCCTTTACCGAGAACTTGACTTAACTTGTCAAAAAACTTTATTAGTACTGTTAGTATATCTAACTTCTTTCCATCTAAGATTTTATTTACAGTTGTACAGAATGTATGGACGTATAGGGACATAGAAAATTGTTTAAAGTTATTCTGGACTTTCAACGCATAAGCAGAGCAGCCAAGCCACCCGAGACAATCCTCTTCATCCAGTTTTGCTTTGAGATTCCTGAACAAATTTCTTCTAAAACTAATCGATGGAAGCAAACGATGGATGATTTTATCAAATTTTTGGAAGGAATTTAAACATTGTCGCTAACGTACATCAAGGCATGTACTTCTTCATCAAACTCTCTACTTCTCTAATTCTCCGTGCAAATCTGACGAAGGTTCAATTGCTAGGATGGTCGATTTGCACTGTGAACAGGCTTGCACAGATTTCAAAAGTCTGCGTGCTACATATCCTGCTGTATAAGCGTACGCAGTTTCAAATATTTCAAATTAGGTTCTAGTTTCATTTCATCCCAAACCAAAGTCACCATTTTGTCTTGTCGGTTTGTTGAAGTGGGAACAGTTTTTTTTTTAACTTATTGATAGTGTACGGTTGAGACCGGTATCTAACTCTAACCTACTCAACATTTCTACTAGAGTTCGTGTCGAAGATAATGGGAATAGCGATTTCCAAACACAATAACCTCTTCAAGAGGATTTGTATAAAGCCAAAGCAAGTGACTTTTCTTCAATAGTAAATCTTCCACCTCAAATATTTTTATTGACATTACATAATTGTAATTTCATAAGCATTATTTGTTTGGAAGTTAATTTGTAAAAAAGGAACTTGATGTTATTTTTTTCAGAATATTCAATTGCAGCTATGAGACGTTCTTTAAATGATAAATTTCTACTCTATATATGTCTGCTTTTTCTTGAACTGGCTAGCTTGTTTAAATAAATGCCTAGCTTTAGGAGTCAAATGTGTTTGGTATGATACAAACCTCAGCAAACTAGATTGTTTTCGTTTTATTGTATTAATGTTATTTGTGTCTGGCGACATCTGAACAACATTGAGCAAAGGATCATTGATGAAACTCTGTGTTTCCAAAGTTTCATCAAGGTTCTCTGGCAATACAGAACTACATGGAAAATCCGATATATTGGAAGGGGTTACTTTCCTGATATTCGAATTTTCCTGCAGTGGTATTTTAAGCTTTTGTTGTTCAATTATTTCAGTAAGATCCTTGCAATTTTGGATGCTACAAGTTTGTAAGCAATTTGACGCGATTACCTAGAAATGAGAAGATGAAAAAAAAAAAGAAATTTTACAATCAACATATACTCAGCTGATAGTGTTACTGCTCACACTTGTCATTCATCGCTACAAGTATACACCGGCCCACAAAAAAAAAGTGGTCTGTAGTACCATTGACCGCACCTACCTACTTATATGTATTTTGACGCGCTGAATGCGAATCTAAGGTCAGTTTGGCCCGTACACGCTTAAATTTTGAGTAAATTGCAAAAAACCGTAAAAATCGCCAAAAATTAGCAGTTTTGGTAATAAAAAATTTATGGAACTAGATCAAGTATGATTTTTATGTATTTTGGTCCGCTGGATTCAAATCTGAAGTTTATTTAACAACCATGAAGCTGTTTAAAATTTAAGTAAATTGCAAAAAAAAAACCTTAAAAATTGCGAAAAATAGCAAAAAATGGCCAAAAATTTAACTCAATAGATCAATCCTGATTTTCATGTAGTTCGATCCGCTGAATCTAAATCTTGAACCTATTATTGTTATGTTAAAAATGAATTTTTATATCTGAACAAATTTACCTTGGTGCGTCCACGTTCCTCTATTCGCAAAGGAAGAACGTGGCCGTGCACACCAGTGTTGCCAACTCTGAATTACCAATGGTCACCAAACAGACTTTCGAAAAGACACCTTTTCAACACAAAAGTCACCAGATCCGCTTGTGAACTGCATAATGGTAGAATGTTGTTTTATTGGTTGTTATTTGATTTCACAGAAAAATCGAAATACTAAGGCTACGTTTCGAAATTAGCTCCCAGTGCTATCGGCAATCTCTTATCTCTTTTGCGCTGCCGAGTTTGTGACGAGCTCTGTCTCTGTCCTAGGGAGTTTTCAGCGCTGCCAGCTAGTTTCGGAATGCACCCTATGTTAATTAAATTAGGAATCAATCACGGATGGCATATAGATATTACACTACTCGTTTGAAGTACGACTTATAAATACTGAATGGCTCAATATCACATTGGTTGCAAATAAGTATTTCTTACGACAAAACCTGTAGGTCAACTTCAACTTGGTAATGTTACGTGGGAGGGTAGACGTGTGGAGAGCGATGGAAATTTATGACTATTAAAGATAATAATCAATCATGCACCCACGTAACAGCACTGAATAAAAATTAAAACTAAGAAGGACCTACCTTTCGGTACGCCGGTATTTGTAGGATCGTGTTACTTTAGTCCTATACAGGGCTGTGAGGTTTGTTTAAATGAGTTGAGGCTAATTCTGAAATTGGGGAAGGTCGTCGTTCAAAATAAATGTTTATTTGATTTAACTGGTAAAAGAGAATACGTATAATTCAAACGATAGGTAAATGTAATCGGTGAAATGGTAACAGTGAACAAAGGTTACATTAACGGTTAAATTTCGAGAAGATGAACAGTTTGGATTTATAAATGGTTACGGATATAAAATAACATAGTAGCTTGTACCAAGAACATCTATATTGAACGCGTATTAATACTATATGGTCTTTTAAATGCTTGTATCTCTCTGTCTTTTTATATTTATAAGATTGGTAAATTAACGTGCCAATTGGATTGGCCCGCGGAAGCACCCGTTACTAGAAGTGTTTCTGATAATTTTAGTAAATAGCCGTTGAGGTTGAGTCGGGAGAATCACTCTCGGGATGTGCAGGAGCACACGGACGAAAACCTTACGTTTTTCTAATAAAACCAACAAGGTCGTGTCGGGAGAATCGCTCTCGGGATGTGCAAGAGCACACGGACGACAACCTTGTGTAAAAGACTTTATGTACGTGCTTCCGCCGGTCAATGCATACAGGTTTTATCAAATCACGTTATGAAAATTCGTGGTTAATTACAATGTTGAGATGATTAAGATGCTGGGGCCGAGCTGAAGACTGGAGAATCACTCTCGGAATACCCAAAGGATATTTTCTACAACTAGGCTCCAAATCTAATATTGTTTCTTATAAAGGTTCTTAGAAAACAATATGCGTCTCGAAGATGGCAAGAAAAGTTCACCACCAACTCTTGGTGTTTAATTGAAAGATAATTTTGATGATTTGGTAAAAACAAGAATTTGGAAAGTGATGGTGAACACTGCTCGAATTGACTTATCTTTTGATGTTGGTGACGACGAGATTGAGAGCCGTCGGATCGTGTCGTTGGTAACTGGAGCAGAGCCTCACCTCAGATGTAGACGAGTATTCGGGTTTCGTAGAAGTTATTTGGTGGATTATTAATGTGATTTGACGTGAAGTTATTATTAATTATTTTAGTCGAACACTTAAACTTTACCTGATTCTTGACAATCAGGGCGGAGCTTAATTTGATTTTTAATTTAAGGAAATGAATATCATAAAAATGTCTATTCGCGAAAATAAGAGAGTTAGTACAGAATAGGAAAGAAATGAAGTTAGGTGATAGAAAGTCTTTGCAATTCACAGAACAAATTGAAAGCTTGAAGATGACGAATCAGCTTGGTACTTTAGGCCGGTCACAACGAAGATTTTCCGAACACTACTATCGACCAGAAGGGCTGACCCGGGTTGACGTCCACACACCTCGCGACTTGACAGACGAAAGACATGGTTTTTTGGGCCTGACGGTCCAAGAACCCTCGGTGCAACTAAGTTACAACGGTAATTAGCCAATGGGGTGCAAGGGCGACCTCCCGGTGCCAGAATCGGCATGGTCAGGGTTTTTCCGGGTCCGACTCGGATGCTCAGACGGTGTTCCGACGATTCTCAATCTCGTCGGTTACATACTATAACTATGAGCAAAAGATATTTAGGTGTAATTCTCACACATTCGTCCAGACATCTTAATAAATAGCCTATTTTAATTTGGTACATATTGTATAGTCGGTTTAGCCTAATTATTAATAATGGTAATATTGATTTAGAAAAAGAAGATACTTTTGGGCTGAGTGCCACTGCGTTTCATGTCCGCACTTCATATTTCAGTTCTTGGTACTGCTAAATGACCCTAAACTAAAACTAATATTGAGGCTGTGCGTGGCTTCCTCTAAGAGGGGTGGAAATCCCCTGTTTAAACAATCTGTTATTTAAGCGCTGTTTATTGCGCTGCAGCTTATTCACAAATGCTCAAGATGTTTTATTGAAATAAACCGTCTTTGATCGCTATATAGGATTGAAAGAAAAGGTTCGCCTAGGCGGTACGACGTCGGGGCGTAACAGTAACTTCTGTAACGATTTTTAAAATTTTTGGTATTACAAATGAACGAAAGTTGGACGTTTTTTATACGTTTCTTTCATGCTATGCAGAACAGTATTGGCAACCTAGAAGGTGGGCGGAGGATTATCGTACATTTTGAAATAACATAAGAAAGCGTTAGTTATTAATAAAATAATAAAATTGATATTGTTATGTATGCGGGTGTAATAAATAGTCAGAAGATTCCAAAAGACTGGGGCGGGCGGTTTATTTAGGACAAAAGTACAATGACATATGTCGCTTTTAAAGTCCTATGTGAGATTGATTGTTCTAAATTGGACCGTGCAATGAAATTGTGATTTTCCTAAGCTTATGTACATGGTTCTTTAAGTGTAATAATGGGCATGCCCATTAAAAAAAAAAAAGATGAAATTTTTTGTGATGTCTCTACTGTTATCGATATTAATGGAAATGATCATCTTTATGCGTGAACGAACGCTTCTTTGAAATTGAATTAAAAAAATGTAGCCTCCTGAAGATGACCCAAAATGTGGTCGAAACGTTGAGATAAATTGTAAAAAGCAACTCTCGTTGGATGGCCTTCATTTCCAAGAATCCTTCTACAATAATATCTTCCCCCTGCCTCAGTTCTTGCTGGGCGTCGGGCCAGTCTTTGGAACTCCACAGCCCCCGGAAGGCTGCGGTACGACGGTAACTCGGCTCAGTCACTTCGAAAAGAAGATTGGCCAATTTTTCGGACTTGAACCGAGTGACCGTCGTCAGCGCCTCCGAAGGGTAGATGTTCTGGATTCTAAAGTCAGTAAAACAAGGATTGGATTAATCTTGATACCTTTCCATCCCTCTAATAGTCTAGTCAATCTAGCCCGAAAATTAGGCTGACCCGTAAATAATTCCCCTGCGTATTAAAGATATATCAATCGACTTCGAAAATTGTCCTGAATAACACATGATAATTTATCACTACAAAATTTCCGGGTACGTCATTAAATTTATTAAAAAGTATTAATTAATCGTGAGCTGGCGCTGTCAGTCAATTTCCGAACACGTTCCATGTATCCGTTCTTACCTCAGATTGTAAATCGCGATTGCCATCACAAAAGTTGTTTGAAATCAAATTTCCTGCAATTTTGGTTCTCATAAATTTTTTCGTAGGATCGATATTTTTCGATTTATACGCGAAAAGAGGGGGTAAATCGAAGTATTATCACTTTTGGTTGTTTTTTCTTTTTTTGATTGTCGTTTAAAATTCGATGAAAATCTGATGTGTTGAAAATTTAATTTGCTACAATTATGATGCCGATATTTTTTTCAGGTTCATATTTTCGGGACGCAAGCTTATGATAAAGGGAACGAAGGGTGTAAATAATAAGTTTCTTTAACAGTATACATTTCAAAATTGAAAAAAATTAAATTTTATTTGATTTCCACTACACGTTTTGGGCCTTTATTAGTTGTGATTACGTATGTTTCGAACGTTTTGCCGATGATCCGGCCAAGTTTTCCTCGTTCGGTTCCTCAGCGTCACAGTCTACTAATTCGCCCGGAAGCTCTGGAGACTCGGGGGTGAGTACATCTGCACAGTTGTCGTCACCAAGAAAGTCGTCCTCATCAAGTAGCTCGCGAATTGGGACGACGTTCTCGCACGTTTCTCCCGTGCAGTCGAGGCATAACATGGAACATTTCAGTCCGGATTTGCGACAACCACAAATTTTTCCGCACGTTCGTAACGCAACGTCCGACCGCCCCTAAATATGGTAGAATTTTACCGGTTAATACCGACTACCGCTTGCATCGGGAGGAGACGTGTTTTGGTGAACTTGTAGTATTTGGCGTAGGGGCGATACGACATCCATTGAATTATTTATAATTGATAATTAGAAATGAACTTATTTCATTGATACTTATTTCTTTTATTAGATTTGAGAGAAGTGATGGAGATAACTAGGTGATTAACCAATCGAAAATACGTCTGCCGACTAGTTTAGGTGAACGACGAATGTGCTTGGTCGATCGATAATCCTGGCGACCCCGGTTGATTTTTGTGTGTTGGTATCACGTGATTCTCTTCTAGTTTTTGGCGACCGCTAATAAGGTCGACAGGTCACATGGGACTGGTCGACGGCGACCACCCGACAGGTGAGACGGGCGGTAGTCCATCTTCTAATGTCTTCTGCTCACACATTGATATCTCTGAATTATCGATCCGTTGAGCGAATGTGGGAGGGTGATGATCAGCTGCTTCGTGTTACTCATGAGAGGGGAAGGTGTACCCCTCACAGTATTGTAGTATCGATGCGTGCGAGAAGATCCTTCTAGGAACAACGACGATAATTGTGAATCATATCAATGGAACACACTTTAATATAAATTCACATGATATCGACACACTGTATCACTGTATTAAATCCGCTGCTAGATCTAGAATAGACAGGAGATTGATCGATGTTTAGTGAATCAGCAATGCAGGACAAGCCACGTTCAAACACTGAACTGGATTCCGACTTACTGATACTGGAATCTTATCAGTGCAACACACTTTAATATAAATTCACATGATACCGACACACTGTATCACTGTATAAAATCCGCTGCTAGATCTAGAATAGATAGGAGATTGATTGATGATTAGTGAATCAGCAACACAGGACAAGCCGGGTACAGGGTACACGGTACAGGATTTATATGCACAAGAAAAACCTGGAAAACTCAGGTAATTATTTACAGCAAGAAATAGTCAGAGAATTTCAAAAATAAGACTGGACTTTCAAGTATGTGGAAGAAATAATAAACTTGTTCCTGTACGAAGCAGTATTGATCCCCAGAAAAAAAACTGCATCTAAAGTTTTGTTTTGCTGTACCACTTCGTATATTATATGTATATTACTTGGTATCAATCCTTCTTTCATTCTTTGCTTACTACAAATTGCAGGCTGTTGTTTGTAAATTGATATTCACACAGTGAGTTAGTTACCAAGTGATATTGAAGGTATTAATATTAATGTATAAACAAAATTGTCACTGATCAGTGGCATATTTCTGGAAAGGTTACTGGAAAAAATTCCATATTCAGACTGGAATATCTGTAAAAGTCAGGGGATTTCAGATTCCAAAAAGCGTACGAACCCTGGTAATATTAGAAATATACATGTATGCTATGAGGGTTGCATCACATGAATAGAAAGTCCATATGTTACTTCAATCGAAGTATACAGGATCTTGCGACTCTTGTTCTTTCATCGCGATACATTTCTAATCACATGTCGAAAAATCTGGTGGTCAGAAACTGTTTTCTCACCATTTCTTGGTGATATATCGAATTAGTGCTTCAAACGTTTGCTCTATTAGTGATTTCGGATTCCACACAGCAACAATTAACGCGTTTACAACTGACAAATGAACGAAAAATATATAGAATGAGTATACTTTTAAAATGTCTGTAGAACCGTATCACAATCACTTACGTCCCATGTTGTCGATTTCGAACAGTATGGTCGCGTTCATGCAAGATGATGTAATTTACCTAGGTATCCTCATCGAGAAGATCGGTTTAGAATGAAATTATATTTTTACAGTATTTCGGTTGTGAGTGACCGTAGGAGTGGTAGCTTTGCTTTGAGGGTAGGAGACGTGAGTGAGCAAAATGCATGGTCTTGAGACTTCTGATTCGTGGGAATGTTACGATTTTTAGGATTGGTTGAAAAGTGAAGAAGAACGGCACAGAAGCTGAGAAGAGGATCAGGTTAATTTTTGTAAATTGAAAAATAGGCAATCGTTTCGCGGCCACGCTGTCCAAACTGGTTGCCGTCCACATCAATCGACCAACTGAGCGTTGTGAAACGGAAAAAATCCGCATTGGGGAATCTTTGTGCCATGAATTGCTGTTGGAAAAGGTATTTATTGCCGGATTGGAAACTCCTGAGTGAGGATATTGTCTTGCCAAACAGCGTGGTATGGACTGACTTGGCTAGAGGAATATTATACTGGGTTCGACGTGTCCGTACTTAGAATTTAATTTAATTTCTGATACTTGTTGTTTGGTTGATTACCCGTTATGTATAGCTGAACAGTTTGATTTTGATGCTGAAATTTATCGATCATTAGCTGATAAGGAAAATTATAATATTCCACGAGGTTGACAGGTTAAACCGATTAACCAGCCAATCCGGTTGATCAAATTGACCGTCTTGATCGGTTAGTCTGTTGAACTGAGAGGTTTCTCCAGACATTCATTTTGAAGTGGGCGGGTCGATTTTACAGAAATCAGTTCCACGGTTATACATATTCTGCGGATTTTTTTTACAGAAATATTTTTCGACAGAACATTGTTCTGCAGAATATGTTAGTTAGATTGTATTTGATAGAACGCACATTCAGAGTAATCATCGACTACCAAAGATTGTACGTTTAATCGTCAATTTCGTACAGTTTGATTTAAGTCGATTTTTTTAAATTTAATTTGAATTATTTGTGTTGAATTCATGGGCGTGTTGAAATCATGGGCGTGTTGAATGTGTGTTGTGTCCAACGGGTATTATGTTAAATGTGTGAAACTAAAAGAATATTCTGTAGAAGAATTTTCGTGTAGAAAAATTCATGCAAGATCATTTCTGATGGAAATTTTGAATTCCTTACTTTAGGGAAATGTTCTGTACAAAGGAGTCCGCAGAACATAAAAATTTACCCTTTGGGACTGATTGTTGTAGAATCGATCCTGATTCTTCGAAATTAATCTGAAAAAACAAACTCTTAGAACTACCGCTTGGCGGAACGAACCTTTAGGAGCGAATTAGCAATTCGGAATTTGGAATTCCGACCTTAATGCAGTCAGGCATGCGTTACACGTGCATACATCCCTTACTATCAGCGAGATTTGTGAAAATCTCCAGATCCTGAAGCCGTCCCAGTGTAAAAAGATTACTTTGTGGGTAAAACCAGCTTATTGCACAATAATACAATAATGACAACAGACAAACAAATATTCAACAACTTCGTGCCGTTCGATCTTATTTGAAATAACTCCTATTATCTTTGTGCAAGAATTATCCTACCTACCAGTGATTAGATCAAGACTTACTGTATATCCCACGTGAGCTTATTCGTGGATTCTTGACTGTCGATGACAGATCCCATGAAATGACCGTATCAATATGAACGAAAAGTTAGCTAATCTTCAAGGCTTGATTGATTACTTATTTAGATGCAATGATTTAAATTTGCGAGGATTCGTCGGTCGTCCGTCTAGCACGTACTCCGTATATCAACTTAGACTCATATGACCCTGACCATTCAACATTCAACTAGTCTAGTTAGTATGACAGTCATTACCTCAGAGAAACACAGATTTTCACTTAACAATTTTTCTATCCGATTCAACTGTCCTTTGATAATTTTTAGAGCTGTCTCGGAAACGTGAACTTTCGTACTGTAAAAAAAAAATTCATACAAATTCATAAGTTGAGTTTGGCTTTGCAAAACCAAAAGGGCGTATTAAAAAATTAATTTTTCTCCAATCGATTCAAAAATGTGTATAATGTACAAATCTATAGAAAATGTTTTTTTTTTTTTTTGGCACATGCTCTTTTGGCTTCGAAGTACCGAACGTGTGAAAGTTATAGGTTTTTGATCTACTTGGAAGAAAGCATTTGCAAGCATCTGTTGTCGCACCGCAAAGAAGGAATGAATTTGTATAATTTAGAAGACATGAAAACATGATTAAGCCGACTGAATGATCAGTGAGTTCTGTATTATTTGGTTGAATAGAGTATTGATTGGTCGGAAGTGATTTATTCAAGTGAATTCATGTTTCACAGGTTTCTTGCCACCGTCTTCGGCAGTACTCGATTGTCTTGGATGAGTCGTAAAGAATTGTTGCCACGGAGGGAAAGTACAAATACCACGGATAACAGCATACCCGAAAAAATTGAAAGTATTACGCGGAAGAAAAGATGAAACTTCAACACATTCCAGGCAATCTATTAGATTATGTAATAACTCGTTTGGATTCGCATCGTTTAATTGTACAACTTTTGATGTAGGTGGTTGTGGACCTTATATCATGAAAATTGTAGTAGATGTAAGTTATATGATTTCTACAAGTCCAGAAAATTCCAATAACTCGCGGGTACGTTATGAACAAATTTATATTTACGATCAACAGACTCAGATTAATTTGCGTAAAGACAATGTATAATGGGTAGAGTAATTAATGAGAAGAACCCTTATGCAGCGCAGCTCATTACAAAACACTGCATGAGCGTTACAGTCAGGGCGGAAGCTACATTGTTTTGAAATTTGTTTCACTGGCCGGTAATGATCGATGGCGTCAGGGATGCTGCCATAGCAATGGTCTTGACAGCGACGAACGATGAAGCATTCGAGATATTAGACAAAGCTGTATTGCATTTGATGCTGAAGCGCTTACGACACTTTTGTATAGTATTTGATAGGTGAAATGCCATCAGAGACATGTGAACTTTGGAATAGATACAAGGACGCGCTGTCCGAGGACTTTGAAAATCAGCCTGAAAATCCTGCATTATGCGTGATTGAAGATGTATACTTCAAACGGAAGGAAAATCGTGTATTAATTTTTGTCTTCCAAATACCGTGCTCCCTGTGACGATAGTTGACCCGTAAGTTATAACCTATTATACTATACAACGGTCGAAAAGAAATTCAATTATTTGGGACGTAGTCTTGGGACTACTACCTTCGATTTTTTTTTTTTTTTTTTATCATTTATGTAGTACAATAGTTTTTGAATTGGTGGTTATTGTGACAAATTATATTACTATTTATGGGTTGTACTTAAATTTTTCGGAATGTACATGCCCGGATAGTTTCATATATAAATCTCAGCTGAATGAATTTGAATCGTCGCGAAGTAATTTTTCAATAAAAGTCAATTCGGACCCACTGAAAGTTGATTAAAATTGATAATTTAATTGATATTGAATACGCACAGACCGCGTTACAATCCGTATTATTGTGAACTTCAAATCAGAATAAAGTAATTCTATTTCTTTCTTTGTCTGAAAATTTGACCAGGTAAGAATCGGGTGGAACGTGAAGTAAATGAATAATTGAAAAAACAAATATCATTTACGTTTCAGAACTGTGCGCCAAACCAGGACGTTAGGAATTTTTTTTTTTTTAAAAGTCTATAAATAAAATGACAAGTTCTTGAAAAATCTATGAAAAACTGAAACTATCTGAATAAAATTGTGGACGTTACTCATTGTTGAATGCACCACATGATGCGACACGATATGCATAGCAATTTTATGCACACAAAAAAATCAACGTGACAAAACCAGGCCCCGTAGTATTCGAAAGTCTTGTCGCTCTGTTTCGTGGTTTTCGTTCAAGTACCAACACTGTAGTTTTCGTGGTCCAGGCTGACGGAAACATGGTTTCCGTCGTCCAGATAGACGAGACGATGTTTTAGAAACAGAAGGTGTCTGTTGCAGTCCAAAGGTTAGAATAAGTTCGGTCTACGCACGGGTGAGACGCAAAGCGCCGAATTTTTGAAAAAGTACCAAAAAGGTGAGGCGCGTAACGCGCGGGGGTGAAGCCCCTAGTTCAATAAAAAATTCTTATTTTTTTCCATATTCACAATCACGAAAAATCGCTGTATTTCAATTATGGAAACATCATTCCAATCATGTTCAATCATTCGATGTTATTCCAGTTATGAAATAAGAAACATCGGACGCCACTCTCTTTCGTCTTCGATACTGACAGCTAATCGTTCTTTACACAATTATTTTGTGGCTCTAAAAAGTGCCGATTTTGATAATTCCTCACAGGGGCAGTAGCTGCTCGAAGTGTCCGTCGTCTCGTTGCAGGCGAAGGCAGCTTGCCGATCGTTCCACAAACGATTTCTAGTGTCACCAAAGTCGTTGCTTCGACGATTCTCACTTCCAAGGCTTCCAAAGAATTTGCTGGGCTTTTCACACGAACTCCTTAATTAAGACCCACAAGCCATAATCCAATGGATTCAAGCCAGGTGATCGCGGTGGCCAAGCGATGGGACCGCCACGGCCAATCCAGCTGCCCAGAAACCGTTGGTTCAAAAAGTGACGAGTACGTGCACCGAAGTGTGCTGAAGCGCCGTCGTGTTGGAATATCATCGTAGTTCTACGATCCTGCGGAACGACTTTCGGTTGCGGAAAGTCGATTCGGCATGGAGTGGATGCAGTTACTAACGATACCAGGGAAACCACGTAATCCTTCCCAGGTTTGTTGGACCACGGCTCGTAGTTCTGGCATGGTTCGACATTCTCCTGAGATTCTATTTAACTGCATTATTGCCCACATATTTTCTACTGGGTTCACGTCAGGAGACTTAGCAGGATGATGGAGCACATGGATATCTGGGTGCAATGCGATCCAGTCTCTTACGATATGGGCCGTGTGCACTGCACTATTGTCGTGCACCAGGTTGATCACTCGGTACTGGTCAACTGGATACAAGCGACGAACATACGTATAAAAAACATTTTCCAGGATGTCTACGTAATCGATACGGTTCATGCCCCCCCATCCCTCCCGTATCTCGCCCACACTATTGAGAGTGATGTACCTCCAGTAAGCGAGTGAGATCCGCCCGCTATGAGCTTTGTGAATCACATAATTCGGATTTAATCGCGCGTTATTGCTCCTGGGTCTCCAAACATGTTGATGCCCATCCTGGATTGTGCAAAATGCTTTTTCATCCATAAAGACTGTCCATGACCAGAATTCAGGATTTTTCTGTACGTAAGCATGCACGTACGCAAGTCTTTGGGTTCGGTGTTGTTCTGTTGAGACGGTTTGTTTGACCGCCTTTTCATAGACATGTGCCTCCTTCAAACGCCTGCGCACGGTGAGTGGACTTACATCCAGGTCAAAATCCTGTACAAAGGCCACCGAACCATCAAATGGATTATGTTCCACAAAATGCTCAACGATTTGGACGTCTTCTTTTGGGAGGGTCTTACGAGTGCCTTTATTGTTTACGCGGTGATCGCGCAACGCATCCTCTCCACCCTCCTCAAACTTCTGGACCCACTTATGTACCGTTCGGACCCCTAGATTTAACGCCACCGCAATGCGCCTGTCATTCCACCCGGCTTCGTGCATCCCCACAATGCGACCTCGAGTGATTACTAAAAACGTTTGAAGAAGAGCGTTACAACAGACCTGTCATAATTTAAATCACAACCACATACGTATTGAAGATTCAGTTCCATAGTAAACAATGGTCTTATCTTAATTTTTCCAAGTGTTGCGAGGCGGATGAAAGTATGCGGTATTAATAATTGAATGTATCCTATTTAGTTCGAATTTTTTTCATAAACTTGCATCGTTAGATAGTCGACGATTTTGATAGCTCAGTGATCTATGCTGGTCTATGTTTGAAGGGGGCATAGTTTTTTGGGGCATCGTGCAATATTCACATCTCTCCGATAAATCTGTAAAATACACAGAAAGCCAATTTTGACGAAATTTTTATATTGTAGAACTTTAAGTTAGCCACTCTCTAAATATAATCACAAATTGGAGGTCCTCAAAATTTATGAATTTTCGAGAGCTTGATTTTTAATTGAAAAAATCTGATAAAAATATTATGACGAACGTACGCAGATGTCTGCCAGACACAATATTTTGAAATAATATTTTGAGTGAAAATTATTCAAAATCGCATAAATATGAAAAGTCACGACCCTGGGAGTTCAAAACGTAATAGTAAAGTTAGAAGTATCGAATGTTGCCGATTTTACCCCACCACCAAATGTCTAATCCTTCCGGTATTTTCGTGGCGTTTACATGCAGGCGGTTTATTTATGTTTAACAAACAGAAGAGAAGGAAAAAAAGAACAAACCGTGCAAGCGGTGAATGAGAAATAGAATAAAATCGTATGATGATTAATATATACGGAAAATGCTCAATATCTAGGAGTAGAGGACATCGAGGATGTAGAGTAGATGTAGGAGCAGAGGGCACTCTATTTGCCTTCTGCTGGGCAGTGAGTGCGAGCCGTTTTGGAATCGACCTTCGCACCCATTGCAGCTCTCTGACGGAAATTGCAGCACACGCTTCGGCGATGCGGTGCTGCATGTCGTGTTTTGTGATAGGCGCCTGTGCGTACACGATTTCCTTGATTCTGCCCGAGAACCAGAAATCACAGTTCATAAGATCCGATCAGCGTGCTGGCCACCTAACAGGGCCTGTCGTTCCAATCCAACGCTTCGGAAACATGACGTCCAGGACTACCCTTTTCTCGTTGCTGTTCTGAGCAGAGGTCCCATCCTGCTGCCACCAAACCTGGTTCATAGGGATGGGGTTTCCGTCCATCAGACGTGGGAGTTCCTCGGTCAGTACAGTTCTGTACTTGGCGGACGTCAAGGTTTCCGTCGAGGAAGATGGGCCCGAGGATCATGTCCCCTTCTATTCCGACCCAGACGTTGAGCTTCCAGCGGTGTTGGCGGTCCTGCTCTACAATCCAGCGTGGATTTTCCTGAGCCCACCAACGGCAGTTCTGCTTGTTTACGATCTCCAGGTTGGTGAAGATCGCTTCATCCGTGTGGCACACCCTTCGGTAGAAGTCAGGATCTTCCCGGAGTCGGTCCAGTCCCCAGCGACAGTACGTCAACCTTCAGCCTTCGTTTGGCATCACCTGAGTAAAGCTTTTGTACCGGCTGGTACTTGTACGTACACTATCGGCTTGATTCTTTGGTCTCGTGGCCGCTTCAAACAGAATTGACGTAGCCGATATTTATATCACATAAATGTTTATAATAAACTGTTGAGAGCAGTGTGTGCAAACTCCATCGAGTTTCAGTGCAAATTAACATATTCATGCAATTTTGAAAATTATTTCATTGCGAACACGGTACCTTCGGAAGGACTGCCTCGACGGTAGTTGCTCGTCCTCCGGGAACCACTCTCGGTACGTCCTCGCCGATCTCGCAAAGTTGTTTCCTGTCTCCGCCAGTATCCAATGCATCCTGGTGAGCCGCACTTCCCTGTCCATCCTGATCTACAATTTTCTATCAGTAACTATTCTAACAATACGATTATAACAACTTAGCGGTAGTAAAATTATCGGTGAAATAAAAATACTCTTCAACGGCTAACAACGCTACAGGTAAACGTATGAAATTAACAACTATCACTGATCTTAAGGGTAACACAACGATTGAGAACGTAACAAGAATGCTTAAAAGGTAAAAAATACTGTAAAGGATGTGATGAAAGTTGAAAATGATGTCGGTTTCTTGTTGATTTGCGGATGAAAGTTTTTGGGTGCGTGAAGATGCTTCGATCAATTCTTAGCGTCTGTTTGCCGAAATGAGCGGGCTACGACGCCAGATCTCCGTTTGTTATGTATCGCCCGATTCGGCGAACTGCGTTAATTGGTTAGAACTATCCCACAATCCGAAAATGTTAATTTATTATTACACGCTGCTGTCCCATAGTTCGTGAAATAATCACGACATTTTACGCAGGTATTTTTCGAGAACGATCAAATGGCATTTCATTGTCTGTTACTGGGAGGCACAACCTTGGTTCCCATTATTCCTGTCATTCTTAGACGGGAAACCTATAATGTTTTCAACGGTCTTTAATCTGCTTCACCCCTCGCTCAGGGATCTGCATCCCCTCTGGCAACGCCTTACTCTGGCTGCAGGCAGATTATCCGTGAATTTTTATTGACAGAGAGTATGAAAAGTGTAACGGTGTTACCGGTCCTGTTCGGTTGGATTACCCTTCGGAGGCGGTTGCACCCCCCTCCAGCCGGATGCTCAGAGTCGACCAGGGTCAGTTAAGGAAGGAGTACGGCAATTGAAATAATTGGACACTTTATTAGAGTAATAATTATAGTTTATTCATAGCGTCGTTTGGATCACTAAGAGAAACAGAAATACAAGAGCGTATGATGCAATCAACTTGATTTCTCGTAATAAATATTTATAAATAACATATATATATATTGTTACACATGCGGGTGTAATAAATAGTCAGGAGATTATTAAAAAGACTGGGGCGGTTTATTTAGGACAAAAGTACAAGGTGATGTGTCGCTTTTAAAGTCTGTTCAAGGAATGCCAGAAGGATCCTTATTGATTCCAAAAGACGACCGTTGTCAGGGAACATCAGATCTTCATTTTGATCAATACATGCATATTCGAAGGGGAAACCGTAACACTACTCCTCTCCGTGTAAAGATTGCCGCCCCGGCAATCAGGCTAGGGGCTATTTGAGGTATTGCAACGTTCAAATTCTCGATAATGGAAAATGAAATAACAATTATTAAAAGAAAACAGAAATCTGAAAATTGGAAGACCTCACAAAGGGAGGGCCCTAGTTTGTTCTTCAACTAAAACCTCCCAGAAATCACCGTTGAAGAACAATCCCGGAACATTCACACGTGTTTGATTCTATATAAATAAGCAATTTTAGAAGAAACGTGTAATACAGGGATTTAAAATGTTTCAACAAACAAAAACTGAGTCATGTGTTAATCTTCATTCACACAAATCAACAACAGCAAAAAAAGTGTGTTAGAGTTTGTGAGATGAGACTCCAATGCAAGACAAATGTTGATTGGACATTTTCCTCTGGCTAGGGAACATAATCTGCAACAATAAAACACAAGAATTCCTCGAAATAGAGAAACGAAACAGAAAACATTCAACAATTTCTACAAGGTAATTGCATTTCCAAAATTTACTATCTTTTTGGTTCAAACAAAATCAAACGTTAATAACAACAAAGCAATACTTCAAAGATAACTACAGTTTTCAAACAAATGTCCATAAACTTAGCCACCTTTATATTCAGGTACATTCTGTTCGAATATTTTTAAAATGGCTAGACTCCGTTAAATCCACGGATAAAGAAAGGCTACATTCCGTTAAATCCACAGAACAATTCGTTAAATCCACGAATTTGTGATTGGTGGCCAAAAGAATTAATCAATTACGAAACAGATTCTGTTTCGAATCACAGAAAATTAGCTTCTCCATCGCAATTTCAAATATGGTTAAAGAATTAAGATTCAAGGTTTTCCTCCTGAGAGGGTGCTATACGATCAACGTGCACCACTCTAAATTTTCCACGAGGAAGTTTCTGAATTCGATATGTTGCATCGTTTAATTTTGATTTTACAACATATCCTTTCAACCATTTACTTTGCACTTTCGGGCATTTTCCTACGACTCTTGTGGGGGAGAGGAGCCAAATCTTTTGTCCAGGTACAAAGTTGATCATATGGGTCTTTAAGTCGAATCGAGATTTCATTTTGTCACTTTTGAGGTTTAAAGTTTTCCGAACTTGTTCATGAACACCGATTAACTGGTTTTGCAATGAATCAACATAATTAAGTGGGTAAATGTCATCAGAAACACTGTCAGCTGGTGGGGAACCACGAAGGATGTCCAGAGGAAGACGTAATTCTCCACCAAACATAATCATTGCCGGAGAGAATTCTGTAGTTTCATGCCTAGACGAACGATAAGCAAGAAGGAAAAGGGGAAGCCATCTATCCCAATCCTTCTGGTTATCATTAATGAACTTAGCGACATAATTGAGAATAGATCTATTCAAGCGTTCTACTAAACCATTAGATTGCGGATGTAAAGGTGTAATTCTCGTTTTATGAACTCCAAGAATTTTCATTAATTCTTTGAAAATTCGAGATTCAAATTCTCTTCCTTGATCAGAATGAATTTCGAGAGGAATTCCAAAACGAGAGATATCATTAATTATCAGAGCTTCAGCAATGGGATGAGCTTGATGATTAGGAAGTGGTATAGCCTCAGGCCATTGAGAGAAATAATCAGTAACTACAAGAATGAATCGATTGTTGTTGGAAGATTTGGGTAATGGACCTAAAATGTCGATAGCGATTCTCTCAAAAGGATAACCTACGTTGTAAATTCTCAATTTTCCTTTCGTTAATTTGCTAGGACCGTCTCTACTAAAACAAATAGAACATCTCTGGCACTATTTTTCAACATCTACTTTGCAAGAAGCCCAATAAAATCTTTTACGAATGTTGTCCAACATTTTATTGACTTTGAAATGACCGCCGATTGGAGAAGAGTGAAAGATATTTAATATTTCCATTGTAGTTGAGGTAGGAACTACTATTTGAAATACCGTTTTCGATTGATTAGGAGACTCCCAACGACGATACAAGATTCCGTTTTTTAATTCAATAGAATTCCAATATAACAAATACGTTTTAAAATCGCGACCTAAGTGACAAATTTCCTGCCATTCAGGGCGTCTATTTTGTTGTTTAAATTGGATCAGGGAATTGAGAGTGAGATCTTTTGATTGAAGATCACGCCAATCAAAACTATCATCAACTATGCAAATGGTTTGATAGACTTGTTTTTCATCTTCTTCGTCGAATAAATTAATTTTGTTACATTTCTTGCAAGTACAAGGGCGACGAGATAAAGCGTCTGCGTTATTGTGAAGATGACCAGGTCTATGTGAAATGTCGAAATCAAATCTAAAAAGAAATTCAAGCCAGCGAGCCACTTGACCCTCGATATTCTTGAAAGATAAAAGCCATTTCAGAGTGGTCGGTTCTGTGACGTCCCGATGCCGTCGGTCGTCGAAACAATCTAAGTAGAGTGTTTTGCAGAAGGCGCAACACCCGAACATCAGCAACACGCGTCTGGAGCCCTGATTTTTGGTAGAGGACCCGGGCCCCCGCTGCGGACAAGTACTGATATGGAGAAATGGACTGACAAGTGCCGCAAGTGATTTAATGTTGAATGATATAGTTCTTACCTTTGATCGATGTGAACTGGCTTTGATCCTTATCCTTCCCTGGACCCTGATGTAATAAGGATTTCAGTGAATGGGGATCTCAGGATAAACACAACTCACAAAACACTTGATGATTTAAACAGTACCAAAAATAACTATATATTGTTACAATCTTTGAAATCAATACACTCGTATTAAAATATAATGTTTTAAGTCTAATAAGTTAACACTACGCAGTTATAAAAAGAAAATAAGTTTAAATGTAACTGGACAATAGGAAGTTAGTTTTTTCGAAAGCGACTGAACTTGTCGAACGTTGGATAAAAAGTGATTATTTTTTAATGTGACTGAACAGTTTGAAAGCTAAACAGAAGGTTATTATTTTTTAATGTGACTGAACAGTTTGAGAGTTAAACCGAAAGTTATTTTTGCCGCGATGCAGCTGACCGCTCCGGCCGCTGCAAGGTGGCTGTGCGCTTGCGCGATTTTTCTCTCTGCTGGCTGACGATGGTCACATGGGCCCTTTGGTCATGCCAGAGTTATTTATTGTTTAGTCTATGTTCCTATCACTCTGATGAACGGTGGTCCGACTCTGGGCTGTGCAGGGAACCCAATATTTAAACATCTATAGAGTGTCATATCTTCAACTGCGCCATCCTCAACCCATAGGACTGTATAGTACCACCCACCAAGTGTGGGAGTATCGAGGTAACGAAAGATATAGCGACTATTCGCAGAACTCGGCATTGAGTTGATTATTAATTTTGGCTTGTGATTTCCTTTTGGTTTGGCGTGCCCATTTGAAGATAACATCATATGCCTTTAAGGCTTCTTACTAATTATATTTATATAGTGAATAATATAAAATCAGGTTGTAATATTATATTGATGTGTGCGTGTATTGAAATGTCAGAACATATACTCTTTTATATGTATGTGTTTGTCTGAGGTATTATAAAGAAGGAAGAGAACAGCAGTTTAAAGATATATAGGCAAATTTGTATAGGCAATTTTCATTAAGCGGACGTCTCTCACGGGGACGTCACAGTTCTAATCAAAAATTTCCTGCCCAAAAGATAGTGACTGAAATTTCCTACCGATTTGATAACTGCCAAAAGTTCTCTACGCGTTGTACAATAATTTCTTTCAGCTTTATTCAAACATTTGCTGAAATAAGCAATTACTTTTTCTTCGCCGTTTTGAATCTGCGAAAGGGCAGCACCGATAGCAGTTAAAGAAGCATCAGTATCGAGAATGAAATTTCCATCGGGAATTGGAACACTCAGGATAGGTGGAGAAGTGAGAGCAAGTTTCAATTGATCGAAACTAGATTGAGCTTCCTTAGACCATCTGAAAGGAGTTTTATCCTCAGTTAGAGTGTATAAAGGTTTCGATGCGTTAGCAAAACCTAATACATATTTCCTGTAGTATCCGCATAGACCAAAAAAACTTCTGATCTGTCGTCTTGTTTTGGGAATAGGCCAAGTTAGAATGGAAGAAATTTTTTTTGGATCGCATTTGATTCCTTCTCTGGAAATTATGTGTCCCAAAAATCGAACCTCGTGTTTAAAGAAGACACATTTCTTGGTATTAACTTTGAGGTTTGCATCTGTCAAACGAGAGAAAAATAGATCCAAATTACGAGAATGTTCGTCGAAATCTTTACCGAAGACAATAATGTCATCCAGAAAAACATGACAAATCTTTCCTACTAATCCCCTGAGAACTTCATTCATGATTCGGACGAATGTTGCTGGAGCATTACAAAGACCGAAAGGGAGAATAGTAAATTGCCTTAGCTCATCACCAATAGCAAAGGCTGTTTTCTCTTTATCTTCAGGTTCTAGTTCTATTTGCCAATATCCACTTTTGAGATCGATGGTCGAAAACCAAACGGAGTTGATACTTGCGTCAAAAATTTCGTCATCGCGAGGAAGAGGCATCGAATCCTTTTTGGTAATGTTATTCAAGGGACGATAATCAACACGAAAGCGAAGAAAATCATCCTTTTTCTTAGCTAAAACGACTTGAAAAGTCCAAGGGCTACAACTGGGTTCAATAACCCCTAACGTTTTCATTTCTTCCAATAAAGTGGAAACTTTATCTCGATAATGAAAAGGAATTCTTCGAGGATTTTGTTTAACAGGGTGAGACGTTTCTAGAATAATTCTATGTTTACTTCCTCGATATCTGCCTAAATCGTATGAATTCTTTGCAAAACTATTTTGAAATTTTGTAAAGAATTGTTTCAATTTTTGTTGTTGAGATGGATCTAAAAGTTCGCCAGATTCTTTAAAAAGTTCAACCAAAAATTCTGGAATATCGAGAGGAAGCTTGGAGACTTCCCTGGAAGAAGTCTGGTTGACGGAGATAATTTTATTTTGGTCATTAATGTCGAATTTTCGGTTAATTATTGACTTAAAATCTTCCAAGAGACCAGATTTGAGAAGGAAATCTAAGCCCAGGATGCAGTCGTCTGTAATGTTGGCGAAAACTGCGATTAAAGTTGAAGAAATATTACCGATTATAATTGAAATTTCTTTTGTTGCTTCATAGGAAAATTGTTCACCAGAAACGGTAAAAATTGTGAATCGTCTGAAGATATCTTTTAATTCTTTGAGATCATTATTAAAAAGTCGAGGATTCACAAGAGTGATATCCGAAGCAGTGTCGATATTCATAAGACAAGAATGCTCATTAATTTTGCCTTGAATTTTCAATTTCAAGTGCAAAGGTTGATCATTTTTACAAACTTGGCAACAATGAATTTGATCGGAATCTGACTGAGCCAACTCATCCCCAATGAATTGACTCGATCTAGTTTTCCGAATTCCCGTTAGAAGCTTGTTGATTCTTGTTAAAATTTACATTTTTATTCTTTGAAAACCCATTGTTGAAAGAATTAGGACGTTGATTTCTATTAAAATTGCGATGGGAATGGAAAGAAGTGCTTGCGTGTTGACCAGAATTCTGCGAGGAATTCGTGTGAGGGGTTTGTTGCTGGTTGCTATGAAATTCATTGCATTTATTAGCGTAATGTCCAGTCGTCTTGCATTTAAAGCATAGTACGTCGTTTCTAGAAAATTTGTCCTGTTTGTTGAAATTGTTGTTTGAAAAATTGTTGTAAGGATTGGACTGGAAGTGATGAGGTTTGGGGTGAATGTTGTGTGAATTTTGTCGTCCATTGTTGAGAAAACGGTTATTGGAAGACTGTGAGTTCTGACGTTCGCTGTTTAAGAGAGAAGAGATCGATTTTATTTCAGTAGCTCTTTCAATCGCTTTTTGTAAAGATTCGAGACGTTCAGAACGATGAGTAAACTCGATTTTTGGATTCTCGATTCCATTAATAAAAGAAAGGCATGCAATTCGATCTTTATGTTCTTCGGGAAGATCGAGATACGCGAGTCTAACAAGACGTTTAATGTCTTCAGCGAATTTAATGAAATCTTCATCTTTCGTTTGTTTTCTCGCTTGTAATTCGTTGAAATACATCCGAGATAAATGTCTATCATCGAATCTTTCATTTAAAGCGTCCGTGATTTTTTGATAATCTTTTAGATCATTCCCCGAAAGCTTTTCAAAAATTATTTGGGCTTTATCGCGAAGACAAGTTGAAAGTTGAGCCGCTTTTATTTCATTTGACCAACCGTTGCTTTCCGAAGCAATTTCAAAATGTTTTTTATAGCGTGACCAAGATTGAGAACCGTCAAACGTGTCGGGTTTAATGTGACAATATTTCGATTCAATTGTATTGGTAAAAGCAGTGTTCAAAGGATTTTGCGAAGCGTTAGCAGAAGAGTTAGTTGCAGTAGAATCGAAATTGTTATTAGGTATTGAAGAGGGAATGGGAAACTCAGGTAAAACTTCCGGGCGAAGTGTAGATCTCAGCAATGCTTGAAGTTCCTCCCTGGCAGTACGACGGTGACTTTCTAGATCCTCGCGAAGAGCCTCTCTAATGTCGTTTGTAATTTCATTATGAAGATTGACCCTCATCTCGACTAATTCCATCGATATCTCTTGACGGAGTTGATTCGTTCCATTATCTCTGGTTGGAGCTGAATAAGGACGAAAACCGGTGGCGAAAGGACCAGGTTGAGGATTAGGATTTTTTTTTGAAAAATCTCTGCGATTACGCATCCTTTGTGACATTTTTTTTTTTCTAAAATGGATGAACAAGAAAAATGTCACTTGATCAGTCTTTTTTTTTTTTTTCAAATCGGCACAGAAAAATATCACTTTTTGATAACTTTTAATCCAGCACTTGTTCTTCCTTTTTACTTCTGACACCAATGTTACATATGCAGGTGTAATAAATAATCAGGAGATTATTAAAAAGACTGGGGCGGTTCATTTAGGACAAAAGTACAAGGTGATGTGTCGCTTTTAAAGTCCGTTCAAGGAATGCCAGAACGATCCTTATTGATTCCAAAAGACGACCGTTGTCAGGGAAGATCAGATCTTCATTTTGAATAATTAAATCACTACATGCATATTCGAAGGGGGAAACCGTAACAGTATTCATTTATATTCCCATCGCAATATTGGGAAACGGGAGGTGACAGATAATAAGAAACATGTCTCACAAGAAAGTACAGGAAGAAACTTATACAGTGTCATTAAAACTAGAGACATAACTTAGGCTAATGCTAAAACTAAAACTAAAATCAAAGGTACGACCGCAACTCACCCAAGAACGGTACTCACAGAAAAGAATGCAAGAAAAAACGAAGAAGGGATAAGGCCCATAGCGACCGTTATAATCCGGTACGAGACTCCCCAGTCCGAAAAAGTTGAAAAAAAGAGAGGAAGAGACCACGCTTTAGCGCGGGAAAATCAGAAACTGAACGAAGTTCAGCTGGCAGAGAGTTCCAATGACGCGTGCGGGGACTCTAAAGAGTAGAGTCAGCGCGGCGAAGACTGCAGATCTGTTAATGGATCCGTCCGAGCGACACCATGAGCGCTGCGAGGACGGTTACGAGGCACCCTGTACACGTCTGGGAACCAATGGCAGGAGGGTCCAAGTGTCGAGGTGAAGCAGAAGGTTGTGAGGATGTACGCGGAGCAGCAGCTGCAGCACCACGGGCATCTGCTGAGGTGGCCAGATTGGCGAGAACGACAGTAGAGACAGCTATCGGAAATCGTGCCTCGAAAACAGCAAGGGCATCGGCCGATGTGATGCGATGAATAGGGGCATCGTCGGATTTACGAAGTAAAATGACGCCCTCTCTATGCCACACATATTTGAAGCCGCAAGACTTCGCGACAGCTTTGGTTGAGAGG
This sequence comes from Diprion similis, assembly GCF_021155765.1. Lineage (NCBI taxonomy): Eukaryota > Metazoa > Arthropoda > Insecta > Hymenoptera > Diprionidae > Diprion > Diprion similis. The sequence continues at coordinate 8,685,206 of NC_060111.1, read as the reverse complement.
AGTAACCGGTAAAGCTCCGCAGGAAGAGCCTCCTTCACGTTAATCGTGAAAACACGACCCAGCGGAAGCACAAGTAGGTCAGTTGTACGTAAGGTCCCTTTATTCTTTTTGGCAGCCAGTAGACGTAGCGTTAGGTCTCTAGACGACAGCCTCACCAGGAGTGGCAGCGGGGTATCCTTGCGAGCGTTTTTATTTCGGGGTTAGATTTTCTTACAGCTCATAATTTTGTAATCTCAACCAAGAGGAATTCACTGACATCAAACAATCGCGAAATCGCTTTTTGCTGAAATAGAAATGGAATTTATTGCTCTCCCCCAAGAATTTGCGAAGTGGAACTCTGAAGACAACCCTCAACATCCGTCCCCTTCACACTTGCAGAATCTCGTAGAAAAATCTTTAGCCGCTCTAGGTTCCGCCCAGAAAGAATCTTTCAAATCTCTTTTACTACAGTTTTCGGATTCCTTTGCAGTCGATAGCCGAGACAAGGGAAGGTAAGGTGTACGTCCGTAAAGCACAAGATGGACGCTCGAACTATTCCTCTCTCCCGCCCAAGCATGCTCCCGGAAACTCTGCCTCAACGGCCGGGAAAAAGTCGAAAAGCTCATCGAAAATTTTTGGGAATTCAATTTAGTGCTCAACTATCTGCTCAAGGTTTTCTATTGTTTACCTTGAGACTGTGGGCAGATGCCAGATGGCAAAAAGGGAGTCTTTGAATTTTTTAGAAGCACAGCTCCAACTCACCCCCTGAGCATCGTCTACTAGATCCCCTTTACAGTTATTTCAACTTATCCGAGTCGGGACGACTCTTTTCGTGAGGGGAGTAGTGTTACGAACGGCGTAATTACCCGTTTTACCCCCCTTTCAAATGATCTAGTAGTTATCCCAGATGAAAGATATGCAAGACTTCTTATGTCACAAAATGAACGAGGTTGCTGCGTCAACCAACATTATTACAGCATAGTTTTTTCAGTCTGGTTTCGGACGTTTGACGGAAAACAAACTTGTATTAAAAAGCTTTTATCTCCAAGCATTTAATTTCAGCTTTTATTGATTTACCAACCAAGCTCACGTACTCGCATTTTATTCGGAACGCGAGCCCGTTTCAATATTTATGCCGTTAAATTTGACGCGCATGAAATGTTGTAGAATGCTGTTGAGTAGGTCGAAATGAAATTGATAAATGCAGAATTCTTAGAAATTTTATGTTATATTTTTTAATAATACATATTTTACTTATCAACAATATTTTGTGTTTTATACTCTATTACAGAGTCTTTGGCACTAATTTTAGCTAACATGATTCTCATATCTGGATATTACACAAGAAAGTGATGAGTTATCATTATATGATTATTTTCACCGAACGTCTGCGGTTCATAACATTTATGTGTGGTTCTGAATAGATATTACAATCTTGTATGTTTCGAACTTTTCAGAAGCCGAAGTAGTTTTTACACGAACAACACCATTTAATTCAGGGATTATGGAACACGTTTTCCACTTTCAAAACGGGAGAGCAAAAAACCGCTTCCTCTCTTGTAACTTGCCGTAGGTGAAAATTTGACTTCAATGTTTGGGAAATTTGTCGGGGTTAAAGCCCAATCGTAGAGTTCTTGAGGAGTGGTTATTTGACGATGTGGTGAAAGCTGCAGACAGCTCAAGCAGCCATTCTTTTCAGCGTACCGCCTATACCATCGCAGGGCCCTTTGTCTCATCTTTGTTTCATCTCTGGCATATTTGTACTAACGCGATCATCAATGTCAAATTCGAGGATTTTTGAGTTTATTACTTCAGGAAAAGACCGGCCTGGAAAAAACGACTTCTTACGTGCCCGGGTCTTCAAATCCTTCCACGTCTAATCAAATTGGATGAATCATTTATTATATACATGCAATGAAATGAATATTTATGATCTGGAAATTTGAAGTTGCATTAATTATACCTTTTGCCATTGCGGCACTGTCTTGGAAGGCCCCTTGGCATTCGCTTCTTTGGCGATATCATCCCAAATTTTATTGGCGGCCGCGGCACCCGTCGGCCCACGAAATCGCCCGGCGGCGAAATCCGAATGTCTGGACATATATTCCACGATGTATGCTTTTTGGTCCAAGTTCGTTCTTGGACCGCGAATTTGTTTGATGTTTGAGCTAAAGTATAATTATATACTTGAATAAATTGCAAAAATATACCCATATGTATTCATTTTTGGGACCTATTTATTTCATATATTTGATCTTACGTATAAACGTGTAGTTTGATTACACGGTGGATATACTTTGCTGGATAAATTGTGAAGTAAAGACAGTGGTTGATAAATATGATCCAACAACTTTTACTTTTGCCCGAAAACTGTCTGTCGAATTGGTGAATGGTTTTTCTTGAATTAACCGCGCGCGCAAAAAAACCCATTCGAGGTTATTTGCCGAAGGTACTTCAAATAGAAAATATCATCCAAATATATTTTATTTGGATGTAGGTACTTACATATATTCAAATTCATAATTTATTTGTTGTATTTTATGAAACTTATTAAAAAAGCGTTAAACAAACGACGCCAAAAACTAAACAATTTATACAGCATCAATCAATCATACATACTTATACCTACGTATAATGATGAAGATATTCTTTTATGAATTAAAAAAAGTTCGTTTATACTGTAAAAATCTGTACTTACCTCATTATCTTGTTGGTTTCCTTTATTCTTCTATTTAAAAAAATTTCAAATATAAAAAAGACGCGGTAATTTCTTTTTTAAACTCACCACAGGATGTAGAAATGCCGCTAAAGTTGTTACGCACATACGCAAATTGGTACGGAATAGAAGCCTCATTGGCTACAAGCACTAGCCTTGCGAAAATCTGTTGAAATTATCGCTCGCTAAATAGCGACCGGTTGAAAATTATGTGGCTGCTATGGACTCGGCTAGGGTCGCTAACTTGAGCATGCGCATATCGGTAACAAATGTCGCCAAAATGAGATTTCGGTGTACTTCGTAGTCGAAAACTAAATCAGCTGCCATTTCGTCATTTCACTATCAAATCTCATGGGACTGGACTCAAAATGAGTGTTTCATCACCGCCGAGTGGCATCATACTGGATAGTTCGATCCATTCAGTGCAACTGTGAAAATTTGGCCAATTTCTGTGGGTGGTAACCAATCTGTAAAATTTTTTTCCAAATTTTGAAAAAGTAAAAAGACGCTCCACTTTTTGCCAAAATAAGGCATTAATTGCCCAAGTTTCACTATGATCGCTTGTGCGGTATAGGAGTTTTGCATCCCCGCGTTTTCGAGGTGTACAACGGGTCTTTATATGCACCTTAAGGCAGTCTGCCGTTCACAGTCGAGGAGTGAACGTATACTTGAACCGTTAATAATAGTTCACAAAACTTGAAGTAAATACAATTGGAATGATAGGGTACAGGTGTCTCAGTGGACCACGATGTGCAAAAGTACGATCTGTTCATTACGGGAGAAATATTACTGACCAGACAAGACAGAATACCTTTTAAAAAATATTAGCCTAGCCAGGTAATGGCGAAAGAAAAGAAATTGAGCGAATCGAAAATCCCAAGTATTTTAACTTGCTGTACGGTCTCAGAAGACTGAACATTGAGATCAAAAACGGAATTCAAAGACCAGGCAAATAGATATAAAGAAAATTGTAACGGATGGCAAGAATACATAACACAGGCGTCTAAAAAGTTTCCCAGCACCAGACAGAACCATTGATAATGGTTTACAAGATTTGAAACTATTATCGCCGCGTTCAACATGATTAGAAGTTACTTATTTCACGACAAATAAGTTGAAATAATAATTAATAGCTATTATATGTAATATTCTATTACCGACTTGATATTTGATTACTACATAAATGACAAAAGAGCGGTGAGCAACGCGACAGAAAAATTCAGTAAACATAAAAAAACGGGCAGTAACCCAAATCGTCCGCGTTGTTGGCCTTTGATAAGCTAATACCGGGTTCAGTTATTATCATGTTCAGAAATTATCCAGTACCTACTTCAGAATTAATTCCCGCAAAGGAATCCAATCTGACAGGCAATTTTGAATACTTTTCAAACCATACGTATGATTTCTCCTTTCTGAGCTTGCTGAATCTTGATGAGTTGACAAATTAACGATCGTTGCGTGCTACGCCAAAATTCAACTTGTTTCGTGTTCTACGACCTGAAAACAGTAAAGGTGATTTTTTTCAGAATTTTTCGATCATGCGTTTGACTTTTCCTTCCGGCCGCCGATTGTTGATTAATCAATAAATAAACAATCGTTGCGTGCTATGTCAAAATTCAACTTGTTTCGTGTTCTGCGTTCCGAATACAGTGATGGTGATTTTTTCAGGATATTTCGATCATGCGTTTGACTTCCTTCCAGCCGCTAATTGTTTATAATTAATTCAATAATTAATAATCAACATAATGCCAAATTCGAAACGGGAACGTGTTTCCCAATCAAAAGCCAATGTTAGTAATTTTCTCAGGAACATTTCGATCACGCGTTAAAAAATTTATGTCCAGGGGCCCCGTACCCTATTAATTAGTCCCTGGATTTTCGCTTGTGGCCGCCAAGTCTGGCCGCCAGTTTCAGCTTCATTTATTTTTTGGGGCATGTTTCTCGAGAATTTGAATGATCGAGTCGTGAATGATTTCGGATGTTTCTCCCGGTAGATCTACGAAGTCGATTAACTTGACATTACATCCACTTTTGGGGTGAAAGTATCGTACCAGAGTCGGAAATAGTTTTATGTTTTTGTGATTCGAGGCATCCGAAAATATTGTGACGAATGACACATCATCGAGGTCCTTTTTTACTACACTTAGAGAGTACGGCGCGATTACGTTTTTAACTATTGCTTCACATTTAGTTCGGCTACATGTGAATTTAAAAAAAAAAAATCTTTGAATCAATTTAGATGTGCAATCCATGGAATTGAAGCTTTGATTATGCTGAACCGTATGAAATGCCCATACGCCTTCAGCTTTAGCCAGCTCTGCTTCTTTATCGCCAAACTTCTCTTAACGAAAATATTGTTTCACCGATGCATTTCCAGCGATCAGATTGACAGCGTTCTTATGTTTTTCTGCAGATATAAGTAATACGTTATATACATATTCATGTTCTCCTCCATTAAGACTAATTTTCTCCTCTTGAGCATAACAATTTCCTCTAGCAATTCGTTCTTTCTCTTGCCGTTCTGTGCAATCACCTGTTGGCAAATTGTATAGGTCAACATTATGGTTGCGCTGAATTATATTTTATGTCGATTCCATCTAACAATATCGGAAGCCATTTTATTTAGCAAAGTTTATCAAATTAAACAAGTTCGACTCTAGCGTAGGTACTAGCACAGATTCGATTTTTACCTCCATGATCGAATTCTACTTTAGAATCAAATGTCTGTTGTCATTTGAGGTATTTCCCGAAGGCTTTTTATTACGAATGCTGGATGGTCCTGCGTTTGTATTATCTTCGGAATTATCATCTGCGGAAAAAACGTTCGTAAACTTTATTTTCCCGATTGATTTTATTCCAATCAGTTGCAAAATTATCATTAATAAATTTCAATATCATTCGTCACAGTCAGTGACAAAGTTAAATCAATCAATTCCTGTTTCGGTAAAAAGGATTTGAATGTATAACTATATGTATATTAAAAGTATTAAATAATATGTATGAGCTATTCCACGCAAATCCGGCGGCATTTTCCCCTGAGCCTCTACGATCTGTTACATTATTTTCTATTTTATTCAACCTACTTAGAAACATACTCGAAATTTTCTTTCTTAATTTTTGGACTGGCTGATCTCTAGAAAAATAAAAAAATTGACGACCCGGTGCTTTTTTACAAAAAAGCCCGTTCTGAAAATTTTCAAAAAATTCACAAAAATCGTGTATCACAAAACAAAAATTTTGAGCCATCAAACATAGCGGAAGTATTTTTCAAACGATTTTATTCAATATTATAAGGTATACAACGATGAAAAATTAATTCTTAATCAGAATTTTATGGCATTTGTGTTCTCTTGATATGGCAAATAAGTTCTCTTGCATAAAATACTAAAAAACCGTACTCCCACTGTGTGTTGTGGCTCAAAAATTGTATTTTGTCGTACAGAATTTATTTAATTTTTTTTTTTAATTTTTCAAACTGGCGTTTCTTTTCGACAAGCAGGTTCATACATTTTTTGTTGAAATCGGCTGCTCCGAAAATTATCAACTGAAAAAAAAATAGAAATATTTGCAGTCCGTTTTTCTGTACGTTGAATAAACTGAAATATAGTGAAACAGATCATACATGGTCAGTCGAAAAATTATATAAACATATTCCTTTTTCTCAAATAACAAACAGATGTACATAATACGTGTACAGGTAAGGTAGTTCGATGCATTTTCAATTTATAGCAACTAATTACCAAATCCTTCGATATTACTTTATATTTATTTTTGTATATGTCAGTTTTGATTTGAAAAATACTCACGTCTGATTCCGACAGAGAATTTTCGACGCCACGGATATCCTCCACTGCTGCAGGTCCTATGATGGTGAAGATGTTGGTCTCATTTCCATCTAACGAAAGCTCCGTGTCGTCGTCGTCGACCACGTTTCCGGTGCGGTTCCGTTCCCGTCTTATTGCCGACGATTTAGCTTTTACCTTTGTCTTCATGTCCGACCATTCCTGTAATTTCGTCACCACATCGAACCACGCATTGATTAAAATTTCTATGGGAACAAGCAAAATTATTTTATATTATTTCGCACAAATTTCAGTTGAAAAAAAAATTAATTACCGCGTTAATTACAGTAGAATTATTGATTTAATGTTACTTTTTCCGAGGTAAGCAGGTAAGAAATTTCTTGAATTATACATACAATTATGGTTTAGTGGGATTATAATTGACATTGCGTACAACATGTACACAAATTATAACAATGCCAATTTAAATAAAAATTCAGATATATTGCTAATAAATAATAATTTCTACCTGTTATTTAAATACATTCTAAAATTCACCTTTTGCCACTGTGAAATTGTTTTCTCTGGTCCCCTGGTGTTCAGCCCATGGACCAGTACACCCCACAGAGATTTGAAATTGTCTTTGCGGCAAGGGCCGATGAACCGCCCTGCGGCAAAATTTCGGTTTTCCATCATGAAATCGATCATCTATTCTTTCTCCACGGCGTCGATCCCTGGGCCACGCTTCACAATACCGTTGCTGAAATATCGAATAAATTTATAATTGTCAGCAATCTAATTATTGACGAATGAAAAAATACGCCGACGCCATGTGTATTATTACCGACATCGAATATTTAAGGGGACATCCTACAGTAATCAGCATCCATGCAGGCGAGTTTTTGGCAATCTATTTTGTAAGAACTACAAATACAATATTTTCCAATTTTTTATTAGCGATTATGCACATCTTCAAGAGTGTGTATGAATTTTAATGGATAAATATTGAAATTTTCTCACGTGATTCTTCTAGGAATCGGCTGAAGTGTACGTACACTCAATCCGTTGAAAATTTGAGTATATTCTGAAAGCGATTTGTTGCATGAAATGCATGTATCTAAATGATTTTTTATATAAATTGGAATATAAACAAATGCATGTGTGCATAACAGTTTTAAATAATGCATTAAATGTTTTAATTGTACGAGTTATCCGCCAAATCCTGGCAAATTTTCAAAATGGCCACCCTGCTGTTGTACGTAAAAACGAGCTTTTCGCATGACACTTGCAGAAGCTCTCCTTCCGCTTCATGAAGTTTTCGTTCCAGTTCCTCCTGTGACTGGATAGGGATTCGATAAACGTAGTCCTTGAGGAAACCCCAAAGACAAAAATCAGGGGGCGTTAGGTCAGGTGACTTTGGTAGCCATTCCACCACCCCGCCGATACCCATTCACCTATCAAGGAGCATCGCGTCGAGACGTTTACGCATCACTCGTGCGGTGTGAACAGGAGCTTCGTCTTTTTGGAACCACATCCTGTTCTGAATATCCTGCGGGATATCTTCCAGTAAGCCTGGAGGCTCTTCATTGAGGAACTCCAAATAATCTGCAGCACGTTGTCTGGTTGGCAGAACACACGGCTCACCCTGTAAGCATAAATACGCAACATCTAAGGAAAATGAACTTTGTAACGATCCGTGATTAGGAAAAATTGTTACGTCATGACTTATTATTTTTCATCTTTGTTTTTGTCTTGAAAATTCTACTTCAAATCATCTAGTCTTTGATTTTCACCATTTTCGATGAAAACAATACTTTTAGATTTTTCGGTATTTCATCAAACCTCATTCCCCTCAAAGTACACCCTCCAACTCAGTTTTTGATAGATGCAAATATGAAAATGAATAGTAGATTATTATGCTACATACAGCCAGGAAGTGAAATACAAAAACGATAAACTTTATTAGACCGAGGATGTAACATCCTCAACACGAGAACTTCAGAACTTGCATAAAAGACCATGATCGACAGCTACGAAGTCAACTTGACTGTAGCGAGACTCATACCTTGAAATACAATATATTTATTAAAATATTGTGTTTCAAGGTATGAGTCTCGCTCATGTTTAAATATTTAAATAATTTATAAACAGTACAATATATGAGTTATTAGCTTTTAATCCAGGTTAAATTTGGCCATGGCCTTTATTTTAACAAATTTACAAGATTTATTCTGTCATGCCGCAATTTTTCCAAAAATTTTGCACGGGCCGCGGCCTTTTCAGCATAACAGATTTTTCAGGGTTGATGAAATTTTATAAACAATCCCTTCTTCAGAAAAACTCCAAATTTAGTTAGTTTTGCCATACCTCTTACCGTTCTAGAGATATCCATGATTGAAAATTGAGTTTTTGGGAATTTTGGAAGGTCTATATGACGTTTTTATCTGCTAAATGTACCCCCCCCCCCCCCCCCCCGGAACGCCCAAAATTTAGTTCGTTTTTTGCGTATCTTCTCCTGTTAAAGAGATATTCGCAAAATTCAAAAATAAATGTAAATTTTATACACCGGAGTGATAGATATGATGAGTTCTGACCATAGCGCGAGCAACGTTAAACGTAATGTTATTTCGTCTATAGTCTCTCTGCCACTTGACTCCATCGTTCATTTCGTTTCTATCCATGTTCTTTTGCAACTTTGTATACTGTATGTTAAATATATTTCACCGCGAACCAAACGTTCAAAGTACATCTGTTACTCCCTGAACACTAAACAAATGAGAACGACGACAGCGCGAAGCGCATAGTCATTAGTTTCGTAGTTTCAAGGGAGACACAAGAGGGTGTCTTTGAATTTTTTCAAAAGTCGAAGTATCAAAGTCATTTGAGGGTAAACTTTGGTTTTTCGGGATGGTGTATTTTTTGTTCGGAAATCGAAAGAGTAAATATCGCGATAAAAGTAGGTACTTGGACGCTATGGTCTTAAAACTAAAGGATCATGTGATGTTCATTGGAAAAAAAATAAAATGAATCGGTTTACTTTTTACTGACTTAGACATTGCGGGGGCAAAGTTATTTCTACAAAATTTCACAACAAATGTTCAAAATGCTGGCCATTCACTTCATTCAATGCATTTTTGATAACGTCCAATGTAAGAACGTTGCACTGTCAATAGAGTGCCATCCTTGATACTGGCACAGGCATCGATGATGCGTTTGTCGCATGTTCTCGGGTGTCATGGGTACTTCCTTGCAAACTTTTTCTATTATGTATCCCCACAAAAAAAAATCTGGAGACGTCAGGTCCGGAAAACGAACATGCCAATGAACAGGTCCTCGACGTCCTCCTATCCAGCCATCAGCATAATCTTGATCCAATGTTTCACAAGCCTGAAGCGAAAAGTGAGCTGGACTTGAAGGGTGTTTCATTTTCGGGCGATGTTTTTTTTTCTCTGTGCTACTTGAAAATCTCATACTTTATGAAAATCAAAAAATTATGCCACCGGGTAAAAGGTTCCAAGTGCATCAGACACTTAGCTCTTTCAAAAATTCGATTTCCCATATAAATAACAGAAATTTGTTTTTCGGTTTCAATTCGATTTTTCGATGTTGAAAATTTTTTTTTTGGGAAAATCACGTGTATAGCTTTTGTAGGGCATAAAATTTGCTACAAAAACTTTTTCCGAGTTAATTCCCCCTGACCAACAGTTCTTGAGTTATAGAGCTGGAAAGGTGAATGTTAATTATATCTCACATCAAATTCTCTTGAAATCAAAATTTTTTTTATTTTCACATTAAATAATAACTTATGATAGATATTAGAAGTAATTATTTAATGTAAAAAAAAGAAAATTTGATGTGAGATATAATTAATTCAATATCTTTCAAAATTTCCGACTAGGTAAATGAAAGAATTTCATCTGGAAGCGGCTTATTTTTTATAGATTGTACTTCGTTCGCTTCACAGTCCGTATTTTTTCTGCGAGACATGATTTCGACAAATATGTATATAACATATACTAGAAAATCTAAATTATAAAAATAAAATGTCATATAAATTTGACTTGAAAATTTAGACAATTTTATATCTCTATCGAATAAAAAAGTCCTGTACCGCATAGCAACAGGTAAAAAAGATTATAATAACAATAGTATACGCATGAAGTTGGCGGTGGGGTGAGATGCCGAAAACAAAACAAAAAGCATCTAGCAAACAAAACTTCCTATGTTCATAACAAGATGTGCGCTGAGAAGTCGAACGTCGAGTATTTTCAAATAAACTCATTTAACAATAAAGTTGTTGTTGCTATGAAGTTAGTGCCAAGTGATTGACAGCTGTCATCGGGTGTTTATGACAGTATTTGACAAATATCTTTATAGTTATCTGTTTCTGACACACAAAAAATAAATATGCAAACGAGAATTATTAGGATGATTCCCGACAGGAATTGTCTTTTTCGCGCGCTGGTGTATTGTGTACACGGCACTCAAGATCGGCACGCAGAGGTGAGATTGAGAATCGTTTCAAATATAGTTGATAATTGGTCTACATTTGCGGGTTTCATAACAGGTAATGAGTCAAACGGTGCCGTGATTAGGTCACCTGATGATTACAAATCACACATGAATAAAAATGGAATTTACGGGGGAGAAGCAGAATTAGCTGCAGCTGCGGACATTTTTAAAATACGTTTAATCGTGTATCGCCGAAAACGAATTCATCCACACCAAATCGGATCCCAAGATGAAAGACAATTCTCGCTACTCTTCACCGGCGACGAAGACAGTGGACACTTTGAACCAAAGTGCAGAACCAAAATAAAATTCAGATAGTGAGTAATAAGTATCAAAAGTAACAAGCAAATGATAGTAAATATAAATATATCACCAAACAGTGAAAAGGCCAGCCAGGATTTACGTTGGCAATGGAGAAAGGAGGAGTTTCGATCAGCAGAAAAGGCGATGGAGACGGTGGATGGTCGGACGTATCACAAAAAAAAAAAGGAAAATAAAATTGTAAGTGCGAATAACCAAATAAGCCATAGAATAATATTAAACAAATATTCGTATAACCAGGCAAGAGGACGACCAGGATCTATTTAGACGACGTCATAATGAGGAGAACGGTCTCCACACACATGTATCTTCGTATTGTGTGAGTACGAACATTCGAGAAAAACGGAGAGTCATAGCTTCGGGATCAATCGATGAGCTCCGTGACTACTCGTGTATTACTAGCGGCTGCTCATGCGCAGAGTTGTAAGCGAAAGAGAAGCCTGCCGGCGCGGTCGGTTATGTTCAGTTTTCTTGGGACTGCTTGGGACATTTGGACTGGTAGGACGTTCTGTGCTTATATATCTCATCGCTGCGACTAAACTGAATCAAATCAATCTGCACACGTCTATTCAATCACTTGCTTGCTAACACTATTTAAATTCATTTGATCTTCAATTTGTTTGCTCTAAAACTACAAATTGACTTTGAATATTAAAGATGAATAATAACAACGAGAGTTTCTTTCTGACGCCATCGCGGCGGTTGAGTGCGTCATAGTATAATCGCGTCGGCCACGCGTCTTTTATTTCAACACGTTGCTATATGCGCGTCATTGTTCTCATAACTTAACTTACAATCAATTCAATTAACCAGTTCCTATACTAGTACGGTCAAACAAGTACCTAGTTCCTACACTAGTACTGTCAAACAAGTACCTAGTTCCTACACTAGTACTATTAAACAAGTAACTAGTTCTCATACTAGTACCATCAACAATTAACTAGTTCTTATACTAGTATGTTGAAACAAGTTAGTTCCTACACTAGCAATCAATAAGGCGGTTGAGCTCACCCCTATTGTGTCACTTGACACAAATTCACACATATATACATAACACACACACGCACACAGACTTACTGTGTACCTATTTGAGGGGGTTTTTCCCAGCACTGCTGTGTTTTCCTCCTCTGGGGACAATGAACAATTTATTGCATTCCCCAAAAATTCATTGTATGTTTTCATTTAATCATCTAACCTTGACAATTTAAAAACGAATCACGAAAATTATTCCAGAGAAATACCTTCCGACAAAACATCTATGTTGACCACAAGAGAAAGAGGTGTTTTGCGGAGTGAACAGCAACGCAAATATAGAGAAATAAATAATACAAAGAAGCTGGTTTTGGAGAATAACAGGCAGAGTGGTAGCAAAAATAATTCAGCAACGGTGAGTGGTAACCAAAATAATTCAGCGAAGGGTGTAGAAGAATTAGAAGAATCGATTGTGATTATTAATTGGGAAAATAAATCAAGAGGACGACCAACCTCATACTGGCAAACATGTCAGCATAAGTAATGAAAGATATGCTGTGCACAGCAGCAGAAGCAGCAGAGGAGGAGCCCCTAGTTATTTAAATAAAATAAATGAACACTTTATGTGTCCATCAACTATTTCCGAATTTGTTTCACACACCTATGCTCCGTAGTTCTTAGAGTTTTCTGAATCTACTGTCATTGGTTTATTGGTCAGTAGAACACATTATGAACAATTGATAATATTCAAATAATGACAGTTCAATTTTTGACATTTCAAAAGCATTTTGAGATATTTTGAATTCTGTTTGATTCCAGAGATACCGACTGAACTCTTCGTTCCAAAGAAGTTTAAAATGAATGGCCATCATGTCATCGAGGAAACCATTACAGGTGATGGAAATTGTTTATTTCGGTGCTTAAATTCCAATGGAATTTGGACAAAATTATTAAATTAAATTTTTATTGACCGGCATCATTGACAAGGGTCATTATAACGTGATAGAATGTATTAATCTCACTTTTCGGAGGGATTATAAAAGCTACTGCAATTCCATTTATTATCTCTCTATCTACTAAAAAGATTTGTGGAAATACGTGAAGTTAGCGTTTTTAAGACGCATGAAGATAGCAGTTCAAGCAGAACATGGCTCCACATTCTCTGCCGGACCGCGGCAGACAGCGACAAACTTCACTCGATCGGCCGCATGGCACCGCCTTCCTCGCAATTTATCAAATAATCAAAAAAGGTTCTTGACGTGATCAAGTCTGTAAAGGTCTTGCGCTTCGTAGTTTATGGCGTTACAGCAACAGCACTCTGTGGTATTCATTGTACAGATCCACGTAACGATGTTCTTCGTCGTACAAGAGTCAAAGTCAACGGAAACACCGAATTCGTGTGACAGATCGACGAGACGATGTTTTACATACAGCGTTCCGTAGTGTTAGTGGTGCAGATCACCAGGATAACGTTAGAATAAGTTCGGACTACGTACGACAGGGGCATAATCGAAATCACAAAAAATATAAATAGCAAAACGAAAAGCGAAAAATGAGTTGATGTTGTATTGAATAAATACTAGATCGTAGCGTAACGTTATTGGACCGAAGAAGCAACATCCACATAACGAGAGCTTTAGAACCTGGATGTAAGAACGCGGTAGACAGCTACGAAGTTAACCTGACTGTAGCGAGACTCATACCTTAAAATACAATATAATGCAAATTTATTTAGAATATACATATATATATATATCTTATGTATAAATAATTTATAAACAGTGCAACGTATGACGAATTTTTTTATTAATTGTTATTATTGGAGTTCGCCATTTCCTTTAACAATAGAACTAAATTTTTACGATCGTTTTTCATTTTTTTTTTTAAATTGTGCTTTGGCAGCGGCCCGTGAGCGGACCCACCGCCCCGCCCGTACGCCACGGTACGATTTTTCTGAAACAAAAATTTTAAATAATTAATAAAGAATAATTGAAGAATAGACAAAATTTTAAACAAATATCATGATTTAACGTTATGCAAATTATCAATTTGAAAATAAAATATAATAAATTTTATAATGAAATTTAATATATATACCTTTCGGCGGCTCTAACGCCTCTTGGGAGCCACCATCGGAAATCCCCCCTCCCCTCATCGTCGACGATTTTCTCTTGCTCTGACATATAAAAATAACGAAATACATTAAATTATATATCAAATGGCATACGATAAATATGGGTATCCATAAAATTAATTAAATTTCCTATGGAAATGGATGAATTATGACTGACATTGCAAATAATAAAATTTGTGAATTTATATTAAACAAAGAAAGTATGGAATGAGGATTTGCTTGAGAAGGTGATCAATTATAAAAATAAACACGACGTGTTAAAATTTAAATAATTTAAAAAAAATTAATACTCACGTCTTCGTTGTAGCTTCTTGGATGTGGTAATGAATTCAGTTTGTTAATTTTCACTATGGCAACTTATAAATTGTGTCAAAAATGAATAAATAATTGATGTCGGTTTTCATGTGACAAATATGCAACGCAGTTTGCGTTCAAAAACTAGATAGCAGCGTTATAAAAAAAAAAAAAAAAAAAGAGGTAGAGGTACAAAAGTAAAGGCAAGTGCAAAAGAGATAACATAAATGAAAACAGACGTTCTCAGTATAAAAGTGTCTAACTCCATTTTTGTAAATTTTTCAGGAGAGCCTAAAAACGTTTCATCAATAAAAAAATGATAAAATGATTTAAAAAAAACTTGGGATATTGTTAAAAATGTTTTTATATGAAAATATGTCTACGGACTACAATTTTATCAGCTAAGAAGCTTTTTTGGAGTTAGACAATTTTCATACTGAAATTCTAAAATTAGATGAGGAGTTAGACAATTTTCGTGCGGCAACTTTTAGAACTGAAAAATTTGAATTACGCGCTTACCAAGTTCAGGGCATATGGAGAATGATATATCTGAACATAAAATACAAAAAAACTATTTTCGAAAAAACGTTGAGTTAGACACTTTTTACTGAGAACGTCGATATATTGTGTGTACCTGTTTTGCTATTTTGAGTATATATTTATCCCGACCTTTCATTTATTAGGATGCGAAATGAGAAAGAATTGATGACATGGAATAATGTATAATGACTACAATGAGAAAAACGTGCTGGTGCTGCTCCCTAATCCGCAATTTGCATACTCTGGATCCCCAGGGTAAATATTTTGGACATTTGTCACACGCGGCATTTGCCTTGCGTCTTCGAAATTGAAATTATTGGTTGACGGTGTCACGTGAACGCTGTTCGTGGAAGTGAGCAGCGCTTGCCTCTCATAATCACTGATTATGTCATAAACTTTTTTTTTGCTTCGATTTTAAAATGTTCTGGGAGTGATTTTACAGTTTCAGACATCGCCTCGAAAAATATGTCAATTTTATTTTTTTCACTTTTTTCGTTTTTTTTTTGGTCATTTTTTTCACGCAAATAGTTTATTATTAAAGATGCCGAATCAGAGGTAGGCTTGTCACTCCCACGAACAGGTTGTTTTTTGTGCTTAGCGTGTGACGTTTTCGTCGTTTTCCCTGATGTGGATTGGAGAGCATCACTCGCTGCTCTCATGCTTCGTTCGCTTTCTGAAAAATTATATAAACCGCATTCAATTTATTGATTATTTATTTTAGTTCATGTTTTATAGTTGATAATTTCAATATTTCATAGTTGATAAGTTTAATATTTTATAGTTTGTAGCTCGTGTTTTTAGATTTCATAATTTATAGTTGATAATTAATGTTTATATCTTATAAGCGGTTGTTTGTAGTTTATATTTCGACTCATTAGAACATAGGTTACATTTTCACGGAAAAATGGAATCTATTTATAATGATAGATGCGATAAAGGTTGTAGATAACGCTTTCATATTAACCTGATTCATTGCGGCGAATATCGTCCGGAGAACTTTCATCGAACTCACTGTCCTCCAGAGTCTCGTCGGGGGGGGGGGGGGGGGGGGGGGTCGAATCCTGACTATCAAACGTTAGATTTGACGTTGTAGTCCGCTCTTCCATAACGACATGTAGAAAAGACATCTATCTTTCTAATTTCCATGGACGGACGTTGCTCGCGGATTGTCCACTTTTTGTGTCGCGCCTTTTTTTCGATTTTCGATAAGAATCTCTTAGTTTCCGCCACAATTCTTTGCATGCTGCAGCTATAAATGAGTATTGAATTATCACCAATTCTTAATGATCATTTGGCAGTCATTTAATACCAGAGCAACGAGTTGCGTGTACGACTAATTTACGGGCGCACGAATATTTCGTCAGTAGGGTGGTTCTTTTTTTATTTCACTGCTCTCCAAGATTCTCATACTCTTTGAACAAAAAATAGATTTCTCCAAAGGAATGACAGGAAACCAATTTGTTCACAGCTTCATCAATGACGTTGATATTTCTATGAACCAGGCTATTGTCGTTTATCGCAAAATTGAAACATCAAAAAATCGTTTGACGTGTATGTTGTGTATGGCGACATAAAACCTTCGATTTATAATTAAGATACTTAATTTTTTTATTTGGATCAAAAATCTACAATTAAAGATGAACAAAAATGTATCATTAATTTTTTAATATTGAAAAGTTTTTTTGCAGCATCAAAGATTCTATTTTGAAATCCGCAAGAAATAATGTCTTTAATTTTTAAATATTTTAAAAATGTTTTCATGAATAAGTAATTTATGTTCATTCAAGAACTGTTTGTCGTTAACCGACAGCAATTGAAAATACATTAAAGTTGAAAACATGATTATTGATTTTTACATAATTGTTTAAATGTATAAATCTTTTAAAATTTCACAAAAAAATGTTTTTGGTATATTTACGACAGATTTTTTGTGGTAATAAAAAACGCGATCGTTGAAGGTTTGATTCGAAGGCTTGTATCGTGATAAACCATAGGTATAACCACCTAATGATTTTAGATAGCTCAATTCTCAAAATGCCAACAATACTCCGTTTTTAGAAATATGATCGTCATTTCAGCATTACAAAAGAAATTTTCTGTGCCAAGTCCTTTTGCGTTACCCATAGTTGTGCGAAAAAGTAGAAGAATCTTGAACCACCGAAATATAAAAAACGGCCCAATTGAATAGCCCTATTCAGATTTAGACATACTTAAATACACGGAACTAATAATATCTAGATTTAAACAAATATTTAATACACATAATTTTTCTTGTTTTTCAGAATGATATCACTCGACAAACCATTTTTCACCTCTAAGTAGCTAGCCCCCCCACTTTGAGAAAAAAATAAATCAAAATATGGAAAATTACGAGCTATTTATGAGCCCTCAGAATATCCAAGTTTCGATTTTTGAGCTCAACCGGTTGAGCAGGAATCAGCGATTTTGAGTGGGGGGGCCAGGTACGTAAGTAGCCAGCCCCCCCCCCCCCACTGCAAAAAAAAGTGTTGGGAAAAAATTCAACATACCAGAATTATGAGCTATTTATGAGCTTTCGAAATAACAAAACTTCAAATTTTGAGCTGGAAAAATTGAGCGAAAATTTCATATTTTTAGTTGGGGGGGCTGAGAACGTGCGCACGCAGCCCCCCCACAACAAAGGAAGTGGGGAAAAAATTCTCAGAAAAATTTGAGAATTATGAGCTATTTATGAGCTTTCTGGATATACTTATATTATATCCATAGGTACAACCCCCCGCGACCAGCCCCTAAAAATCTGATTTTCCGTTAAAGAAAATTAGTCTAAATAACAACATATTTGGGAAATCTTCGAAGCTAAATATTCAGTGATTTATGAACTGACGGGATATCGCGTTTTGAAATTTTTAGCTGCAACCCCCGAGTACTCACCCCTCGAAAACCCCTCTGGCTCCACGAGAGAACTTGACTTTAAATGAACGGATTCGAAAAATCTTTCATAGCAAAATGTTCAGTGATTCATGAGCTGACAGGATATCGTGTTTTCGAATTTTGAGCTGCACCCCCTGAGCACCCACCCCTCGAAACCCCCTTTTGCTCCAAGAAAGAACTTGGCTTTAAATGAACGGATTCGAAAAATCTTTCATAGCAAAATGTTCAGTGATTCATGAGCTGACAGGGTATCGTGTTTTCGAATTTTGAGCTGCTCTCCCCCCAAAATTAATCAACGAATATAGAAAAAATGTGGCCAAATTCCCTATTTTTCCCGATAACTCTCACACGCCTGGCCAAGCAGTCGAATTTTTATAAGGAAAAATGCATTCACTTGAAAAAGGCATAGTCGAATAAGAGTGCCCTCTCGCCAAGCGGATTCTGCCGATGACTAACTGTTGTTGATTCATTAGGATCTGTTTCCCTGAATCGAAACAAGAGGCCGAAGTTTTGTCAGATCTACTCTAAACGAAGGCTGCTAATTTGTAGGTGCCAATAAACGGCAGGTAATTGTAATTGTAATTGTAATTTTATTAAATAGGCCGTAGGACAAAGTCCTCTAACGGCCTAAAGACGATACAAAAAATGTACAGAGTTATAAAACGCACGTAAGTGCAAACAATCAATAGGAAATATGCTAGTGATAGTTTTATAAGCAATAATAAATGTAAAAGTAAAGGTCTCTCAACGTCAATTATAATTGAAAATAATAAAGACACTAGATTTTGATTTGCAAGAAGCTATCACAATGATAAAGCACAACAAGAAAATAGAAATAATTTGAACAAACACTAGAGCACTACACTTGCGACCTCAGCTCGCTCCACAGCCATGAGATGATTGTAACAGCTAGTTTTAAAGACAGCTAATGACGACGAAGTGGTGATTGCTGGCGGCAGAGAATTCCAGAATGCAGTACCTGCTATTAGGAATGAGTGCTGCAGAGTTGACGTACGAGAATAGGTGCGAGAAGCGTGTCTGTACGGCTGTTATCTCTATGTCGAGCAATGTTGTGATTCATTCTAACTCGCTCACACAACAAAGCATTTTTATTTAACACTAACATGCCATAGTATACACAGCCTACCAAATACAGCCGACGATAATGAGGTGAGAGCCATCCAAGGTCAAGCCGAGGACCACTGATGTGTTCACCACGCGGCTTACGCAAAACAAACCGCACACAATTGTTCAGAGCTACCGTTAACTTCTTCTCGAGGTTTAGATTTAAGTTCGTAAGAGCCACAGCACAATAATCGAAAACTGGTAGGATCAAGCTAGTGACCAGCTGCCGCTTTAGATTTATGTTGAGATCATTAACCGACTGACGAAGGCGATACAGCATTCTCGATGCCGAACTGCATGTTCGTGAAACTTGATCTGCCCATGACAGCCTTGGATCAAGTAGAACACCGAGGTACTTAAAATTGACCACATACTCAATAACATTACCGTCAAGAACTAAACCTGGTGTCTGATCAAGCAGGATATGATTCACATTGAACGCACTACCAAGAATCATAGCTTTGGTCTTTGAGGCATTAATCTTCAGTTTATTGCATTGACACCAGTTTGCTACTGCTTCTAGATCTTCATTCATCTTTTCTATACCATAAGGTAGCTCAGATACTTTACAAGTAAGATAGATTACACCATCATCAGCAAAGAAGAGATGATTGCAGTATCTTAAGCACTTTGGAAGGTCATTAATGAAGAGAGAAAACAGTAACGGACCAAGAACACTGCCTTGCGGTACACCGGCCGAACAGTCACGCCAACCAGACAGCTTTTCGCCATCTTTCACTGCATGTTTCCGCTCCGATAGATAACTGTACATCCAGCGAACAGCTGATATCGAGAAACCAAGCTCATAGAGTTTGTTTAACAAGAGCAAGTGATCAACAGAATCAAACGCCTTAGTAAGATCAAGAAACACAGCCACAGTCACTAATTGCTCATCAATACCAAAACGCAAATCATCCACAAACTTAACTACAGCAGTCTGCGTACCCATGCCCTCACGAAAACCAGGCTGACGCGAATCCAAAATGCCAAAGACATTCAGAAATTGCACAATTTGATCTAGGACAACTCGCTCACAAGCTTTGGACATTGCACACAGTATTGAGATCGGGCGCATATCTGACGGCGCCTGCGGACTACGCGTTTTAGGTATTGGTGTGATAAGTGACGAACGCCAAAGTGACGGATAATGCTCACTGTTAAGCGAGGAGTTTACCAAGTCAGCAATTAAAGGTCCAAATAGGTCCTTAAGGGGTTACCCCCACTTGTAGAGCGAAAAAAAAGGCCTTTTCCATGAATTTTTTTAAAGAAAACGACAAAACTTTTTTCATCGATCAATATATCATCTTAAAGAACACATCTTGAAGACCTTTCAGTAATTTTTTTATTGAAAAATATTACAAAATTTAGTGGTAAATGGCCGTCAATTAAATCAAGTTGTTGTGTGCACGGTTTGCGGTGACCAACATTGCGGTGAAGTGGATCATCTGAAACAAAAAATATGAATAGATTTAGTCAAATATAAGTATAAACTAGTCTTTAATCGTAGGTTTTAAAAAAATATTCATTTTTCACAAAATGGCGGACAGTCAAAGTCAATAGTTCGATTTTAACGAGAAAAAACGGCCGTTTTTTGGCTATAAAACGGCCATTTAAAAAAAAAAAAAAAATCGAACGAAAGGTCTTTAAAACATGAAATGAAAGACCGTCAATGCCCTCTGCACGCGAAGCACCAACCGAGATACATTTAGCGACGTCACTAGTTACAACAGGAGCGAAGTCAAACAGCACGCCCGCCCTCTGCACTGGAAGTCCAGCCACTACTTCATCAAGAGGCGGAAGTTTTCTTCCATCAACTACCGTCGCATAATAGTCATTGAGATCATCCACATCAAAGCGAAGGACATCACGCGACTTGCAAGCTTTAACTGTTAATCCAAGCTTATTCATTTCACTCCAGAATTGTTTAGTATTCCCCGCACGACTGAACACTGACTGCAAGAAGCTAGCTTGACTTTTCCTCCACAGTGATTGAGCCTGACGACGTAAGGCAACATATTCTTCCCAAGCCAAGTGATGACTACTCCTCTTAAAACGGCGATAGCTCTGATCACGCTCCCTACGAACATCACGCAATTCCCGCGTAATCCACGGAGCTGGACGACGCTTGGGAACAAACTCACGTACTGGAACGCACTGATCAAGAACATCTTTGAGCAAACTATTCAGCTTACTCAACCTCAAGTCAACAGCTTGCAAAGTATCATCCAGAATCTCGTCCAACTCGCGCAAATTTGCATTCACTATCGCAGATGCTAGAGCAAAATCAGCTTCCTTCCACGACAGGCACTTTACTAGCAGCCTATCAGCCTTCGGATGCTTATACTTGAGACTGAAGTAAATCAGATCATGGGAAGACAGAAAAGGCTGGCCTGACTGCCCCCATGAATCAAGAGCCACTAAGTTGCTGACGGCACAAACATCAATCCAAGTATGAGCATCTCCAGTATGATTAGTCGGCTGGAGAGGAACAATACTCATACCAGTTCTGGTAAAAAAGTCACGTAGTCTAAGAGCTTTATCATTGTTCACTAATAAATCAGCATTAAAGTCACCAAGCACACACACAAACTTGTAACCGATCATCCTGGGCTCAAAGTCATCTTCAAACATGCACATATAACCGGCTTTCGGCGGCCGATATACCATACCAACCAGAATCTTGTGCTGGGATCGACCCCATACTTCTGCAATAAGATATTCTGGCAATATAACATCTCCAGCTCCAACAGATGAGCTGAGAAGACGCGCACTAAGCTCTTTCCGAACATAGAGAGCAACTCCACCACCACGCTTACTATGCCAGTCAACACGCAAGATCGTATATCCTGGCAAGTCCACTTGACAGTCTGGAATCGCATCACTAAGCCACGTTTCAACAACACCTATCACATGGTATGGGTTCACCCTGAAGAATTCTTGGAACTCGCAAAGATGTGCCATTAAAGATTGAGCGTTGAGTGAGCAGACGTTGAGAACAGTTAGATCAGGTTTGTTAACTAAAATTGACGTTGTAAGAGACCCAAACAGCTACAAAGTTAGCTGCTGCAAGTCCGTGGACGGCAGAACCTTCACCGGTCGGTCGTCCTTCGATTTCCTTAAAAAGACAGCCCCATCTGCTATCCAAACATGCTTACGATCAACGTTAGGAAAAGCTTTCAGAACGCGATCTCGGAGCTGATGAAGTTGAGCAGGCTGCCGATAATTAACATAAACCTTATTTTCAGGAAATGCTTGATTAATCTGCTTGGCGGTCAAATCCGGTTTAGTCTTCTTAGCTTCAATTACCCTTTTGCATATATCTTTACTCCTCAACGAGACGATGACTGAGCGAGGCCCAGCGAGACCACTACGACGTGAACCTGCAGCACGACGCCTTTTTCCAACCCTGAACGCATCCTCTAACTCATTCTTATCCAAAGCAGCATCAAATATTCCAATCAGTGACTTAGACAGCTCCTTAACATCTTCACCATCTTCCTCAGGAAGCCCAGTTACAACAAGCTGATGAGCTACTTGATCACACGCAGAATAATGAAGATATAAAAAAATTAGTCACTCGAATAGCGAATATAAAATCATTTTCAAAAATACGAAACTTCATCAATAGTGATGAAAAAATGAATTTTAACCTGACCGCACTAATATTCACGAATATTTTTTCGCGCATATACGGAACCACAGGATAAATCGCGAAGTGCAGGATGGATGCCCACTTATTCTCATTAGAATATGGAATTATACAGGCGTATGCAACAAGGGTAAGAAATTAAGATGCATATTATTTTTATGAAGTCTGCGGATTATGAATTGCTTATTGCTAATACGAACATATATATAAATGTTTTAGTTATAACAGTACGGAGCATTGCACAAGTAGAACATGAATAAACTAAACATGAAATATCATCAACGAAAAAAGAATACTGCATACAAAATAAAGAACACAGAAGACCTAAAGTAAAAAAGCTAAGTCATGGCAAAACGTAACCGTGCACTCATGCGCATACAATATGAGAGAAAAACGAAGACTTCTTAAAGCTAACAGGTACAATGTTTGTCTAATTTATGAAATTTTTTTACACGCTATATACTATTAAGTGCACTCTTGCAGGGTAATTGTTCGATACGTTTTTGCCATTTTTTTCCAATCCGTCGTACCGTACCCACGTTTCATCCAGTCGAACACAAATCGGCGAGTAATGCCCTATGGCCTTGTATTCGGGATCTGACGTACGTGTGCGTGCCCCGGGTGGTTTCCAGTCTACGACACCCCTCAATCGCAACGGCTGTGACATAAACGATAACTGCATTACCCTCGGAATCTTACAAAGCTGAGTGGTGACTGCGTTGTCTTCCAGATCGTATACATCGCAAATGAGGAAGCTTTCTGTAAACAATATTTACGTATCGATTATTTGAAAATTATTGTTTTCATTCAATGTTTAATTTGGCCATTCATGCATATGAGATATTCTATGCAACCCCACAAATAATTACCACTTTTGATTTCGTTTGTAATTTTTTTTTACAACGATTGTCCTTATTCTCAATAGCATTCATAAATTATTTTAGATTATTTTCACCAACCATTATTTCTTTATTAATTTTTGAAGCTCGAAACTGAACGCCATTTTTGAAAATTTTGAAAACATTCTTAAAAATTCTTCGATAAACGACGATCAATTTAGATCAAAATCGAAAGTAGAAATTATTTAAAAAAAATATTATTCGACTGATTGAAAAAAAAATTCTAAATTTGCCAAATATGGTATTCTTTCTGGTAATTATTCATTTCCGTACATGTATTTCGTCATTATGCTTGGTGCATGAAAAACAATAATTGCCAATGAAATTGTCAAATTAAGCAAATTTAGATATGATTATGTTTTGAAAATAGTCGAATAAATATGAAAAAATATTTTTCGCTTCCAGGTTTAGCATAAAATCGTCGGCTTTGATCGAAGAATTTTTCAGAATTTGTTTGTGATTTTCAAACATAGCGTTCCGTTTTGAGATTGAAAAAGTTATGAGAAAATAACGGTTGGCGAGGAGAATGTAAAATAATTCAGAAAAGTTATTCAAATCAGGACAATCGTATAAAATATTATGAACGAAATCAGAAATGGTGAGGGAAAATCATTTGTTCAGTTATTAGAATACCTCATACATTTATTTTCCAATAGAATTATTGATTCATCTGTCTGCTAACTTACACATTTCGTTACATACGGAGTATTGAATTTATCTTCATGATTATCATATGTGTCTTTCAAGAATCCGTTCGTATGTTTCATTTCAGAACAACTGACAACTCGAAATCGTGTGGACTGCACAACATGCGAATTAAATAATTGGTTGCCGAGATTTCATTTCCAAAATTCAAGCACATTGTCAGTCGTCGACTTGTATATTATGTATAATCTATATCCTCTCAAGGTAGAGTTTTTAACAATAATACCTTTATTGACAGTATTAGAACTAATATCTGGGAATATGTATTGAATGTATTTCAGTTTGATAGAAAGGAGAAAGTGTTTTAAAGAACGTTCTTTGTTATAATGTGTAAATTGCATGCTTTTAAAGAATTTTCTTATAATTTCAGCAACGTGTTTCTTCCCATGCACCGAAAGTAATTCAGATGTTCAAATATGAAAAAAATTATGTCAGTGAAAATTATTTCCTTACCACCTGTTGGTGGGCCGGTGAATTCAATTCCAGGGCAGTTTTTTTGGCAACAGTGGATGAGGCCCGGCAGTAAGAAATTGTCCTCGACGATTTTATTGAAGTCGTCTTCGAGAAAATACTTCGGATGAACAGGCACCGTAGCGAACCCTTTAATCCTGTGTGGACATTTCTCGTCGCAGGATGATATTTCCGTGACACACGGTGTACTTCTGAATAATTAGGAACATAAGTACCCTACAGTCACCTCGCACATTACACTCCAGGTATTG
Source organism: Diprion similis (assembly GCF_021155765.1). Taxonomy (NCBI): domain Eukaryota; kingdom Metazoa; phylum Arthropoda; class Insecta; order Hymenoptera; family Diprionidae; genus Diprion; species Diprion similis. Next base: position 8,659,946 of record NC_060111.1, on the reverse strand, counting down.
TGAAATCCAGGTTCCGCCGGGAATATGGCAACCAGCGTTTCGGTCCTCAAGTGGTAGGTATTTTTTGTGATACCTCTTTCTGCCGTGGTCTTAATCATTTTGAAGAATACATTCTTTTCTGCTAACCTACTACACTGAGCTCGGAAGTCAACACTATCAAAAATTGCCGTTAGAAAAATGCTATCAAAAGCACAAGTATTTGATAAGGTAACCCTTTTTCCTTTTAAGTTCGTCGCTTGTAGGGTCAACGAACCACCATTTTTTAATATAGGTACCTGCTTTATTTTATCATTTAAGAGAAACTGATTTTAGGTGAAATTCTTTTGCAGGTATCTAGATTTTTTTTTTGGAGGCTGCACCGCCAGTCCACCCCAATTTTCCACCTCGCCAGAATCGATCATGTGACTCGCTGTCTTCTCAGGAATGACGGAGCACACACGACACAGCCGCCTCTGACCAAAGCCTTCGTCCTCGTGGGGTAAACTTTTCGAACATGCATCTATTGCGTGAACAAATGCACCACAAATGATGCATGAATGTGCTCCAGAGGGAGCATTGCCCATTGCACAGACCGGACATTCGGTGTCGGTTTGCTGATTAACCGACTCACTGACTTCGACGTCGTCTGTTGCAGCAGCAAAATTTCTATCATCTGCAATCGCACTTGTTATTTTCATCCGACCCCTGATGTATTCAGCGTGTTTTTTCAGAAAAATGTCGGGTCGCATCGGTAACGTCTCATTCGAAAGGAGTCTTGTTTTGACGTTATTGAATTCCGACTCAACGGCTGCACTAGATGCCGGAACTCTGCCGTAACCGAACTGATCGCGGCAGATGCAGGACCACAACGGAAACCACTTCATGTCTCTTAGTAAGCGATCTGCGAATTGTGGAAGGTAGTGCGCGTTTACCCTATCTCCCGCGTCGAGACATTCGGCGAAGACCTTTTCGGAAATTTTTAAGGCCCAATTACTCCAGATATTATTCATATTGTCTGTATCCTCGATTTCAGGTTCTCTGATGATATCATGGGTGATTTCTTCAGAAATGCTGATATCAGGATTATTATCAAGCAGGAGGTCATTTAACGTGTTCTTCTGTACTTCGCAAGGTGATGGCTGCCCACTTTCGAGAAGACCTTCCGTCTTGCTCCGAGCTATCAATAGCAAGGCGAATAAAATATTTTCCGCATCGTGGATTGTGCGCGTAAGTATTAATTGCCCAATTGATGCCAAGTAAAATGTTTTGATTTTAGGGTTGATGGCTACTTTCAAGAAATTCGCATAAACCTTGATGAAGTGTGCTACATCCATGCGGATATAGCACACGGGCATATCAGATGGTCCCCAGCACCTGTCGGCATATTCATCCACGGAGTTGCAGTTGGTGAACGCTCTCGTCACGGCCAACAACAACGCTTTCGACGCGTCACATGTAACCTCTCTTGGAGGCGGAGCTCCGATTCTTATCCACTCTACCAGCCAATACAATATTGAATTTGTATTATGTGATTCGCTGAGCATCTGTGTAATAGGGAGTTTTTCTGCATCAGGCGAATTGATAACACATGTATACAAAAAAATATGTTTCGATTTCGATCCATCAGCGCGAATGATTTTTCGGACAATGCTCCCCGTAGCATCTATTGCTATAGAAGAAATGTCAGAGAGCGAATATTGCTTTTAAACATTTGTTTGCAAGTTTGACCAATAATGGACAAAAAACGGATTCGAACCGACACTATGAATGAAAAACTTGAGTGTTGACAACTGCGCGAGTAGAATTGATGTGACCGGATTTTCGTGCAACGTGAGTGACGACTGATACGCTTCTTTTGCCTTTCTTAATGCCTCGGCCTTGTATAAGTGTGGAGGTTCTGGATCATCAGGAGACATTATTCGGTCGGCTTCCTCTGCTCGATAAATTTCTGCAGTTTTGTTTGTCTCGTACAACATTTTTCCCACATCAGACCTGATTGGATCTCGCAAGTATCGCTTCCCGCACTTACCCTCGCCAGTACTTATCATGCACGTCATTGTATTTGTTGCAGAATTTAGATTTAAGCGTTCGATCGATCCTTTTATGACAGAACCACAATTACACTTACCCATTACTTCAAGTTTATCATTATAAATTTTATTACGCTCGAATTGAAAACCACATTTGTTTTTGCAGATCACCCAGAGTTTTTTTGTGATCGCCTCTTGCCACTTGCCAGGCTGGAGAACTAAATATTCCCGGAAGGAAATCTTTGGCCTCTTCTTTTCCGATCTACTATATTGTTTTTTTAGCAGCAACGCTTCCAGTTCTGCTCTGTCAAACGTAATATCAACAATTTTCTGATCGTTTACATCGGTTGCAGATGCTGCTGATGTATCTAATGTAGATTGGGCGTCGGGAATTGATGTTTCGAAAACTTCTATTGCTGTCACTTTCGTAGCTGGTATCAGAAGATCTTTAACACTGTGTCTGTTATTTACTACATAGGTGAACAGGGCACGTGGTTGTATCGTATTGTCAAATTTTTCTGATAGCACTCGCCGCACTTTGTCTTGTTTAGAAACTATTTTATTTAAATCTGAAACCACATCCGATTCGTGCGCCAATACCGTCGAAATAATACGCTGGGCGTCCAACTTACAAGGTCGTCCGGGTTTCATTGTGAAACCAATTCAACGACACACTGCACATAAAAGTACACGCGTTCTCGAAAAAATTCACGTCAATATCCGTTAATATTATCGCAAGATCACCCTTCGCAAATTGATAAACTGACCGAAGTACAATTAATTATGGAACTGATTTTCACTTGACGTAGATGTTCTCGTTGTGAAAACCCGGAGGTGACTGAATTTTTGACGCTATTCTTCAACCGCTTTTTCTTACTTCGGATATATCAAAAGCTGGGAATAGTAATCAGAAATAAAAGGGCGTGTCACACACCTTTGGTGTACCGCGTCAAATGCAACAATGTAGTATGCAACTCTGGTGTTCGGAGTATCATATGGTAATTAGATTGGTTACGGAATGGCTTACATTTTATTTGTCAACTTGATACAAAAATGAGGAGAAAAAAAAACTCACAAAATTAATCGAAATATTCTTGTAGCACAAGCCTCGGTAGCGAAATCATTTTTATGCACAACGAATATTCAATGATTTTGAATTATCACTGTACTAATGAAGCTGAAAATAGCAGCCAGAGTTAGCAGCCGAACTTGTGAAACTTTTTGAAAATCCAAAAATGTTGATCAGTTTTATCCTCATAATTTTCTAAAAGTATTCAGAGGTTTGAGGTATTTACCAAAATTTTGAGTTTCGATCATCACCACCTTATTCGAATGAATATTAGAACGTTTAGCTGCTAATTCTGGCTGCTAGCTTCAGTCTCGTACTGTACTAACGAAAAAAAATTAGCATACATGAAACACTCATGATTTAGTGATTTTTCAATTATTTCTCGTGTATGTATCATACTGATTTTTGTTGGTATTATACATATGATATTTATATTCAGTGAAGACAAGGCTTTGATTAAAAAATTCATTTGTATCTGAAAAAGTTTTTATTTTTTGAACAAGATAATTATTTTACAATTGAACTGTATTTCTTCAAATCTTGTTTAAAATCTAAGTTTGAGATACGCAAATATGTATAAAATATGGGGCATTCCATTCCACGCCAAGTCGGACACCATTCTGCTTTTGCATCTTCGATTTTTTCAATAATTTTCTATGTTATAGTATCCATTGACAGAGGCCTTCATGATTTTTTTCAATTTTTTTCGTTGAGCCGTTTTTGGGTCATCGATTTTTGAAAAAAATCGTTCTTTTGTTTTCAAATATTCGCACTTTGTGAAAAATGGGCCGATTAAGACGTCTTTTTCTTCAAAAGTTTCGTTTTTAACAGCACTTTTGGAATATGAAGTCGAAAAAAAAGTTCAGATCGTATTTCTGTAAAATTTTCAAATTTTGAGTATAGAATGTTGATTTCCAAAAAACACGTAGCGATGGATTTTCTTGAAATTTTTTTCCAATTAACTGTCACTCATCCCGCAACTTTTAAGCCTAATTTCATAATGGGCAAATGATGGGATCCATTTTTTTCGAATTTTAAATATTTCATATTTTAGCTAAAAGTAAATAATAATCATTTTTTTAGGTCCATTAGCGACAGTTTTTGTCATCTATGAAATGTTACAGTTATGAAAAAGTTTTAATAATATAATACATTACGACCGTATATTTTTTAGTCAAGTATATAACAACATAAGGTTTTTGTATTAATTCTTATTCAATTTTATGTGCATGGAAAGTATCGGTACATAAAATCCTGATTGTGTAATAGTGTATTGTGTTACAAGGAACGAAAGTTGATGATCGCAACTCGCGTTATTGCCGCCCTCGCTATAAACTTCACGTTCGTTGCAATCGCCAACTTTCGTCCCTTGTAAGACAATATACTATCACATAATTAGGATTTTATGTACCACTACTCTCCATGCACATAAAATACTAAATGAATATAAAATTAAATAAGAATTAATACAAAAAACCTTATGTGGTTATATACTGAACTAAAAAATATACGGTCGTAATCTATTATATTATTAAAACTTCTTCATATCTATAACATTTCATAGATGACAAAAACTGTTGCTAATGGACCTGAAAAAATGATTATTATTCAGTTTTAGTATAGATAGCTAAAACATGACATTTTAAAAATTCGAAAAAGAAATAGATCCCATCATTTTTCTATTATGAAATTAGGTTTAAAGTTGCGGGATAAGTGAGTTTTTTGGAATGAAAATTCAAAAAAATCCATCGTTACGTGTTTTTTGGAAATCAACATTTTATACTCAAAATTTGAAAACACGATATCCTGTCAGCTCATAAATCACTGAACATTTCGCTATGAAAGATTTTTCGAATCCGTTCATTTAAAGCCAAGTTCTCTCTTGGAGCCAAAGGGGGTTTCGAGGGGTGGGTGCTCAGGGGTTGCAGCTCAAAATTCGAAAACACGATATCCTGTCAGCTCATGAATCACTGAACATTTTGCTATGAAAGATTTTTCGAATCCGTTGATTTCAAGCCAAGTTCTCTCGTGGAGCAAAAGGGGGTTTCGAGGGGTGGGTGCTCAGGGGTTGCAGCTAAAAATTCGAAAACACGATATCCTGTCAGCTCATGAATCACTGAACATTTTGCTATGAAAGATTTTTCGAATCCGTTGATTTCAAGCCAAGTTCTCTCGTGGAGCAAAAGGGGGTTTCGAGGGGTGGGTGCTCAGGGGTTGCAGCTCAAAATTCGAAAACGCGATATCCTGTCAGCTCATGAATCACTGAACATTTTGCTATGAAAGATTTTTCGAATTCGTTGATTTCAAGCCAAGTTCTCTCTTGGAGCAAAAGGGGGTTTCGAGGGGTGGGTGCTCAGGGGTTGCAGCTCAAAATTCGAAAACACGATATCCTGTCAGCTCATGAATCACTGAACATTTTGCTATGAAAGATTTTTCGAATCCGTTCATTTAAAGCCAAGTTCTCTCGTGGAGCCAGAGGGGTTTTCGAGGGGTGAGTACTCGGGGGTTGCAGCTAAAAATTTCAAAACGCGATATCCCGTCAGTTTATAAATCACTGAATATTTAGCTTCGAAGATTTCCCAAATATGTTGTTATTTAGACTAATTTTCTTTAACGGAAAATCAGATTTTTAGGGGCTGGTCGCGGGGGGTTGTACCTATGGATATAATATAAGTATATCCAGAAAGCTCATAAATAGCTCATAATTCTCAAATTTTTCTGAGAATTTTTTCCCCACTTCCTTTGTTGTGGGGGGGCTGCGTGCGCACGTTCTCAGCCCCCCCAACTAAAAATATGAAATTTTCGCTCAATTTTTCCAGCTCAAAATTTGAAGTTTTGTTATTTCGAAAGCTCATAAATAGCTCATAATTCTGGTATGTTGAATTTTTTCCCAACACTTTTTTTTGCAGTGGGGGGGAGGGGGGGGGCTGGCTACTTACGTACCTGGCCCCCCCACTCAAAATCGCTGATTCCTGCTCAACCGGTTGAGCTCAAAAATCGAAACTTGGATATTCTGAGGGCTCATAAATAGCTCGTAATTTTCCATATTTTGATTTATTTTTTTCTCAAAGTGGGGGGGCTAGCTACTTAGAGGTCCATTTTTCTAATATGGATACACGATGACGAAGGTTGCGTAGTATATTCGACTTACATCTTGCTGACATCTTACGCCTAATGTCGTGCCAGGCATTTTCTCGTCGCGAATTATTAAAATACTTTTGGGTCCCTGCAGTCCCACAATTCGCTGATATCGTCAACTAAAGTTATTAATAGTTCTTCGTTGATGATGATACGCGTCTAACATTGGATGCTAAGAATCGCAATGGCAAATTACACGAATAACACACGTTTTTGTTAAATTATTATTTTTTTTCACTATGGTGAAACGGATCAATGACCTTTGATTAAGCAGAATACGTGTGTTAAATGCTTTCGGAATTAAAACAACAGAAGTTCGCGGTGGTTTGATTCGAAGTCGCATCGAGTAGGATCTGCATTAGGGTGATTCATTTCCGAATTTTTTTTTTGCTTTTGGGTCTTCAAGTAAAATATTAATCTAGACATAGAAAACAGAATTCTCACCAAGTTTGAACTCTTAATATTAATTTTAAGTACTTGCAATTTTGATTCAAAGTTTTTCCATTTGAAATGCATGTAAAAAAATTTTCTTTTTTTTCAAATTTTTAATGCTTACACACCTTTTACAATATTGAAAATCAGTTTGATGGATCTTGTGGGGAATTTCACGTTCTTCAAAATTGCCTATAAATTTTTTTGTGTAACTCGCACTGGTTCACCAGTAGGAGTCGTCAAAGTACATGCAGTTTTCGGCAAAAATCAATTTTTTTCAATTTTATTTTTTCAATTTTTTTTTTTCAAGAACGTGAAATTCCCCACAAGGTCCATCAAACCGATTTGCAATATTGTGAAAGGTGTGTAAGTATTAGAAATTTGAAAAAAAGAGATTTTTTTACATGCACTTCAAATGGAATAACTTTAAATCAAAATTGCAAGTACTTAAAATTAATATTAAGAGCTCAAACTTAGTGAGAATTTTTTTTTCTATGCGTAGATTGATATTTTGCTTGAGCACCGAAAAAAAATTTTCGGAAATGAATCACCCTAATCTGCATACAACTACAATGGCCGGCGACTTTTGCGTGAAGGGTGTGAAGAACTCCACACTACCGGGCAGAATGCTTCGGGATGTCGAAATTAATACCAAATAATTTTTTTCACACGTGTATACTACAAGTGTCGGAAAAAATCGATATGTTGCGTGGGATCATATACGTTAATGGAGCGTACAGCTTATGAACACCTTTTTCTCAAAGTAGCCCAACACGAATTGGTAAATCCCGTTTTTGAACTTTTCATATTGACAGAAATACAACGGAATTGAAATTAGCGTGATCAAAATTTATTTGTTGTAATTATTTAAAACCGAAAACTTCAGAAACGGAACGAACGAAAATGAATCGTAAGAAATCTCTTAGTGTGGTTAGCAAGTGTGATTTCCTGTGAAAAATCTTAAGAATATTAATAAAAACGTGAATGATAGCTCATTCGATTCGGACTGCGATTATGAGAAATGAGTTTTCTTTTTTTTCCCCAACGATGAAAATAGCAATGTTAATAATTGAAAACCACCAAAAAAAAAAAAAAAAAAAAAAAGCCGCAGGTTGTTGGCGATAACTCAAGAAGTGTCCAACAAAAAAGTCCCAACTGCCGTAACTCTATCTCCATTATTTATAATTTTAATTTGACTCTGAAAATAGGGATCCACGCGAACGTTAGGGCATTCGCGCGCCGCGTCTAAAGACAGTAACACCGCACAAAATAATTGTTTTATTGAATTGTATTGATTAGAAATTTAAAAATGTGAACAAATTTTAGTGTATTCTTTACACTCTAGAGAAAATTGTCCCGTTTTCAAAAAATTTATAAGATGATTTTTAAAATAGCTACACATTTGTTGATTTGTCATACATCGATGCCGTTTGAAATGAAAACCGAGTTTGGACAAATTATCACAAATTCACAAATCTGTTCATTTTTAAAAATCAAGCTCAAAAATTTTTTTACGACTCCAAAGTTTTCTTTCAAGTGTCATGAATACGTCAAAATTTATTCAAACTGTGGAATTTTCATTCATTAAAATTGAATAAAAAGATTATTTTGTGCCGTGTACTGTCTTGATACGCGGCGCGCCAATGCCCTAACGCTATCGTGGAGCCCTATTTTCAGCGTCAAAATAAAATTATAAATAATAGAGATAGAGTTACGGGAGTCGGGACTTTTTTATTGGAAATTTCCTCTTCTTCAAGATGCTTTTTTCAAATTTTCGTCATCTCTTACAGTTTTTGAGTTAGAGTCAAAAACCGGAGGCGTATTTTTTTAAATTGATTTTTTGTTTATAACAATTACAATTTTTGTTTGCAGACGATAAAACCCGAATACTTCTTTTGCAGAATCGCATTCCGGATCGAATGAGCTATTGCTCATATTTTTAAGACAATTTTAACCATTTTTTGCAGAGAACTCGCTTCTCGACTAGACTAATAACTCGCAAGGAAGTGTGAGTAGTTATTGACGGAATGAACCATATATTCTTTGCGCCTAATGGTTTTATTACTGCGTTACACCGATGTGATACTGAAAGTTTTCTAAGGTGGTGTCGACGCGTCGGACGCCGCGAACGTTCCGCAACGGTGGGCGACGGCCTTAACGCGGACCAAGCTGGGGCTTCGAATGAGGATCGTCTAAATTGTGAAAAAAACGAACCAGATAATGGTATATCAAATTTCATTTTAAAATTGATTATTATTTCTATTTAAAATTTTTTAATTATCTTAATATCAAAACATGATAGTTGTTTGTTCGTTTGTACCATCCTGAAATATATTTGATTTGTTATGCATTCAGTGAATTTTCTTTTTTTTTCCGAAAAACCGTACCGTGGGGTTCGTGCGGGCCGATGGGTTCACTTCCGGAAAAATGCGGCAAGGCGCCGTAGAACTATTGAAAATGATCAAAAAAATTTAGCAAACCTTTTGAAATACATGTCGAGGATAAGATATGACAGAAATTAAATTATAACATTATCAAAATTCAAAATTGTTAATTCGTTTCAAATTCATGTATAATGTGTATTACAAAATTTCAAAAATAAAATTCATTTCAATGTTCATAAATTATTATTATATATAGTTAAAATTCATTTTATTTATTTACTTTAGGTTTATGATTTGACGACTCCACTTTGCTAATACATCGTGTATAGTATTTTACAATGAAAATAAAATTTATTTCATTCAATATGTCGATAAACGTTACTCGTGATATAGGTTGACAGTAACAATAAATTCGTTGTCTAGATACATACTGACGCTGTGTACCACGAATACCCTATTTCCGTCAACCTTGACTCTTGTTCGATGAATAACATCGTCCTGCTGACCACGAATATCTACGAAGCGTTGATCCTTAAACGCCGAAACCACGAATCGGAACCATGAACCTTTCGTCATACAAATCTTACAGGACACTTGTTCTGAAACGCCAAAAACTACTATGCGGATGACCAGCCCATACTTGGTTACGTCAACCTACGGAGCGCAGTGATCACTGCATGGTCTTTGACGACGTAAAACACCACCAACGATTTTAAAAACGACCACTACAGAGCGTTTCTTTTCTCGGTTTTATTCCTGTGAATCGCACTGAGTATCTTCAAATGCTGCAACTAAGCGACGGGCACTCCCATTCTCCAGCCATTTTCGGTCTGAGTCACTTTTTCAAGTGATGTGGGTTTTTAAATATGCTTTTCATTTTTCGTTTTTGAACAACACATCTTTGGTTTCATTCCAAAGTTGGGAATTGGAGTGGTTTAACCATGGATTGTTCTTTGCGAAGGTGAAGGCATGAAGATGTGGAAAAATGATTCCATTTTTAATCTGTGGGACCATATGTAAACTGTTAAATGTATTTTAAAAATTTTCGCTGCTACCGTCAATTCTACGTCACCGGCATGAGTCCCACTTTTACCCATATAACGTTTATAATCTAAAGGAGATTCTACTGATAATCTATGTGATTCGTTACCCACGATATAACCATCGTAATTTAACCAATGCTATGTAACATATGAAACGACATCTTCTCTTACCTTTAGATGATTCTCTTGGATATTATAAATACAATAGGATAATTCCCTAAATAAGCAATTACCATCTGGCACCATCTTTATCACTGTTGCACTCATTTTAAATTGATATATTTATCACTTTTACTTTACACTGATTTTAAATTGATATATTTATTACGTGAACGTTATAAATCAATTTCTATCTGTATCTATTATCAGAGAAAACTGTTATTTTTGTTGCTACCAAGGCCGTCCTCTAGTTTCTCGGGTCGAAAAAATCGATTTTTTTTTTTTTTCATAAATCACATCTACAACATGTGTAGAAAATGTGTGCCAAAGGATTTTTCGATATTCGAAGTGGTTCACAAGTTACGGCCCTGGAACGGAGCAGGAGCGCGCGTGATAGCTCTCGGATCGACCGTTCAGAAAGGCGCACGAGCGATGTTGTAAAACAGGCCCGAATCGCGAAAAGAGAAGACAGAGCAGCTCTGCGTGACTTCCAAGAAGAAGAGGAAGGCCTATTGTATGGTCCAGGCATAGCAGATTGACGGTGAAATGAAATTTTTAGTATAAATCACATGCGCGAACTTTCAAACGCGTTTTTCTCGAAACACCATTTTTCGAAACGGTAACCACGATATTTCAGAAACTATTGCACCGATCTTGTTCAAATTTATACAGCATCTTTAATATGTTATAAGCCAGCGATTGAACTAGGATTATCATGATTGCTTCGATAGTTTTTTTCGTACGAGCGAAAAACTTAAGAAAAAATGAGTAAAAAATAGAATGTAATTTTCAAAAGTGTATAAAAAAGTCAATTTTTGTAATTTAGAATTCACTCTAGTTCAATCGCTAGTCTTGAATATGAAGATTAAAATGCCGTTTGGTTTTTTGATTTCAGATAAGCAGAACAGCCGCAATCTTGGTCACCGTCAAGCACCTCTTTTACTTGATGTCTTCCTGTCGGCCACTACAACTGCTATTCTATTATATATTTTGATTTCAAAAAATTTGTAAAGCTTATTTAAATGTTAATAAAGATTATGCAAAAATAATGAGATTGATTATTTCGATGCTTTGCCCGTAAAAAAATTATTGAAAAAGCCATAAAAAAACAGCCGAGAAACTAGAGGACGGCCTTAAAACGAAACGCGATTATCTGACGTCACAGTCGGCAATACTGAAAATATATTTCTGAATATACCTTTCTTAAATGTACAAAACCTTTTTTTATACATAGAGATAGAGATAGAGATAAAATGTGTATAAACGTTGTGATTCTTTTAATTTTTTAAATTATTAATTATTTTTTTTAATTACTACGAATACTACGGAGCGCTGTTTCTGGACGACCCCTCGTGGTAGCGCTATGCTTTTACTAGCATTCTGGATGGTGTAAAACACATCCACGTTAACCTGGACCACGAAAACTACTGAGCTCTGTCCCTGTACGACGGCAAACACCTTCTCGTCAACCCGCACTACGAATACTCGTACAAACAGCTCCCTTCATGCGTACTACAATTTCAATCTTAAAAACGCTAACTTCATGAATCTTAAAAACGCTAACTTCATGAATCTCAAAAACGTTAACTTCAAGCGATTAAAACCTTTTTTCATAGATAGAGATAGAGATAGAGATTTACCTAAAGAAAAAAATTTCTGAATAAGTAATTATTCATCGAAAGTTTTTGTTGTTTTAATATAATAGAGTCAATATGATGAAGGCAACTCTGTAAAAACTGTAAATGTTATTATACCCTTCCCAATTCATAGAAAATTTATTTAGGATATCCCATAATGAATAGATTTTCAATGTTTTACCGAGAAATCTAGATTCTTTTTTTCTAAATAAACGATTATATGTTTCCGAGTTTATTTAGTCATTAAATTAAATGCTTGAAAATTTTTTGTTTTTGACGAAAAAAAATTTTTCCTATTTTTTTTCCTTTGCTAACGAAAAGTATCATGAAAAAAACTGTTTTTCCGACTTATCTTGCATCACCAGAGTCGAAGAACGGTAAAGAAAAGAAGTTTTTTCTATTGAATTTTTCATAAGAATACCAGTAAATTAATTAAAATAACGTGTTTCAAAAAATAATCATGTGTTTCACGGTTGTACGGAGTAAGAAATTAAAATTCACGAAATTATTCTCTTTCGGCTAATACTACAGCATTATGTGGGTGAAAAAAAAAACTAAATCTTAGGTTCCATTGGGTGGTTGTGATAAACTGGAATTCTCTGTACACATAAGTTATTTGAAGTTACGTCATAACCTTCACTACATCGTACCAGATAGGGACGAAACAGTGTATCAGTCTTATCGCAAGTCATTTACGGCTCACAGTTTGCTCGCGAAGCATGCGAGTCGGCAGTGCTGTATTTGAAGTGAAATAATTCCATCTAACATGGCTATCAATACAATTTGTAAGGATTTTTTAAAAGTTACCAATTATTTTTCCAAATATACAAAATACAATAAACGGTTTTTATCACAATATTATCCGATTGACGAACATATTTTCGGTCTCACCAATGAACAACAAGAGGTAAATACACGTTAATGCTTGAGCATAAAGTAATTCAATCGCACATCGTGACCTTACCGTGACCTGCGCATCGACTTCTAAATTATGCAAAGGTCGACGATCTGACAACATTGAACTGGAATATGCGTTTGCATCAAACAGAATTGGTTATGCTGAGTAAAATGTCAATGAAGCAACTTAGTAGATAAGGAAGAGCAAATAAACTGAACTTTCAGTTAGTCTATTTCGTCATATTTAAACGTAACTCGTAGATTGATAAATATAATATCAATGATAGTACACGTGCGGTGTAAAAAAAATTGCATTTTAAATTAAACAATACCAGTTCAAAACTTATGACTTAAGTCATTATAAAATTATAATTGTTCACATCATTACAGTAAGTGATTTTTAAAAATTGTGAATATGTTACTAACAAAAAAAAAAAAAATAGATGAAAGATGTCACCTGAAGTCAGTGAACTTTAACAGCTTATATTAATGTGTATTATATTATACACATTATAAGATAAATCAATACACAAGCTAATATGCACGACATTATTTGAGACTAATGTGAGATTTTGTTTGTGTGTACAAAAAGCTACGCACTCTAGCTTTCAACTTTGCACAAAAGGAACTTGCACCGAAGGCAGCACAGATCGACGAGCAGAATTCGTTTCTTGAACTCAGGGTGAGTAGTTAAATGCTGTGAAAAATAAGCCGGAAGTACTGTTTTTTCGCGATATTTTTCATCAATAATGAAAAGGGAAAAGTCTGTCGGTTTGTCCGACAAATTTCTACGATGATCTCGAAAACTGTGGACTGAAGAATAAGGAACTGATAGGACTTGACAGTCAAATGAAAAATATTGGAAAAAAAAATTAGGAAAAAAAAGAATTTGTGAAAAAGAAAAAATTTACAATTTTTCTTCTAAATATTTATATAAGTTGGAAAAAACGTAATCGTTTATTTAGAAAAACTAATGAGGAAGAAAAAGTATAGCTTTGTTGGTGAAACATTGAGAATCGATTTATTTCCGGTAGGTAGAACCGGAAGTTCATATTCCACGGGACAAGTCAGTTTTTATCCAACACAATATCACTATTATTGTTTACTTTATTTTATATCTTCTCATACGTCACTTTACATTCTCGGTATCGCATCTCATCTGATTAGCTCACCTGTTTTTTTCTCTTTATTTACTTTCCTCTTTTCTAGTACCTTCTACATCTTTCTCCTCACTGACTCTAGATCGTTCTTCTTTCCCTTACCTACTCATTCATTCCCCATCGTTTTTCTTTACCTTGCCTACTCACTCATTCCATATCGTTCCCCTATTTCAAGGGGGTGCTCTGGTCGATTTTAAACTTGTCGTACATACCTTCAGATATCGAATTCTACGTGTTTCAAACGCAAAAAGGACTTTCATTTCTTTATTATTGCATAAAATGAAAATTTATTACAGTCTTTTTGTTCAGAATTGTGTATAGAATGAGGCTGTTAAGCCCTTTTGCGTTTAAAACTCGTGGACTTCGATATCTAGAGATATGTACGTAAACGACGAAATCGACCAGGACCTTAACTACTATTGGTTAACTTCTCTACAGATTAAAAGTTAATATTGTATTTCTCAACAATAAATAGAAATCATTATCTTACCGTATTGTTAAGAAAGTCTAACAGATTACACCGTGGATCATTTATTTCTCTTCGTAAGGTATATTTTCAAATATTAAAATTTTTTCTTCCGTAACGATTCAGGAGTTTTGGAAGGACTTAGGGAAATTGGGTCTATTGGGAATCACTGCTAAAGAATGTTACGGCGGTACCGGAGGTGGATACCTTGACCACATAGTCATCATGGAAGAATTGAGCAGAGCTTCTTCGGCGATAGCTCTCAGTTATGGAGCCCACTCAAATTTGTGCCTGAACCAAATCCACAGAAATGGTACCGAGGAGCAAAAGCAAAAGTATCTACCGAAGGTAAGGATGTATTATAAGCGTAAAAACGACAGTATAGGTTACATCTTTATGTATTAAATCTTTATACATGAAATTCCCGTGTCACGATGTTTATCCACGCTAATCTCCAAAACCGCTCAAACGATTTTAATGAAGTTTTGTAAATGTGTATTGCTTGGTCCAACTTGAGAGATAGCATAATTTGTATCCCGATAAATGACCTTCAATATTTTTTATTGCAAATTTAAGGAGTTTTTATAGGACAAAGGGTACATTCATTTATAAGTTCCATATGTTTTTAATAGAGGGCGGTGTGTAAAACATCATTAGTTTTCTAGGTTGTGTAAGTGTTCAATAGATGGAGCCGCGTTTCAATTTCAAACGTTTACATGATGCTACAATTTATTGCACGTCAAGCCTGTTTCACACGAACCAGAAACACAGTTCATTTGAAGTTATTTTCGTCTTCTTTTAATCTTCTAACTTTCTTTTTTTACTAAGGTGCTATAATTTTCATAATAAAAACTGAATAATTTTTAATTAGGTAGACATAAATACAGTTTTATTGGGGATGTTTGCCTTTGACTAATTAACATATAAAATCCTTATTTTTTGAAATTTCGACGGTGCATAGCTTTTTTGTAGCGGAATCAAGGAAGGTTACTCATGTTCCGAAAATCGTCAAACAGTTGTGTTGTTTTTTGACACCTGTCGCTATTCCCACATTTCCCGCATTTCAGGGGCAAAAAAACGCATATTTGAAGGACTTTCCGCCATTCCGGAAAAAATAAGGAGTGAAATTAGACACCGTAAGATTGTTTTCACGCAATATTGAAACCACTTGAAAAAAACTAGTGATAACAATAATTTCGTAAATAAAAGATACTCTCGCGATCAGCTGGGCGCACGGCCGAGCGTTCTATACCAAGGAACATTCTAACCAAGGAAGGCTCATTTTACTCCTCATTGTTTCCAGAATGGCGAAAGGTTTCTCAAATATGCACTTTTTGCCCCTGAAATGAGGGAATAGCGACACGTGTCACAAAACCACAGATCTTTTGACGATTTTCGGAATATGAGTAACCTTTCTCGATTCCACTATAAAAGAGCTATGCACTGACGAAATTTCATCCCATTCCGATCGTTTCTTGGTTCAATATAGAATGAAAACGGATGAGTTCGCTCGGTCGGTAAAGGTAGGACTTCTACATCGCGTTAAAACCTTGTATTTCAATGAAATGTTACATCAGGTTTGTTTGAAAGAAAGACTGTAATTGTTACGGGTTAAAGCTATTCATTATTATATACTTAACGTATTAAACACGACTCACAATCTCAAAAATACATTTTATTTATATATTGAACCCTTGGAATAAACTAGTTAATTATTGTTTATTCAGTCTTTTACAAATTTGTTGTCTTTCAAAATTGGCGAACGTAGGTTAACTGAATCAGAAATAATTGTTGAAATGTGCTTGTTCTTCTTAGGAAAATTAAGTGGGATTTGACTACCCAGGATTTTAAAAACGTTTAATCTCTGGTTGAAGCATTGAATATATACATACTCTAGCTTCGGCAATGCTGGAGTTCCGGAGTGCATCTGATTTGAGACAGTTGAACTTGATTCCGGAAAAACGTTGGCCAGAAAGCCCTAAATTTATACGTTTCAACAAAATAACTAAACTTAATTTAATTAATCTATTCTCACTTCTACATATCTAATTATATGCAATTTACTCTTTGCACTCCTGTTTAATTAAATTATATTAAATTTGCTTTAATGCTTTCTCTGTGTTCTACAAGTTTTCAATCGACATTGAAAGTTTGGCCCTAATCGTTCTTACAAAATGACTTTAATTGATTCAATCGCGCTTGACGACAAACCCATTAAAATCAGATTAATTTATAGTAAATTGATCAGTTCAGCCCGCTTTGCTAGGAACTTTATTTCAAATTTCTCATAGTCGTTAGCAGTGTTGTGACGTCGGGGTAGATATAATTCTGTAGATGACGCTGAAAGTATTTCTTCAGATTTTTTAGAGCACCCAACACAAGCGATTTGTGTGACTTTCGTCCGAAGGTGTTGTATTCGGCGGAAAATTTGAATAGACGCTTTTCCCTCCAATGAAGCTACGAAATTCAGATCTTGTGCAAAATATTATAAATATTTTTAAACATGAAATTATATATATTATATATAATTATATTTAATATATATTTTTATATAGGCCTTCCAGCGTTGGTGTATCTAAACGGTTTCGTGTTTTTGTTTTATTTAAGTTTACTTGCGAGAAGATGCGTTCTGCATTGACACTTGAGTGGCGCCACATATGGCAGAAGAGAGAACTACCATATTCGTTTGCATATCCGAGTCACCTCCCACGCTTCAAGTTTTCACACCTCTGTGTAAAAACCATTTACGCTTTTTTGCTTATTTCGTATCAGTTAGAAAATTCCTTAAAAATGCTTATAAGAATTCTTAATTCTTAGCATGTCCCAAAATTCTTGAGATTTAAGAATTTTCTTCGATAGTCGCAACACTGGTAGATAGCCAACCACCGCTTTGCCGTGGACTTTCGCCTCTTTGAATAATCATCATGTGAATGGTATCAACGAATCGGTAATGAGTATTTAGCAATTATCTCCCGCTATCATAATATCGTTTAACTTAATGAAATGCTCGGCTGCATTATCATTCATCACGCTATCGTCGATGCACTCATTTTTCGCTGACATGTTGATTAATTCTTGCGCTACCGTGGAGGTGCGTGTCATAAGCGATGGCTCGCCACCTGTCGGTGCCACTGCGTCACTAAGATCGGATCGGCGTGTCGGTTTTATTGTGTCGCTTGTCCGTGAATCGACGTCGCTGCATGCGGTGGTTAGTTCGCCAGTTAGTGTGCGGCGTCGTTATTTCTGGTCGGCCCCTGATCGGATAGTCGACGTGGAACAGTATATATATATATATATATATGGTACAAATCTATATATATATGGGGCGTTTCATGCCAAATCGGACTGTTTGAAAATATTTGATTTTTGATTTCCTCAATTTTTTTATATTCTTTAGTACCCCTTAAGGTGCATATAAAGACCCGTTGTACACCTCGAAAATGTGGGGATGTAAAACTCCTATACCGCTCAAGCGATTAGAGTGAAACTTGAGCAATTAATCAGTATTAGCGACCCAAACTACTGATTGTACGTCCCAGTTCATTTTCGGAATTCCATTTTGAGTCTCACGCGTATGTTTAAGGTGCTTATAAAGACGCGTTGTACGCCTCGAAAACGCGGGGATGCAAAACTCCTACACCGCTCCAGCAATCACAGTGAAACTTGGGCAGTTGATGCCTTATTTTGGCAAAAAGTGGAGCGACTTTTGACTTTTTCAAAATTTTGAAAAAAAATGTACAGATTAGTTACCACCCACAGAAATTGGCCGAATTTTCACAGTTTCACTGAATTGATCGAGCTATCCGGTATGATGCCACTCGGCGGTGATGAAACACACATTTGATTAAAACTATCCTATCTCTCAAGCTGGGCCAAACAATACACATTTACAAAATTTCATTAAAATCGGATGAGTGGTTTAGGAGATTAGCGTAAAGGAACATCGTAACACGAGATTTTTATATAAATATAAAGATGTCTGCGTGTGTGTGAGTCCATATTATATCGGAGTGCCAACTTATTCTCAGATTCTACTGTACTTGACCATATTTTTTTCCGGCTGACAGTTATGCAGCGGGGAACATATAGGTGCCTTGGCAATGTCTGAAGCAGGATCAGGCTCTGATGTAGTATCGATGAAGCTACGTGCAGAAAAAAAGGGCGACCACTACATTTTGAATGGAAATAAATTTTGGATTACTAACGGGCCAGATGCTGATACATTGGTTGTTTACGCAAGGACGGATTCCACCGCTAAAAAACCACAGCATGGAATAACTGCATTTATCATCGAAAAGGGAATGGAAGGCTTTACTACTGCCCAAAAGTTGAATAAGTTGGGGATGCGAGGTTCAAATACTGCGGAACTAGTATTCGAAAATTGCAAAGTTCCTAGTAATTATCACATTCTCAATATTACGTCGCATGTGGTATTGAAATTATACAAATACAAATAAAATCTTGCTCAAAATTATTTTCATCTTTCTCCACAGCTAGCAATATTCTCGGCGAATTAAATAAAGGGATTTATGTACTCTTTAGCGGACTCGACTTAGAACGCCTCGTACTTGCAGCTGGACCTGTTGGGTAAGAGGTGACCACTAACAAGTCTGTATATCTGTATAGTATAGATAACATTTTAAGCCTAACATAAACAGTCATTTTCCAAATAATCTAAACATTTCTTTTTTGCTATTATAAATTATGAAAAAAAAAAATTATTTCGAAATTTTCAAATAAATATTTCTTTTTTACAAATTGATTCTTTCATATAGGATCATGCAAGCGTGCTGTGACATTGCTTTTGAATATGCGCATAGCAGAAAGCAATTTGGGCAACGAATTGGCGAGTTTCAATTGATTCAGGTCAGTCAAATAAAAATTGATGAAAGTGTTGTAAGTCTCATATATTTTACTTGATAATTTTTGTAGGGGAAAATTGCAGACATGTACACCAGCCTGAGCACAAGCAGAAGTTACTTATATTCAGTGGGACGAGCTTGTGAATCAGGTCACGTAAACCGAAAAGACTGCGCAGGAGTGATTCTATATTGTGCAGAAAGAGCAACGCAAGTTGCTTTAGATGCGGTACAAATTCTTGGTAATTAAAAAACAATTTTCACGATCAACAATTAAATGAACCCAACTTCATCAAGTTTTGCGACATCATGTAGATGTCCTTTTCAAAATCAAACTTTCGCACGGAAAACCAAAACTCAGTCATGTGTCTGAAATTAGACTGATTATAAAACCAACAAAATAATTTCAAGTACTTACGAAATTCTGTACCTTCTGTAGATCTCAAAACTAAGCTACAAAACTTTTTTATTTTCTTTGATTTTGGGCTAGAAGAAGTCAACGAAAGAAAGGTATAGAAATACACATGAATACGAAATTGGGCGAAGATTTTATAACAAGTGAAGTAGATTATAATGATGTTCTCAGATAAAATAATTTGTAGGAAAATTCATTTATCAAAACGTTATTTGTCATCATTCCAGATAACAAAGCATGTCCGTGCAAAAATTTTGCGTCGCTTGCTGCGATTATTGCTGTGTTTATACCGAAAATTTGCGCGGAATAATTTTTGTGCAGTAAATGTACAACAATAATTGTTTGTTATTTTGATGAACAGGAAGATTTGCTTGCATTTAGTAGATGTTTTGCTCAGAATGATTTGCTCGAATTTTAATAGCAATTAGAGACACACCTTGTTGTAATATTACTAGCAATGCTTTGCAACCATTGTTGTCTATTTGCGGAAAAATTGGCACGCGTGTTGTTATCTGGGATGTGTATGCAAGTTGACACGTAATTTAATTTTGGTAACAATTGCAACAGGTGGAAATGGATACATAAATGATTATCCAACCGGTAGGCTGCTACGTGATGCTAAACTGTACGAAATTGGGGCAGGCACAAGTGAAGTACGGAGAATGGTAATTGCCAGATCCATCACCGAAGAATACTCCTAGGCTTATTCAAGACTATAGACTTACACTGTCATTGTTCAGCACGGAAATTGTGGCTCACGACAAGGTAAACATCAAACGCTTAATTAAGAATCACAACGTTGCCTTTTCATTTTTGCGATACGCGTACACACCTACAAGTCATTTTTCGCGAAGTGAGTTTTCGTCCATTAGAATTTACTTTAGTTAGGGATGGAACTATTTTTTCGACATTATAGTTGTCATTTCATTTGGTGTAAGTAACGTGTGATATCCAATGAACATCGAAAATAAGTGTAGAGCCTAAATAAAGTCACAAGTGTCATGTCATATAGGTTTCATGCCAAAGATCTAATGCACCTTATAAATATTGTAACAAGTAATGGTTAATGCAATACCTGCTCGGAAGATTTGATTTTCGAAATCTGTGGAGCCTCCGTAGTGCCCTATGTTTGAATAGTGCTATAAAACAACGTTAGCGTATGCGCATAACTGAAATGCTATATTTTCCAAACTAGGGCCTTCTTTGGCATATATATTCGCATTTCAGAGTAATTCGAGGATAGTGTACTTGCGCCTAAATGTATGTACTCTCAGTGGCACCTTCAATGTTTCTTAAATCAAATTTTCCTTCGCGGATCTTACCAAAAATACCATGTATTACAATTGCAGATGAGCGGTATCCGACTTGCGTAATTACAGCACTTGCAGTGGCTCATACTTGCGATTACACTTATCGGTAATTGCCCACTTTGTGCAGATTTAATACAGTATATCGTTTTTGCAACACCTGTAAATGGAGGCTTGACTTCAAAATAATTTTAATAAACTCAGGAGTTTTGTAAACAATTGATATTCAAATAAATACATGTTTCAAGTAAAATATCTGTACAGTCGCAGCAGAGTAACCACCACTGATTCCTATACTAACTCGATGGCCGACTCTTATGCTTCCAGCACACGCCAGCTTCCCAGTAAACGCCAGCTTCCCAGTAAATACGATGTCGTCTGGTGGTTGTCTATCAGACGACGTTCGTCGACAAAAGTTGCTTTTTTGTGAGCCAAACTGACAACTTATAGGCAATAGAGCCTGCAATATAGTCAACGAATGTTTATCTATACGTTGCCTCTGTCTTGCCTATAAGATGGTCAAAGATGACGAAGATGATGTATTTGTAAAAGGCATCATGGAGTAATCTAAATGTTTTTCACACGGGTAACTGGACGCTGTCTTTAAATTGTGGGGTGTTAGACACGTGGAAATACATTTTTACGGCATGGGCATTGAAAAGTCCACTTTTTGTGGCACTTTTCGTTCCGTAAAGTGACGCTTTATACGGCAGCGGACAAAGTTGCGGAATAAAGTCTTTATTCCGCAGTTGTGATGCGCAGTTCGGAGTGCGCATCCCAAACTGCCGAATAAAGTTGCTTCATAGAACAGATCGCGACATAACCTCACTCTTCGTTTTGCTTTTCAATGCCCATATCGTAAAAAATATTGTATGTGGCATGCCCGTAAAACGTTTTTTGGCTCGGATAATGTCAGTACTCGATTCCGGCTGGCTTCCAGCTCGCCTTCAGCTCGTCCTGAAATCTTTATCCTTGCCAAAAAAACAGGCGGTTTACAGGCATGCCACATAAATAGCTATTATATATAAACTTACATATTTATCCTTATTACGAAGCAAAGTGTATAATATATTGTTACACTTTTAGCGTAACGAGTAATAAATATAAGCTTAATGAAAATAATAATCGTGGCTCCATTCAGACTATAAAGAAATCAGAGCCGGTCCGACACAAAACTCGAGTAAAAAAAAAAGAATCTTCTAGAAGAAAACAAAAACTGACGCGAGAACAAAAGCTCCTTCAAAACAAAACTTGAATCTTCTAGTTTGTCGTAAAATGTCGTCCGAGCATAATAAAATCAACGCCGGAGTCTTAGTGAGAAGATTTCTGGTCCCGGATGAGAGCGGAATGTCGGCTGAAACGATGGAGCGACGGTTCGAAGACGAACGGGCGAAGATGATTTGTGGACAGCTGAACGGCTTCCAGTTTAACGTTTCGCCGATGGAAGACGGAAGAAAAAAATTAAAAAATGAAACAGTTCTAATGTATCACGACCGGAATGAAATTACTTCTGTCTTCCTGTGACGCCCTAACGATCAATTCTGGACAAATTACACTTTAGGAACCTAACAGTCATATTGTTTCCTTATTGTAACAAAACGAATAAATTCTATATATATGGATTTACGCTATCAAACTCACTCCTACATACAATGAATGAATGATCACCTAAAAGTATAGTTCGGCAAGGAAGAAGAGAATTTGTCAGCTGCTACTACTTCTATATCGGTGACGTCACCGAGCGACTTCTGAACGCTCGATGATCCGACCAACCGCCTCTCATAAAGGCGCCACCACTGAGCGAGAAGCATTTCTCGTTCGACCAGCGCCGAGTCTACTACAGATTGGCACATCAGACGAATCCACATTGGTTAAATAACAGGTTGACAACGAAAACCTTCCCTTATTCACACTGCATCTAGTTCGTGCATATTCACTAACGTACCTAGTTCGTGCAACTTTCATGAGAGCATTTAATTCATGCATTATAGTTGATTGCACCTAGTTCGTGCAATCTGAACCGCAGCGCCTAGTTTGCGCTATTTTCCTTAAACGACTTGATCGTTTACCATTATTGAACGCATTTTCTGTATACCTTACTTAATTCTGAATACGACATCTACTCAACTATGAGAATATCTAACTTGTGACTACATTTCCGGACCAACCTCTTCAATCAACAACGAAATAATACTGTTGCTTTACTTTTCAGATAATTCCGACGTACAGGGTAATTCAGTTGTGAAACATCGATTATTTTAACAATTTTTATTTACCTTTTATAATTACATTTTAATTATTATAATTGTTTCTCAAATACATTTCCTTTTCAAAGGCCAGGTCTTGACCTTGGACTGTTCATCTGAACCCACTCTGAATTTAAGGTGCTTATAAAGACACGTTGTTCACCTCGAAAACGCGGGGATGCAAAACTCCTATACCGTTCAAGCGATCAGAGTGAAACTTGGGCAGTTAATGCCTTATTTTGGCAAAAAGTGGAGTGACGTTTTAAAATTTTTTTAAAATTTTTACAGATCGGTTTTAACTCACCAAAATTGGGAAAATTTGTAGATCACCGCCGAGTGGCATCATACGGGAGAGTTCGATCCATTCAGTGAAACTGTGAAAATTTGGTGAATTTCTGTGGGTGGTAACTAATCTGTAAATTTTTTTTCCAAATTTTGAAAAAGTCAAAAGTCGCTCCACTTTTTGCCAAAATAAGGCATCAACTGCCCAAGTTTCACTGTGATTGCTGGAGCGGTGTAGGAGTTTTGCATCCCCGCGTTTTCGAGGCGTACAACGCGTCTTTATAAGCACCTTAAACATACGCGTGAGACTCAAAATGGAATTCCGAAAATGAACTGGGACGTACAATCAGTAGTTTGGGTCGCTAATACTGATTAGGCACTGATGTGAAATGTCAAAGACCCGCTCAATGGAATTATAATTCAATTGTTATAAATATCAATAAATATCAAATAAGGGAAGGAATTCAAAAATAATTGTTTGTCATTTGATTTAATATTACCATTTACATTGACTTTTCTTATGATTGTATTACTTACAGGACCTAATGAAGTATTCATATTTGAATTTCGATGAATATCCAATGACGTCGACACAAGACGCCGATCTGTTTATCGTGTGACGCGTGTTACCATGGAGATTAACGCGTGTTACGCACACAAAGATGCATCTCACGGACGCTGCTGGACGCACTTTTCCGTCTACAGACCCCATACATACGGAACAGAACGCCAGGAATGGTTCTGATTGGTTCTGAAAAGTAACTAGATTTCCGCACGGAACGATTTCCGTACCATGGGAGAGCACCCTTACATCTCCACTGCTCGTTGGATCTTTGCGGACTCCTTCACTCTAGTCTCTATGAAAGCAATTCTAACCTAACTTACTCCAACCTAAACTTACAAAAAGTTAAGACATTGTACTGACTAGAAGAATTTTGTGAGTATACATATAGTTTACACAGAGGGAAGAAATGTTAATGATCTCATATAATTGATTCAATAGAATATTTGGCAAATTCACTATTATTTTTCGTGGATTTATTGCGGCGTTGACTGTGTATTCTTCAGTCAACGATTGCAGTAATATTTGTACCGCGTGGATTTCCCTAAAGTTGAGTCCAAGGTTTGGTTTTTGTACTATGAGCTTTTTTTGAATGCTGTATACTGTATTAAACAACCGATCAGTACTATATTTGTGTCGAATATGACAGTATTGAGAGTCTGTAGTGCTCTGTACTAAGAACTAGTCTAATTGATTTTGAAATAGCAACAATATATTAGATTTGAATTAGAACCAACAAGCAGAGTTCAGTTTCGTAGCTGTCAAGCAGAGGACGCTACCAGTTAATCAGCTACAAGTGTAATGTAAACTGAGGGAATCACGCTTCATGCAATTGATGAAATTCATGATTTAAAATATTTATTTTACATATTTTATTTTTGTAAATTGAGAAATTTAAAATTTGAGTACGAATTATGTATCTGAGGTTTAACCCTGATGGGAAATCCAAGTTGTCTCCGATATTAAGTTCCAATAATAAATTCATGAGATATAAAACTTTGTAAGCTATCTAAGATCCAAAAGTGATAAATTGTGAGTTGAATGTTGGAGACTTATATTCATTTGTTATGAAAATTTACGCGAACACGTGGTGTAGAAAGCTCTGATTGATTTCAGTCTTCGCAGAGAAGAAAAAATAATCAAATTTGTGTTTTGACGTTAGTGCTCACACTCAGACGTTTAAAGAAAAAATACTGTCAAAGATTTCAGTTTCTTTTATAGGCCAACCAGCATAATCCATATTGAATTGTATTGATGACGCAGCAGCAGTACCACAGGCTAACGAATTTAGTTTCTATGATTCAAGTATGAGTGAAAACACTTTTTTTTTTGTTTTCTTATCGATATCATTCAAGAATATTTGTCATTTGTTTTAAAGAAAAAGGCTCCTGCTTCAAAAGATTAAGGAACTTGTAATTTATCAAACAACAAAGTACAGTCGACCACGTTACAAAGATTTTATTTGTTATTATTTGTACTATAATTGTTGTGATTGTGATTAGTACTTTACAATCTTAATTTAAGTATATAAACATTCGTATCAATTACAGCGTATTGAAATTTGTCACATTCCACTGGTTGGAAATTTTCATGGAAAGAATTCATGTACGATACCTAACAAAATATAAGGAATAAGAAGAAAAAAGAAAGTCTACTACTTATACTTGAATGCTGGCTGCCACATCCATTAGCTTGGACCAACATAGGATGCACATTGTCATCTTTGATAGGAATTTTCTTGGCAATGGCTGAGTGTTCACACTGAATCGAAACAAGTGTTTGCTTATTTTGATTGTCTTTCAGCCTGTGAAGGCGCAACTCGATCAGAGTCTACCACAGCTAGTATTTTCTACATAAGAAATAATAATAAATCATGAGAGTCGATGAAATTCATAATGTCAATTTAAAGATGAATTTTGATAAAAAAAATCGTTACTACACAATGTCAGAATTGTTATGACGGAAATTCGGTAAAATGTAACAGATTAGAACTTACTTGTGTCTCGTAAACTCAACTTATTCAGTTATTCTAAAGTTATGAAGTAGTAATCTCTTTTGGTTGAAATACGTCCATTCTCAGTGGCGCACCGAAATACTTCTGTTTCCATAGGATTAGTCCATATGACATCGAATTTAAAAACTATACTTAAATGAAAGACATTTTGTTTTCAGATTTTCCAACGCTTCGTGAGCAAAGGGCTGAATTTGTTGAGCAAGGACCAAATGTTGATATAAATTCATAATAATTTCTTGAAATGGACGTACATGAACGATTTATGGCATATGACACAGGGCAAATCAAGTATCTGCTCTTTGCTTCTACGAATCACACATATATTTTTGACTCTCTCCTGGTTTCGTTTTCCAGTATTGTACAAAATTTCAACCAACATCCAAATAGTCTGGAGACTTTGGAAACTTTAAAAAGAGTCCTTTGTTTTATATACCAAGAGACAAGATCCTCAACCAAAACAAAAGCTGACCTTGTTAAGTTGGTACACAAATCCTATTTGGCAGCTCACAGTATAGATGTCGATGTATTACAAAAATATTTATATCCTTACACCACAGATATCAAATGCTTATCTTTAATACTCGACATTTTTATGCTTCATATGATACTTCGTTACGACACATGTATGATCCTGAAGAATTTGCAACATTTGCAAGAGTCAATAGATGAATATTTTGACACAGAAAATAAGATAAAGGTTTTGGATATGAAATTGATGTCCTGCTATGTAAATAGTCTTTTTCTGCATCCAGCGAGCTCTGAATTAAGCGAGCAATTGGATGTTGAAAATCTAGCCATATGCTTCATGCGTCATATACGGCAGTGGTTGGTGTCAAAATATGATAACGAATTCCCGGCACTAATTTTGCTTCTTCCAAAAGTCTTAAGTGTCACAAATCGAAAGGAGATGATCACGAAAATATGGGAAATGATTTTTGAACTGAAAGGTGATCCAGGCGATATCCTTTCTATCATGTGCATGACAGCCGACACTTGGTTTTCCATAAAATCTGTATACAACCAACAACTGCTTGAAAAGCTTATCACACATTCATTTTGGCTCATATTATTGAAAGGACTATCGAGTCCAATGCCACACCAACGGAAGCAAGCTTTATATCTTGTGAAAAGAGTGGTCGATTTTCTTGACAAACACACAATTCAAGGTACAAAACTTGACGAATACAAAGAAATCAGACCACTGGTATGCACTGGAAATGAATCTCATCGAACTTCTTTCAAGAAAAATGTAAACGATTTGTTTTTAATATTAGAAGCATTGGAGGAAAAGCAGAAGCATTTGGTAATTCCAGTTTTCCCACTTCTGAAAACTTTGGTCGATGAGAAATTTGACTTCGAATGTTGCAATGCAGCTGGTTTCCACTTTGCATGGGTACGTTGTGCTTTTTCACGTATTTTTCAGCACAGTAATAACACTGTAGTCAAATGGGGATTACTGAATGCATTCACTCTCGACCCAGGGTTATACAATGATGATTTTTTGATACTCATTCTTAATGTTTTGAACAATACTTATCTGTACGAAAATGATACAAACGACGAACCAATCATTGTAAAAGAGCTCATTAAACTTCTAAATACTGCTGAAGCAAAATATAGTGACTTTATTACAAGATTCCTAACGCATGCCTCAAAGATGACTTGGGGTCCTGTAGCGTTGTTCTATATTATTCATGCTCTGTCCAAAGTAACGAGAGTGAGCAGCATGTGGAAAGAAGTTGAACTAGAATCTGTGAAAACATTAGCAGAGATCAATTTGACTATGCACTGCCGAGTACTTCGCATCGGTTCCCAGGTGGAACTGCTAGAAACTCTTACCCACTTTGTTACAGAGCCTTTGAATTTGGTAGCGGTAGCAAACACTCTATCAGCATTTTCTATTCACGAATCCCTAACTCGTGGTCAATTATCTTGGAAACAAATGTCTACTTGGTTATCAAAAACGGTAAAACGGGACGAAGCTCTTCGATTTCTTGAAAAAATCTGCAGCCAATTCATAGAGAAAAATTCACTGAACGATGTCAATATGAAATCTTTAGCATTGATGCTTATGCTTTTTCACGATGGGCATATTATCCTTGATTCTAAGTCGTGTGCAGGATTCACCATGCTACGAAACTTATTTCATTGTCTCATTGGCGCAGATTCCAGGCCCTACGGCAATATTGAGTTGAGAAAGAGATCGATTGAACTTATTGGTTATCTCTTCGACTTTACTTCGTCAAAAGATTATATTATGCGTGAACTCATTGCTGATTATGTTGATATTACTTTACGAATCACATTTAAATCTATGCGAAATGTAACCGATGATGCTGCTATCGATGAAATTAATGCTCTTGTATCGGTAACGCAGAAATTTTTCACAGATGAGAATTCAGTCACTTCAAAAAGAGGGGTACAGAATCATATTGAAAGGTTTGAAGTAGAATCGTGGAATATAATTAACAATGGAGGGCACAGTAATAATCTCCAAAAGATTTGTGGTGTTAAAATATTGTATGCTTGTCTAAAAGCAACCAGCGTGAAACTCAGAAATTATAAATTTATTAGTTCTCTGTACAATATGTATAAGACTCTAGCCGTACGATCATCTGATTACACGAATGAAATTATACATGAAAATAGAAACCTGAAAGGAAAAATTGTAGCAGAGTATTATGAGATTGTGGCTGAGCTATTTTACATATATCTACAAGATACGCCATTTGATGAATGGATACCAGATATTGATTGGATCGAAGCTGTATCACACCTGGTTCAAGTTGGTGGGAAAAATATATTCGTCCCAACGATAGGCATAATGTTGCAAATATTCCATAAAGGAGTCGTTAAATCAAAAGATATTGATCGATTCAAATCAGTCACAAGATTGTGTTGGAAGTCGATGCTTGAAACTAATGAATGTCGATTGGCAATGGACAAAATAATGCAATTGGTTTTTAGCTCAAAGTTTCTTGAGTGTGAGGAGATGAAAAAACTCACAATAGAGGTGAGTTGAAGTAAATTGGAATTTCAATTGTTATTCTTACGATTAACACTTGGAACTTTATGTGTAAACGATGATTCATCGCCCGTAGTTCACTGAGGAAATCGTGGAAAAACTGGAAATAATCCCTGGACTAAGCTTGATTTTGGTAAATGGATTGGAACAAATTGAAGGCATACATCTTGTTTATTTCTACGATGCCTTACTCAGTTGTTTACTTCACGGTACTGTTCCACGTCGTGATAAAAAAATTGAGCTACAGGCCCGCTCTCACGTTTTTGGCTTTTACCATGAAGCATATCCGAATTACCTATCCAACATGTGAGTCAGCACAGCTGTGATTAAAAATGTTACTATCAAGTCATGTTATGTAAGTTATTATATGCATTATTACATAAGTTCTTACATATAAAGTTGACATTATGATGCTTGCGGTACATCAAAGAGATATACATGAAAAGGAAGTTCTACGCTAGACCAGCCTAGATTTATTACTCCTTTTTGACTCTGTAATAGTTGATATTCTTGTTCACAATTTTTAAAGGTATGGAATATTCTTTACTCATATTTCTAGTAAGCAAGAAACTAAATCTCAAAAAAATTCCTTACAATTCAATCATTATTACAGAAAATATAGTGTTAAAAGAGTCAGGACAATTTTATACCTATTCATCACCTGATATCGTTTCTAATCAGTTTGATGATTAATTTTATTTAAAAAAAATTTCAGTGTGGATTCCTCACAAAACTTTTTCATCGTGAAAAAAAATCCCCTGCAAATTTGAACACGATTGGATAAGGTTTAGAAGTACAGCTTCCGAGTTTTTGTTTTTACGTTGAAATAACACGTAAAAAATTCTTAGAGAAAATTAAAATTTTCATCATTTTTTTTTTACAAAATATTGTTGTTTACAAAAAAGGCCTTTTTGTATTTTTAATTATCCTCTATATTTTCACGCGAAATCGATAGTGAGTGAAGGTAAGCATTTTGAATAACATGCAATATTTCAATGTAAAAATGAAAACTCGAAAGCAGGACTTCTAAAATCTTATCCAATCAAGGTCAAATTTGCAGGGGATTTTATGTTTGTTTTCATCATGAACAAGTTTTGTGAAAAAAAATAGTCCGCACTGAAAAACTTGATTTTTGTGAACCACTAGTCTACATGGTACTCAACTGATTAAATATTGTTATGGGGGCTTGTCCTCTGGCCAACACTTTTGTTACGATTCGATCACAATTATTACTTGCCTTTCTTTTATTTGTACATTTTCATTGCACAAAAAATCTTGTCCGTGTTACTTTGAATGATTAGTAAAAATATATACTAGTCAAATAGGAATTTTTCCCAGTATAAAGGTGTATATTATCAGGTACGTGAACACTGATACAGCAACAAGAGCACATGGTGTTGCAATATTGCATAAACGGATAACTGACAACAATGAGCATGCAACTAAATTATTGCCAATGATTATTGCACGACTGAATAAAAGTCAAAATAAGCGGTACTTTGGAGATTCACACACACACCGCCACAAGAATCGGCTTTTACAGGTTCTCTTCGTACTACAGCCATTATTGAAAAAAGTTAGTGAATTTATTAATCTCAAGAATTTTTACTTACTGTAATTTGACGGTTTTCCATAAGCATACCTATAAAATTTCTTTATTGCACTGTAGCGAAAATATTGCAAAGTTTTGTTTGCTGCAGAGGTGAGCTGCTAATGAGCTTAAATATCTGGAATTCGAAGGATGAACATATTGTGAAAAAAGCATTATTCTTGATCATACGATATCGGTAGATAGCAGTCAATTTCAAGTGTAGATTATAATCGTATTTTCGATTTCTTTATTCTATTTTTTCCTCGTAATCTCTTATGTTTTGCTTACAGTAATTGGACATCATCAGAACTATGGAAGCATAGGTGAATTGAAATAGGAATTCTATCAACACCATATTTTAACAAAGCTATTAAAACCAGGTACATTGATTTTGTAATTCCTAGTCCTGTTAATATTTAATTTTGCACAAACGGTAAATGCTAAATTAGAAAATGAAAAGTTTGTATAAATGCCCACGATAATCTACCTGTGCTTCCATAGTTCCAAGGATGATCGACCATGTATCAATCAAAATGTTGAAGAAAAATTGGGAAAAAAAACATTATATATTGGAACTATGTTGACCGTCTGTAATACTCCTGTGATTGCTGCCTATCTATTGATACTGTGAAGCATACAACTCATGTAACTTGTATTCAGTATGGAGTTAATAAGAATAATATGTTGTAACTTTGTAATTTTAGTGTATTTCATTATTTTTTCAGAATGATATGGTGATATTAAATTCGTTGATGTGCGAAAATATACTGTCAGAAAGTAGTCAGCCCAGTGTCAGAATAATGCAAGAATGGCTGCTCATTAAAATATACCTTGAAAGCGAAATCTTGCGTGGTGGAATTTGGAATTTATTTCAACAGGTCAGTTAAAGAAAGTCTGTATTAATTTCAGTACAATTTGGTTACATTGGAAATAATCTCCCTACGACCTTTGACCTCCAAAAATTTAATCAGAATTTTTTAGGTCAGGATGCTCAAATTCCTAAATCCACCGGGTTGAAGTTAATAACGTTAATATGACAATGCATGTTAGGAGAATTCGTTATTTCACAGCTTAAAGATATATTGAAATTCAGTTAACTGTGATAAAGCAATTAAGTATGTTAATATTTTGAAAATTTGACTCCTTCAAATTCAATGTATTAGTGTACAATAATGTTTATTTTCAAAATATGTTTGGTATTACGTTAACGTTACAAACTTCAAACTCTTTAAAATTTGCCAGCTATATTTAACTCAACTATTTTTCAGATAAATAATGTCTTGCAATAGTGATTCATTTCATATGCAGTACTCACTTACATATAATATATCTTATAGCATTCAACTCATATTTATCGACATTTTTTTTGTATGCAGGCTCAAGAGAAACGAGTCGGCAGCTTATGCTCAATAATAAGCATTGTGTACCACGTAGCTCAGGGTCTAAAATCTAATCTACAATCAGAATTCATAGATCTAGCTTTGGAACACATGATGCCATGCTGTATGTCACAGCAGTTTAACGTACGATTACATGCTCAGGTAAGAAATTGGAGTTTTACAATTCTGAGTGTTTTTAGATATGATTATAATAAATTAAAAATTCTATCATCAGTATCAGTAATAATTGATATTTTCACAAACAGGTCTTAGCATCCAAGCTTTATGATTTGGCACAGAAAATGTCCTACCTAGTAGTAACCGAGAAGTACAACAAATTTTACATTGCTGTATTGAAAAGTTTGCAGCTAGGAAACCTATTGAAAAACTCTGCTAAATTACAGGACGATTTTTATTTTACTGTTTTTAATCCAATTGATGACTACAGCTTACAGGTATCCTTTATAATTAGTATAAACATGCTATGTATTTTGAATTACTTGGCACTTAATTTACAAATCGTACTGATTTTTATTTATAGACTATATTTTATGAATTACCAAGATTATCAAATGTCTCTTCGGATGAATATATTCTACCACAGATGTTTGAAAAATTTGGTTTCAAGGAATCTAGCAATCATCCGTTAAAAATTTTCAATCTTAAAAGTGACTTGAGTGAAGCTTCAGTTTCTGCCAACATGCTGAAGATGTCTGGAAGTAAGTCAATAATAATAAATGAACTTTTCCAATGTATTAGATATACTGAATCAACAGTTAAGTATGAACTGAAACGAAAATAGTTTTGTGCAGTCAAAAGCTAGTCAAAAGTACTACGTAATCAGAATTATGATAATGATTGCCATCGATGGTTGTTTTTAAAGAAACAAGTGTCTCTTTTCGTGGGAATTAAAAGGGATTAGCATGCAGCGGATTATAACCCGTTCACGTTTGGTAATAAAAAGTATAAAGTACTACAAAGAACGTATCATCACCCTAATCTTCACCAGTTACATACTTAACAAAGTGCTTCGTTATTCTTAAAAAAATTGAAATAACCTACTTTTTAAATATACTTATTAGTAAAAATTTATATTCAAGTCTAGAGCTGTGTGATTCTAAGACCATCTTGCTTTTCGGTATTCTTCTTGTAACCTGCTACTATTAATTTTGAAGATGAAGGACCCACAGCAAGAGACGATACTAATAGCATCAGTGAATATTCTACTGATATACAAAAAAAATTCATCCCATGGAAATCAATGTTTCCCAATGAAGATGAACTCAATGAAACTTCCGAGTGTTTGGGATCACATAGAGGAGCTTCAACAGCAGGAAATAAAATTATACTTGTCGCTTCACTCATTGAGAAACTACCAAATCTTGGGGGCCTAAGCAGAACCTGTGAAATACTTGGCGTTTCAGAGTTTGTTATCGCATCCCTAAAACACATAGAGGAGAGAGACTTTCAGAGTCTCAGCGTTTCAGCCGAAAAGCTGATTACCCTTGTAGAAGTGAGTTAATATATTTGCCCTGTTCGTTTATACAATCGAATGAATTTAATTGGATGCATTTCCAAATAACAATTACTTGTTCTTTACGAAATTGGAAATCAAGATGCGGTCAAGTCAATATCAGATCAAAACTTTCAAGATTACAATATTTGATATAATTTCAGGTGAAACCTCATCAATTACAACAGTATCTGTTGGAGAAGAAGAATATGGGTTACCGATTGGTTGGTGCTGAACAGACAGTCAACAGCACAAATCTTATGGAAGCAAAGTTTGAGCAAAAAACTGTACTAGTACTAGGGTGCGATAATAAGTTACATGCATCAGTTATCTCATAGCTTATTCGAACTAAGCAATGTTTAATCTTTGAATGTTTTTTTTCTGTGCAGTAATGAAAAAGCGGGTATTTCAGCCAATTTGATTCCTTTACTGGATGAGTGTGTGGAAATACCTCAAGTCGGCGTTGTTCGATCACTCAACGTTCACGTAACCGGAGCCATCTGTTTGTGGGAATGTTTTAAGCAACATCATTCTTCATGAGTTTATCCACTTCTAAAAATATCAATTACCGTCATACTTTTCTTTACGTATTATAAAAAACAAAAAACTGATACATTTTTATGAACTTAGGTATAAGATTAAGCTTATTTCATGTCAAGTTTGTAGTTAATATGGTATATTAGTGACGTGATGCAGCTAAGAGCAGAAACCGTTATTTTTGTAAAACTTGCAATAATAATACGCTAAGAAAATCCTGTTGATCAGGTACGTTAGCTGATTCTGAAAATCTGATTTTATACCTAACTAGCTGTAAAACCCTTGCTTGCTGAAGTTCGTTTAAGGTCCGTAAACATGTTATAATCCAACTTGTCCAGAATTGATATTCTTGTTGAAAAATGTTCGGGGGAGTCCCTTGAGTGTAAAATGAAATTATCAGAGCAGGGGGACTTCAGCCACTATCCTGGAAGACGCGTTTGGTGAAATATTTCTTGAATCGTGCGAAACAGTAGAAACCCTACTTGTAGATAATAAAATTCTCTGCAACTTTTACACGGAATTTTTTTCCGGCTTATCCATCAAATATTGTCGATGCGGCATGATACAATTATTTACACATCATGTTACATCATAAAAATCAATGATACTAATAATAATGGCAAGGAAAAAGTCGCATGTTTTCCCACTCCAGTTCGAAAAAATAATTGAACATTTTAGGCCAGTTTTTGATTATTAGACTTGACTTGACTAAAGGGATTACTTTCCTTTTCTTTTCTTTCGCAATATAGATCGTATCGCTTCCTTATTCTCAATGAAGTATATCGTTTTATTCTTTATTAACCCTAAGACCCTACACATGGATGCGCCAAACCGCACATAATTCTTACAGCCTGCTGAAATCATTTTTCTTACTTTGTTCAATCGAATTTTTTACGGTAAAAAACTCATATTAGGTTTTTCTTGCATATACTAATCTATTCTTTAGTCTTTCAGCTTTCGAATGAAAAAACCAACCAACTGTTGGTTGCGTTGATTTGAAGTTCTGGGGTGCGCGTTACCCCTGTGTGGTTTATTTGTTTCGTAGAGAAAGAGTGGGGTCCTAGGGTTAATCATCATCTATCGTTCATCGTCATCCCACTCACTCATTAGGAAAGTAACCTTTGATTTCTTTTATAATTTATAATATGTTATAATAGACTAAAAACTAAGCGACATGTGTTTTTTTTAATTTGCCCATAAATACTTTAAGGGGGTGAAACCATCCTCCAAGTAAGGCATGTCAGTGGACTATTTAGCATTTTTTTTTCTTTTTTACTTGAGAAAATTACATTTTTCATCTCTCGTTATAAAAAAAACTTTCCCAGTTGAATTGGTTTAAAAATATTATGTTCTTGTGGATGAAACTGTCAAATCGCTCCTTGGCATGCCTTACTTTGGAGGGTGGTTTCACCCTCTTAACTAGGTAAAAAAAAGACCCGTTTATAAAAATTCCAGAGAATGTGATAAACCTGAATTTTTTTAATACTTTTTTTTCTATTTTACAGCTTTAACGACAAAACAACGCGACATCAAGATTCCTTAATGGATGTCAACATATTTTTCGACTAAGATTAACTATCAGATTTGCGAAGCTCAGATGAAACTACCATTCTTATATTAAGTTTAACCAGAAAACAATGGCTAAAATCAGTGATGTCCGTGTCTTTGTGCGCTGTTGAAATATTCAATTTCCAACCGATGGACGCTCATCAAAAACGTTGTTAAAATACTGCACGAAGCCTACTTATAACTAGTAATGGAGCAATGGTAGTGTACGTTATTTGATACCAAAGTCACTCCGAGGTGATCTGATTAAGAAGTTTACGCAAGCGCGCGCACTATCATTGTTATCAACTGTTTCTTTCGATTAAAATTGTTCTCATTCCCATGGCTACAATAACAACCTTGATACAAATGCCTCAACCAAGGTCTATTCATTCAATTTCTCGTTTATCAACGTAAACCTGCAACGCACCGGACTCTCGAGTCGTTAAAAGATGGTAAGACAAATTAAAAAACATTTTTTATAACATTTACAGAATTAAGTAAAAACTTGATTTCATACTTAAATTTTTAAAATGCGCTATTTCAAGAATAACACTGTCTAGCGATATTTTTTGGAAATATTTAGCAGAGTACAATCATTTTCTTTCCTTAAAAAAGGTAAGTTTTTTCATGCGAAACAAAATATTCTTCAACTTCAAGCCCTTTTCCTTCAAGCAACAGCACTGTAGAAGATGAAAGATTGTATGCTTTGTTATAAGATAGCCGATATAGATACGCATGCACGTCGACCATTGACTAGAATAAGTAGGAATTCGAAATGCTGAATAAATTTCGATTTACACCATTGTTATAGACAACAAAATACAGCAATCATAAACCTTTAAAGAAACAGTCGAGCGTCTCACAGACCCAGATTGATACGTCGCTCGACCTCAGAGTAATTATATATTGTGTGACGTGCATGGCGGCGATTCTGCAAAAAATGTTTCACGGCTTGGACTTGACCGGCATTCGAATCCGGGACCTTTCGCTTTTCAGGTGACTGATCTGGCCACCGATCGTGAGCTGTCGTGAGCTGCCCAAGCCGCTGCCACAACACCTTCCGAAATGCTACGTTACGTAACATATCAGAGAATGGGGTTTTAAAATGCTTGATATGTCTTATAACATTTTGCCGATTTACTCGTAACCATCTAATTTTTTGGGATTTTTACATGTGCTACAATATGTATCTGCTAGTCTGAACTTTGAAATCTGGACTTGGAGAACCAATTTCTGAAGTTTGGATATAGCGTCTAGTCAATATGATATTTAATGTAAAGACATAGTATTTATTATTTTATATAACACGGATTTAAATGAAAATACAAAAGTAATATTAACCACTTACCACCTACCACACCGTGCCGTAAGTGCTAAAAATCTGTCTGAGGTGAATATTTACTTTTGAAAGCATGAGTTCTAGTATTTTTGAGGTCAAGAAATCGGATTATAACCATAAAATGTTATTTTTTCCGCACATTCGTATAGTTTTCAGCCATCTTAGTTAATGAATGTTTTTTTGGGATGAATTTTTCTTTTGAAAAACATTGAATAATAATATTCCTGATTCCAAATACGCAATTTCAACAATTCCAATTCAATCACGTAAATAATAATGTAATGTTAACAAATGATAAATATTAAAAGATGAGATATGAAATGGGATATTTTTATAATTCAGTATTTCTTGTTGTATAAACAATTTACATAACACAACCCCATAACCCAAAAATGACCTATTGAATATAATCTGATTTATTGATAAATTAATACAGCAAATATACAACATTGCTAAGATACTTTGCAACAAAAATATAAGACAACAATCGATATCAAAAAATTTACAAATCTCGTCAGTTCATTTCTTACGTGTACAGTTTTTCTGATGATGCTGTGACAAGTAGTAATCTCATTTGCGTAATATAATAATTTCCAAGATTGCTCGCTGAGTATATTAAGTAAGATATCTTCCCCTCGACTTCACTGTATTTGGTAACACTATCTTTATAATTCTGGTTAATCTGATTGATCAATTGCAATGAGTTGTATGATGAGATATACTGACTGTAAAGGGCAAGAGATATGACTGGATACGTGTAATTAACTACTTATATGATAACATCCTCGCATATCCATATGCGTAGTGAGCCTTGATTGTCAGTACTTTGTTAAAGAGTCCTATTTCTTCTTTGTAATAACAAGAGGTCCTACATTGTCACAAGTTTCCTTGTTGTGACGTCCATGAGCCCCGTCGCAGTACGGCCACTGTAAAAAAAAAAAATGTACCTCTAATCAATGAGTATAAATAAAAAATATATTTAACCTTTGGCCCATCAATGATTTTGATGTATATTTAAATAATCCATATTTATATTATTTGACAAGAGTTTTTTTTAGGTCAAGCTCAGATAAACGACTTCAAATTTTCAGTTCGTCCCGAATCTTGAACTTTGCTAATAAAATTATTAGATAGATCTAGAAAGTTTTTTTGGTCCGTGGAAAACATTTATTCGTTTAGGTACAATAATTTTTTTCAACCATCTAATTTCTACATATGATAATAAATATTAATTTTTTAGATAGTGGTATCTTTTGAAGTATATAAGGAAAGAATCACAACAATTCGTAACAACGTAAATTTCATGCTATCGATTTTTTAATGAGCTAGTCTACTCGTTTCCGTCAGTTGTGGACCTTTACCTATTTGACTACTAATAGCAGGAAAATTTCGAATCTTTTATCATTGGACCAAAAAAATGAAAAATATGTTGTGATCCGGTGACGGCGCACTCACGTATCTCGCATGTTGCACAGCACATCGATAGCTCTGATTTGTATGCGTAAAAAAATGTCGAAATACAGTAATTATTTGCTGAATATAATCAATTTTGGTTCTGAACGCTCTTTCGTTAAATTGAATGAACATATATGTTGAAGGAAAATTCATTCGGACCCATATTTGAACCGTTACTTTCACAAATCCCGATTTAATTGGATTGACGCTACGTCTTGAAATGGCGCACCAACCAATCGAGTAGGAAGATAAGAAGCGAAGGGCTTGGACAACGACCAAAGAGATATTATAAACAAAATAGGTAAGATTCAGAGGATTAACATAAGTGGAAAGGTCGTGTGAATAGAAAGAAAGAGAAAATCGAGAAACACTATCTATCCTTGATTGCATACGCATTTACTCATGCGTCAGAAGAGACTTAGAATGATAGCAATTTTATAGATTATTGTAAAATTTAGCTATGAAATACTAGAGTATTTTAAAAGAAATTGATTATCAATACATTTAAAAAATATTATAATATTGAGTGCGTGCAGGGGGCGATTACATAACCTGTAGGCTGCGCTAATAATACACTGCGCATGACTTGGTAGAAAAGGATAGATGGAGTATTTCAATGTCCTCTCTCTTTTTTTTTCGGCAAAGCAGCTGTACCATTCACTTGTCTTCTCTATTTTGCTCTATTTATAATATCTGTATGACTATCCCTAGCACTACTCTACTGTGCGAATATTTCCAAATGACAATACATAAATTTAAAGGAAAAACGTATTTCAGCTCAATGAATCACAAGAACAGACTGACGCAACGGCGATCATTATAATCTCTTGATTTTTATTCTATAGCACCATGTCCGGTTTGAAACCTTAAACGTAGTTCTCTTAATTTACAAATAACTGATCGCTTCCCCAGAGAAAAATACGATGCGAAGTTTAGTTTTTGTACAAAGTCGTTTTTATTAAAACATAGCTCGAGAAGGACCTCGGCATGGTCTTTGTAATCGGGATTCCAGCTGTATAAGTTATGAAAATTTTACCTGTCGCTACCATAATTGTTAAAAAGAAGTGTATTTCGATGGAACTATGTCTGAAATATTTCGGGCACGATAGACATCTGCCAGAATTCTCAAGAACTCGCGTAGAAAGAATGTGGTGAACTAGCATATCATGGTTTTTGGAGTGCGATGTTATTTATGTTTAAAAAAAAAAAACAATTTTGGCGGAACTATTTCAAAAAACCTCAGGCACCATAGAGGTCCACCGGAACTTTTGAGAACTCGCGTAAAAGAAAATACGGCGAGCCGGTAAATCACGGTTTTTTGGAATGCGACGCCTAAATTGCCACAACTATTACTATAATGTATCAGGAACTACAGAACTTGGTTGCATGCGAAGAGTACTCCGTTTTATTTTTGATTTGCGGACAATTTATATACTATGAGAAGTTATCGGATCATTTTGTGATTTGACTTGAATTTTTTTGGAGTCTTCACTCAAATGTTTTTTACAAGATTAAAAGGGTCGCAACAATAATTTATAATTTGAGGATAGTGAAATTTTTTTAAAAGGCAGAAACTTTTAAGATACGAAAATATCGATTGAAAAACCCTTAGGTGCCAGTTGAAAGTTAAATCGCCAGAACTATCATTAAAATGTATGGTTTAAAATTATATTCACCAATTTCATTTCGGAATAATTCATTAAAAGAACTTAGCTTTAATTAGGGGCCTCTTCTACGGTAAAGTGTTTGGCACTTCTATTATTGCAATGCAGTACTAAAAAATTTTACGATCATGCTTGATATTGGGTAATGAAACACAAACATTTAACACCTCATATCGTCTCAGTTGAAACCTTCGTTAACGATCGCAAGTTCTGATAACGCTAGAATTTTTTACAATGTCGCACTGCTCAGTAAACTGAAAATAATCGATTGATATACAGTCGCGTTAATTATTGTCGTTTTTTCACACTAGCTGTTCGCGCTCGAACCTCGCGGACCCGTTGGTACCTCGCGCCGTTGAGGGCACCCAGCCGCATGGTGGCGCGCTGTGCGAAAACGAGGTCTAGAGGGCGCGCGCGCAGCTCCCGGCTTCACGCGCGCGCGCGATTCACTTAGAATCGTGCGCTCGAGTAGGTAGGACGTACTGCTATTTCTCCCTATTCTGCCCGTGCGTGCGATTATCGCGTTCTTCCCGCGCACGGTCGGGTGTCGAGTTCTTTCCATCTCACGTAGTTATGAGGATCGCGTTTTTAGGGTTGGTTATGGGAACGGGGTCCACCCTTTGGTGACCTGAGGTGCCCGTTCCTAGGGGGAGCGTCGACGCGACGACGCACTTGTCGCCCGAGCACAACAGCGTTGGATCCCCGAGAAATCGTATTATGGAATCTATTCAAAAACGAAAATGACCTAATTTAATTGAAATGAACCGCAAAATAACATCTTCCTGAGAGTTTAGATATCGCAGAACAAACGCGTATTTCAGTTTTTCTCAAAAAAAATTCACACTTCATGTCATGATATTATTAATGGGTACAAATGATTTCATTCATCAAGCAACACCCGGTATGCAAGTTTGATGTTCATTAAATGTGACCAGAAGTGTGAGCCCGATTCACACTTTATCTCGCATTCATTGAGAGTATAAAAGAAAAGTTGTTGAGTAATTTCGATCATTTGATTAATCTCGTTATCAATTTCTTTTTTAGAAAAAGATAATTCTCTTGGAAAGAAATTGAACGTATTTTGCTGTAAATTCCAGCTGTTAACTTCAGATTGATTAAACCGAGATTTTCACGGAATTAGATAATAGCAACAAATGAAGTCGAATGCTGTAATAAATGTGAATTGTTAGAAATTAATTGAACCATTCGAGTTCGTTTAAGATCTCATCTTGTGAAATGCGATGAAGTCTGCCTGGGTATTGACACAGTAATACTGCTGTTAAGAGATAACGCAAGTAATAGCTTCTAAAAACGACCAACTTCGACTGTTATATAATAAACAACATGCTATGCTGCAAAGCTTATCAACTAGTACAGTAATTGAGAAAATGATGCTTTGTTATATGTTAATTCTATATTTTTCAGATTAAATCTACCTTGGACCACACCTAAAGTTATAATGCCAACTTTTCAAAGTATTTTGAAAATGCAAAATAGTGACTCATTTCCAATATTTTATTGTGATAACGTTTACACAAACTGATATTTTAACCTCGTTCAAAATTATTTTCAATTGACAATATTAATTTATCTTGTTAAAATTAAAAAACTATAGAAGGTTGAAACTTGTAACAATGCAGTTTTTTTTAATGAGGATTTCAATGAAGGTTGTTAAAAATATTATTTTTATGCGCTATCGAAACATGACGATAGAAATAGTACAAGAACTGAAGTTGGTGATGCAGTTAATCTAATTTACGAAATTAAAAACCAAATAATCAACAAACAAATATCTTACTGCTGCGATAGTGATCCGGAGTTTGATTTGATCATTATAATCATACTCTATTTACAATTAAAATAAATCAATATTCAGGTACTGTAAATCACTGATTATGTATTGAAAATTTTAGGGAACAATTTCAAAGAGGTTTGATACAATTTTAAACAAATATTTTGAGACCAACAAGGCAAACCTATCATTATAAATTTTTCCACAGAACTCACATTGTTCAAGCACGTGATGAGATAAAAAAAGAGTACCAAATTTTTCCACAAACATTCTCAAAAATAAACTGAAACTGCAGTTAAAAAAAAGTTAAGGGCTGAGTGAAACTGAGTAAATTGGCTTTGAAGAATAATAATCATTTGGTTTACGATGCAGCATTCACAAGATATGACTGGTTAGAGCATCGCACTTGGCACCAGCATATTCGGTCAGCAGTCTGGTTGATGAGTACGCTTGACTGCTAATGCAAGTCATAACACTTTCGAATGTGAAAATTTCAAAACAAAGGTACTCTCAATATCAAATTTTATTAGAAAAATCAGTCTTGACGAGAAGTGTTTGGTATTTCTTCCTTTGGCTTTGATCCACAGTCTAGCTCAACAAATGTATTAAAGATATTATTGGACTATCTCACTAATGGTGCTTCAAAGACTGGAAGTTCTGAAGGTTGATTAGCTTAGCTCGACCCACTCTATTCTCCCCTTAAATTTATGCATTCAGTTCAGGGATACTCTGCAGATTCCAGGTTATATAACCATATACCTTATCAGTATGCTAACTTTCTCCTTTGAATTCTTGATTATCATAGCAATTTTTGCTGTATGTTAATTAAATGATCATTGAGGCGAAAAGCATGACTATAATTCATGTTCTTGTAAATACTTAATTAATGTAATAAACTCACATTCTCACTCCTCCAGCAGCGGCACATGACAGCTTTTTCAGTAATATCTTCTACATCGATGGAGTCGACAACCTTGGCGGAATCCTTCTTTATCAAAGGATTTATGTGACGAGAGGGCTAAAAAGTATATACCGTGTATAATCATGTGTATTGAAAAGTAAAATAGTCAACGATACGTAAGAAGAATGACACGAATTAACGCGAAAGAAAATTACTCAATATCGGATAGAACAATACATTTTAATGCAATTATTTCTTCACACTTATTAGTTACATTTTACCTACCGGTGGTCTTCCATGGGGGCAAAACGCCCTGTATGAGACGAAACCGAGGCCGGCTAGCAGGGCAGTTGGTGGTACCAGTGATATCCAGTCGTATACTGAAAATAGAAACGACAATATTATTGCATTCGAACGTTAACGTCCGATTTCCCGCAATACGGTGCAAAAAAACTTGTCAATCATCGTTCTTCCGACAAAATGTCATGAGCTATAGTCTCGCAAGGTTTATTTATTTCATATATAATTGATTTGCAATGATTAATTAAATACCTCCTAGTCGAAACCATC
The DNA here is from genome assembly GCF_021155765.1 of Diprion similis. Lineage (NCBI taxonomy): Eukaryota > Metazoa > Arthropoda > Insecta > Hymenoptera > Diprionidae > Diprion > Diprion similis. The sequence continues at coordinate 8,616,553 of NC_060111.1, read as the reverse complement.
CTCCAATCGACGACGGAATGGGTAATCCAGCCAAATAATTTGGAACCGAAACCTTGACGAGGTTTGCTACAGACTCCATGTTGTCTGCTTACTACACCCACGACCCACAGTGGCTGTGGATATAGGTGTCTCAACCACTGTCCTGTAACATCCGACAACCCGGCTATGATTTTTCTCTTTTCTATTTCATAACACAACTTACCACGCCTAACTTCAATACGAGAATCTTGCGACTAACGGAAAGTTACTAGATAGCCCCTAGTTATTCCAATATATCTCCATCTCAGTACGTATCATTTATTGAAAGCTGGATTTACCTTAAAGTCGCCAGGTCTTCTTACAGAACCTTAATATTACCATGGATATCATCTAATGTATTAAAGGAATTATTTAGCTGTAATTAGAATCTTCAGGAAACCTCTAGAGGTGGTTTGCCGGGCGAGCATTAACTAACGCCGCATTATAGGCAACCTTGCCTGACACGGAGTAGCTCTGTCGGTAACAATATCGTAAGTATTATACATATATTGAAAACCTACATATACTGTGTGGTATGTCCACTAATATTTCTTTTTGTATTATAATAATACTAATAATTAAGTGTTGTTCACTCATACTTTAATACCTCGAATCACCTATAACAGAAATATTCGCTCGTATTTAGCCTGCGTTATAAACCAGATTATATCTTTACTGGTATAATAATATTCGAATATTCATACCTTTAAACGTTCTTAACTGTAGTCTTCATATTATTTTGTTATTACCATGATATCTAAGTATCGTGGGGAATATTGTATTTATTTTATTGAATTTCATATTTCCATTTAAAATGAACAATCTGAGCATAGTTTAAATTGATAAAACCAAATTCGATTCTATACAATAATATTAATATCATAAGCTTGCTACGGGTAAATCTAGTTGAAGTCGTGCTGTACCACCGTCAAGCCAACGCTGTGTCGCGAAGGCCGAATTTTTTAAAATTAAACGCAGCACTGACAACTATGCGAAGCCTCGAGGGATGCTTTCTTCGGAATTTATTCCTCAAGAAACACTCAAAGCCGCAGGGATAAATGATTTGGATGCACGCTTTCAGAAATATTCGAAAAAAATCTGGGGGTCGCTAATTTCAACCAGGGCGTCCCCTTAAATGACATATTATAAACGTCCCTAGGTCATCCAGCAAAGGATGTCTTCAAAATGTTTTCTTTGACAGCTTAAATACGTCAGAAAATGTTGCATCGACCGTCCATTTGACATCTTTTAGGTATTTCGTAGGCAAAACTGATAAGACATCTATCCAGACTATCTATCATGTAACTTTTCACATTTCACATATCGCACCATCCGCGCATTCTGATTGGTTGACTAAATCTTGTAAGCCAATCAGAATGCTTGGATGCTTCGAAATGCGAGTACGTGAAATGTGAAAAGTTACATGATAGATAGCCAGATCACAGGTAGACGAAAGACGTCTTGTTCACTGCAGGTGTGTTGCCTTCAACTTTACTTTGACATGCGATTTGGGACTAAAGATTGGGGGAACAGAAAATTTACATTTACAAGTATTCTTGATATTGAATAACGAAATGTAAAAAAATTGATTGCGATGTTGATTCGTCGGTAACAACAGGAAATTTCTGTACCGACGTTTCTCCCACCGTCTCTTCATAAAAAGTCCAGGCAAGTTACCATACATGCCGATAAGATGGCAGCAGATTAGTCGAGTGGCTGACTCGCCGTCTTGCGTCCCATGTACCGTGGAACTTATTGTTAGCAGAATGCCGTGGCTGTCACTGTGACGCGTGCGTGCTGTGCGTGTTAGATGCCAGTGTGTGCACGCAGGAGTGGCGTTTGCCCACATTTCGTCATCTGTTGATGCTCGTTGAGAAAAGCTGTGAGGTTACGTTCGAGCCCAGCGGTTAGCGATCGGTGTGCACCAAAAGGTCTTATGTTTATCTCCTTTGGCTGACTTTCGTTCGTTCAGACTGTACTGGTTCAGTTAGATTTGTTTTGTTTATTTGTTGGTTTGAAGTTTCATCAATGTGTTAGTTAACGTGGGTTGTGCAGCAAATGGCAGTGGTGAAATCAATGTGGCTAAAACATGGCTGAGGAGCTACTGGTTACATTAAACCGGAGCGACACGTCCGGATTTGGTTTTTCGTTGCTCGGGACAGCCGGTCTTCCACACATCGTTTATGACATCGTTGAAAATTCGCCGGCGGCTGAAAGCGGCAAGGTGAGTTACTACAGTCTCCTCCTCCTCCCCCCCCCTCAAGCTCGCGGTTTGCACGGACGACAATAATCACCTCTGCACCAGGCAGGGGCGGATTTAGAGGCAGATTACAGGGTAGCGATTTCCTTGATTTGTTTTTTATTTTCTTTTTCTTTTTTTTTTTTTTTTTTTTTTTTAATCACCTTCACGCAGATGTATTACTTTTTATTGTAAATACCAAGAGACGATAATGGTTTGTAGCAAGTGGTTAAGAGAGGCAAGTTTTTTTGATAACGTTTTCTAGCTACATATATAAATATGAAATAATCCATGAGAACTACTGCCTCTGCTTAAACGATGTTAATTAAATGGGGTAAAAAACATTTGGAAAATATTCCTGTCGATTAATCGTTAAGAATACTCTAATTGGCCTAATTTTACGGAAGCAAGGAACGAACAGTGGAATTCGCATGTCTAATTTGTATTCAAGCAAAAAGAGCGTAGCAGCATTCTAATACGCTTTGAGATTGATATATTTGTAATATTATCTTCTAGATTATCTTTCAACGTTCGATTTGTGATGTAATTATTGTTATTATTGAGGAAATAAGAGATGTGGAGTTATATGAATGGGAAGTGTAAAGGTGACGTAGATCACGTACGAGTTATTACTTTTTTCCTGGTGATTTTAACATTTTTTGTTTTGCAATACATTATCAAACGTTAAGAAATATTAACGGTACCGTAGCCTCTGCAATGGATATGAATTCATTGTTTATACTAATTTAATTTATTTTTATGAATTTATGTACGGTTCAAGAAGTAGAAAGTTGACTTGTTCCATAGTCTTATTATCCATATTATTTGTTTGATACTGATAGCAATTCAGATCGTATTAATTATTCAACAGTTCGATCTCATAGAGATCATGCTATAGGAAAAGGTTTTTTTTTTGTGTGAGGAAAACCTTAATAATCCGAAACGGAAGAAATATTTTGAAAAATACTGGAATTTGGACTCATTGAGAAAAATGCAATGTTATAAAAATCACCTGGTTTTTCATGCTTATTTGAATCGGTACGTAAAGCAACACAATTTCCTTTATAACTCAAAGGAGTTTGAAAATATTGAATAAAATATTGGAGAAAATGATGTATCGGCTAAATATGAATAGCTTTTCAGTTACGTTGCCAAATCTGTCTGTGTTAGTATCGGAAAAATAGTGATTCTATTCAGAATGATTTTGTGGTCATGTTTGATGGTACGCAGCTATGTAGGAAAACCAATACTAATACGCGTACTAATAAGTATCTAGGCATACATGTGGAGCAGTACTTTAGGTGGGGTCTCCGCATTGACTCTGTGATCAAAACGACTAGATATTTGCTCTACGTTATTTCTAAAGCAAGAATCTTTATGCCTATAGACAAGCTTTTTACCATGTACTACGCATGGTTTAGCAGTATTGCGACGTATGGAATAATTGTATGGCGAGTGTCTGTTATAACGTATTTCAACCGTTACAGAATCTGCAAAATTGAATTTGGAATATTAATTTTCCTAGAGTATATGCGAGAAAAATTTTATACTATCAAGCAAACTTATGCGCTGAAGGCGATTATGTGCATACAAATGTCACTTTTCCCAGGAACCTGTATGAAAATAGTAAAGGCTAGTGTGGAAAATTATAAATATTATGCTATTGTGTATAGTGCTGAAAAAGTGTTGAATATTTCAGTTCAAAGAGCAAAAAATTTGACGAATTTAAAAGTGACAAATTATGTAATAACATTGGTTAACAAAATTTTGTAACAAGGAAGATGTTTACCAATTTTCAAATACCTATATATATATATACCCTCGTTATAAAAATACAGTTATTTTGATTCAATCAGGTTTAGTTTTTGTGTTACGGCTACTACCAGTAAAATTGAATGTTTATCGTTTTGACTTACCTTTTTTGATTCAGGGTGTTTTGTTCTTTAGTATAAATATCAGCTAATTACTTACATTAATTGTGTTTTGTTATGTACTATAAATACCAGATAATTAGTTACAGTGAATAACAAAATACTTTGAATCAAAAAAGGTACTCGTCATTCAAAACGATAAACATTTAATTTTATTGGTAATAGCTGTAACACAAAAACATAAGGCTGAAGCTAGCAGCAAGATGTTGAAATCCAGGGAAGAATGGAATGCGGAGCCCTTGGACTAAAAATTTCATAAGTATGCTCGGAAAATTATCAAAAAATTCACTCAAGTAGTTTTTTTAATTATGTATCGCTATCCCATTCAGACTTTTAAGTGAACGGACTCGGTTATTTATTTATTGTTTAATTGAAACTTTCATTGATTTGTCTGAAAATTTATTCTTTTTTAGTGTGTACTAAGATTTGAAACTTTACCAAGTTTTAACCTTTAACATCAAAGTTTATTGTTTTGACCTAACTAAGGTTTAAAAAAATTATAAAAAAATATATATATCTTATGAGAAAAACTCTCACATTTTCGAATATATTATTCATTTTTTGATAAATTTTCAAAATCAAACTCCAAAACACGTTCTTAGGCAAAAAAAAAAAAAAAAAAAACAAAAAAAAAAACGCTTTTCTCATGAGCCGTCAAAATTTTTCTTACTTCGGAGTTTTTTTATGTGAATGCTAATATTTTTTCAGTAAGAAAGCTACATTTTTAGAGTCGGATGGCTATGGGGTCTTACGTGAGACACGTTTAATTGATAAAAGTCTTTCAATAATGCGCTCTTTTTCAAATTTAACGGAATATTTTTATTTCTTTCAATTATTCACTGCTAGAGTAAGTCTCAACCCGTTGGGTCACACGGGGTCCAGTGGACCCCAGGCAAACTTTGTGGCTATTTTACGTCGAGAACGACTTTTTTTTTACATTATTTAACATGTATACCATTATTATTTTAAGAGATTTTCGAAAATTCGTAACTTTAAACTTCCAAGATCAAAATACAAATTTTTTCAAAGTTCATTAAAGCTCTATTTTTTACTTAAAACTATATTATTTGAAAATTGAAAAATTGAAATTTATACGGAATTTTTTTGTAAAAAAAAGTTAAATTTCGTGACTTTTGGTTTCTTATCAATTTTTTACTATTTCAAAATCTTAAATAAAAAACAACTATTCAATTATTTAGAAGAGATTCTAATTTGGAGTTTGGCGCAAGATTCAAGTAATTATACACCAAATAGAACGAAAATAGGATCTATTCTTCTGCGTGGGGTCCGCTGGACCCCGTGTAACCGTAAGATTGTTAGTAAGAGGCAACGGATTAAGACCGGTTAAAACCAAAATTGTCATCGAAGAAATGAAAATATCCCATTAAATTTGAAAAAGAGCGTATTATTAACAGACTTTTATGAATTAAACGGATCTCACGTGAGATCCCACGGCCATCCCACTCTCAAAATTTGGATTCCTAACTGAAAAAATCTCAGCTTTGATATGAAAAACTCAAAAATAAGATAAATTTTGGCGGTGCATGAGCAAAAGTGGTTTTCTACCTATAAACGTGTTTTTGAGGTTGATCTTCAAAAGTTATCCAAAAAAGAATAATATATTCGAAAAGGTGAGAGCTTTTCACATAAGATACATATTTTTTCGTAATTTTTTTATGCCAGTAACGATACGAAAATAATTCGCATTTTTAAACCTCAGTCATGTCAAAACGATAAACTTTGATGTGACATTTCTCGCAAACGGTAAATCCTAAAAGGTTAAAACTTGGTTAAGTTTTTAATCTTAGTACACACTAAAGGAAGAATAGATTTAAAAAAAAAATCAAATTTTTGACGTTCAGATGATTCGTTGAAAATTGGTGGATTGGCCCGTATTGGCCCGATTGGCCTCATTTTTGTTCATAAAAACTGTATTTCTGGAAAAAACTAAAAAAAAAAAAAACTATTTGTACCTAACATATTCGAATATCAATTCTATTATACTAAATCTTATTTCTAACATAATAAGTTCAAAGTTTTCATGTTACGCACATAAATTGAATTTTTGTTGACCAGTGTAATCAAGAAAAAAGTCAGGGAGTGCATCATAAACATTTTATAGATCGTAAGCTTCTGTTATTTTTCATCAAGGAACATATAAGAAATATAAAGTTGAAATGCTAATTAGGTGCTAATTAATTGCTTTAATTTTTCACCGAATTTGTCACTCCGCCATTTTTGTAAAAAAAAAAATCCTGCGTCAGTGCCAGCTTGAATGCAAGTTAGCAGCGCCACATCGAAATATAAATATAGAAAGGGTGAGTGATTGCAAAAAGTAAATATGCAATAATTAAATGCTAATTAGATGCTCCAAGAATATCCAAAACCCGAATTTGATGCTCGTCATTGTCCATTCTTTTTTTTTTTTTTTTTTTTTTTTTTAGTAATTTTTTACTATTTGTGGGGCTACCGAGGCTATCAATGGGCGAATCTACACTAGGGGTGACAAATTTTAGAAAGTAACTAAACCGTAATTAAATGTTTTAACGCCAAATTTATTCCTCCACATTTTTAAATGAACTTATTATGTCCGGGGAGACAGTAATTTTTTTTTCCCTGAAACTAAATTTGTTATAATTGTACAATGTCAAATCACTTGAATGATACATTTCTATTTCACTCTTTAGTTAAGTTTTTTTTTTCTTTTATGCTCATTTACTATTGCATATTATTTTAAACAGAAAGTTATTGCTTGATGAAATTGAAAAAAATAAATTGTCGTTTTGTTATTCCGGTTGATTACTACATCCGATGACAGACGATATGTACAAGGAAGTAGAGCGAATTAATTCGCGATATAATGAGACCGCAGTGTTCGGTCATTTCATCTAATAATCCTTTCACAGAACACTTGTGGACTTTGGTGCAGGGCACAAATGTGCGATATTATTTTTCACACGGAAAAACTCACAGCTGATATAGTTTGTCGGTTGAAAAAACCGCGGGAGACGAGAGGACGGTTCGACAGAGTTTCGGCCGTCTCTTATAGATGGGCACTGGAATAAAGAAAAACGTGTGTGTGTGAGAATAAAATAACTAGACGGTTTCATATTTGCGTTATGTACTAGATTGGAATGTGATGACGTCACATCTGCCGATTCGCTTACAGTGTTGTCGTTTTTTGTATTGGGAAATGTCCTCGTGACGTCAGAGCCTGGTTGTCGACGCCATTTTATCACCAGATAACCTGAGTTTTTAATTTTTCATTGAGGCAAATCGTAATTCTTGGGATTTCAAATTACTCATGTCACGTAAGTTAATTAAACATAATTAATAATATATTCGTCCTAACATCCATACGCGAAAAAACACGGCCAATCGTCAATTGTCAGCCTCGTTGCATTAGTTCGATTTTTTTCCACCAGATGACGCACTGCATAGTGACAATCCCAATGGTGTCTCATTAAAATTTTGTCACATTGAAATATCTACCAAGGGTAAGTGATTTCGAAAAAGTAATTATACAGTAATTAAATGCTAATTAGATGTTCCAAGAATATCAATACCTCGAATTCGATGCTCATTGTTTTCGATTTTTTCATTAAATTATAAATCTTACCTCATTCGAAATGGAGCAAGTAAATGCGTTTTTTTTTTTAATCGTAAACGACGAGCATCAACTTTGGAATTTGGATAGTCTTGGAGCGTTTAATTAACATTTCATTATCAGTCATACTTTTTCCAAATCACTCACTCTTAGCAGATTTTCCTGTCGCAGAGTTTTTTTTTTTTTTTTTTTTTTATGTGAAGTGACAAATTTGGCATCGCAGCATTTAATTTGAATCTAAATAGCACTCAATTATTTCATATATATAGTATATACGGTATATTTAACTTGACTTTGTTGAATATCGGATCGATTTTGATTACATCGATAATGCATTTACTGAAAAATATGTAAATATAAAAATTTCTAACGAATCAAAATATCGCAAAGTTCACTCATTGATGTAATTATTTCACCTCCTTCACAGCGGAGTGGAACAATTGAAATGGCCTAGGGTGGCAGAACCATCTTAATCCACCCCTGCTTCACCGTATCGACTGTTTTTCCTTATGCCCCTCGTCTGTACCTTTATGCAGAATTCCATAAAACTTAAGGAGACAATTTGATTCCTAAGTCGGTTATCGTCTTGATCGAAGTTTGCTCGAGATCTTTGGCTGGGATTGGAATGTTGACGGGCGCATTCCAATCCATTCTACTGTCCATCAGCCTGTCTGTCTGCCTTTTGACACCCGGTAGGTAAGTTTGTAATGTACCTTAAAAAAAGATATTTCTTGCTTCATTTTCCTGTTGTACTTGTATAAGGGATTTAATCCGATACTCGTTATATACAGTTAGGTGCCATGACGCAGTGCCGTTTTTAGTCGCCGTCATTGTTGAACAAATACAAAAATAAAACCACTTTAAACTTCTTATCCTAAAGCAATTATTCTGAATGATAGAAAAAATATTGGGTTAACGGTTTCATAGAAAAAGGTATTGATTTTGAAAGACAAAAATTGAGGTTGTGTTACGTAACTTGGTGATTACTTTTATGAAAATTGGACAATAGTCATTAGAGATAGACTTAAATACCACGTGTCTTTTTTTTGTATTTAAAAATATCTGATCATACATGTAGACGTGGGACTCTGCTAAGGAACCCACAAAAAGAGCACTTATTTGAATAACGTTAAAGTAACTGTAAGGTGTATAGGTCTATACTTACTAGGATATAGCTACATCAAGCTAGAACCGCCACATTCGAAAATTGATGAATCTTTGATGGACTATTAAGGGCTAATTAAAGGCTTAAAAATAATGGGAACAAGGAAAAATTTTGGAAAACTGTTTGGTCAGAATTAAAAGCTCATTAAAGCCAGACAAATCACAATAAAACTATGTCTGAACAAAAAAAAAATAATACATTTCGGCTAGTTATAAATACGCTAGATTTTCATTGGTTTTAATTTCACGTAACTCTCTTGAAGGGAACGAAGATATGATCAATTTTTGTTAATAGCTTTGAATTTAAAAGTATACTTTGAATTTCCTGATACATTTTTTAGTAAAGGAACCTGGTTTTGGTTTACTAACAAATTGGTAGAACTCCTGGCAAGTCATGTTGTAAACAAATTTGGTACAAATATCTGATTTGACCAAATCTACTGACATTCTGTTCCTTTCATCAGTCCAAATGTTCTTCCATTAGAGAAAAAAATACTCTCTACGAAAGCATTGCTTACGTGCATAGCTAATATCGCAGCAACAACTTATGACTATTTTTTCAAATTATGGCTGTTTTTTTATTGGAACCCATTCTCGATCAACATTCTGGTCAATTTCTCTCATTACAGGTCACAGACTGTTCACTGTATGCATTTTCGTCAAACAATATATCCTCGTTTATTTTCGTTTGCAAACGTTGAACTACTTTAATGACGTCTTTTAAACAAAATGTGCCTTCGTTCAAATTTTTATTCCTTCAGTAATACGAAAATATTGTATAGCTATCGGAAAGAGCTTCATTTCATGAAGTACCAGTTTAATCGATTTTGGGCACAAAACATTTTCAACAAACAGCTCTGCCTTAGTTTTTCTACAGTGAATTTTTTTTTAGCTAACTTTGAATGGTGAAATATTTTTGAACTTAATTTGACACCACATTTCATACTCAAATAGATGTGATGATGATTCACGCCATGATGAACTTGTACAATTCCAGTTATTGCAACTTTTTGTCCTTCTGTAGTATTTTTTTAGGCATAAGATTCGTTATCAGTTTATTTTTTGATATATGAGCTACGAGTGACTTATGTTTTTTTGCTGTTCAGATGTATTTTCACCACTTTTATATCACATTTCTTTTTTTTTCTTGTTTGTTTTTGATTTGAATGAGCCACTGATATCCTGATCCATTGAACAGATCGATCTATAGACTCTATTCAGTCAAAATATTTAATGTTTAATTATTTCAACCTCGTTGATTATTGAATAATTGGATGAATCGTTATTGGTAAGGCAACTGGTAAGCGTGAAAAGTGTAAATTTAACATATTCAGCGGCTATTTTTTCTACTTACCATGGTAATAAGTTATAAACCCATGGTAACGTAATGCGGATATACCGTGTAACGTAATATCCATAAGAAAAGTGCGCACCTTATGCGCGTTCGTCAAGTCGTTCGAATTTTGTTGGCTGACAGTTACTACCTGATTGAGCAGCCGACGCAATACCAATTGTGACTCTCGGAAAATGTCCTACATTGACCCCATAAACAAACTCTGCCGTCGATTAACAAAGATGGCGAGCACTATGGTTGACTCTTAAGGTGCTTATAACCTCGCGTTGTACACCTTGAAAACGCGGCGATCCAAAACTTCTATATCGCTTAAGTGATCAGGATGAAACTTGGGCAGTTATTGCCTTATTTTGGCTAAAAGTGGAGCGTCTTTTTACTTTTTCAAAATTTTGAAAAAAAATTTACAGACTGGTTAGGTAACCCACAGAAACTGGCCAAATTTTCACAGTTACACTGAATGGATCGAATTATCCGGTATGATGCCACTCGGCGGTGATGAAACACACATTTTGAGCCCAGTCCCATAAGATTTGATGGTAAAATGACGAAATGGCAGCTGATCTGGTTTTCGATTACGAAGAACACCGAAATCTCATTTTGGCGACATTTGTTACCGACCTTTCATGCCTGCCGGTAATTTTTTACCGACATTACACGCATACATTACCAGCATGCGCGTAATGTCGGTAACAAATGTCGCCAAAATGAGATTTCGGTGTTCTTCATAATCGAAAACCAGATCAGCTGCCATTTCGTCATTTTACCATCAAATCTTATGGGACTGGGCTCAAAATGTGTGTTTCATCACCGCCGAGTGGCATAATACGGGAGAGTTCGATCCATTCTGTGCAACTGTGAAAATTTTGCCAATTACTGTGGGTGGTAACCAATCTATAAAATTTTTTTCCAAATTTTGAAAAAGTAAAAATACGCTCCACTTTTTGCCAAAAGAAGGTATTAACTGCCCGAGTTTCACTCTGATCGCTTAGGCGGTATAGGAGTTTTGCATCTCCGCGTTTTCGAGGTGTACAACGCGTCTTTTATGAACACCTTAACCTCTAGAGGACCGGAAAACCGATATATCAGGCCGCCCTATGTTCTGAACTTTGTATACCTATATTTGATGAATGATACCAGACACTAATTTGGGCACTTTTCAAGGGTGATTTTAACTCTCAAATCCCGCCCGTCTAAAGCTTAATATATGATTCTAATCTAACGTAAAACGTACATTGCTGTACCATACAGAAAATCGTAGCTAAATAAGGAATACATTTTTTTTTTTCGCTTCGCGCTTCTTATTTATAAGCATCACGGACAAGGGTGACGAAAACTTGCAGGTGTAGAAGGAGACCTCGAGGGTTATAGTGCGACTGATTTTCAAGTCCTAAGGCACAAAATAAAATGTGGATGAAGTGTGTGAGGCGTGGTGAACGCTTGCCTACTTTGAGGGGTGAACGCACCTACCTCGCAAACTCACCAAGTTATCTGACCCCAACGGTTATATTTAGTTTTTACCCGTAGGGTGTTGGAGCTAGGTGGAACGAAGATAAAAAGAGCGTAATGTAGCTTGAACAAGTTGGGCCGAACAGCCATCTGCTTTCTCGCTGAATTCGATACAACCGACTTGTCGCTTCAGCTTCAGAAAGTCGAAGCATTTTTACCCGCCACAATCTACTGCTTCAAACTCATTCATTCTTTCCTCTTTGGGTGCGTATAGTGGATTTCCAAAGATAATATGAGATTGAGTCCATTCATAATATGAAATGGGAATTACGACAAACGCACCGATAACACGAAATTGCATGCTAAGGAGGACTCGCCTACAATTGAGAAAAAAATTCATCAAAAACAGAAAGAAAAAAAAAAAAACAACGTGGAGAACAACGATATGCATTCGTTCCAACATTGAAACAGTAGCCTGAAATTTTTCCGGTTTGTTATTTAACCGGTTAATTATTTACAAATATTCAAAGTGATTTTGAAAATTAATTTGATTCCAATTTTTTTTTTTTCAGAATTTTTGTTTTTTTTTCACAAAAACAATACACTTCATCAAAGTGTACTGACTTCGGATTGTTTAGTGGGTTAAATGTCAAGTTTTCCTTCGCTATAAGCTTCTCCCATTTTCGACTCACTCTGTAGCATTTGTAGCACGTACAATAAATGCTATAGTATTCTCTCAAAAATATCACCTAATTTCATATCGCGTGTATGATGTCATAAGGTCATAACCGTCAAATATGCGATTTTAGTGGCTTAAGGGCGTATGATTTTTTTTAACCGCCGTTTGCTCTAAAAATTATCAAAACGATTCAAATAAAATCAAGGGTTTGAAAATATGAAGACAGAAGGTCTTATTTCAGCCAGGTACAAACTTTTTTGATCAATAACTATACATGAAAAAACGATCAAACAGAAGGTTTTTTCTTTTTTGCAAATGGTGTAAAACCCTTGAGCTATATATGCAATTTGAAGTGAATAAAAATTCAGAAAACTTTGACCAAAATTCTTAAAGACAAAAATATAATTTTTTTCCCTTTTACAAACGCTTTACAGAATACTTAAACGCATAGAAACTTGAAACCAACAAAATTATAATACAGCGAGGATGTCGATTTTCTGAACCTCGATTATCTAAATCGTCAATTATGTGAATAATTATCTGACAAAAAAATGATAATTTTTCGCAGTTACGACCTTGTGGAATTAGTCGACGTTTTTATGGCTGAATCAGTAGCAGAAGGTCATATCCGGTCATATCTACTAGTGCGTACGATCTTTTGCTCTTAATTAAACTGTTACTCAATTTTAACGATTCTGACCATATTTTTATGTTTCAAGCCTACATACGATAGAATAAAAAAAAAATACAACTTTTTACATCTTTCAACTGCACAAAGTCGTGAAATCGCACTTAAGACCTTATGTCACTAGCACGCTGTATTTTACCATTACTTGCCAAGTTACGAGCCATTTTTACTCTGTACTTTGAACTAAGCTGCTCACGTAAATGTCGCAATTGCGTTATCCTATCATTATAACTCCCTAAAAATATGTTGAATCTCCTCGATTCGAAAGATTGTTTCGAGCCAGTTTTCGACGTGCACGATGTCGTGCCTGGACAATTGGTCCAAATTGGACCGTCGTCCCACAGAAGATCAAATCCGCCGACCCTCGTTTCGTTGCCAGTCAAAATTCCTTCAAAGTCTAATATTGTCAACGCGTCATCCAAGAGATCAAATTTCATTCTGTAATCCTCGTCATCCGTCGCTGCGAGAGCTGGTGAAGCGTTGACCTCCAGCAACCAGGGCGTCAGATGTTCATCCAGCAGGATATCGTAGCCGTATAACTCGAACGAATTTTTTCCTTGCATAATCACCATCTTCACAGCCTGTAAACTGGCCATAATTATGCCTATAACACATCGAGATCTCAATGTAAGGCTTCGTTAGACTACAAAATAAGGATGAGGCTGGAGTTAGTTACGTTAACGTAACGATACACTCCAGAGTCAAAAGTCATTATTGAGCAATTTGAGAATGACTCAAGGAATTTGCTTTTCAGAATAAGAGCATATTTTGTTTATTATGGTTTACTAAATTTTGGAAAGTCAGAAAGGTACGAATTAGCGATTTTTCATAAACAATCATCGTTACAGTTCTTGTTCAATTTAAAATTCGGATTCTACCGGAAATAAACTGATTTTTAATGTTTTGCCCAGTTGATGTATTAATTCATAAAATGTTTCAATTTTTCGTTATTCATTAAACAAAAATTCTAATTCTTTCAAAATTTTTTCATTCGGCTCCCAAGTGCTTTCAGTTTCAGATTTTTCACTCGGCCGTTTTTGCGATCATTGCGAAAGTTTGTCGGACAAACTGATCTCTTTTCGTGGCGATGAAAAGTATCGCGAAAAAGCTGTTTTTCCGGCCTGTTTCACTTTTTAATTACTTTTCACGAAATGATGCAAGTATAATAACGACAAATTGATATTTGAAATTTTTTACCATCATTGAATATGAAAGAAATTATTTCGCAAACTATTTATATGTCTTTATAATATAATTTTCACTGTACCATATATTATGCCTCTTCTACGTCGGAAAAATATATACAATCACAAAAAATGAACGCAATAAATTAACAAATCGATTATCTGAAAGGCTAATGAAGATTGTAATAATAAAATATTTGACTAGTGCAAAGAAATTATCTGGCATACTAACAAAAACCATGGATTTTTCACTACTTAAAATGAAGTTTCTGGGTGAAACATATTCCGGAGTGTATAAAGCTTGCAACATAATGAGAGATTTTACTATATCAAAAACTCTCATACAAAAATACTGCAGAAATGATTATGAAGCTGAAGTTGTCAGCCAGAGTTACCAACCAAATGTGTTTAACTTTTTACAAATAAAAGTATGCAGTGTAGTTGTAACCTCATAATTCTATATAAAAGTATTTAGGGTTCAAAGTTTTTCACAAAATTTGAATTCTCGGACCTCGCGACCTCATTCGAATGACAGTTAGAATGTTTGGCTGCTAATTCCGGCTGCTAGCTTCATTCTCCTGAAATGATTCTGTGTTGGTATCGTTGACAAGTCGTTGCTTGAGTATAGTTCAAGGCTTATAACACACAAAATGCAAATCATCCAATACTGAGCCTCCTACTAAGCTTTCTCATGTCATCACGGAACTTGTAGTTTTTGAATAGTACCAAATAAATTCTTTGAATTACCTGCAATACGTTGCAGTAGTTTATCCATTACTACTCCACCGTGTCTAGCCGTCAAGTATTCCCTGAGCTTACGAAGTGCC
This sequence comes from Diprion similis, assembly GCF_021155765.1. NCBI lineage: Eukaryota > Metazoa > Arthropoda > Insecta > Hymenoptera > Diprionidae > Diprion > Diprion similis. The sequence continues at coordinate 8,601,416 of NC_060111.1, read as the reverse complement.
CATTTGCATCCCTGTTTGATTTGAGGTTTGTCCAAGCTCTCCAAGTTGTTGCCATTGGGTTCCACCTTCAATTGGATCGACATATTTGTGAGGTGAACTCTGCTGTCGTTGATTTTCTGCAGTGTGAAAAGTTCACCGGACAATCTAGCAAATCCCTCGCGGGCTAGCCATACTTTTAATGGATTGAAAGAAGTCACGAGAACGTAAATCCGGAGATCAAACTTCCTCCCAGCCAGCAAGTAAGGATTATCGACATACTTTTGGACGACAAAGGCTTCTGAACTCCCGCCGTCTCCAGTAACTTGGTTGGTTGATTCTTTGTGCTTCCAATCGGCGAGGTCTTTAAGTTTTTGAAAGAGAAATATCCCCTTTCCTTGCGACCTCGCGGCTGGTTTCACTATCCAGGTACCACCCTGGCGATGATATTCCTCTACCAGCATGTGATATTCGTTTGGCAGCTCAAATGTCACGGGCATGCAGTCGCACAGATTGGCTTCCAACGTCTTGCCTTCTCTAATCAAGAGTTTCTCGTATCGCTTTAGATTTCTGTAAAGGTAATTCTTCCGCGTTAGTTCGTAGTGGTTGCGGAAATGTGGAATTTTCTGATCCCAGCGCAGTTTTCTGTCAATGGCTAATCGCACTTCATTCATTTCGCACCACCACAAGTTCCAGTCATCCTCATCTTCGACACCATTCTCAATCTGCTCATACATTTCAAAACACATATCAACTACCAAGAGGTAACATTTACATCATAAAATATATCGAAACAGCCACATACTTGCAGTCAAAATAAGTTTTCCTTTTTTGTCTCTGACAAGTTAAGAGTCACGTGTTCAACGGACATCGATAGTCTTTAACTAAATTTCAATTTCCAGTGGAAAATCGACTTTCAAAATTCGATACTCGACTTTCCTTCTCTATTGCTTAAGGTCATATTTTAATGGTGGAAAACTGATCATTTTGCCCAACATCATAAAAGTCTGTCACTGTAGTGTAATACGCTATATGACGTTTTAGCGCATATCTCTTTACAACGGTGAAACTAAAATTTAGATTAACCGAGGAAACTGTCGTCAGCAAAACTTGTTTATTCTTGTTGTGGGAGAATCGGTTCATGAAATTTAATGGAATTGACGCTTCAGCAACTGACAAGATATTCTGGTCCTTGAATTTTACTAATTTACCTGAACCCATCCTCTGGCCAGCATAACCTTGGTTTGAGTTGATGGAAAATCACACCGAAACTTGATTTGCTTAGCTACACCAGTTCTTGGCTTGTCTCGTTTCTTATGTACTCTATAAGGTGGTGGAGCACATGATCTAATCACCATGTCAGTCTCGTGTTGACTTATCATCATCTTCAATCGAATCCCCGAAATCTATCACGTTTTTACTGAAGTTTCTATGGCATCCTGATCGCAGGCATCTTCGTTTGTTATCTACAAACCTTTGATAACTTCTCTCTTTACATCGACAGTCTTTATTCTTTATTGTATTTTATATATAGAGATTAGTTATTAAGAAATAAGAAAATATCATAATTTTAGGAACTTATGTCAAGCATACTCTTGAAATATACATCAAATATTTATATTACATGTCTATCTTGCAACACCGCGAATTTCACTAATTTTTTACCATAAATGCGAAGTGTACCTGCACTTGAAACGTTGAAATTCCCAATGGACGACACTCCGAATATAGTCCAGAATTTCGAATGCTAGAAAATTTGTAATTATCGAAATTCCAAACGGTCCAAACTCCGAACCTTACGAACCTTTAAATTTGAGGTAAACGCTCCACAGCATATGTGAAGGTTGGTACTGTTACGAATTTGGCCAATTATGGATATTTAATTTCGCTCAAAATATTACATAACACTCTTGATTCAAATTCTTTTTCTTTTCTATTGTTTACTGCACCGATTTTCTTGGCTCTCAAATTTCAAATTAGGTGATATGCCAACAGTTTGAAATTCTTTCTTTGTATATACATATTAACTTAGCTCGGTTTTGATGTACCCATAGGTTTCGTAGATTGCACAGGTTAAATTTGTAATAATAGCAGTGAAGACCACAGATGCCTCTTATTTGGTAGAATTTGTGTTAAAATTGAGACAAGACTGAAATTTTGACTGCTATTCACGTTGATGTCCTTCCGCAAAGTGACTGCCCATCACACATTCGGATTCACACACACACGGCGTTTTATCTACCTGTCATACTCAATATTTGGTACTTGAGGCCACCTTGTATCTATATTAGGGTGGCGCAAAAAAACCGACTTTTTTTTTTTTTTTTTTTTGAGGCTCGTGTGACAAAATGTTAGTTTTTGATGTTTTAAGAGCCCTTTGCAAAGGACAGCTCGAAAACAAAAATTTTAGGAGGTCGCTCCAAATTTTTTTAAATGTCAAAACTCGTCAAAAAATTAAATTAAAAAAATTATATTTTCAGTATTTTGTTTGATTTTTAATTCATTTCGTGGTGTATTTTAATCGTTTTTTTTTTTTTACTAAATGAAAGAAAAAAAAAATGCATGAAATTTTAATATGAATATTAAAAGGTCGCTCGAAAAGATCTCAAGAAATGCACTAACGAATTAAAAAAAAATTATGAGCGACCTTTCAAAATTCAAATTTTGAACTGAAACTTTCGGAAACTTATTTGTTTTTGGGCTATAAGATTATACCGTAACGAGAAAAAAAAAATTCGATTTTTGACGATTTCTGACGTTTTAAAAAATGTGAAGCGACCTCTTAACAACTTTTTTTTGAGCTGTCCTTTGGAGTGGGCTCTTAAAACATCAAAAACTAACATTTTGTCACACGAGACTCAAAAAAAAAAAAAAAAAAAAAAAAAACAATAGTCGATTTTTTTGCGAGACCCTAATCTATATATGTATAAAGAATATGCTGGTCTTAACTCTGCAAACATCTTTAGGTATATGACTACAATAATAATGATACAGTTCCTGATCTCTCAGCATCCCGACTGTTATGTGGAGAGTGCAATATATGTATATAGAATGTACGTAGATTTTTTATTACACAAGATTGACACTATATGTCGGTTTATATATAGTATCTACATGCAGCTGGCCTTCCAATCGTAATTTCATCGCGAATAAAATATGGCTTGCAAGTCTTATCTTTACAGATTAAATTTTCAATGGTATCTGTAGGCGTACAACATTTTCCTCTGTAATGCTTTTTTTGTGAAAATCTTAAGAAATATATTTTTGAGTATTTAAACGTTCTCGTGTTGAATAAAGTGAGAAAAAATACCAGAATTGATGTATAGGTTCTGTACTTTGATTCGTGGTGCAATTTTTTGTGGAATTTATTTCTCTTCGCAACTCTCCATTTGTTGCAATTTGGTCCAGATCAGAGATATTGACAAAATTGTAAGACTTCCAGGAGCTCATTATTACACGAATAGGCTATATTTTTTGATTTCACAACAGAGACTGTCAGTAAATTTTTTCTTTCCATTTCCTGCCTCATTGAATTATAGTTAGGTACTAAACGGCTTACCTAACTTTGAAAATTCATTTAAATCTATCATTGGTTATTGCTGTATAAATTATTTTATTCTGAAATGTGTGAATAAATATTTGAATTATAAATTTTTCAACTATCTCAAAGTATAATACGAATGTATTTGTACTGTCAACCAATTGTTAATTTAAGCTAAATACGATTCATTTTCATCGAGAACGTTTAGCAATGTTATATTAACGGTGGTCGGACACTTGAACGTTTCTACGTCCTTGAAACTTTTTGATCCATGACACTTATTCGCCCAAACACTTATTCGCCCAAACACTTATTCGCTGAAATCTTCACCGTCCAGGACGCTTCTTCATCTGGGTCACTTCGTCGTCATCCATCTGAAATAAGTTCGGTGTCCAACCGAAAGTTTGTGAACCAAAACATCCACATTGGAATGTCACTCTGCGAGTGCTATTGAGGCTTGAGGGTATCGTTTTTTTACTAGAAGGTGGTTGCTTTAAAATCCGCACTTATGCATCTCGAAAGCACAAAAAAGCAATAAATCCAAGAACGAAGACTTCTTCGACTTGACGTGATTTTAAGCTAAACCCAGTCCATCATACCAACATTCATAATGCTGGATCGTACGAACTATAGATAATGCAATGCAACGATTTCAATGGCGAGCGAAATTGAACTGCTTGACCCTGTAATCTCGATTTAGTCCCGGCTCACGAGCGACTCTGACGAAGCTGCCAGCATTATTTTTACCCACATGTGACATTGACTTTTCTGTACACATATAAGTAAAGACCATTACTATTCTATATCGGGTATTTAGGAGGACAGAATTGGTTATCGTTTCTTTTTAACCGACTTCATTCCTTCGTAATGTTTATAGGAAAGATCTACATCACTGTCTCCATACTCAGTGTAAACATTGAGCTGTTGAAGATGGGTACCAAGAGAAGGTATCGGTTCCACATTAATCAGTCCTACAAGAGAAAGGTTCCACAAGTTTGTTTCCCCACATTTATTCGTTCGTCCGGTCGTTCTACAAATTCGTTTCCGAAGGTTGTTTGTACATGCGGTGGAACCACCCGAGCAGATTAGGTTTGTTTCAACGCGTTCATTTCCACAGAATGAGGCCAGGACTGATTCTATGGACAGAATTTATGTAATATACATGCCTCACACAGCATACAATATTTCCGACAAAGTTTTGTATGCAGGATCGTTCGTACCCTCGTTATGTGGAAACAAACCCATAGAAACGAATTTAACCTGGTCCTGTGGAACTACCGCATGTAGAAACGAATTTGTAAGGTCTTTGAGTGAAATATTACTTCACAATCAACTGAATTCTAGATATTGAGAATTCATTCAGTGAAGCTGAAACTCAATGTATGTACGTGAGGAAGTGTCAAATGCTAATTTTGTAGAATACGTGGCAAAAGTTTAGGTGACTAAGAATTGGTGTCTTGTGTATACGCAATCTCTCTTTCTCTCTCTCTTTGTAATCTAATCTCTCTTTGTCATTCGTTGTGCATTTTCCCTGACTTTTTCATCCGTCACACTCGCTCTTCTATTTAGTCATACCAATATTTTACAATTTTATATCTTATCTTCGTTGCAACTTACACGAGACAAATTAGTCGGTAATTACAGAGTACGTGTAACATTTATAGCTTGAATTTTCACAGAAAACATTTACAGATTTTTGGGTTTTTAAATTCAGAGGTCTTCAAATAACTTCAGGTAAGGTAACTTCAGGCAATTTACACGTCTGTTAAATCAGCAGACCAAAGTAATTCAAACTAAGTGTGGTGTATGTGAAAATGAGGTGCTAATCAGGTACTTCAATTCAAAATTAGATGCTCTTCAGGTTTTCTTGGGATTCAGTTTTGAAAAGTGGTCTGTTGGTGTAATCGAATTCAGCAAGCCAATTGCGTAAAATCGAAAAAGTTTGGGAATTATTGGTACACGCAATACCACTGGCCCTATTAAAAAACAATGTAGTAATGACACAAATGAGGGGTCCACTACTATAGAAACCAATTCTAGGTATATACTGAAAGAAAATGCCACAACGTTCAGAGAACAAAATAACGAAATAAATCTTTTAAAATGATTTTATTTATACCAAATCTCTTCTTATAAAAACTACATTGTGCTAGACTGTACAAAGAAAACAAGATTTTCTCACTTTTCACCTGCAAATTATTAGTTCTCTATCATGAAAATTTTGGGTTTTATTGTAAATTTAACAAGGAACACGGTTGTATTTTAAAGAAGACGTTTCGTCATCTGGGAAATAAAATCACATTCGTGTTCCAACGAACCGTTTCTTAAAAATTTTCAACCACGTGTGAGTTCGAAAATATTGATACCAAACTTCGAAAAAATAAGAAGAATCCTCTCGGGGCAAAAATAACATATTCAAAAACTTATGTTGAAATCTGCAATTATGTATACAAATTTTATCCCAAAATTGTGCGCTTTATACCATTATTTTTTTACCATAATTGTTTACCAATACGGTTTCAAAAACTGAATGAAGGCTGCATCCTTCAGTTATCCCAAATATAAAAGCTCTCTTCATCTATATATCGCTGTCTTTTACTTGATCACGAACCGCCATTTCATAAACATGTCGAAGTTGCTATAAATTCAATTTACAATGATTCATCTCCAATAGAGTTTCCAGAAAATTATTCAGGTAGTGACATTCAATTCATCGAGTATTATCTCGCGATTCACGTTCCAAAATCTTTACTGTGGCTTAAAAACCATCGAAATTGCTTCAGTTGTTGTAGTCGAGAGGGGAATAAAATCTGTCTCGAGATCACTACCCTTACCCGCGAATTCAACTCTGTTGTACCGACGCTTCCTACTTTACGTACAGTCGGTGTTACCTGTGGGTATTAAACTACCCACACCGACAACGGATCCTGCAATACCATTAGATTTAGAATTTTACCGCTACAGGATGCCAAAAATCCAAATCGCTCTCACCAATAGCTGGTTTTTATCTCTATCAATGAATTTTTCATTTCTTTTCACCAAAAAATCGAAATTAATATTACATATAAAATACAACTAACACTAGAATAATTTGACTGCATTTTTTTGTTTGCTCGTGGTTATAAAATTTATTTTTATAGCTTGCACAATATAGATCAAGTCGATTATTCTTAAATTAAACAAATTGCGTTATATTATATATATTATATTGCGCTATAGGCTCAAGTGTATAGGAAAAGTTTAGCGCTAGCATCAAATTCTAATCAAATACCCACTAGTTATACTTTTTTGGACACTTTTTTTAACACTAATTAATTTTTTTACGCTTCACAGGCACCAGAGAGACTTTTTCTAACTCTCTACAAATAGTAGTATGTCACACCAGACATGTTTGGGTCCTTAGTGATGTTATCGAATAGCAAAATTTTTATACTATCGGCCAATTTTTTTGTACAGTATTAGACACTTGATTTTATTGAGCAAAATTCTAACATTCTAAACTATCTAAATTATGGCATCCGAATCGGTTTTGAAACGTACGCGAATTAACTAAGAACTACCAATAACAACAATCCCAATAATCCTCAGTGAATTCTAACAGATAATCGACCAGTATTACATCGTCAACATTTTCAGTAGTTTTCGTTTCTTGTTAAACCAGCTCGTGTTCTCTGGACGATGCTGTTGTTCCGGCCTCAAGGATAAGGAATCTTTCATAACACTGATGATGCCAACTGTTTTTTATTTTTATCAATCTCATGTATAATCTGTTATCCAGTGCAATCGCCTCAATTTTTGCACGTTATGGCGTTTATCCTTCTACAGCTGATGTTTACTAACGTTGATGTGATTAACCGCCTTAGCTATAGTTGCAGCAATACCCGCCAGAGTTCCAGTGGCACAAAGACGGGTAAGAATTTGGACTTTCTTTTGGGTTTTCTGTTGGACCCATAGCCTGACGACGTCGGTAACGCTTAACGGCGAATTAATGACAGTAGAATTCAGGTCCACTAAATTGTTTTTCGCTTCGTAAGTCCTCCTTCAATCACCTCAACTATCGACAATTCATTGTATGCACGGAATCTAAAGCATTGAGTTACTATATTATGTCTGTAATTCAGACGTATTGAAGCTTGATCAGGAATATCGCTTTTAATTGTTTGTCGTGGTGGTACCAACTTAACGTAAGTTAATATAGCTCATTGTCAGTTAAGAGACAGGTTATGTTATTTACTAGCAGGAATCGGTCTTTGTTTGATAATCCATTTGAATATACGACAATCGGATTATTCTAACAAATCAAAAAGTCTGCTTTTACTCGTCTCCGATTCGAAACACGCACTCGGTTCGCTCGTGCAAACTCCACACGTGGGCAAAAAAGATCCATTTCTCGCCCTTGGTTCACAATATACTATTTCGTTCCAGTAGGCGTATGTATGGAAAAACCTTAATGTTCGCGGGTAAATTCTTGGATACTTTACGTCCTAGTAGCCGTCAAGTAAAGGTAAACGTTCATGTCACGACTTTACTCCCGTAAATCATGAAGGTTCTCACATATTTTACGCCTACTATGACGAAAAGCATACTTTTTAGCTGCTACATCTTTCATCAATACTAAAACAAGTATAAAACATTGTCAATATATTAACACAGCACCACAAGACTGGATCTGAATGTGTGAATGGTTTGGGGTCTTTTCTGTTGTTTACAGTAGAAAGAAAAAAGCGTAGAAAAATCCCAGATTTTATATAATACCCTAGTAGCGCATAGTTCTACTATTTTCACTCTTCTGACCGTAAATGTGCGAATTTCTTCAGAAACCAAACGGCAAAATCGTCTCGAAGGATAACACTACTGAACCGTACATAAAAAATCGATTCCTATCAAATTTCAACCATCCATAGTCCCATAATTAAATCTTGCTACCCTTGAGAATTTCACATTGTAACCCTACTGTCGTCTGTCCACTTGTTTTTTTCATCCCGCGACGTCATATTGCCTGGTTCTAATCGACATCTCACTCCATAACCAAAAAATTGTTGGCGACGATGCGGCGAACGGAAGAGTGATCTCTGGCCACCCTGAAGACGTAATATGACACCAGATCACAGGGGCGGTTACCCCCGGAGGCGGGGATGATGTAGGTCAGTACCACTTGGTCGGTCGTCCTGCGTTATACAGGTTGGGATGATAACGATTTGTTGATGCGCCGCGGTACCGCGCTTGGAGAAGGATTCGCTCTTGCGACCCCCTCGCGGCGAGACAGCGAATCGATACGGATACCTCTGCCTACTCCCATGCACAGTAACGTCCGCGAACTCGCGGTGATCACGACGCCATGCGACGTTCGGTCTGGAGGAAAAGTGGCGGGAGTCTCGACGATCAACGACGTATCGAGCTAGTCGGTTAGTCGCTCGGTTCTCCTGGAGCTGTCGCTTGTTTACATTTCATTCCTCTCCTCTCTTCTCCGTTGATTTTCACCTCGAAGAAGAGCATGGCGTCGCGCCGTTCTCCTTAACCAAAATATCTGGCGTCTTGTCGCTTCGGGAGTGAGAAATTTATTTATTTCTTCGTCATAACTTACAGACGCACCCGCGTGCATGAAAATTCTTCCCACTCGTCTCCCTGACCGCTTTGCACCGCGACCTTCTCCTCCCCCTCTTCTGTCGCCTGAACGACGTTTATTTGGGATTCCCGGGGTTATTCTTCTTGGACTCAACGCTCGTGATTCCCCGCGCAATTCTCAAGGTGACCTCGACGCCGCTTCTCCCGGGCTTAGCGATCTAAGTATCAAAGACTTGAAGAGTAATTCAGTTCTTGTACGTAAGTGCCGCCGTAGACTTGACTACACATCAAGAATTGTGCGTAAAATTTTTACATTTCTCGAAATCCTGCGACGTTTTTGTCTTTGAAACTTCCTGTAGGCATTATAGTATATACAGTTAGTTACTAACAGATAAGGGAGTAACTGTTATTGTATAATCTCCCAAATTCGCTGCGATTCGTTCTGCTATTTGATCATTTTTAACCAGGACCGTAAAACCGCGAAAAACGTCACCTAGTAAAAAATTCTCTTTTACTTCAAAACAAGTTTCATCACTCTTGTAACCATTTCCTAGCATTTTCAAACATTTGCGTGTGTGCGTGTGCGTGTGTGTGTACGCAGAAAATTTTTCCTGAATTTTGGGAAAACAGCCTCATCGATTTGGATACATTTCTGACCTTTGCAATAATTATTGTGCGTACACTGAATTACAGAAGAATAGCTTGATCGACTGTGATGAAATTTTAGTGATACATGTACATGAAGTATTCGGTAGAGACGTGTCACAAAACTTTTGAAACTTTTACTAATCTCTGCTATGAATATCCTGAATCCCGAATAAACGGTCAAATGGGGTTCGAATGAAGTTAAAGAAAAAAATCAACTATTCGATAAAGATTTGACACAATTTTTTTTAATGTCTTATCAACTTCCACTTACCAACTGGTGGTAGCTCGAACTTCCAAAAAATTCGTCATATTCTAAATGTCTCATCAATTTTCTCAGAATTTAGTTCATGACATTTAGTTTCAATTTCGATGTTATTAAGGTGCAGATGAAGCTGAAGCTAGCAGCCAAGAGCGTTAAACTTTTTGGATGACTAGACAAATGCAGTTCAGTGTTATTCTCAAAATTCTATAAAAGTATCGGGGATTTAAGGTATTTCATATTTTTGCATTCTGTAAAAAAAAAGTTTTATTATTTGTTTGAATTTTTTTTTTTTTTTTTTTGTCAAACCGTTCATAAAATATGAATTTTTTAAAATCTATATAGTATTTTTTCTAATCCTTGTTACGGGGTAGATAACTATGATCACGACGAGCAACTGTCATAACTGCATCCATCCCCAGCCGTGATGGTATTACGTTATGTATTGAGAATGTTGAAAGATTGATTATATAATCCATTGATTGTAAAAAAAAAAAAAAAAAAAATGGAGAATACAATTAGAAGATGTGAAGGAGAAGTTGTTCGTGGAAGAAGGGAAACGCGAAGGGTTCAGTTTAGTTTTGGGACAGGAGGCTGAAAACGTCTTAGAAGTGAGTTATGGGAGAAAGGATATAAGAAACTGCTAATTACAATTTAGGAGTATAGAGAAAACAATCTGCTGACTCGGTATGGGAGTCAAGGCACCGAGGTGATGATAAGAAGAGGACGCAGGGTATAAGGGTGTATTGTTGTTTAGAATGCTGTTTTGGGAGTGATTTTTTCTACGGTAGAATAAATTTCAAACTGTTTCAGTTTTATTTCTGAAATTTTTTACACGTGTTTATCGATCCTTGAAGAATATATACAAATTTAGAAAAATAAAATGTGTTCATCATCATGTACTTTTGTACATTTGTTTATAACGATGCGCGGAAATTACTTTTCATTGGTAGCCAGTGTAGCCAACGTTACATAAAACTGAAAAAAAAAACCAAACATATTCTTAATCTGTACGAGTGTTTGATGGCTGGTACCAAATTGAGCAAAAAAAATCACAAAAGGACGGCATGCTGAACTTGGATTCACAATTTTTCCTACACTTCTGACCATTCTACGAGTTATATAAAACAAAAACAATTTTATTTATTCAATTCTGCTACCAAGATTGGAAAACAATCTACTAAAGGTGCATGCCAAATCTAAACTCAATTGACCAATTGGTTGTCGAGATATCATGACTGCTAATTTGAAAAACGTAGTTTCGAAAAAAACGTGTTTGAAGTTTTTGTACTCTTCGATGGGGTTAAAATGAGGTTATTGCAACTTATTTGTTAATCAGCTGATCAAAGTCCATAATTGGCTTTTTTAACCGCGCTCTTCGAGCAAACTCCTAATAATTTATCTAACTTGGCTAATTTTATGAGTATCATTGAATGCATTTCACAGACGTATTGAGAACAAAGTGATGTCAAGTCTGATGAAAATTGTACACCATAGATTACCGCTACGTGCGTGTACTTACCAATTATCTTGACATCATTTCAGCGATACGTGATAATGGTATTCAGAAATACTAATTAATTATCTGTACGTGTATTCATGATGTACTGTACAAAAAGTAGAACCTATGTTCGAAATTTCTGTACCAGAAACCACTGCACAATTCATCATTCTCAATACACATAACATGTGTCACAATAGTATTAAAATTTATAAAAGTTGCAAGTTTGGTTCCGTGAGGAGTCTTTTTCATATTCAAGCTAGTCGCTATTATCATAAGATTGTCTCTGTCGCTTACTTTTTTTTATTTCTATTATTAATTGTTTCTTTACTGTGATCTGGTGCGCTGCTCTTCTGATTGTGAGCTGTAATGCTTCTATCCCAGCATACGTTCGAATTTCCATGCAATCCTCTCATTTTAACTATTTGAGAAGCACATTTTTGTACTGAACAAATTTAGAAAATCATAGGTGATGTTTAGGTTTTCGGGATCGCTGATTACAATTCTGAAATCAAAATTACGAAATTCAAAATGGCGGATCCAATATGGCTTCGTATAAGTTCGCGGTTTTTTGCTTAATTTACAAAAATATGAGTACGTGGGGATTTTTTGCAGTTAAATAATGTTAATTATATAATTACACAAATATGTTCATGAAAACAGTCATAAAAAAAAATAATAATAATAAATAACTAATAAATAATCTTGAAAAACGATTCATTTTTAGAAATTTTCAAAAAATTTTCATTTGAACAAACTAGTCTACAAAAATTCTGAACAAATACATAATGTAAAACTGTGTATAGAGAATACGCGTAAAAAGTTTCAGAGCCGCAGTTGTCCACCGGAGTTAGCACTGGAGAAAACCTCAAAAAACAAAAACAAAAAAAATCGTTTTTTTTTTTTATTCCTAATTTTTAATTCAACATGACTGAAAACGGACGACCGCGCGAAAGCAGTTGAAAAGTGGGGTTAGAATGGCAGAGCGAAAAAGCGTGATGAGGGGCTTGCGCTACACCTTGAAAAATGAAGGAGTTATGAATTAAGAAAAAAAAAATTTGAAATATTTTTGGGGATTTTTTTCCGCTACTAATAATCCGATTGAGTCGTTCTCCAAAACTCATTTTGTTCGCTTAGTGATTCTCTAGAGCTCATCACCTGACAGTATTAGGATTGCTCCATTAGTCTCTGACGATTTTGAGATGTTCTGGAAACGTTTCAGAAGTTGAATATTTTTATTTTGTCAAGATTTGTGTTTTTTCAGAAAATTTTACCATTTTTTCATATACTTGACAATTATGTAAAATATGCAGTATATCTTGATAAAATTGGACAAAACAAAAATCAAAATTGTATACTATACTGTACAAAAAAGTGAAGAGTTTTTCGAATAAACCGCAAACAATTATTAACTATATATTTTGAATAATAATCATATTTTTTTTACGTACTCATGAGATTTTATTCGTGTGGAAATTATAACAATTTCACACTTCAGATTTTTCCAACAATTGACAATTAAAAAAAAAAAAAATTTGCCTCGGATGAAAATAGATATATTTTTGTACAAAATTTTAAATTTGCTTCTGAATCACAGAGGTGTTTTGATTAGCTTCAATCTGTCATTTTCAGTTACACTTTTTAAATTTTTGTTTTGTGATATTTGTTTATGTCTCTTGATCAATGTTAAAAGTTACTTTATTAAGAGGGGACTTCGGTGAAATTTCAGTGATATCAAGTTTTTCGTTTTTCAAATCAAAAAGATGCTATCAAAAATTTTTTTTCAGAACATGTATGTACTACCATAATATAAATTTTGTTGAGAGGAATTTTTGATCGCATCTTTTTTAGTCGTTTCGAAAATCAAGAATTCGATATTATCAAAATTTCACTGCAGTCTCCCCTTAAGTTAAGTATTAATTACTGTTATTTGAGACCGATTTATTCAAATTTAACAATGATTTATCAGAGGTAAATTGATTGAAGCTTTTACATCAATTTAATTGATAGTGGGTAAACTAGGGGAATGATATTCATTTTTTAAATGAATAATTATGTATTGTTTTTCTCTTATCTTCCAGGTTGAAGCTGGTGATGTTATCCTCAGGGTGAATGAAGTTGACGTAAACAGATTCAGTACAAAAGAAGGTAAGCACCTCCATAACAGCGGTAATTAGTAAAATCTGATATACCCTATGAGTAAATCGCGTGTGCGAAGGCTTGTCACACGCACAGTGTTTTATATCACTTGTGTAATTCATTATTATATGTGGTGACAATAGCAATGAAGATGAAAAAAGAACGAAAAAGTATAAATTCCGTAGTACGGCGTATAGCTGTAGTCACAAAAATGGTTCGTTGTTAACAATAAGAGAATTTTCAAGCCTCTCACAAGGCTATGCTGTAGTAACCAAGGAAAACCGAATCATTGGAAATCAAATTTTCCCTCGTCCAATGAATAAATAGTAAAACAAATTAATTTCTGTTTTTCAATTTATAATTATTTTTATTCTACCCTGTAAATAGTTCGTGAGAATTTTTCAGTTTTTCAAACCATCGACTCATTACATTTTTGTTGACAATACGATTGCGGATACCTTTTCAACCAATTAACTTCTTTTCTTGGTTCTTTCGTTTTTTTGAACTCTAATCATCAAATTGTTACACACCAAGTACCCTGAAGTTACTGTCTGAAATTTTGTAACTTGCTGGATCATAATTGCTATTGCTTGGGCGTTGGGGAGTTATCGGGAAAGGAGGGTCCCCACTTATCCTAGAGAATAATGGGACTAAATCCCACGCACGTTGGTGTCTTCATTTCGAAATTTCGGGCGCTGGAATCTGCACCCATTTTCAAAAGTTGGTGCTCTGATGAACGCTGCGTACTAAATGAGTTGTTCCTGCAACTTGACATGAATTTATAACAGCCGCTTGAGGTGCTTATAAAGAAGCGTCGTACACCTCGAAAACGCGGGGATGCAAAACTCCTATCTCGCTCAAGTGATCAGAGTGAAACTGGGGCGATTAATGCCTTATTTTGGCAAAAAGTGGAGCGTCTTTTTACTTTTTCAAAATTTGGAAAAAAAATTTACAGATTGGTTACCACCCACAGAAATTGGCCAAATTTTCACAGTTACACTGAATGGATCGAACTATCCGGTAGGATGCCACTCGGCGATGATGAAACACACATTTCGAGCCCAGTCCCATGAGATTTGATGGTGAAATGACGAAATGGTAGCTGATCTGGTTTTCGATTACGAAGTACACCGAAATCTCATTTTGGCGACATTTGTTACCGACCTTTCATGCCTGCCGGTAATTTTTTACCGACATTACACGCATACATTACCGGCATGCGCGTAATGTCGGTAACAAATGTCGCCAAAATGAGATTTCGGTGTTCTTCATAATCGAAAACCAGATCAGCTGCCATTTCGTCATTTCACCATCAAATCTCATGGAACTGAGCTCAAAATGTGTGTTTCATCACCGCCGAGTGGCATCATACCGGATAGTTCGACCAATTCAGGGTAACTATGAAAATTTGGCCAATTTCTGTGGGTGGTAACCAATCTGTAAATTTTTTTCCAAATTTTGAAAAAATAAAAAGACGCTCCACTTTTTGCCAAATTAAGGCATTAATTGCCCAATTTTCACTCTGATCGCTTGAGCGGTATACAAGTTTTGCATCCCCGGGTTTTCGAGGTGTACAACGGGTCTCTATAAGCACCTTAAAGTGCGAGTTGTTGATTTATTGTGGTACTAACTTCGTCACTTCTTTTATGATTAAGGCGCCGCTGACCTGGCATGTCATATACATATTTCGTGACGTCAGAAGCGGGGAAATTGGGTGAAAAAGCCTATACGAATCCTGCGATAACGAGAGTATGAATCTTACTCGGAAATATTTTAAGTCGTAGCTTGAATAATAGTGTACGTGTGAATCTCAGTCACTGCTCAGGCAAATCGCTGATAATGTTTATAATAAAGAATGATGAAGTGAATAAAATCACGCGACAACAAACATGGCCGATCGGAGCTACCGCATGCTGAATATTCACTGATTGCACTGTTCCACAATTTCTTTCACCTTCGCCAGGGAGATTCACACGTACAAAATCACACACGTTATCCGGGAAAACTTATACTATCAGTTATTTTTTTGTAAACATGGCTCAATTCGTATACACGTTTTTCATGTGACAGCAGCCCGTTCATGGCCCACAAGAAGTATGTTTCGATCTGTAACTGATATCATTGGTTGGATCTAACAGAACAAGCCAATGAAATCAGCGGTGTTATTTCACCGTTTAATATTCAGACGCGCTGCACGTACTTATGACGTCACGATTTGATATTTTCAAGTCAGTTCAGCGGCGCCTTAAGGGAAGCCATAGTCTCTTGGTTCCATGCTTGGCTAACTGCTTTGGTCGTCACTGCGATGCAAGCTGCTTCCTTGAACCTCCCTATAAGACTGCTTTGTTCCATTGAGACATGACACTCTGGTGTCATTCTATGTTCCTTCGTATCGTCCCAAGGGATTTTCCACCGAAGCAAAAATGACACCGTGATTACATATTTCGTGATTATTTACATTTTATAAAGTGATTACGAAAGATTACTTGTCAAAGAAATTTTACTTTGATTGCGTGATTTCTCATTATTTGTAAGATTTCATATCATTCCTCAAGTTTACAAAGAGATTCCTGTAATCCTAAATGATTTCTCATGATTACCAATCTTTACTTCAATGATTACTAATCCAGAATTTTATTTTATATTTCGATTTCAGTATGATTACAGAAATTACAAAGGATTTCGGAGATTACGAAATTATTTTATTCGAATGATATTGACACCTCACCCCTTGCGTCGTCCACTATTATCTGGACTTGGATCAATCGCACATCTTCACGTTTTTTTTATTTTTTGATGTTTCTCAATTCCAACATCAAGTGTTCCCACTGTTTCTGGAATATAAACATTGTCGCATTGACCTACGAATTCTCTCTTGAGTGCTCTTAGTTTATCTGTCGTTGAAAGGATTTGTTGTGTCAGCAAGTCGCGGACACTATCGATTGGTTTTCACTGATTCACGTAAATACCGTGGGGCGCAGATTAGACGGATTTTTCTCCGGTACTGGCGTTGTGTGGTATTGTCATGGTGTGTCTGGCCTGAGTCTTGATTTCATGACAACTTTTAGAAGCGCTTTCCGAATAACTCTTTCTCTTTTTATGCCTTGATTTCTGCCTTCATCCTTTGTTCTGTGGTGCACCGCAGTTTGGTGTGTTAACAGTCAAAAGTTTAAACGCAATCAGTAATACTTGAAACTATCCTTAACCAGCACCCACTATTCATGTCTGTAGATTTATCGGTGCAGTTTCTATTTGAAGATGAAATTCGGTCGCCCGAAGCTTGTTAAGGCTTAAGAAATGCAAGCAGAGTTGCCACAATTTCTTTCAGTTTCTTTTTTTTTCATGTGGTCAAATTTTTTCTCCGTTTATAATTATCAATGCTCGCGCTTTATGCTTGTTACGTGATCACGAAGCTATCAACTATATCACTTTCATGCTTGTTTCATGTTCATTTTTATCATGAGTTGACATCCCCCAAAGGCACCTCTGGTGCAAAAACCTTCCGCTAAGTACATTGAAATAGAAACTACCAACACAGATTTACTTTGCAACTTAGAAACCACCAGAATGATAATGTACATTCAAATAAGTACCAACAACAATACCCTTACCTGAAAGAAATATTGGAATTTAAATCGTTAGTGCCAAGTAGGTACATAACTTTGTCGCAAAAATAAGAAATCAATGCAATTAAAGGGGAAATTTTTCGATGAGAAGCAGGAATCGAACCTGGAACCAACGAAGGCCTAACCGTGAATTTTCTCATCGAAAATTTTTCTGTTTAATTCCATATATATGTATATTCCTGACCAGTGAAAATTTAAACATCTAAAAAGTGACCCAATCTAGTCATAGTAAATAAACTCGTGTAATAGGCCATAGTAAACAACACAAATCAAGTTTCGTGTTAGCCACTCATACCTTCCAAGCAGCACATGTGCATACGAGACGTTGCCTAACGAGCATAAGTGCGATGTAAGTGTAGCGTGACGATTGAACCTGCGCTATGTGCGCTGTGCACGGTGGATAATGGTCAGTCGATCAGTATCTTTCAAACAGTAAATACGAAGCAGCTAGTGTCAACACAACTCGGAATTAAAAATTATCATATTGTCATATTAATTTGTCACGACGACGTTTAATTCTTGTTATTTCTTCGAACCCTGTTTAACTATATACAAGGAATCGCTGGTGAAAGGGCAGCCTCTAAGCCACGTGTGCACCATCAGCGTCAACATACGTGTGTATAACTCTAACGTGAGCCGGGCGTAATATAACGGACAAATGCTACGAAGGAAAACTTGCGCATGGTTGGCACTCGCGTTGCACTTTCACCAGAGATTCCCTGCATATAACCTCGCAATTACAATTCTGACGACTCAACACTAATATAAGTAAAATTTGACATAATTGTTTGTAAGAGTTCTACCGATAATTCGAATGGATTTAATCAATCAAATTCCTGGATATCTACTGAATATTCCATTGGATATAAAAAAAAAAAAACTTCTTTTTCGTGAATTCAATAATCCCAAATGAAATCTGGCTAGTAAATCAATCATTATCGAACCAGGCGCTGAAAGTCTTCACATGTAAGTTATTGTTTTTGAGAGGCGGAAAAAATAAGGAGGGTCAGTAGTGCTACTTTGACAGTAATTCTAATTCTAAGTTTGTGGAAAAAGTTGCGTACATTCACATCCAAAAAAATTCGAAAATTGCAAGAAATATAAGGGAGACTGCGGGGGCACGACGAACCCCTTAAGCTGCTGATTATTTTCTGTGGATTTCAAGCACCGGCTATAATTTGTTTTGATCTATCTCGAACAAATTCATCATTATTTTGCCATAATTGAAAAAAGTAACAATTTTCGGGGCACAACAAACCCCCTTGAAAAATGTTACACATTTTTTTCCCATAAATAACTGCATCCTCTAATTATATTTGTATTGAAAAAATTATTGAATATTTATCAATATATATGTAAAATAAAATGTCTGTTCTGGAGCAACCTGCAATAATATCTCAATATTAAAAAATTGTTTTTTGTCCAAAAATTTTACGGTCTCCGTCGTGCCCCGGTCTTCCCTTTAGCACAAGATTTAAAAAAAAAAGTCATTGAGGTTACGTCTAAAGTGAACAGCGTTAGTATTGAAGGCACGTAAACTTGTACCGTAGAAAACTATGTTTCTCGCACTTTTGGAGCATTTGAAAATTGCCTATCAGCCAATTTAATTGTTATCTTGATCAGTGCGTACACATGGTTACATTGAAAACTCTGACGTCAATTCAGAAATCTAATTCTGCCTGTTTTTCCTGACAACCTGATAACAGGTAACTTGCAATCTTTTTATTCTTCAACCAAAGCAAAAATTCCTACATGGCACTACCGCACTTTTCACTTAGACTATAGCTACATGGTACAGCATCGACTTTCAAGATTTGAATTGATCAACTGTACCGGAAACGCATAGACTAACTGACGTGAAATCAGTTTTTCTGCAGTTCGGTTTGGTCGCGCCATACAATACGGGAAGTGACGTCATATCGAAAATACATTTGCACCTGAAAACATCGGGTTTGGTACTTATTTAAATGTACCTGCGCCTAACCATTTTAGTCTGATACTGAAAATTTCAAACTGCCAAAGAACCTACGCTACTGGTACACGAGCAGGTACGACTAATGCAAATAGACAAATTACGGACGCACTACTGGTAAGCATGAAATCAATGCATGTACAGTAACGTTCATTAACGCCTTCCCCTTCCGGCTACCTTGTTTTTGCTCCAAATCAAAATACGAGTTCGATTCTATACGAATTATGTGACGATAACTGGCGATGCAGTCGACGTGAGAGATTGAGAGTCATTGTCACATATTTCGTTAGAAATCGAAAGCGCACTTTCTTTCAGACTGAAAACAAGGTAGCCGGAGGAAAACGGCATTAATGAACATTACTGTACATGTACGACTGTCAGCGCCATCTGTTGGGTCTTCGACGTAACTGGGTTAGAGAGCCTATTAGATGTGTACGTATGTATATATATATATAACAGATGATCCTCCATGGCCTCGCATAATGTACTATTTCTTGAGAGCTTAGTTTCAGTGTAGTGTTTAGGTGTGCACGTCCGTACTGCGTAGGCTCACACGTATGAACATGGAGTATCATAACAGTGCGCACGTTTGCAACATGATCCTGTGAAATCCGATCTGATCCAATTCGATCCGACAACGCATACGACCCAACGCTCAAATGGTATCCAACTATATAGACTGACTTCTCCTCCCTTTCCTCGTTGAAGCACTGCTTATTCCCGCGCAAACTATTCTATATCTGTTTCAGTACTAAAATGTCTCCGGCTCTCGTCAGATCCAGTCACCCTAAAACTACGAAGGGGTAAGTTGTACTAATACCGGCTTTATTCGAGTTTTAGCTATTAAGCTTTATATACATATACCATCGTTCGTTTTAACGGGATGCGATAAGACGAAAAAAACCAAAAAAAAAAAAAACGGTGTTTTTACCGACCGCGCAACAAAATTATAAATTCAACTGTTATTCCGCGGAGGAGGCATAGAACGGATGATTGTACCGGTTTTTCGACGTGTAATGCGTAATAGTATCGTTGTAGACGGAGGAACGGGTTTAAATGGGAAAATAGTTCGTTTCCGTAAATTATGAGCTGTCAAATCGAGTCTAAAATTGGCCAACCGGGCATCGGACTCTCGTATTTATTGCATTATGCAAGTTTCTATGGTCTCTATAGTTCGCGTAACCCTTTAGTCCATTTCATGGCACTGTAGAAAGTAAAGGACCGAATTATGTCATTTTTTTTTTGCCCGGTCGGTAAGAACGCCGTTTGCTTTATTCTATTGAATCCCGTTAAGGTGCTTATAAAGTCGCGTTGTAAAAGCCAATTTCCTATACCGCTCAACCGATTAGGATGAAACTTGGGCAATTGATGCCTTATTTTGGCAAAAAGTGGAGCAACGTTTTAAAATTTGGAAATTTTTTTTTACAGATCTGTTAACACTCAACGAAATTAGGAAAATTGTGATGTAAAGTGTAATGTCGGTAAAAAATTACCGGCATGCGTGTAAGTTCGGTAAAAAATGTCGCCAAAATGAGAAGTCGGTGATTTTTGTAATCGTAAAATCCGATTAACTGCCATTTCGTCATTTCACAATCAAATCTTATGGGACTGGGCTCAAAATGTGTGTTTCATCATCGCCAAGTGGCATCATACCGGATAGTTCGATCCATTCAGTGCAACTGTGAAAATTTGGCCAATTTCTGTGGGTGGTAACCAATCTGTAAAATTTTTTTCAAAATTTTGAAAAAGCAAAAAGACGCTCCACTTTTTGCCAAAATAAGACATTAACTGTCCAAGTTTCACTCTGATCGCTTGAGCGAGATAGGAGTTTTGCATCCCTGCGTTTTCGAGGTGGACAACGCGTCTTTATATAAGCACCTTAAGCACGTGCTATTCACTGGGTGCCTTTACCCGATAATGATTTTCAAGAAGTGGTTTAATTTCTGATGCAGTGGCTTATGAAATAAAAATAAAATATACTAATGAACTTGTTCACCCATCGATCATCGAGGTCGCTGCTCCTAACAATAAATCTATGTTTCAAATTATGCAACCCAAGGTAGCGGAGGCAAGATGCCTACATCAAAATATTGTGCTTGACAGGTTGTAATATCAGCTATTTTCTAACGCAACGATAACACTTATTTTCTTCCAAATTACGTTGTTAACTTATTAAAGAAATGTAAATTACGCAACAATGATTTTTTCTCTGATGTTTCGCTAAGTTAACGTTGCTAGTTTCAGCCTCATCAGAACAGAATTTTGTAATCAAATCGATTTCATCTTTAAAGTCCCTTCAAAGGCTATACAAGTGATCTATCTCCGCTGTCAAGATTTGCTAAAGAAAATTGATGGAAGCTTTGCCAGCTATATTTACTCTGTCTTCTTCGAAGATTTTACTCTACTTGCACCGCAGGATAGGCAGGAATTAATGTACCGTAACATATTTGACCAACAATTGAAGATATGGTGTTTATTAGTTGAAGTCGGTTAGTTGTTGAAAACAATATTATTTTATATCAGATTGATTAAAGCAGAAACTTCTTAGGAAAAACGATAGGCAATAGAGAAAAAGTAAAATAAGTAAGATTTCTAAATTTATTATTAGGCTAATAAATATTACAAGTATAGAAATATAGTAACATATATACAACTAGAATTTGCGAATAAGGCAATAAAATTCTGACAGTTGAATGAATCAGTATAATTAATGCAGCATACAACCTCTGATGATGGAATAATGAGATTAAAATTCACGTGTGACACGTATAGTCCAGGAAATAAAGCTGAAAAAAGGTTTTTTTATTTTTCAAATTACAACGATGAAAGGCGATCAAGTCGTTCGTCTTTTTAATACCTATAAAATCTTATTAAACTTCTTTTCTCTCAGATCGATAGTTTCCTCGCTATCCCTCAAAAACATGGTTTCACCGACTTTAAACGCTCTGCACTTTTTTTTCTTTTTTGCTTTCAAAATCGTGCGTGGAAACACGTAGGCCTTCATCGCGGCCAGCAGCGTTACAAGAATATACATATAGGTCTCATCCGTTCCGAAATTGTGTCATGCAAAAATGTTTTATTTCATGGACTAGTATGTTAAGTAAAACTGAAACATCCGACGACTCACAATCTTAAGACACGCTTTTTCCAGCTTTCGAAAATAGAAAAAGTAGGTAACCAATGAACCGGATAGTTTCATTGCCTTCCGAAATGGTTTCTATTGGATCCGATGATTAGTTACTCAGATTTATAATAGTAACGCAATGCAATATAATGAATTTTAAGAGTGAAGACAAAATGAGACTAATTAGGTATAAATAATTTATTCCGTGCGGGCTAGATGCAATATACCGTGTGTCCATGAGGAAAGTGCGCACCTTATGCGCGTGCGTCAAGTTGTTCAAATTTTATTGGCCGATAGTTACCGCCCGATTAAGCAACCGACGCAATACCAATCGCGACTGTCAGAAAATGTCCCTATGAACCCACCGTTAGCTATGGGTTCCTAGGGACATTTTCTGACAGTCGCGATTGGTATTGCGTCGGCTGCTCAATCAGACTGTAACTGCCACATAACGCATAAGTTGCGCTCTTTCCTCATGGACACACGGTATACGTCGCCTATAATGATTATTGTTACACGTGAATACGACGACTTGCTACACCAAAACTAAAGCAATGGTGGCCTCCTCGACTAGATCTAATTAGAGCGACAGACATGCGTACATTGTTTATCGGTATATGGCACAGGTAAACCAAGAAGGCCCGGCGGGGGGAGGGGGGGGGGCACGTGACCAAATATATAGATATAGATATTCCATTATCGACTTAGGGGATACCTCGATCCATGACAAAAGAGGGGTATCAAACTAGGGATAACTGGTATTGACACAATCGTAATTGGGATTGCTTAGCAAAATTTCTAATTCTTTCCTGATAGATCCTGCCATAAAAGCACGAGTTCGCCGGCTTCTCTCACCCGGGCATCCAGCCTGCGAGGAGTTCGACGTATCGAGGACCACCTTTGACACAAATTCTCAGGAAAAGTCTTCCAGCAACCACGAAGGGAAGGACCATCGTAAGCCAGGAACACCGGAACTAGCAGTGGGTCCGCCGCAGGCGCCTACCGGATCATACTATGCAACTCGCACAAACGGGTCATACAGTGATGCCTCGTGTTCCTCGGAGCTCGAAGCTCTTCTTCCACAGGTTGATAGCTTCAAAGAGGAGGAACGTGCCCAGTGGGAACCACTATCCGCTGATAAATTCAACCGGCAGAAAAATCCCCCCAGGTTAATATTTCTTAATTAATAACAGAGAATTTATAAAAAGAAAAGAAAAATATCGACTATTACGAGAAATTATAATTTATCCGTGAGTAAATAAATATTTCGGTAAATTTTTTTTCACGTGGTTCGGCATACGTTCGCTGCTGTTGACTCAACTCATAAGTCACGTCTGTTTGCCACCAGAAACCGATTTTGGTTAGCATGATTTTCGGTAGATTATGACAAAGTTTTATTGTAGCCAACGTTTTTTAGTTCACGAAAACGTCATTCGCATAACATTTTGCCCGAGGTTACTTGAGCGGCTACGTAACGTCGTGTTACGACGTTGTAATCTAGCGTCGCGACGTAAGTACGTCAAATATACGGTTTCTGGTGTTGTCAGCACAAAATATAAGGATTATGAGAAAAATACGGGTATATCAGTGGTGTTTTCTTCCTATGTGGAAGAATACGATGGAAAATAAACTACGACAAACATTTTTGGAAACTTACTGTAAGACGAAAAGTGAAGGAACTCGTTGGCTGATGTATTCAGATCATTTACTCAACGCTCATCAATTTCGGTCAAATTCCCGACATCATTCAGAGACAACTTTTTTAATAGTGATTTCCTTTACAATGTCCTCAAAACAGAATTTTTCTCGCGAATCGTGTGTTTTGACTCTTCTAGTGATATAGAGAATAGTTGATTTATGCTTCTCACTTCGAACAAAAAAATGTTTCTGAAAATCGGTAGACGCGATCCTATTTCATACACGTTCTAAATCGGTCCAGTTTCTTTTTTTTCTGACTCTTTATGCACAGGGAAATGAATTCTGAGACGGTTAACCCTTTTTATAAGACAGTTACTTATCTTCAACCCTCTGAAAATACATCCAGTCACGAAGGGATAGTTTTGAGAGATTTCATTGATAGCGTCGCCCTTCGTAGTTTATAGAACGTTAAAAAATTAATTATTTTTCACAATATTATAGTTTTGGTGTTCTCCGCAAGCGGAAAATGGTTTTACATATATGGGTCCATTTGCTTGAAGAAGTACACAATGGATTTTTTCGGAAGAAATTTAACCACAATGTTCCGCAAATTGCTTGGTCGAGAGCCCAAATCAAACAGTTCCTGGGGATTCGTGATTTGCCTCTTCTCCGTTTGTCGAGGTGAAAATGTGAGAATATGAACTGGTCTTTATATGGTATGAAAAGCGAATAAATCCTCGAGTACATTTTTTTTTTATTAAATCAGGAAGTTCTTATGTAGTTCAGGTTTTAACAGGTTCTTAAATAGAGCTCTAAATTGTAAAGTTCGACGTGTAAATGGGATTTTATATCCCCAAATGGCTGACAAAGGTGTCTAACAAGGAGACCGTAGGGTAGTCGGACCTCAGAATATTTCCATACTTGTCGTGGGGGAGGTTACCTCTTGACTATTAAGTCCACAAAGCCGTTGGGATAGATAGCGAAGAATACCATAGAAAAACGTCTTTCTAGAATATAAAGTGACTTACGATAAGACGAAGTAGCCTAGACCATATTAAAAGTTCGACTATTTTTTTTTTTCAAAATTCAAGTCGAAAATATTGTTCCAAATGACGAAAAAAGGTGAAGCATCTCTGAAGGAGAACGCTTTACACTGTATCAACACCTTTGTCGTTCACTGCTGTCGGATTGCGAACGCCTGAGACATCGTATCGGCGATGTGGATAATGCTTTTCGAATCCACTTCCATTTTCACCACCACTTTTCGACGATTTTGAAACCGCGTACCGTCGCCTGACTTTGCTTTTGAGTCGACGTATTTTTCGCAAGATCCAATCCCGATGTTGTGATGCATACTGTGAAAATTTCATATTAGCCTTACGTAAATTGACTTTGATATTCGGAATTTACTGAAAACTATTCGATCGAGATCGCAGAAGAAACTTCATGCGAGTTCTAAAAGTGGTGATGAAAGGGGTAGTGATATGGAGAACAAATGAGGAGAAAAATTTTGAACTTTGGAACGTTGTCTGTGGGACCGGATAGTACAAACGTTACTACTTATATTGATAATCTTGTGGGCAAGATGGCGAAATATAATCTATTATTGCTCAGATGGTGCGCCACAACATTTTAAAAATGTCACCACTACACTTTGCAAAAGATTCTGTGATAACGTTGGCAGTACCGTAAAAAGAATGGCTGCTCGCACTAGTTGACAACCACCCCCTGCACGGGAAAATATGTAATGCAGATTTTACATCTGTTGCCGTTATTATATGAATAGCACATATATATGTCGGCGCAAGAAGCCGGAAGCCTCAGCCTCAGCGTTTGACGCTCCTATCCTAGAGTTCACCTTGGGGAAGTCGAGACACGAGAGAGCTCATTAAGAGTCTCAGACTCGAGGGTGAAGAACCTATCAGAGGGTTTCGAAATCTCCACGCACCTACTCGCTGCTACAATTAAATTATTCATTAATAAGAATAGAAGGGAATCAGAATTATGAGCGACTCTCCAGATCACCTCTGCCCTTCACTATTAACTCAGACATATATATTCACCACAAAAGATAAGAGATCTATAATATTTTTCTTTCCGTGTGATCATCAAAGCAAAACTCCCCAGGGATTGCTTGATCGGGGCTCTTAACCAAGCAATTTACAGAACATTGTGGTTAAATTTTCTCCGAAAAAGCCATTGTTTACTCCTTCAAGTCAATGGAACAATAGTTGTAAAACCGTTTTCCACTTGTGGAGAACACCAAAGCCATAATATTCTGAAGTTTATTTAATTATTCAACGTTCTATAAACTACGAAGGGTGACTTTTTTAACGAAATACTCTAAAACTATTCCTTAATGACTGGATTTATTATCAGAGCGGCGAAGATAAGTATGTACACATAGGGAAGGGGATTCTGACTAATCAAGGCCACCGGTGTCGTCTGCTACCACCTATTCAAACTGCGTAGCAGACGATATCGGTGGCCTCGAATCGGTCAGAATCCACCTCGGGGTGTGTACTGTTATACGCTTCGTATATTAAAAAGGTACGTCCAATATGTATTATGGCTTAAAGTTTTTGTATTGTGACACAGAATTTTCGTGAATTTTTTTGGAAATTTTTAGAATGGCTGTTCTTTTTCTCTCCACGGTGGGTTTATTATTGTTATTTAATTTTTTTATTTTGAAACTGATTCGTCCGAAAAATCTTGAAATAAATTTGACACACGATTTTTTGTACGTTGAATAAGATAAAAAATAATGAATCAGATGCTAGAGGATCAGGGTCAAATACCTCATATGTATTACATAATGCTGTTTTTATGCATCTTGTCAATATGTTTTTAGGGCACATAGTCCAGTCGAATTAGCAAATATAAAAACATTAATTCTTAACAGCAATTTTATTTCGGAATACTTTGGGGGGAGGGGGGGGGGGGAGTCACTGGCAGTCTAAGTTTGGGTTTTCGGGATACTAGACCCATTGCGTCATCCGCCGTCTTGAATTTAAGGGTCAATTTTTGTTTATTGTATAACTCGTTTATTATCAATTGTACACGGAAAATAGTTATTACAAAAGTTGTTTGAAATCAAATTTCCTACAATTTTGGTTCCTATAACTATTTTTCGCGTAAAATTGTAAATGAACGAGTTGGTCAAAAAACAAAAATTCACCCCCTCTTTTCGGGTATAAATCGAAAAATATCGATCCTAGGGAAAAAATGTATGAAAACCAAAATTGTAGGAAATTTGATTTCAAACAACTTTTGTAATAACTATTTTCCGTGTACAATTGATAATAAACGAGTTATTCAATAAACAAAAATTGACCCTTAAATTCAAGATGGCGGATGACGCAATGGGTCTAGTATCCCGAAAACCGAAACTTAGACTACTAGTGCCCCCCCCCAAAGTATTCCGAAGGAAAATTGCTGTTGAGAATTAATGTTTTTATATCGCCTTTTTCGAGCTAATTCGACTGGACTAACATGTTTAATAACTGGATGAACTTGTGCATAATGAGAATTTCCCGTGTTGGATCCCAGGTTCGAGGCCTACATGATGACTGGCGATTTGATGTTGAACCTATCGAGGACGCAGCAAAGTACCGGACTCCTTCCGAAATATCAGAAAAAAGTGGATTCTTTGAGGTACAACAATCACCACATACACCATCATCACAATCACCATAATCACCAACATCATAACTCGGTACCTACGAGTCCCAACGAAATGCTGAGCCACCGAATGCACAGGGGTGGGGCTGGCTCTAATTCTGCCAGCACCTCGCCCGTCGGTATTAACATCAGGCGCGAGTGCGGACAAGGTGCCGGTAGCGATAGCAAATCCAACTCGAACTTCGGCTACTCTAGCAGCTTCGTGCGGACCTCCAGGTCCGAGGATCACCTACAATTCCAGAAGGATCCGTCAATGAGCGCCGTGGACATTGACATTGACGACGACGTTACGTCGAGTCTTAACACGCTTCTAGACACACGACCTGACAGTGGTCAAGGGATATCCAGCGAACGAATCGTCTGGACTTACAACGCTCCTGTTAGTTCACCTTCCGCTTCTGAGCGGACTTCCTGTTGCCAAAATGGTAGCTCTTCACAGTCTTCGAGTAGCTCTCGTTCCTCGACTGAAGGAACCAGTCCTCAGCGTTCCTTGTCCCCCGCCTCTCCAACCTCTGTATCTTCTTCCGTTATGTCCTCGAATTCTGGCTCCCGCAGGTTTCCTCTACCAACGGCTACTGCTGGTGCACCTTCCGGCCCAGTGGGCGATGGGACACCCACGGGTAGTGGAGTCGGGAGCATCTCAGGAGCAGGTGGATACTTTCATCCGACAAATGGTGACCTCAGTCAGTCTGAGGCCATCAGCAACATGTCCAGCCCTGATTATAATGACGAAGAAACAATGGACATACTTAGTGCCCGTGATATTATGATGGTTAGTGACCCTAGTGACAGTGATTCCACAATATTAGCGAGTGAACCTCCTCAGAGGAGACTCCAAAACCCTGGTTACGGAACTAACCAAGACAGTACTGAGCATAGAATAGTTATTCAAGTTAAGGGACCCGATAAGGAAACCACTGGTAATAGAAACAACAGCCTTCGCCAACCCCGACGACGAGGGAATACTTCGACATCGAATGCGTCAGAGCTCGTACCTCCTTCGCAGAATACACAACGGTTTCAGTCAACGGTCAGCTCTGGGAATGTCACACCGGAGTTTGTGGGCTATCAGGTATTCCAATACTTACACACTTACATTTCCACGCATCTCTCATTTTTTTGATTAAAAAAAAAATTTGAATGAAAAATTACTGTTTCGCAACTTTAGAATAACATTGGTAGAATTGAAGCCTAAATCAACAAATTTGTAAGATGTGAGCTGCACCTTGCAGGTACTTTTGAACCTGTGCCCTAAACTTGAAAAAAAATTTGTAAGTAAAACGATTGCTAAACCGTTTTGATTCGTAGATGAAGATTGAATAGTGGAGTACGGTTCATATGTATTTGAAATAAATCCATATTTATTTTTGACACGGTTTTACAGCATTGCAGGGAGCAGTATCTACCTACACTGTAATTTTTCACACAGAGGGAAAATCATTAAAAACAAATCCAAGATTTTCATTTTTGCAAATAATGGAAGTAGCAGAAGAATATAGGACTACTCCTGTTACGCAAGTCAATTTTTTGCATTTGTTAGTCACACATATGTACAATGAATAATGTGCTCGAAATTTATAACATTAATGCTGCGATACGTTGTTGGATGAGATTGTTATTTCACCACTGTAGGGTTGTCCGAACTTTAGTACATCGTAATAAAGCAAAATTTACTCATATTCTGTAAACTCGAAGTCTTCTAAAGCTATTCCGAAGTTGCATAACAGAGTGTCTTTTTTTCTACTCAAGCCAAAAATTTATATTACATAAAATGTTGTGGATACAAGTATGTAATTCAATGTTAAAATACATGCTAGAAATGTATTCCGGTAAATTATTGTTGCATTACTATAATTCAGGAGCTGAAAGAGAGCGAGGATGAGAAGGAGGTAGCAACCGTGGGCGATTACGAGGAGCAACAACACATTGTTAAAGGTTCATCGCCGCCACAATCTGCGGATGAAGAAAGTGACATTGAAAGTTTGCATAGCTTTCATTATAGTCCAAAAGCTGTTGATCTCCCATCTGCTGTAAGACTAGCAAAACGATTGTATTCACTTGATGGATTCAAAAAGTCTGACGTCTCCAGACACCTTAGTAAAAAGTATACAAATCTCTTTAATCAATTTTTTGCCTCTTTTGCTTCATACAAAAAATAACAAAATGACTTTCCCTGATTTCATTTTACGAAACAACTACACACTTGTCTTAAACTTTAACTTCCAAATGATCTCCAAATGATAAGTTATCTGTGTAATGTCCATACTTCGAATTTACGAAAGTTGTATAACTTTTTTGTTGAGGCAAAAACGTGCTGTAATTTTCAGAATCCTAATGAATTGATTTTAATTCACTTTATTGGTTATTTCCAGTAATGACTTTAGTCGAGCTGTGGCTGAGGAATATTTGAGGTATTTTAATTTTGAGCAGGACACGCTGGACGTGGCTCTCAGAAAGTTCCTTGCCCAATTTTCGTTGACTGGTGAAACTCAAGAGAGAGAACGAGTTCTTGTACATTTCTCAAAAAGGTTTCTCGACTGTAATCCGGGTACATTTAATTCTCAAGGTACGTGTATCTGTTCCTAAAGAATGCCTATCTAAAAAACAATCGTCCATCTATTTTATCAATTGTATGAATCGATTTTAGATTTATCACCTACTGTATGTCATATCTTAAGTACAATTCGTTGAAAAGGGCTGTTCTTTCTGTAGATGCTGTACATACATTGACTTGTGCTATAATGTTGCTCAATACTGACCTGCACGGTCAAAACATTGGTCGTAAGATGTCGTGTTCGGAATTTATTGAAAACTTATCAGAGCTAAACGACGGAGACAACTTCCCTAGAGAGGTGCTCAAACAACTTTACAATGCTATAAAGTCATTTCCTCTGGAATGGGCACTGTAAGTAAACTGTTATTAACGCCTCAATTCAATATTGAAGATCGATTTATTTTATAATCGTTTTTCAATCTAGGTACATATACAGGGTGAGTTTTGTCCAGCTCCGGACGAGGGACAGGCTTATCACTGCCGATGTCCCGCCTCTTGCTTCATCACAGTGTTATGAAAAACTAGCTCTTACCTTAATCCGTCGATACTTTGCCTTGTCGAGGGAGGTACTGTTGGACTGCGTAACGTGAGAGTTAGTTTTTCATAACAGTTTGATGAAGCAAGAAGCGGGACATGAGCAGTGACAAGCCCTTCCCTCGTTTGGATCTGAAGAAAACTCACTTTGTATATTACGTAATTACACTGTCCAACAACAAATGTATGCCTTTCCACAATATTTGCATAGCGCTGTAGCATACAATTGTGTGTTCATTCAGAGACGATGAAGGAGACGATGCCGCATCCCAAATCATGCAACAGGGGGATGGTCCAACGTTATCCGGAACTGGTAACCCGTTTTTGGATGTCCCAAACGTAACTGGTGCTACAGAATTTAAGAAAGGCTATGTAATGAGAAAATGTTGTTATGATGCAAATGGAAAGAAAAGTACGTAGCTATGAATTTATAATATGTCATGAATACTACCGTACAAATCACCAAAGAAATTACAAACAAATTTTATGTTTAGCACCATTTGGTAAACGAGGTTGGAAAATGTACTACTGTACATTAAGAGAACTGGTCTTATACCTACATAAAGACGAGCATAGTTTTCGCAGCGATAGCTTACATAATGCTATAAGAATTCATCATGCACTAGCAACAAAAGCCGCTGACTATACAAAGAAGCAGCACGTCTTTAGACTGCAAACTGCTGATCAAGCTGAGTACCTCTTTCAAACTAGGTAATAAATTATTTTTTTACGTAACGACTTACCACATTTGATGAACAAAATAATTCAACATTTCGTTTTACATTTTACATTTTCATATATTTTGAATAGTCAAGTACGAATGGAGTACAAAAACCTGTAACTTGTCATTATGCGAGGTATGACTTGTGTAGAAAGTAAACAGAGAAGATTAAAAATCTGTAATATCGGTACCTTGTCAAATCAGACGAGAAGCACCAAAATTCACCAAAGCATTTTACTTTAATTTTTACTTAAAAACGAAAATGGGTATTCGTTTGAATGACTATTTGAAATACAACACAAAGGAACTTTTCTCAAGTCAGATTTGTATTCAGTGATTCAAAATCTATGTCATTTAACATGTTATGTTCGTGTTTAGTCCGTGTAGAAAAGTGTGATTTTGTTCTATATTATTACAAGCACACTATATATCTACAACATTTGTCATGTTAAAGCTGTTTTAATAAACATACTAATATTTTTTTCTTTGAGCATATAAATACTCTTAATACTCTGATGTGATTATAATCTAGAATATCATCAAATAATAAAAATTATTTACGGTTGTAATCACAGTATTTCAAAAACTTCGAATGTTACAGTGATTCTAAAGAACTACAGTCTTGGATTGACACGATCAACTTTGTATGCGCCAGTTTTTCTTGTCAACCACTCGCAGGAGCTGTCGGATCTCAGCGTAAATTTCAAAGGCCTCTGCTTCCATGCAGTCATACGAAACTATCTCCTGTAAGTAGTCTTCAATTTGCAGATATTTATATTCATTCCGTCCTCAAAAAATGAGTATTATACCAAAAATCAAATTTATTCCTCGATTGATCATGGATATGTATATATATATGGGTAATTTTGACAACTATGGGTACAAGATGTTGACTATGGGTCAAAATTTTCAAAAATTGAATTTGCTTTTCGAATAACAGTACTAAAAAAGATATTCATGATTTTTTTTTTTTCGACCAGCAATTTTTTAGCAATAGCGGCAGCAAATTCTCAAGTTTTCAAAATCATGGCATTTTCAAATCAATATATTAATACATATAGTACTGTCTTTTGAAAGGCAAGTTCAATTTTTCAAAATTTTGAACAGCCGGTACAATTTGTACCCATAATTGGTGAATATATATTCTTTGATTACCATTTCTTTTAACAATTACAATCTGAGAACTGACCTACTTAACTTCCAATAAGCCAATCTAAGTTGAAAGACCTCAAAAAGAAAGTGCAATCACCTGTTTTGCCTCAAGTGTAAACACTCAGCCGCTTATGTTGAAATCATGACCCGAAGTTACGGAAAATTGTGTTTGTGAGATTAAAATCAATAGTTACAGAAGTTAGAACTGAACAAAAAACTGTCTATACCAGAAAAAAGACACTAAAAAGACTGACAATATGATAAAACTTGAACCCTTCATCCAAACATTTTGCGAGTACGATTCAAAAACGTTGACAAGAATGAATTTGACAGTTTAGAAGGTGTCACGAAACTAGTGCGAAGTGTCGACACTGCAGCAACAGAGGCAATCAATCTACTCAAACAAGTGATGGTATTGACAGTAATAAATTATATTTATTTCTAGAGAGAACAGTTACGAGACCATGAAGAAATTGTCAGTCGACTAGAAGCAGAGCTGGATGAACACAGAAGACATCCGCCAGAACGAAATTCAAAGGCTTTAACTGTACAAAACTACAAAGAAAAAGATGTATATTTACATTATGAGGTAAGTTCATCATTATTCATCAACTGTAAATGTAAATCATCAGCGACGGACCTATTAAAGTAGTATATTTGGAAGTGTATGCGTAAAGTACAGAATTTCGTTCGTGTTTTCAGTGCGTAAAGCATGCTATGCATAAAATGAATATGCTCACTTTTTAAGCAATTTTTAATTTTACGCATACTATGCGTAATATCACACGTACTCCTGCAAAAAACGATATTCGTTGCACACGGGCGTAAGATTTTACAATAAATCTCACTTTACACTTTATTACAAAGTGTGTTGTCCACACCTTCTACAGACAGAATTTGAGATATCTTCACAAATTTCGACTAATTCCCGGCACTTACCCCATTCAATTTGAAAATCAATTTTCTCATATAAAAGACCCTCGTCTACAATTTTTCAGGTGATTCTAGTTTGCAGTCAAGACGTTACATGGAAAAATGTTTGATATATAGGTAATCTGGCAGGGTGTCAATGATTTCTGAGAAAATAATCATTTGCTTTCTTTCTAATGTGAGGAGTATCGGTGTTTCTGTAATAAAGAAAGAAATTATTAGTCGCAGCAAAAGCCTTATTCTCGGTTTTTATTTTCATTTACATACAAAGATCTACATTAAAATATAATATTTTCAAAACCTCGGCAAGGATGGACCAAGTATGGGTTAACGAGTTACGGCCATTTCCATTTTGCAATATCATCATAAAATTAGCTAAAATTCTCACCAAAAATCCTTTATAAAAGTACAAGAATTTGGAGACTTTAGAAAAGGTGGTCTTGGTCTGAGATTGAGTTTCAGTAATGAAACTGTAAAAATTTCTAGAAACAATACGAGGATAAAAATGATTTATTATGAATGAATGGAAAAGAGTCTGTGTAGTTAACAAGAAAGAGATTTTATCACTATTTGTTTTCATCAGAATGTCTGTCTTTGTCGTGGAAAACTAAAGACACGATTTGATCGTGTGTTGAAATTCCGTAAGCCGAGATTGTTCATGCTATCCAGCAACAGCAACACTTTAACAGTTTTATGTTCAGCCTTGCGCCTTTCTTTATGGATCTTTATAAAATTATTCTTGTATCAATCGCAAAACAATTTTGAGTCCATCCTTTTGAAGCACCGGGAGTTCTTTACCTCTGTGGTAATCATAGTTCTTCGCAGTGGTCTTCCCACTTGTCTCCTGCAATTTCATTAATGCTGGAACACCTTACTCAAGTAGTGAGACTGAGGGATGAATTAGATAGTTCTGCCACCCTATGGGATTTAAATTTTGGCACTCCAGTGTAAAGGCAAATATTTTTTATATCAAGCCATTTATCTGGACCATCAGACGCTAATGGATTGGCCAATTTCGAAGGGCTGTAATTCACAAATGATGAATTTCCTATGAGATATAAGATTTTCATAAGGAATAGCCCTGGCTCACCTTGTAAATTAATGAAAAAATGAAAAAAATTTCCTGCCCCTATAAAAAAAGAAATAGTCGGCCCTTATATTCATCTCTGGTACGCCCTCTTATTGTTTTAAGCCATCACCATTCAGCTAAATTAAGTGTGAAACCCGAATGACCCTGCACTTTTTGAAAAGAAAATTACTAAATAATCTTATGAAATAATTTTATTTTTCAGTTGAAGAGGTATAAGACCTACGCATACTTGCTGCGATCACGGTTGGCCTTTACGGATGTGGAACCTTCGCTGGTCGAAAGCAGTATCGGTGAGGTTGACGAAGGGACTGGAAACTTGGCTAATACTGACATAGCACTAGTACCGCCGCCTGTTCCGGATCGACTACCTACAAATAGGTACAGTTACAGGGCTGCAATTTACAATCGTAACTTACTAAATGATGAAGATTGTGGGGAGAACCTTGGTTGATGGGTAGTGGGTGTATTTATTCTCAACATGCATTTCATTGTATTATTTGCTTATACAGACATGATTTCACGTTTGACAGAAAATTAACTAATATATGTAGAGCCAAGAATGGAGAAAGCAAATCATTCACATGATGATGTAATCCAAACAGGAAGCATACTCTGCCAAGTGAATCAACTCTAATCAAGCGTGACTGTTTTCATTACCAATCACTTACATCGGGCAATACTCTGACTGAAGTATCAAAGCATCAAAATCCTTGGGAAGTCGGAAGCCTTTCCTCCGTGTTTTTAGTAAAGTTATTAATGTTTGCAAAAGAAATCTTAACAAAATGAATTTAGAAATTTTGTATCAAGATGCAAGTTTCGAATTTTAGATTAATCAAATGAGCAAGAACGGACTATAATTATAGTGATTATAGCAGAATACATATAGCAAATATTCAACAGAAAATCCTGGTCGAGGCACACTCAATGCACCTGCAGCAACACAATCACATTTGTTACATGAATCAAACACAGTCAAGAACCTTAACTACTAATCTCGACTCGTACATTAAAGTAGCATTTCGTAAAAATCGGTGGGATATAAGCTGCAAACTCATTTTGTATAGCTTGCGATCGTACCTGTTTTTACAAGATATGCTGATTGCTAACTCTGAAACTATAGAGTCGGTAGTCCTCGCCAATTGTCTTTGATTCACGTAAAATAGGTATCTAAGCGTGTGTGCGCGAGTGTACTGAGTCGTCTTGACTGGCCCTTACCCAAATATTTCCCATCGAGTTTATTTCTGTGAGAACTAATGAATTTTAAATAGACAAAAAATTTAACATCTCTCTCCACAGTACAGTAAACTGACACAGTAAACAGAATTATTTTATATTTGAGATCAGTCTGTACTGTGTGATGTGGCGTTCGACAACCCTTACAGAAATTACTACTACAGTACTATTGATGTACTGTACCGTTGATGTGTCTTGTATTTTCGCCACTGCTGGAGAACTCTCTATTAATGAAATGCTGCACTCTTTGCCTTTGTAGAGAGTACGCAGTGACCTCCCGCCACTTCCCGGCATTAGACATATGTATATGAGAAACTCAGCGACTGACAAGGAGATACCAGAAAACGCCAGTCGAGTTTCGTGATGAGACTTCGCATGAAAGTAGCGGGGACAGGTACAATTAAGACCTTAGCTGGTTATATCTTTTAAGGCTTAATGAGCGAATATTAGAGTTGTTAGTCCAACGGTTAGTACTTCGATCTCCCACCTGTGCGTCCCATGTTCAGGTTTCGTACTGGTTTTTTTTTTTTTTTATATCCCCCATTTCAATTGAACAAACAATCGACAATTTTTTCGATTTACGTTATTTTGTTAAGACATAAAGTGATATATGGAATATTTCGAATCCAGTGCTTGCTATGATAGGTATGAGTATCAAATAAAACGTGCTGCTTTATTATCACGAACTTATACAAACGTAAATTTATTTGTACATGCATATGTACCAAAGAGCCAGTAGGAGATTTGAACATGGGATGAGTGAGACGAAGTTCGGAGTACTAACTACCCGGTTAACAAGTTTGATGATCACTTGTTAAACTCTGAAAAATATAACGAGGCGCAACAATTTCCAGCCATCAGTACTCGGAACTAGTCGCGTTTATACCCAATACTTTCATGAGAGGTTTGTCCTGAAACTCTATTGGCATCTGCCAATGTCTCCTTCTGAAAGTATGAACCATCAGTGATTTGAAACCAATGCAAAATATTTATTGTAAAATTTCACTACGAATTCCAATACCTATTACTGATGAAATTAGCATTAGTGAATTAGAACTCTACTGAATCATTCGACACTTCACTAGTTTAATACCAATGCTTTACCAGTTAATGCCAATACCTCAGAATACTCGAGTATTATTCAGAGACTGGTAGTAAATTCTCGTAAGAAAACGAAAATGGTACCGCTGTATTTTAAGAATGAATCACTGAGCAAAGTATGTTTTATAGATCTTTTTCGCAGCACTTAATAACTTCGGTTAATGAAAATTATACAGTGTAGAGTTTATCAAGGAAAATGCAATTTGATTCCGTAATGCAGTTGTCTTTGAGCTATTAACTATTGATGAGAAATTTTTAAGAAACTTTTCATAGCGATGATGACAAGTAACTTGCATCAAACATCGTGCAAACTTCTTTATTTGTTTACAGTGTTTGATAAGCATTTATTAGTACCAGGTGTTCTAAAATCTATTTTTAACAAACGTATTCTAACATATGATGCTCTGCTTCTCAGTACTGGCCCGTCATCGTCATTGTGTTGTGTCAAATAGTTTTAAACAACTCATGCTGTCAAAATAATTTCCAATCATATCGGTCACCGTGTGTATTCAATATTTTATGTTAATTTGTTTACGTAGCCTGAAAATGAGTGGTTTGTGGACAAATCGCTTTCAATGCACTGTAACATCTGCTAAATACACATAATTTGGAGGGATAGAACACCATCATTTTTCATGTTCAACTACTTGTCACTTTTACATATTTTGACTATTTGTAAATTTCACCCACACACAATTTCTATGACACTCATAATACTTCACATAGTTTAAATTGAAAGTGGTTGAACTCTACAATTTTCCACATCGTTAAAAAAAAAATATATGAGTCATTCAATTGTTGGTATTGTAATACCTAACAAATTCATTCCAGTTTCTTATGAATTCAAATATCCAGTAGCTCAATTTCGTTTATAGCACAGTTTATTAAAAATCGCTTTAATATTTGATCGAATCACGCATTATTTAAGTGCATAATATGGCATACCAAATCCAAACAAAGCAATCTCCATAGTACAATCGTAACAGGAATTTATTCACATCATGAGGGCTCGATAGGTTTCTCTATTCTAGACTCTCTTATAATATTATAATTAACTTATTTCATCTGTGATAGCTACTAAATCAAGACTTAAATGTTTATCTGAAAGTACTTTATAAAAGTAATACACCTTTCGTGAAAATGCAAAAATAACATCTCAGTAACCATTAATTGTAAGTATTTGTTGAATCTTCCAACTCTCCACTCTAATATCTTTCTCACTCGGTATTATCCGTATATTTCTTACTGTATACTTGATATTTATTACAATTTTCATGCAAATCCACTTTGTTTAATAAATGTTGGAAAGAAACTTTTAAACAAATAAAATATATTGTAGATACAGTATTGTTAGATTTTTATTAATATTTCATTTATACATAGTACATGTATTAATGGATGCCTATTATGAATAATAGTTAATCCTGAGGTGATTACAACAGATAAATACATAATAATATAGAATTAGAACTTTCATCTTTGACTTTCTTCAAGTTTTCATTCAATTATACATCATACCATCTTTCTCGTTAAAAGTCAATAATCAGTGACAAATAGAAATACATGTTTCTACGCATACAAGGCATTATGAGTATGTGAGGCTTTATGATATTTCTCCCAACACCTGATTGGAAAGTTCGATTTTCGTTGCCTGTGGAGAGTGTAGTGTGCGTAAAGTGCCCAACTTGTAATCAGTGTCAAAAAACTATTGAAATGCCCGATTTTACACATTAAGGCTTTCTTTGGCGCATGCAAATTTCTGAATAACGCAATCTTACACGCTATGTCAAATTACCTTACCCCAATTTTACACAAAGCCAGCTTTTCAAAAAAAAAAAAACATGTTTTCTTTGTTATGATTTACTACCTGAATCACAGACAATCCCAAGGAATGAAGTAACAATTATTCATAAATATCCATTGTTAAAGTAACGTTACTAAGCCTTGTAGTATTACGTGATGTAAGTGGCATCTTCGTTCCTCCTCAAATCAAACTTTCCTTCACAGGTGCTGGAAAAAATTGGATATCTGACTCGTGCGATTACAGCGCTCGCCTTGGCTCATACTGCGATCACACTAATACATGTGCAAATTAAGATTGCAACACTTGCCGTCGGCTTGTGTCACCAACTTTGCACTTGTATTCTTGTGAACGCAGCACTCACTTTATGGCTCATGTTGCAAACATCGCACTCATCGGAAACCGCTTACTTTCCACACTTGTAATACGACATTCTATTTTATATATATGTTTTTGTAATTGATTGGTTTTAGTGCTCTTCTTGCTTATTACTTATCTGGGTAGATTATTTTGCGATCGGAATTGGTTTATTATTGCTAATAATTACGACTATCAATGGTCACTGTTACGCTACAACTTATAGTGATAGTATATGTAATAAAGTGATGAAGGGAGGTAAAATAGTATTTACAATTTTTATGGGAAGTCATTGTTGTACTTTCATTGTACATAAAAACTACAAGACTGGTTTCGTTATTGTTGTTTGGTCATTATTTATCTGTTATTCTAACATTCTAAGTCAAAATATAGTCATTATCAAATAATTCATATATTATTAAACATATTAGCGCTTATTAACTATTATCTTACGAATGTACGTTAATTTCTTTCATTACATGCAGTTCAATCAAAAAACCACAAGTAATGTTCTAGAATTTAAATTTTATTCTTTAAACATACAAATCTTCAAGCATTAATTGTCAGATAAAAGTTCGAAATTTGGTTTCAAAATATTTTCGAAGCACTTCTATACACAAGCAAATAACTTAGTACTTGACGTTTGCTTGTATTACAATTAGGAACAGCAATTATTAAGCTAAATTAAATTTGTTATGGTACGAATTATTTGAAAATTAACATCAACTAGTTTGAATTATTGGATGTACATATCATTATTAAATGTACTTACTGACAATACAGTATAATCTATCATTCAAATTTAAATGCTTTTCGAAGCCTATGAGTTTATTCAAATTTTTTCTCGTCCGCCTGAATTGGCAGCTTTCTTTCATCTTTCTTCATTTATTATTGGAGGAATGCATTGAACCTCTTCTGATGTTTACATTACCACATTTAATTTCTGTACTGCTATATATGATTGAATTGAATTTATGATTGAAATAAATCGTCTTCATTTTCTCAAACTCTGCAACTAGTTCAAGCATTTATAAACCTCAAAGTTGATTGTCAGCTTCTATGTGTATATTCTTTACTGAATTATCACAGTTACAATTAGGCACTTCGCTTTTTGTCAATCTTATGCCGAGCTCAATCCTAATTATTCAAATGATGAACCTAAAGCTATAGCACCTAAAGTTGACAATCGAACATGCTAGTTTTTATTAAATTAAGGCAGTTGAAGCCAATAATAAAAATTGTGTTAAATCTCGTACTCTTATTTCAAATATTAGGCTTCAAACTATGCTGCGTTATTCAATTACAAGTTCAACATATTGAACTGCTAACTGTGACTGCTAGCTTTGGCTTCATAGTTTGCTAATTCATTTGCCATACTTCGTATTGTTTTGTCTGATATTCTAATGGTTGATCACAATTTATATACTTATATAATCTTTTAAAAATTAATCTTACACCTTTTCTGCGTATACATAGTTTTGAATCGCTTCGGTTACTTTATTAAAACGATATTGCTTTTAATGCTATACTGTTTTACTTTCTGCTTTATAATTTAATATCAAGCTAGTTCATCGGTGGAATGACGATAATATCTCCATTCCTTATTCATTAAACAATAGCTTGAAATTTTTTCCCTGCGATGAGTAGGTAAGGATTTCAGCTCTGAAACTACACACAATAGAATTGTTATTTGTAGAAACACCGCGCGGTGTATGTATGTTTTTTAGTTTCTTCCAAAGATGGGATTCTACTCTGTAAAATTAGTTTCAAATTTTCCAATTTACTGCAGCTTTCGAGCGTTACGTTTGTTACAGCTTGTTGATGGAAGAGTATCGAAAACAGACAGCTTTATGGTCTATCGCGCGATAAGTAGAAGAAGGCAAAGGAAACAGCGAGTAAAGCAATGATATGGAACAAAGTACACTGGAGAGTCACTAAAATATACTCGAAGCTGACTGTCTTTACCTACTCTTCTATCAATGTAGCGTCATTATCAATCGTTGAAAATGGTTCTATAGCTTGTTTTTTGCTTATAATAAAGATCTTTTTCACTGTTACAACAAACTACTTCTGACGCCTCGTTATCCGAATTTTATTCACAGAACGTATCAAGTGTATTTTTCGATATTTAATTTTCCTTCAGGTCAAGTGCTAAGTCGTTACGAACTTAAAAAATTTGGGGTAGTCAGGGAATTATAGAGTCACTAGAAAATTGACAGAATGTTTATTCTATGTGGTATATTGTTTTATTCGATTTACGAAACTACAGTTATTTCATACTTTCCTCCAATACTGTGTGCGAAATTTTTAACACAACTTTAAAATTATGCACGCATTATATTTCATATATAATGTGTTCCTGCATAATATTAGTAAGTGCTTTTAAAATTTCATTGAAAAAGTTAACTTTTCAGAAAATTTGGGAAAGTTAAAAAAAAATCGCTAGTTTGAAACGACTCCGCCAACCTATATTTCAAATGCCTCTTAATGAATGCTTTACACTTTTATTTAAACAAAACACTTAAAAATTGAACAATGCTTTTCGTACTATATGTATATTATTTGATATTTATTAAGAATTAAATATTTGTGTATTTCCAATCCGTCATTATATACGAAGTCATTTGTTGATTGCTGAACTGAACACCAACGATATGCCAATGAGGAAATGGATACAGATTCATGGAAGATCAGATTGTAAGCACGTCTGAGGACGTCTGACTGATACGGCTGTCACATTGGTTGAACCCGAGCCACATGTTGACCGTTAAATTCCCAAGCCGTGCGGTCATTGATGCTGCGACAACGCTGTGATTACATTATGAGAATGACCGCCCGGTTAGGAAACTCAATGGCCAACACGTAGCTTTGGCTTCAAGCACGTAACAGCCGTTTCAGACGATCCAGGGGTGTTCTCACGATCTAAACTGCTATGAATCTCTGCCCATTTCCACATTACCATATACTTATTTTTATCTAGTTGATCAACTTTTTCGTATTCGTCTAATGATCTGAGAATTTTTAATATGTTATTAATCAAGACTAATTTTATTAAGATCACATTTTGACATTTTTTATCTGAACTTTTTATCTTTAAGTATATATAGCACAAAAGTTTCATCAAGTGTACCCTTCGTGCTAATACGAGTGAATTCCCTTGAAAGACTTGAAGGATTTGCTGCATGTAATCCTCATTGTATTTATTCCACATACGACTTCTCTATACAATTTTGATAGTTCCAAATATTTCAACTCCCCAGATTAAATCACATTTTTTATACATTTCAGCTTCATAAGTAATATCAAATGAATTTAGTTAGTCAAGGAATATCGCTCTTTATCTATAAACATCCTGGTTTCATTATTCGTACCTTACTGAAAATGTTCACGTGTCAAATCATATAATGTTTAAAAAGAATTCAGTATGTAATTTATTTTGCAAATTCGATAAGATATATAAG
Organism: Diprion similis; assembly: GCF_021155765.1. Taxonomy (NCBI): domain Eukaryota; kingdom Metazoa; phylum Arthropoda; class Insecta; order Hymenoptera; family Diprionidae; genus Diprion; species Diprion similis. The sequence continues at coordinate 8,558,812 of NC_060111.1, read as the reverse complement.
AAATCACATAATGAATTACAAAAGCACAAATCACCAGCTATACCAGATCAAAAACAATATAACCAATTATGTATTGAACTATATCAATTTTCATCTAGTATATCAGATGATTTGTGCTTTTGTAATTTATTATGTGATTGCTAACATAATTCATCGAATTTACAAGATAAATCATGTCATAAATTAAGCGCTAAATTTTTTTGAAAGATCTTATGATTTAACATAGTCAAAAGCTGGGTTTCAAAATTAATCGACATGAAGTTTGGATTTTCCAAACAGTCTTATAAAGAGTTTGGATTGTTTGGCCGTTTACAAGATGAAGACTTAACAATTCAGGGATATTTTTATCGCAGGAAATACATAAATTTTAATATGTTTAACCACTTCGTTTCTGAAAAAAAAATTTTTAAACTTTGTTTCTACCAACGAGCTTTTATTTGGGAGACACAACAAAAATTTGGTTTTGCAATATTCAATACCGTAGTTAGATTTACGAATTTAACAAGAAAAACTGTTGCGTATCGAAAGCTCTGACTTAAGACGACCCTTACATCATCTGAGACGGCTTGACCATATGCTTTTAAAACAGTAAACAAACCTACCAGCAGTTAAAGCGTCAGTTTATAGGTTCTGCGGGGCGTGGTGCTGCTTATGGGGAAGGACTCAAGTGCCCCTAAGTCGCCTTCCCTGAAGAGCAGTCAAACCTTTTTGAGGAACTCTGGTGAAAATCGTCATTGAAAATTTTTCTACACAACTCTTCAGAATACCTCTGCAGAAGACTGTAAATCACTGAGTTTCTTTCGTAACTTCTATGTTTTTATTTCAAATCTTGCAATTTCTTGGTATTTCTCAACATCATTCGATTTTTCTGTCACATTTTTACGTGAAAATCTGAATTTTCTTACAATTTATTTGGTACTTCTCTCAAATCCTCACTCTTACATTTCTATATTATTTGCCTACATTGCAAATCAAAAAAGCATTTCTCTAATCTATTATCTGTCTCATTACTTTCGTCTCCTTTTCTATCCAGTTTTAACTTTGTATATATAAATATGAATTAGTTCAACTAGCACATACAAACTGAAATAAATTCAATCTGTGATATTGTAGTTAGTAACGTTATTGTGAGAAAGTAAAATTGGCAAAATATGCACACATTTATTATATTATTACAGTTTACTGAATTCCATAATATTCTGAACCAGGAAAATAACCACTTTGTCTAAAGAAATTAATTATAAAATTAAACGTTACTAACTTCAACTTCATTCGAATCATACACAACATGCCTTACATACTTGAAAACTGTGGAAAGTTAGTTAGAAATAATGATTTGAAAGAGAAGAACCAGATGAGACTCTAAGGAAAATTATAATATTCTCAAAAAAATTGACGTGCGCAGAAACTAATTATGGAGAAAAACAAGAGTTTGCAGAGAAAATTCAAAATACCATGTAATTTTTTTTTTTTTTTGTAGAAATTTCTGTAGACGAAACTTGTGGCAAGAAGCAAAAATTGTTTTTGCAAAACTCTATAGTTCTATAAGAAAGTAAAAATTGCAGAGTGACTATCCTACATAACTTTACCATAAAAGGCTGCAGACTTTCAACAACTCATCTTCATCTTCATCTTTCATAAATCCTTAAGTTATGTGCAAATTCTAAAACTACCAGTCGGATGCCAAAATAATTGCCTTTATATTGCTTATCGCTAATTATCTATGCCTGAACGTCTTACATACATGTTTTTTTATGAAATATTCATTCTAGAAGTGTTACAGAATACGATGCAAAAACACTGCAAAAACATTGCTAATATTTTTGAAAAAGCAGCCACGCAGCTGCGAAAATTTACTGTCAATTTCTGCCGTAAGATGAATAAATCACAAAATGAAACCATTTACTAAACTCCTGCACAAGTACGTAGCGTGAAAATATTTCCTGGTATTTAATGTGATAACATTAACAAATCAGTCTCAGAGAGCTGTAATATAGTTGGCAGATAAATTCCTTCTTAAGAGGATGTTACAGTCAGTCCTTATCGACAGAGTAAAGTGCCACTTTTTTACTATTACTAAAGCCTACGCAGTACTGACGTGAAAATGCCGACAGTCGCCGTAATTCTACACGCATTGCCGAGCAAAAATTTCCTCAATCTTTTTTTTCCAGGCGAGAATAACGCCAGGAAATGTATTCCGACAATAAGTGGCAATTCAATTACTGAAACACATTTTTGAACCCCATTGCTGCGTAGATAAGTGACATTCTTACCGACCGTAGTAAGGTAGCGCGTAGCGTCCGAGTTTTTCTTGGCCCTTTTGCGAATCTGGGTGTTTCCATTGAACGTCTTATGGCGGCTGAAGACGCATGATGATGGTCACTTAGCTTTCCCCCCATTTCCCCGCACAAGCTCTTATCTTATGGGGATGTACCCGAAAGAATAGAGTGATTTTATTATTTACATGGTCCGTCAAGGCTGACTATAGCATCCTCTTTAGGTTTTATTTTTCTACGTATTCAGCGAAGAAGGTAACTTATGATTGTTTCACTTTTGCGTGCAAGCATTTTGTGATGTAGGTTCATTTTGGCTCTACAGCATAATTGGGGCAACAAAGGGGTGAAAAGTAATGACCACTTGGTCGCAAATACGATTACTGCTACTGTTTTGGCATTGAGTATAAATTTATATAAAGTGTTAAAAAAAATCGTAAAACATTGCTATATCGATCAGGTCGTTTATGGATATTTAAGATTTTGCAATGATGTTGTAATTTGACAGGATAATAAATAAATACAAGGTATCAAAAATCGGTCTCACATTAAACGAAAATTAAAAATTGAATTTAAAACAACATAAACGAGACGAAAGGCGATAATAATGTTTCTATAAAATGTCTAACTTCTGTTTACGTAAATTTCGTTGTACAACATTTCATGGTTTCGGATATTCGTGTTTCAAATATCTTCGAAATCCATAGGCGTGTAGTTTTCGGTTGTATTAACTCACCATCAAAGTTTTACTAACAATAAAATCGTTACGATGGTTGATAGACTCCCTAGATCTCCGAGAAAGCGAGGCGACGCGTTTTCACCAGACTATTAATAACTTCGTAGTTCGTGCTCGATTTTGCATACATTAAGGTGGTTCCCCCGCTGAGGAGCCAAACATGGAACCCAAATAAAACTGAGAATAACCATCTAATTCTTATTCAAACAACATTTACATGACTGATAAATTTGATGTAAATAATATTGTGCTGATTACCAATGAATTTGAAGAAAAAATTACAAGATTCCGGGTTTTTACGTTCTTGAAAGATTCGAACTGTGGCAACGCTGCCATTTTTTTCACTGTCTAATCATCGGACCGTTTCCGCTCCACATAGTACAATGCTTTTCTATAATCTATTCACTGCTTCTATTTTCAAAAGTGTATCAACAGTTTTATTCTTATATTGATACATATCTTATTCTTATGTTGATGGAATGTATAGGTGGTATACATATATTATACACTATTACGAATTTTAAATCATAGTGACTTTGGCAAGTTTCTAGGTGCTCACGACAAAACGCGTTTTGTATACTTTTTCCTTACTTTATTAATCAATATTTCTTCATAAGTTGCGATTACCGACATCTTTTCTGTAATCTATAGAATCCTGATATTTCGAAGTGAGTATACCTCGTTTGACAATTATTTTATCGTCTGAGGGTAACTCTACTGAAAATTATTCTGTGATAAGTCACGTAATGTTATGACCGAAATTTGGATGTATTTTATCATGCAATTTAACATGTGAATACGGATCAATACATAATAAATCATGAAGTATAGATTAGAAAACAAAATACATAATTAATCATATGACAAATCATGGGTTTCGGTAAATGATTTGTTGTGTATTTTATCTCATAATCTATATTTTATGATTTACCATGTGATTTGTTATATATTAATTAAGGATTGATATAGGATTGGTATAGGAAAATAAATCACTACTGCATTACTGAATAATTTCGCAATGCTAAAGTTCAACAACAACAGTGTTTCTGTTGTCATTCATTATAAAATATTACTTGAATCCATAGAAAACTTACAAAATATAGGTATAACTATAGGGTTTCTGCCCCTGCGCGCCTCACTTTGCCACGGTTAATAAAGCTTTAACAGCATCTGCCCCATTTGTATTCATGAAACGCTTCGAATCGGCAGAAGATTGGATCGATACCCGATGCGATTCATTACCTACGATGCAACTTTTATATTCCTGCTAATTGTGTGTAACGCGCGTATTAAATAAGCAGCAGGATACTACCCTAAGTAGACAGTTACCATCCGGGATAATTTCGATCGTTTTTCCTTCCATTTCACTGATTTTAATCACTTTGAATATTAATTTTTTTTTTTTCAAATTGAGATATAAAATCATCATGAAAATATTTGAATAATACGGCGGGGGAGGGAGGGGGGGGCCACAACGGGGTACTTAAGGAAATACTTCATTTTCGAGGACTCAAATCCGCTAATTTTTTTTTTTTTTTTTAATTGTAACCAAAGAAAATAAAGATGACTTTCAAATGTCAAGGGAAAAATTTTTTTTTGAAAATTCAAAATAATGCTCAATAATGTTTATAGAAGTCATTTTTGATTATTTGAAAAACATTTTGAAAGTTTTTTTTATATCATTTTAAGGGTACCCCATATTGCCCCCCCCCCCCCTACTCCGTTTTTTGCCCGCCCCTCCCCTAAAAAGAGAAAGACTTTAAAAAACAACTTCATAGCGTTGTCGGCACGTTTTAACTAATCAATCAAGCTTCTCGAGTTTTCCCTGATCTTTTTATACATAGAGATTATAGTTTGAGTACAATTCAATTCGCAGCTGTGGTTACAAAAAGTAATCTATAACTTACTTTCGTGATATGATGAAAATTAGATATAGAAAGTATTTTCCTTAAGACATGTACATATTTCAATAGATGGAATAGTGTCTAATAAATATATATATATGTATATATATATACATATTACTAGATTGTTTCATCTTTCTAATAATATTCAGTACACAGTTATTCCAAAGCCTATGCAAACTAACAGTATTATTATAGTTAGGGAGGATCAATCTACTACTTTTTGCGAGTATAAAACATAATGCTAGGATTAAGGTATCACAGACAGTATATGTTGATCTTGTGATAAAGAATAATCCAGAAATATCTTTTTGCTAACGAATCGATCGTAAGGTGTTGTACATGCATGTACAATAAAATTTTTGGAAATCAATGAGCTCGAGGCATTACAATTCGAATAATTAGTTCAGGAAGAAATTCACCATTAAAATTACGACGAATTGTGAGTACTTTTCAAATTAATCAATCTCGTGATGAATTCGTCTACGGTTTCTCAGGATGGCGACATACCGCGGAACGAAACGAAGTAACACTGTGTGTTTTTCCATCTAAATTTATATATCGAAGATGCATAATTTTTGGAACCTTTGGTCGTGAAACCGTCCAAAATTGCATATGTTTGGTGAAATAAGGCCAGGTAATCCTGAATTTTTTAACACGGAAAGGGAATTTTATTTAAGCAAAATTGTCACCAGTCTGTTTTTTTATACCGAAATGTCACACTCAGAATATTATTCACACGAACGTCCCTGGTTTTATAATTAGTCGTTTGTTCTGGAGGCTAATATATTATTAGCACTGAATTTATTTCTGATATGACACCACTGCCTTGCCTGGATCGAATGTAAAAATTGTACCTATCATAATAAAATTAGTGAATGTATTCGCTATCGATGAGTCATGTCATGCACGTAGGTAATATCCTGTATTTATGGCCACAGTCAGAGATGACGTGCAGCTGCTTTGTGACTATTTATTTTTATTAAAAAACCGGAAGATTAACATCTTGTTGAAGATTGTAATATAATTATTCTACAGAGTGATACAATCTTAATGTTATTTCGTTTTGATTCATTGATATCTGTTGAAAGTCTGCTTTTTAGAGTTATGCGGACTGATTATTCTATATCCGTCTAGCGTAAATAATGTCTTAGTGATTGGTTCTGTAAATCGTGTACCTATCGTTACCCTGTTTTTGCCAAACATATTAACTTATTTTATTAAACGCACTTGATTGTACCTAAAAATTCCATTTCCTATTATTTGTTTTTATGTTTTGGTCAGCTCTTGATATATTCTCGATATTTAACTTAATGCAAAAACATTATTATACATATTATATATTATTATATATATATATTAATGATGATCAGTTCCTGTAATTAAATTTGTAAAATATGTGGATAACATAATGCAATTCTAAGCAAAGAGAAAGTATGAATGATAATAAAAATAAACAGTTTCTGGATTACGTAATATATTGAATTTTTGGATTCAAACCCAAAACATGGATGCATCCAGCATGATTGAGTTTTGAAAGTTATCTGTAATTCCGTAATGCACGAAATGATAGAAAGCATGACTTACTTTGATACATTAATTCCGAGTTCGCAGACATGCATTGCATACGATTTTACGCTTACGTTTACTTCGTATAAAAAGAATAATTAATAAAATCGTACATTTTTAGCAACTTCGATAATACTGGCATGAAAGTCCCGAAATTGCTGTGATTTCGTGAAACGTACTCTCATCAAAATCGCGTTTAGTTTCAGTAATCTGATCATACACTTATAAACATTTTTTTTCTGTTCACTTTTCTTCTTGTATGAAATTTATAGATATATGTGTAATGATAGACTCACCCTAGATAATTCTTTAGTAAATTTCATACATTATTTATCAGATAAAATACCAATTCAAAAATTAATTCAATGCAAATTTAAATCCGTTTATCTCATCATATTTCAAATACCCAAATAGCATTGTGTTCCCGAACAAAAAGTTTCAGTTATACGTTGTATTTGTATTCAAAGCACCTTGAGTGCAATAGTTTTGAAGGACAAATAACTTGAAGGAAAAATAGGCCAACATATGGAAAACCAAGAGCATGCAATTAAGCGAAACGTTGAGGTACAATAAGTTTTTGGCAATCTGGGATTGGATTTTGCGTTGGTAAACATTTTTCTATCTAGTTCCTAGCAATCTCAATTACGAAAATCACATTTTGGCACTAATTTCCTACAATATTATTCTTCAGAAACAATTCGGGCAGGCATTCAATTAAACAAAAGCTATCTGGGTATCTAAATTTATGAAGTCCTTGTAATTACATATTCTCTGTTTTACACTTTCCGTTGGACAAATCTGAATCAATGTAACGTATAAATCAAGAGGATTAGAGACCAGGGAGACCGAACTCGGGTGGTGGGAGTAGGCCTGTATATAACAGTTGCCTGGCAGCGCTGTTAAGCGCAGAATACTTGCGCAATGCGGTACTGCGCAATCGAATAATTCAAAATAATTCAAGTCTCTCCCTCTAGCTTGAAACAGATGAATATCGAGATGCGCAGTATCGGATTGCGCAAGTATTTTACGCTCAGCAGCGCCGCCAAGCGGCTGCTATTAGTGGCCCACCTCAAACTACGGGTTTGAATAGGAGTTCGGTCTCCTGGTCACTCCGGGTCTCTAGTCTTTTTGGTGTGAAATTAAGTTTAAAAAATTGTATGAAGGTAAGAAAACGGTGTCCCCAACGTATAATATTTTGCGCTGAAATAATGTAGAGGATGCCACTAACACGTAATGATAATGTTTATATAAATATATCGAATAGCATGTAACGACACGATGCATGAAATGAATTATAGTATTTTGTGCGATGTAGTAAAGTAATGAAGAATGTTGATCTGTTGCATGCCACAGGGAGGACCCAGTGATGACCTGATTCTGAGCAGCTTCGACACAAGTAACGCTATTTCGTCACCCTCGTCAAGCTGAACTGGCCTTATTCTACTAGCGCACTGCAGTCATCATCCATTGCATACGCGAGGCTGCATTTTCTATTACATTACCATAATAATATACAAACGAGATATCACAAGTCGATATTTTCATTCTGATTTCAGTTGAATAATACTGATAGCAAAAATCAATTACAAACTTTACGACGTTGTTGATAAATTGCGTAGCGTAGAGGCGCAGTACAGTACAGCTGTTCAGAAACGATATCAACGATATCATGTACGTGGTTTCACTTATTGCGTTTCTATGACTTTTTACAGTAAAGGTGACTTTTCGAGATCAACAAACGAGATACATCACCGCTCACAGACGCTCTGTGGACACATCGTATTTTGTTATCCGGAAACTTTGAAAAATGGCAAGGGATCATAAAACTTTAATAATAACAATTTATAAATATCAGTCCTAAGCGTTTTTTAGTAAAATACTTCGGTATTGCATAATTAGACTGTGATCGATGTATGAAAGGAAAATTGACATGGTTGCAGAAGCCTGAATATTTATTTTCTCTATGTAATATTGTCCTCTTCAGCGCATTCAGTATAATGTACTCAATGACGTTATCGAAGATACCCTTGAGTTGAAAATAAAATTTTATAAACCATAATATATGGGTAAAAAAATGTATACTTGAATTCATTATTAAACACTATCAGAATATAAATACTACAGATTACACGAGAAAATTAGGTATTAGGTTATGTCTTACAGATATGGTTGTGTGACACGTTTGTATTCTGATGAGATTGGAGTTGGCTCCAGAAAATATTTATGAAATTTCAGTTAGTAATGTTAATTTTACGGTTTTATTGAATAAAGACTAGCATTTTGCAACTTTAGAATAATCTTACAGGAGTAGGATTTCCAAAAGATACCAGTATTGTTTTGCTTTATTTTGGTAAACTGAATTTAGAAAATATCGTGCTCTGTGTCGCTGTACTGGAGCACATACTGATGTTTATTATATGATATTACTATGTGAATATTCTACTTGTGGTACCTCGTTCGTGTAATTGTATATATTTTTTCTGCAGACACATTATTTTATTATCACAAATATTCTTATATCGACATTGTTCATTTTCCCTTCCATAATTATAAAATGTATAAATGCCAAAGAATTGCATTTAATTACTTGTACTTTGCTGACTATCTCATTATTGTGTATATATTTATATATACTTGTTAATCATGACGAATCAATTTGTTTCGTAATTTTTATATGACTTTGTATATGTGCTTCTTTAGCAATACCTAAATTACGATTGTTTCTAGTTCAAGATAATGTAAGAATTTGGTTTAATTTGCTATATTAGCACCATAATTTTGTTGCATTCTTTCTTGGTGTTGCGAAACGTTGGCAACGAATATTATACGCACGTTAACATGTACAAAGTTCTACGCAATTCGTTCAATTACATTGACAGAAATTTCAGAAAGCACTACGTATTTTTATCACTTACATCAAACGCTGGAACTCGGTAGTATGTGCATTCTAGGAACTCTTGAAGTAAATCAAATTTACCCCGAGCGTTTTCTGCCGGATTCTAAAACTTGAAAAGGTAAATTTAACATTTTTGTTTTGGACGAAGTTTAATTGACTACAATCTTTTCTTGTTATTATATTTTATTCAGTTTAAGAAAATATTGACAAATGTAGGCAAAAACATTTAGATACTATGTACAGTTCATACATTTATATTTTATTTCAAACCGCTGACGTTTCTGATACCCTACCGAATTTATTCTATCATTTTTAGTACTATGCTGTTGTTCTAACACAATTTTCACGAGCGGTAATGGCTTCTAACTCACCTTTAAAGAAGAATTGTGCAAATTTGTAACAGTGGTATGATTAGTAGTAGTTCATTTATAATCTATTCAAAGTGGTTCATTATATAGTTAGTGCACTGATTGTAAGCTGATAGATAAATCAGAATTATCAATTATCAAGCATCATCACAAATCTATTCATACATTTATATATATTCGTTTTCTGTGTAATATTTCTATAAGACTGAATGAAATGTCAGACGATGAAGAGATATAGTGTAACTGTTTCACCAATATGAAAATACATGACATGATCTACGATCTTGATCACTTTTCGATCAAAGGTAAATTGAACCCTTGTAGGCATGAATGGAACGAAGCCCTGAGTAGACTTGGACCTTTTTTTATAAGGTTACATATGCTGTTTTTCGCAACAGATGTCCAAGTATATAATTTTTTTTTTTTCGCTCAATTGTCAGAAAGATATTCGTCGAATACTTGATTCAGAAATTGTACCTTCGGTACAATTTTTTGGCGAAAATAACGTCCGAGAATTCTGGGTTCAGGACACGAAGAAAAACATTGTTTTTTACTCTATTTGTTATGCGAGTTGGAACTGTGGCGCAAAATCAAGAAGCCCGCTATTGACTCTGTACTTGTAACTTTATTTAAACCTTGCACTGGTTTTCGGCGCTTGTTCAATATCATTTGTTATTTTACGCAAAACAAAATGACGGCTAGAACAGCTAGAAGTGTAATTTCACATTGAAATAGATTCTAGTAACGGAGAATTTAGTCCGCAAAACTCGCTTATACGTTCGTACATTTAGTGCTAAAAAATGGGTACGTATAGCTTGAAAAGTGCACGGCCTAGTTCTCGAAACCATTTGAAGATTGCAGCTGTTATGTGAGTAAAGCTCATCAATGCGGAGTATGGTACATATGGATGCGCGTCTTGTCACGTAAAGTGTTACACAATTTTAAAAAATATTTCAACCATTGTAACTACTATTTAAACATAAATTTATAGAGAAACACTTGTTCACAGAAACCCACTGTAACCCTGAAACAACATAAGCATTTTGAAAACATGCATCTACAGCTTCCACAGGCATTCACCGTTTTTTTTTTTTTTTGTTTTTTGAAAATACAATTTTCGATTTAAGTTTCTGTTCCATCCATGTCTTGAATTGTTCTAACAGTTTCCTTAGTGTATCTGAGACATTTCATATCAAATCAGCCACTTTTCACAAAACGGCGTTTTGATTTTCTCGAAAATTCGATGTGCCATTTCTAAGAATTGTACCTACCAATGGCACGACATGCATAAGTATTGAAAGCTTGTCAATTCGTAGTACCATTCTTGAACTATCCATCTATACTGGCACTTTTACCTCATGGCAAAAATAAACGGACCCCTCTTTTACGCATTCGTTTAATTTTGACTACCCTGACCAACGATATGAATGTATATAGAATACATCATGAGACTCGGTAGATTTTGCGTACGTTAATAAACAATCTGGTCTTGAAAAAAAAAAAAAAAAAAAAAAAAATGTAAGATGACAAGTACACTGGAATACGACTTTTTATCACTTGGTTGTTTGATATTGTGTACTATAAAATAGATAGCAAAAAGTTGAGTCAAGCCGAAAAATTAAAAGCTAAATAGAAATCATAAAGTATACAACCTAAACGTCTCACAATTACAAAGAATAGAAATTTTCTACGCTACATGATGACAATTTACGCTACATGGTGACATTTTTCTAAACTTAAAAGGGTGCCCAATCGATTTCGACTATAGCGTACATATATACAGGGTGGCCCAGTACGCGTGGACCACCAGGCACTGACGGATTCCTTGCAAATAAATGATACTGAAATTACTCTTGACATTTTTTTTTAAAGCAATGGCTTTTGAGTTAGAGCCGTTTGCAGTTCACCAATCACGGCGCGCGAGCCTAGCACAAGGCTAGCGTACGCTGCATTCGGGCTTAGCTACACTAGCCTCGCGCATGGCTCGCGTGCTCAGTCCCATCTAAGCCGTGATCGGTGGTCCGGTGGTCCCAGTGGTCCGCGCGTGCTGTACCACCCTGTATATCGAATTATCAGAGTCCACGAATCCTAAACGCAAAAAGCGACATAATAGCCTTATTCTATATACAATTCTGAAAGAAAACACATCAACACATTTTCATTTGACGCGAAAACGAAGAAATGGTATGAATTCTACAAATTTACTGTTGCGATATTTTTTGAACGCTTTGAATTTTTAAAAAAATTTTCACGATTTTAGATAATGCTGGAATCGATTTGTGAGAGTATAATATAGCGGTTCTGGATTTAGTTCCAATTTTCATCATCAGAGGGCGTGACGAAAGTTTTCCAGAAATGAAAAAAAAATTTCGCAAGACTTTTCTTCATTTCTGAAGAACTTTTTTTCATCTTCTGTAAACTTTTTGTCACGCCCACTGGTGGCGGTAATTGGAACTAGATCCAGAGTCGTTATGTTATATTTACTACTACATCGACGTAATTTTGCAAGAGGAATCGATTTGGCGCTGTCCGGATGCGCTGCGAGCAACGGATCAAAAGTTACAGCCAAAAAACGAAAGAGGTATTTTCTCAATTTTCCTGCAGCTGGTCTCTGCGTCGTAATTTCTCCGCTGTTGGTCCTACGCTTTTTTTCTTGTGTTTTCTGAGTTCCTGGGCGTCCAATTATTCTAAAGAGGGTCACAAAAATCGATTCCGAGACGAAAAACTCTCGGCTCCAAAAATTATCAAAAAAGTGACCCCTTTAGATTTTTTGCAAAAATTCCGACGATTCTGAAGAGTGCTGCAATAAATTCTTTCAGGCACTATTCGACGTAATTTTGCGAGAGAAATCGATTGAGCGAAGTCCAAATGCGCTGCGATCAACGGATCAAAAGTTACAGCGAAAAAACGGAAGACGTATTTTCTCAATTTTTCTGCTGCTGATCATTGCGTCGTAATTTCTCCGCTGTTGGTCCGAAGCTTTTTTTATTGTGTTTTCTTAGTTCCTGGGCGTCCAATTGATCTGAAGAGGGACATTCAAATGGATTCCGAGACGGGGAATGCTCGGCTTTGAAAATGACCAAAAAAAAAGGCTAACAGTTTGGATTTTTTGCAAAAATTTCGACAATTCTGAAGAGTGCTGCAATCAATTCGTTCAGGCACTATTCCGACGTAATTTTGCAACAGAAATCGATTGAGCGCAGTCCCAATACGCTGAGAGCAACGGGTCAAAAGTTGCAGCCAAAAAACTGCAGATTTTCATAGTCATTTCTCTGCTGTTGGTCCTACCCTTTTTTTGATGTGTTTTTTGAGTTCCTGGGGTTCCGATTAGCCAAGAGACGATCATACAAATCGATTCGAAGACCAGAAATTTTCGGCTCCAAAGATCGCAGGAAAAGTAAGGCTAACCCCTTTGGAATTTAGCGAAAATTTCGACGACTTTGAAAAGTGCAGCTATTATTTCTTTGGGGCTCTATTCCGACGTAATTTTGCGAGAGAAATCGATTAAACGTGGTCCCAATACGCAGCGAGCAACACCTGTGAAGTTACAGCCGGAAAACTCATGATTATCGTCGTCATTTCTCTGCTGCTGATCCGACGCTATTTTTGATGTGTTTTCTGAGTTCCTGGGCGTTAAATTAGTGTAAAAAGCGTCATACGGATCGATTCCCAGACAAAAGATTTTTCGTCCGAAAAAAATTCAAGGCTAACACCTTTGCATTTTTGACGAAAATTTCGACGACTTCGGAAAGTGCTGCAATTGATTCTTCGGTGTACTATTTCGACGTGATTTTGCGAGAGGAATCGATTATTCGCAGTTCCGATACGCTGCGAGCAACACCTGCAAAGTTACAGCCGAAAAACTGCAGATTTTCATCGCCATTTCTCTGCTGCTGGTCCTAGGCTATTTTTCATGTGTTTTCTGAGTTCCTGGGCGTCGAATTAGTGTAAAAAGCGTCATACGGATCGATTCCCAGACAAAAGGTTTTTCGGCCGAAAAAAATCCAAGGCTAACCCCTTTGCGGTTTTGACGAAAATTTCGACGACTTTGAAAAGTGCTGCGATTGATTTTTTAGGGTACTATTCCGACGTGATTTTGCGAGAGGAATCGATCAATCGCAGTCCCGATACGCTGCGAGCAACACCTGCAAAGTTACAGCCAAAAAACTGCAGATTTTCATCGCCATTTCTCTGCTGCTAGTCCTAGGCTATTTTTCATGTGTTTTCTGAGTTCCTGAGCGTCAAAGTAGTCTAAAAAGCGTCATGCGGATCGATTTCCAGACAAAAAAATTTTCGGCCAAAAAAAATCCAAGGCTAACCCCTTTGCATTTTTGACGAAAATTTCGACGACTTCCAAAAGTGCTGCAATTGATTCTTCAGGGTACTATTCCGACGTGATTTTGCGAGAGGAATCGATTAATCCTAGTCTTGATACGCTGCGAGCAACACCTGCAAAGTTACAGCCAAAAAACTGCAGATTTTCATCGCCATTTCTCTGCTGCTGGTCCTACGCTATTTTTCATGTGTTTTCTGAGTTCCTGGGCGTCGAATTAGTCGGAAAAGCGTCATGCGAATCGATTTCCAGACAAAAGAATTTTCGGCCAAAAAAAATCCAAGGCTAACCCCTTTGCATTTTTGACGAAAATTTCGACGACTTTGAAAAGTGCTGCAATTGATTCTTTAGGGTACTATTCCGACGTGATTTTGCGAGAGGGATCGATTAATCTTAGTCTCGATACGCTGCGAGCAACACCTGCAAAGTTACAGCCAAAAAACTGCAGATTTTCATCGCTTTCTTTCTGCTGCTGGTCCTAGGCTATATTTCATGTGTTTTCTGAGTTCCTGGGCGTCGAATTAGTCGGAAAAGCGTTATGCGGATCGATTCCCAGACAAAAGATTTTTCAGCCAAAAAAAATCCAAGGCTAACCCCTTCGCATTTTTGACGAAAATTTCGACGACTTTATAAAGTGCTACAATTGAATCTTCGGGGTACTATTCCGACGTGATTTTGCGAGAGAAATCAATTAATCGCAGTTCCGATACGCTGCGAGCAACACCTGCAAAGTTACAGCCGGAAAACTGCAGATTTTCATCGCCATTTCTCTGCTGCTGGTCCTAGGCTATATTTCATGTGTTTTCTGAGTTCCTGGGCGTCGACTAAGTCGGAAAAGCGTCATGCGGATCGATTTCCAGACCAAAGAATTTTCGGGCAAAAAAACTCCAAGGCTAACCCCTTTGCATTTCTGACGAAAATTTCGACGACTGTGAAAAGTGCTACAATTGATTCTTCGGGGTACTATTCCGACGTGATTTTGCGAGAGAAATCATTTAATCGCAGTTCCGATACGCTGCGAGCAACACCTGCAAAGTTACAGCCGGAAAACTGCAGATTTTCATCGCCATTTCTCTGCTGCTGGTCCTACGCTATTTTTCATGTGTTTTCTGAGTTCCTTGGCGTCGAATTAGTCGGAAAAGCGTCATGCGAATCGATTTCCAGACAAAAGAATTTTCGGCCAAAAAAAATCCAAGGCTAACCCCTTTGCATTTTTGACGAAAATTTCGACGACTTTGAAAAGTGCTGCAATTGATTCTTCAGGGTACTATTCCGACGTGATTTTGCGAGAGGAATCGATTAATCGCAGTCCCGATACGCTGCGAGCAACACCTGCAAAGTTACAGCCGGAAAACTGCAGATTTTCATCGCCATTTCTCTGCTGCTGGTCCTACGCTATTTTTCATGTGTTTTCTGAGTTCCTGGGCGTCGAATTAGTCTAGAAAGCGTCATGCGAATCAATTTCCAGACAAAAGAATTTTCAGCCAAAAAAACTCCAAGGCTAACCCCTTTGCATTTCTGACGAAAATTTCGACGACTTTGAAAAGTGCTACAATTGATTCTTCGGGGTACTATTCCGACGTGATTTTGCGAGAGAAATCAATTAATCGCAGTTCCGATACGCTGCGAGCAACACCTGCAAAGTTACCGCCGGAAAACTGCAGATTTTCATCGCCATTTCTCTGCTGCTGGTCCTAGGCTATATTTCATGTGTTTTCTGAGTTCCTGGGCGTCGAATTAGTCGAAAAAGCGTCATGCGAATCGATTTCCAGACAAAAGAATTTTCGGCCAAAAAAAATCCAAGGCTAACCCCTTTGCATTTTTGACGAAAATTTCGACGACTTTGAAAAGTGCTACAATTGATTCTTCGGGGTACTATTCCGACGTGATTTTGCGAGAGGAATCGATCAATCGCAGTCCCGATACGCTGCGAGCAACACCTGCAAAGTTACAGCCGAAAAACTGCAGATTTTCATCGCCATTTCTCTGCTGCTGGTCCTACGCTATTTTTCATGTGTTTTCTGAGTTCCTGGGCGTCGAATTAGTCTAAAAAGCGTCATGCGGATCGATTTCCAGACAAAAAATTTTTCGGCCAAAAAAAATCCAAGGCTAACCCCTTTGCATTTTTGACGAAAATTTCGACGACTTTGAAAAGTGCTGCAATTAATTCTTTAGGGTACTATTCCGACGTGATTTTGCGAGAGGAATCGATTATTCTTAGTCTCGATAGGCTGCGAGCAACACCTGCAGAGTTACAGCCAAAAAACTGCAGATTTTCATCGCCATTTCTCTGCTGCTGGTCCAAGGCTATTTTTCATGTGTTTTCTGAGTTCCTGGGCGTCGAATTAGTCTAGAAAGCGTCATGCGAATCAATTTCCAGACAAAAGAATTTTCAGCCAAAAAAACTCCAAGGCTAACCCCTTTGCATTTCTGACGAAAATTTCGACGACTTTGAAAAGTGCTACAATTGATTCTTCGGGGTACTATTCCGACGTGATTTTGCGAGAGAAATCAATTAATCGCAGTTCCGATACGCTGCGAGCAACACCTGCAAAGTTACCGCCGGAAAACTGCAGATTTTCATCGCCATTTCTCTGCTGCTGGTCCTAGGCTATATTTCATGTGTTTTCTGAGTTCCTGGGCGTCGAATTAGTCGAAAAAGCGTCATGCGAATCGATTTCCAGACAAAAGAATTTTCGGCCAAAAAAAATCCAAGGCTAACCCCTTTGCATTTTTGACGAAAATTTCGACGACTTTGAAAAGTGCTGCAATTGATTCTTTAGGGTACTATTCCGACGTGATTTTGCGAGAGGAATCGATTAATCCTAGTCTCGATACGCTGCGAGCAACACCTGCAAAGTTACAGCCGGAAAACTGCAGATTTTCATCGCCATTTCTCTGCTGCTGGTCCTAGGCTATATTTCATGTGTTTTCTGAGTTCCTGGGCGCCGAATTAGTCGGAAAAGCGTCATGCGAATCGATTTCCAGACAAAAGAATTTTCGGCCAAAAAAAATCCAAGGCTAACCCCTTTGCATTTTTGACGAAAATTTCGACGACTTCCAAAAGTGCTGCAATTGATTCTTCAGGGTACTATTCCGACGTGATTTTGCGAGAGGAATCGATTAATCCTAGTCTTGATACGCTGCGAGCAACACCTGCAAAGTTACAGCCAAAAAACTGCAGATTTTCATCGCCATTTCTCTGCTGCTGGTCCTACGCTATTTTTCATGTGTTTTCTGAGTTCCTGGGCGTCGAATTAGTCGGAAAAGCGTCATGCGAATCGATTTCCAGACAAAAGAATTTTCGGCCAAAAAAAATCCAAGGCTAACCCCTTTGCATTTTTGACGAAAATTTCGACGACTTTGAAAAGTGCTGCAATTGATTCTTTAGGGTACTATTCCGACGTGATTTTGCGAAAGAAATCGATTAATCGCAGTTCCGATACGCTGCGAGCAACTCCTGCAAAGTTACAGCCGAAAAACTGCAGATTTTCATCGCCATTTCTCTGCTGCTGGTCCTAGGCTATATTTCATGTGTTTTCTGAGTTCCTGGGCGTCGAATTAGTCGGAAAAGCGTCATGCGGATCGATTTCCAGACGAAAGAATTTTCGGCCAAAAAAAATCCAAGGCTAACCCCTTTGCATTTTTGACGAAAATTTCGACGACTTTGAAAAGTGCTGCAATTGATTCTTTAGGGTACTATTCCGACGTGATTTTGCGAAAGGAATCGATTAATCGCAGTCTCGATACGCTGCGAGCAACACCTGCAAAAATACAGCCAAAAAACTGCAGATTTTCATCGCCATTTCTCTGCTGCTGGTCCTAGGCTATATTTCATGTGTTTTCTGAGTTCCTGGGCGTCGAATTAGTCGGAAAAGCGTCATGCGAATCGATTTCCAGACCAAAGAATTTTCGGGCAAAAAAACTCCAAGGCTAACCCCTTTGCATTTTTGACGAAAATTTCGACGACTGTGAAAAGTGCTACAATTGATTCTTCGGGGTACTATTCCGATGTGATTTTGCGAGAGAAATCATTCAATCGCAGTTCCGATACGCTGCGAGCAACACCTGCAAAGTTACAGCCGGAAAACTGCAGATTTTCATCGCCATTTCTCTGCTGCTGGTCCTACGCTATTTTTCATGTGTTTTCTGAGTTCCTTGGCGTCGAATTAGTCGGAAAAGCGTCATGCGAATCGATTTCCAGACAAAAGAATTTTCGGCCAAAAAAAATCCAAGGCTAACCCCTTTGCATTTTTGACGAAAATTTCGACGACTTTGAAAAGTGCTGCAATTGATTCTTCAGGGTACTATTCCGACGTGATTTTGCGAAAGGAATCGATTAATCGCAGTCCCGATACGCTGCGAGCAACACCTGCAAAGTTACAGCCGGAAAACTGCAGATTTTCATCGCCATTTCTCTGCTGCTGGTCCTAGGCTATATTTCATGTGTTTTCTGAGTTCCTGGGCGTCGAATTAGTCGGAAAAGCGTCATGCGAATCGATTTCCAGACAAAAGAATTTTCGGCCGAAAAAAATCCATGGCTAACCCCTTTGCATTTTTGACGAAAATTTCGACGACTTTGAAAAGTGCTGCAATTGATTCTTTAGGGTACTATTCCGACGTGATTTTGCGAAAGGAATCGATTAATCGCAGTCTCGATACGCTGCGAGCAATACCTGCAAAAATACAGCCAAAAAACTGCAGATTTTCATCGCTATTTCTCTGCTGCTGGTCCTAGGCTATATTTCATGTGTTTTCTGAGTTCCTGGGCGTCGAATTAGTCGGAAAAGCGTCATGCGAATCGATTTCCAGACCAAAGAATTTTCGGGCAAAAAAACTCCAAGGCTAACCCCTTTGCATTTTTGACGAAAATTTCGACGACTGTGAAAAGTGCTACAATTGATTCTTCGGGGTACTATTCCGATGTGATTTTGCGAGAGAAATCATTCAATCGCAGTTCCGATACGCTGCGAGCAACACCTGCAAAGTTACAGCCGGAAAACTGCAGATTTTCATCGCCATTTCTCTGCTGCTGGTCCTAGGCTATATTTCATGTGTTTTCTGAGTTCCTGGGCGTCGAATTAGTCGGAAAAGCGTCATGCGAATCGATTTCCAGACAAAAGAATTTTCGGCCAAAAAAAATCCAAGGCTAACCCCTTTGCATTTTTGACGAAAATTTAGACGACTTTGAAAAGTGCTGCAATTGATTCTTTAAGGTACTATTCCGACGTGATTTTGCGAGAGGAATCGATCAATCGCAGTCCCGATACGCTGCGAGCAACACCTGCAAAGTTACAGCCGGAAAACTGCAGATTTTCATCGCCATTTCTCTGCTGCTGGTCCTACGCCATTTTTCATGTGTTTTCTGAGTTCCTGGGCGTCGAATTAGTCTAGAAAGCGTCATGCGGATCGATTTCCAGACAAAAGATTTTTCGGCCAAAAAAAATCCAAGGCTTATTCCCTTTGCATTTTTGACGAAAATTTCGACGACTTTGAAAAGTGCTGCAATTGATTCTTTAGGGTACTATTCCGACGTGATTTTGCGAGAGGAATCGATCAATCGCAGTCCCGATACGCTGCGAGCAACACCTGCAAAGTTACAGCCGGAAAACTGCAGATTTTCATCGCCATTTCTCTGCTGCTGGTCCTACGCCATTTTTCATGTGTTTTCTGAGTTCCTGGGCGTCGAATTAGTCGGAAAAGCGTCATGCGGATCGATTTCCAGACCAAAGAATTTTCGGGCAAAAAAACTCCAAGGCTAACCCCTTTGCATTTCTGACGAAAATTTCGACGACTGTGAAAAGTGCTACAATTGATTCTTCGGGGTACTATTCCGACGTGATTTTGCGAGAGAAATCATTTAATCGCAGTTCCGATACGCTGCGAGCAACACCTGCAAAGTTACAGCCGGAAAACTGCAGATTTTCATCGCCATTTCTCTGCTGCTGGTCCTACGCTATTTTTCATGTGTTTTCTGAGTTCCTTGGCGTCGAATTAGTCGGAAGAGCGTCATGCGAATCGATTTCCAGACAAAAGAATTTTCGGCCAAAAAAAATCCAAGGCTAACCCCTTTGCATTTTTGACGAAAATTTCGACGACTTTGAAAAGTGCTGCAATTGATTCTTCAGGGTACTATCCCGACGTGATTTTGCGAAAGGAATCGATTAATCGCAGTCCCGATACGCTGCGAGCAACACCTGCAAAGTTACAGCCGGAAAACTGCAGATTTTCATCGCCATTTCTCTGCTGCTGGTCCTACGCCATTTTTCATGTGTTTTCTGAGTTCCTGGGCGTCGAATTAGTCTAGAAAGCGTCATGCGGATCGATTTCCAGACAAAAGATTTTTCGGCCAAAAAAAATCCAAGGCTAACCCGTTTGCATTTTTGACGAAAATTTCGACGACTTTGAAAAGTGCTGCAATTGATTCTTTAGGGTACTATTCCGACGTGATTTTGCGAGAGGAATCGATTATTCTTAGTCTCGATAGGCTGCGAGCAACACCTGCAAAGTTACAGCCAAAAAACTGCAGATTTTCATCGCCATTTCTCTGCTGCTGGTCCAAGGCTATTTTTCATGTGTTTTCTGAGTTCCTGGGCGTCGAATTAGTCTAGAAAGCGTCATGCGAATCGATTTTCAGACAAAAGAATTTTCAGCCAAAAAAACTCCAAGGCTAACCCCTTTGCATTTCTGACGAAAATTTCGACGACTTTGAAAAGTGCTACAATTGATTCTTCGGGGTACTATTCCGACGTGATTTTGCGAGAGAAATCAATTAATCGCAGTTCCGATACGCTGCGAGCAACACCTGCAAAGTTACAGCCGGAAAACTGCAGATTTTCATCGCCATTTCTCTGCTGCTGGTCCTAGGCTATATTTCATGTGTTTTCTGAGTTCCTGGGCGTCGAATTAGTCGGAAAAGCGTCATGCGAATCGATTTCCAGACAAAAGAATTTTCGGCCAAAAAAACTCCAAGGCTAACCCCTTTGCATTTCTGACGAAAATTTCGACCACTTTGAAAAGTGCTGCAATTGATTCTTCAGGGTACTATTCCGACGTGATTTTGCGAAAGGAATCGATTAATCGCAGTCCCGATACGCTGCGAGCAACACCTGCAAAGTTACAGCCGGAAAACTGCAGATTTTCATCGCCATTTCTCTGCTGCTGGTCCTACGCCATTTTTCATGTGTTTTCTGAGTTCCTGGGCGTCGAATTAGTCTAGAAAGCGTCATGCGGATCGATTTCCAGACAAAAGATTTTTCGGCCAAAAAAAATCCAAGGCTAACCCGTTTGCATTTTTGACGAAAATTTCGACGACTTTGAAAAGTGCTGCAATTGATTCTTTAGGGTACTATTCCGACGTGATTTTGCGAGAGGAATCGATTATTCTTAGTCTCGATAGGCTGCGAGCAACACCTGCAAAGTTACAGCCAAAAAACTGCAGATTTTCATCGCCATTTCTCTGCTGCTGGTCCAAGGCTATTTTTCATGTGTTTTCTGAGTTCCTGGGCGTCGAATTAGTCTAGAAAGCGTCATGCGAATCGATTTTCAGACAAAAGAATTTTCAGCCAAAAAAACTCCAAGGCTAACCCCTTTGCATTTCTGACGAAAATTTCGACGACTTTGAAAAGTGCTACAATGGATTCTTCGGGGTACTATTCCGACGTGATTTTGCGAGAGAAATCAATTAATCGCAGTTCCGATACGCTGCGAGCAACACCTGCAAAGTTACAGCCGGAAAACTGCAGATTTTCATCGCCATTTCTCTGCTGCTGGTCCTAGGCTATATTTCATGTGTTTTCTGAGTTCCTGGGCGTCGAATTAGTCGGAAAAGCGTCATGCGAATCGATTTCCAGACAAAAGAATTTTCGGCCAAAAAAACTCCAAGGCTAACCCCTTTGCATTTCTGACGAAAATTTCGACGACTGTGAAAAGTGCTACAATTGATTCTTCGGGGTACTATTCCGACGTGATTTTGCGAGAGGAATCGATCAATCGCAGTCCCGATACGCTGCGAGCAACACCTGCAAAGTTACAGCCGGAAAACTGCAGATTTTCATCGCCATTTCTCTGCTGCTGGTCCTACGCCATTTTTCATGTGTTTTCTGAGTTCCTGGGCGTCGAATTAGTCTAGAAAGCGTCATGCGGATCGATTTCCAGACAAAAGATTTTTCGGCCAAAAAAAATCCAAGGCTTATTCCCTTTGCATTTTTGACGAAAATTTCGACGACTTTGAAAAGTGCTGCAATTGATTCTTTAGGGTACTATTCCGACGTGATTTTGCGAGAGGAATCGATGAATCGCAGTCCCGACAAGCCGCGAGCAACACATGCAAAGTTGCAGCCGAAAAACTGCAGATTTTCATCGTCATTTCTCTGCTGCTGGTCCTAGGCTATTTTTCATTTGTTTTCTGAGTTCCTGGGCAGCGGATTAGTCTAAAAAGCGTCATATGGATCGATTCCCAGACGAAAGATTTTTCGGACAAAAAAAATCCTAGGCTAACCCCTTTGCATTTTTGACGAAAATTTTGACGACTCTGAAATGTGCAGCAATTGATTCTTCAGGGTACTATTCCGACGTGATTTTGCCAGAGGAATCGATTAATCACAGTCCTGATACGCTACGAGCTACACCTGCAAAGTTACAGCCGAAAAACTGCAGATTTTTTTCGCCATTTCTTTGCTGCTGGTCCTAGGCAACGCAATAGATGTTACAGCCGAAAAACGCGTGATTATCATCGTTTCTTCTCTGCTTCTGGTCCCACGCAATTCCTGATGTGTTTCCTGAGTTGCTGGCCGTCGAATCAGTATAAAAAGCGTAATCTGAATTGATTTCCAGACAAAAGATCCTCCGGCCAAAGAAAATCTAAGTCAGCCTTAGGTTTACATAAGTCGAAAAATCCTTTGTCTCCAAATTGATTTGTATGACACCTACTATACCAATTAGATCTACCCGATCTTAGAAAAAATATCAAAAAGAGCGTACACCAACAACAGAGAAATAACGAGGAAAATTTTTTTTTTTTCGCCCGTACCTCAGTAGCTGCTGCTCGCAGCGTATTGGGACTGCGTTCAATCGATTTCTCTCACAAAACTACCTCGGAATAGTGCAAGAAGGAATTGTTTGCAGCACTTTTTTAAATCGTCGAGATTTTCGCTAAAAATCCAAAGTGTTCAGCCTTACTTTTTTTTAGGCCGAAAATCGTCAATTTTTACCCTCCCTTCAACTCGACACCCGTGAAAATTTAACCTTAGGGTAGATTTACATTCGCACGGCGGCGTGGAACGCGATCGGTCAGTAACCAATCAAAATCAACGAAATCTAGTGGACACTATATTTTACTAGGCGCGGCGGTGCGAAGCGCCGTCGAGCGATAACCAATCAAAATGCCTTAAACATAGTGTTCACTAGATTTGGTGCATTTTTATTGGCTACCGCTTGACTGCGCTTCGCGCAATGGAAACTCGCCACGTTTGCATCGTGCGCACCAAGTCCAGAGCCAGACAGTGAAACACTAACAGACCAGTTAACAGCTGGTTGACGGTTGGCAATCAACTGTGAGGTGCGATGAGTTAGTGACACGGTTTTATTTGTATTTTACCGTAGTGTAGTTTATAGTTCTTCTAATTATAATCCAGTCTATCACTGGATAGTTTAGCAAAATTTATTCATTTCTCTGCACCGCATTCGCATGATATTTCGCTGTATTTAGCCAAAGTAATCCGTTCTTAGCGTCGGCAACAGGTGTCAAAAGCAAAAAGCTCCAAGTAGTTTCTCGTGTACACATCCAAAGACTGTTTACTGACGAAAATAGTTACCTAATTCCACTAATCATGTGTCCGCTGTGCTTGCTTGCCTTTTGAATACATTTCAAATTTTATATCTTCACTCATCAGTTTCTAATCCAAGCCGGCAATTAGCTTTCTTGATTCATCTGTCCAAAAAATGGATTATGACTATTTGATTAAATTCTTGGCACTTGGTGATTCTGGCGTTGGAAAAACAAGCTTCCTTTATCAATACACAGACGGTGTATTTAATTCAAGATTTATATCGACTGTTGGGATTGATTTCAGAGAAAAAAAATTGGTAAGAATTTAATTACAATTGTTCTTACCGTATTAATCTATTGAACAGAAGTGGATTTCACATTTTCCACGATGTTTAAATTTTTTTTCATTTCGATGACGCTTTATCGATGAATATACTAATCTTGAGAGCTGGCATCTTAATCAGCAGCAAAAAGATTGCGATTAATGTATTCCTTGCAATTGTTTCTGCAGGTGTACCAAACAATGAACGGCAGAAGCCAGAGAATTCATTTACAACTCTGGGACACAGCTGGGCAAGAAAGGTAATTATAGCCTCAACGCTGTTCGCAAGTTTGCAGACATAGCGATGAACACTCATTAGTAATTTAAGTACCGATTCGAATCCAATATCGTAATAACAACATTATTGTCGTTGCATTGAAAGGAAACAAAGAATTCATTTGACTATATCACAGTATCCTTAAAAGTTATAGCTATCTTGAAGTAGTTATCTATTCATAGTAATATCTAAGTTTCTTGCAACGCTAGTCAGTGTAGCCAATTCTGTGCTTTTGATCATTTATTAATTGTGCTGCTTTTTTAAAATCACTTTCCTAGGTTCAGAAGTCTGACTACAGCTTTCTACCGAGATTCAATGGGATTCCTGTTGTTGTTTGACTTGACAAACGAACAGTCCTTTCTGGAGGTCAGAAACTGGCTGGATCAGCTGAGGGTATAATAAACAGTTAAATCATTTTAATATAGGTGTAATAATTTAAAACTATTGTAATTTAGATGATATCTCACTAGTTCATGTCTAACAATAGGTATTAACATAATGAAACATGAATAATAAATCACTATTCTGAAGCTTCAGACAGAGATTTTGAAGAAATTGGGTTTGCAAAATATTAATATGTATTGCTTTATTATGGCTCACTGAGTTTCAGACAATTCTAAATTTTGGTAGTGAAAATATTTCTATAAATTCTATCTTCTTCATTATGTCTCTTCAAAACCTGGTAGTAATACATAAAGTATGGCTTGCATCATTCCAGAGAAATGGGAGACTTCGACAGAAAAATATTTCAGATAAAAATCACTAAAACCTAGCTAAATAATTCGATATTTCTCTACGAAATTCGAAAAATCCTCTGTAAAATTCTCTATGGAATTTTTATAACCAGACAAATAGTAAAAATTTGTACACGAAAATTGTTAGCAGGGTTAAAATTTATCTTTAAGCTGAAAGTTATTCAGTTTTATTCTTGACCTACTTTCAATTGGCTACCTTGTTGAACAATCTTAATTACTTGGCTTGATATGCTCTGCTGCACAGGAAGTTACAAGCAGATATCTTTTGAAATACTCATGTGTTTACAACTGACACATATCGCTTACACACATGACCTGTATTTGATGATACTCATACCAGTAGTAGAATATTTATATACAATTTTCTGATGAAGCAGCCAAACGTGTTAAACTTTTTGGAAATAGAAATATGCAGTTTGGTTTTATCCTTATAATTTTATAAAAGTATTGGGGGTTCGAGGTATTACAAAAATTTTGATTTTCGGACTTTACTACTTTATCCAAATAAATATTAGAACCATTCGTTGCTGATATACAGTTGTACATTGTCAGCACAATTTATTTACAACAATTATCGTGACTTAAAAATTTCCTGGAAGGTGGTTGATGAATTATAAATAAGAACGTTAATAATTTATGATAGTACTTAAATTTATAATTTGTATTTAGTATCATTTTCATTTTTTCTATCAACAAACTTTTTACTCTGTTGTACCTTGATTTGTTTATTTTTTTTACAGACGCATGCGTACTGCGAAGACCCTGATATAATTCTTTGTGGAAACAAGTCTGACCTTGAAGACCGTCGTGTAATCAGTGAATATAAAGCACGGGAACTTGCAGAAAAGTATGGGTAAGTTTTGACAAACTTTGTTATATTGATTTAAGAAGAGAGAAAATAACAGTCGTTCTGACAGACTAAAATTCACAGCTCCGTTTATCAATTTTATTTACACTTCATATTCTGAAAAGTCAATTTTTCAATCCACGTCTTATGCTATCTTGTGAATGCCATAAGTTTTTCTGCCCAAAAATAAAAAAATAGCTAATCATCTGTAATAATGATCCACAGCCTAGGCTACTTGGAGACTAGTGCAGCTACGGGGCAGAATGTTGCTCGAGCAATAGAAGTGCTGCTTGACCGTGTTATGCGAAGAATGGAAGCTACGGTAGACAAGTCTGTACTGCCGCATCAACGAGGTCTCCGCTGTCACGACACAGATATTCCGCCACCAACTTCTTCTTGTTACTGTTGATAACGGCTGCTTATGATTCTTGCCAGAGTATTTTTCTTGCTGTGTTCATCTATATGTTTTACCCATATTTTTATGAATTTCACAAATTCCGATACCAATATTTTTCACAAATATCAAGAGGTCTCGGATTCTCATTTATTCTTGTTATCCTTATTCAAGTCTTCTTGAATTTCAAGATATTGCTTGTAAGAAAATATGCTTCGAACCAAGAGGGTCTAGAATCTGGGCACAAAAAATCAGTCGTTCTACTTACATACCAAATTTTATAGTAAAAACTTCTAATGTACTGATACAATGTTGAGATAATTTTGAACGCCGATTGATTATTGTCAGTTTAAAAAATTTTCTAATTGATACTATACGTCCAAGATAAATGTAAGAATTTTGAGGAATATTTAAAATTGTAAAAACTAATGATGCAGGGTCTAAACATGTCATGGATAACAGATGATAATACTGTGAATAATTACGTCACAGTATAGCTGCAACAAAAATTTCATACCAATTTCTTCCATCTGATCGCCGACTGTAATATTTAGTCAATTAGAATATCTATAAGCTAACGGCTTATCTTTAATGTTTCTAGTCTTCTGATAGCAGAAAATATACCAAAAACTAAAATTTTGAAAAAGGCAAACAATTATACTTATAACTTATCACAGTGGACTTTCAAAGACAATACAAACTGACGATTGTTCGTTTTGTCTTAGAACAAATATTTTTATGCATAATGATAATATTATCGATATTATGCTAGACCAGTTCGTACTATTTCGAGATATTTTCAATATTATAGCGACTTTATTAGAAAACAATATTCATATATATATTTATATATAGGCGATATCGTGTTGAACCTAACTAGTCAATGTGCGTAAATTCAACCAAATTCAATTAAATTGCTGAATCTCTTGATAGAAACATGATGTAACGGATTCTTTTCCTATATTTATAAGTTATATGTTGTGTCTCCAATTGCTTCACCATATACAATATTTTTTAATATTTGACTAACTTTTATTACATACTTCAATATGTATTTTCATATTTTCATTACATTTATACACTTTACAGAGTACACAATGAAACTGTTAGTGTGTTTAAAAATATTTTAAATCACCATTTGCAACCTTTTACCCCAAGAATCTGATGTATCTAGTCTAATTATAAGATTGAAAATTTCGAGAATTCAATCTCGAGCCAATGTTATAACATTGTTAGAAAAGAGATATTCAAGAAAACTCAAGATTTCTATCTTGAAATTTCATTCTAATGTCAATTTGTATGCTCACTGATATTTTCTTCAGTCGTTTCATTTTATTTCATTTATGTTCCAACAAAATGAGGTAATGAGACACGTGTCAGGAAAATTTTCTCACAAATACCTACTTAAATAAAAAAATAAAGAAACATAAATTAATAGCGCATGCACCGGAAATACGACCGGAAAATATTTATTTCTGTTTCAAATCTAGATTTTATTACAGGAAGTATAATAATTGATGAATCTGAAAAAATTCATATTTCCAAAGTCACAGAAAAACATTTAAAAAAACCAGAGGCTGAAAAGTGCTTATTAATGTTCGTCTGTTCTGACTTCTTTGTTGACACGTCGTTCACTATCATATTGTCAATGTGAACCAACTTACTGTTGATTATTTAATTAAACTGTAATGCTTGTGTCACAATGAAAATAATTAAGTATGTATAGATACGTTGAGTATACGATTAGTGTCCATATTCAAGTAAATATAAGTAATAAAAAATTTATATTTATATGAACGTTGGGATTCTCGAACATTATCGGAAATAATGAATTTCAATTTGGAAAGTTTTTCCCCAGTATTTTTCATAGTTGTAACTATAGCAAAGTTAGTCATATTTTACATATTGTTATGTAGGTGTAATGAGAAAGTAAATATTTGCATCAGACTTCGTACCGTAATTTTGATGAATGAAAAAATTCAATAATTATGTATTCATGGGTATATCGGTACAAAAATAATGCGGTTATTAGTATTATGCTTCAGTGAATAAATGATGCATAAGTTGGATTGTAAAAATGTGATGTATTTTTTGATCGTTAATAATTATAAATAACGTATCATTATCTATGCGCGTATATAATGTTATATAAATATATTAATATTTGTACGTAACCGTGTAACAATTAAAATTGTCACGAATTGCTTCCAATGAATACATGCATATAAAATATTATACAAATGTATGCATGTATATTATGAGATATAATATAAAATAAAGTACCTATAAACTGTATCATTCAGAGTTTCGTTGGTTGTTTGTGGATAATTTTCGTTCACCGTATACTCGGCAATTCCATCATGATTTATTAAAATTTATTCCAATGAATACCTAGCCCTGCAGAAATGATTTATTACCGTAATTAAATTATTCGATTTTCAATAAACTCTACACGCTGCTGAATTATTTGACAAAGTAAAACTCTTCCCATGATATCTGAATAACTCTTCCATGCGCTTTGACAGATGAAAATATTCTCATCGGGACTTTAACTTTTCATCAATCAACGCGAAATTACAGTAGACGTCCCAATTCAAATCAACTACGGATAGAGTTATGAGGAAATTTTGTTTTAACCTAATAAAAATTGAAAATTATTTACGAAAGGATAGGCGTGATAATTAGAAGTAATTAACTTGAAATTCTTGAAATAGAAAAAGAGGCTTGGAAAAGTTTCGGGCGTGGTGTGAGTATACACGGTGTGCCTAGGAGTGCAGCTTCTTTCTCAAAAAAAGTTTCTTTCTCACGCTGGACTTAAGTGAGATGTGTACCAACAGCGAGAAAATACCCTAGATCGGTGGTGCAGATTAACTGTTGTGACGTTGAATCTGCGTGGGGAAAAAATGAGCGGGACTTTAAATTACTCACACCAGAACTTTACATGATGACATTACCTTACAGGGTAGCGTTCGCCAGAAAATTAATTCCCTAGCAATATAGGGATTTCTTTCGACAGTTGGTACACATCTAACTTAAAGGTTTTGACCTCAAAGAAACAGGCGTGTCGTAGGACTCTAGGCACATCAAAAAATGTGACGCTTCCTTCTTCCTCCGAAAACCAAGACCTGTCAATATTTATTCCGGAATAAAATGATTTTCAGTAAAGTTGCGGAATCGATATACCCTGTAATGTTTACATAGAAAGAAACGAGAAAATATTCCAAAGTTAAATAAGGTCCTTCGCCGTATGAAACTTTCCACAGTCGTCTTCTACAGTTTCTACTTATTTTCTCGAAACAATTTCGTGACTTTTATCGTAGGTATAACTTATATGTAATATAACTTGCGCTCTTTACTGCAAAGAGAGGCGAAGAAGACGAGCAGAAGGGGGTAGAAAGATATTGGAATTAAAGTTTTATTTACATTATCAGTATACAATTTCCGCTCAGAGAGCAGATTGAGAGAACGAATATCCTACGACCTCTAACCTTTCTTCCTGCGCAGAAATGTTATAGGTTACGTTTATATCGAGAAGTCCGCTTTAGAATTCGTTTTATCAATTGCCGTGCCTTCCGTACTCTGGAACTATATGAGATACTTCGAACATATTTTAAACTGCGAACAGCTTTGCAGGAGGAAACTGTCATTCTACCGAGATAAACTTTTTCCAACGGTTATACTTGTCCAGTGGAAAATATTTTCGGAAAAAGTTACTTAAAAATTTCTCATCTCTTTTTCAAGCTTCCAATAGAATTTTAAAACTTTTTCAGATTCTTTTTGTTTCTGAAGTTTTGCAAAATTAGTGCATGAAAATATCCATTTAGATCGATTTCGAAATTCTTTGAACCCACGTGTGAGTTCTTACGTTTTCCCATGAAAAGTTAAAATCATTGGAATATTTACAGAAACCTAACTGCCTGTTTGAAGCTGGCGTTCTTATGAACGTTGACGTTACGATATATTTTTAGAAAAATTCATAACGACCAAATTTTGAAGATTGTCTAAAATTTGGCAAACCGATATGAAGAAAAACTTTATCACATTTCGCCAACTCAAACACTATAATTTCATTATAAAATGCCGTATAATAGTGAGATTTTTCATTACGTTAACGTTACTAACTTCGCTTTCATATTTATAACAAAGATTATCACATTCTTAAAAAAAAAAAAAAAAATATGGGACAAAGTTTCAACCACTCATTGCATTAAAATGATCATGGCGTTATTCTACAATCGTTTCCAATTCTATGAAAAATATCTGACAATTTCTTAAACAGATGAAATTTATTTTTGAAACTCGGAAAAAGGATATAATACTTTGTCACACATTTTTCAGAAATATATCCACGATTTTCTCTCATTTGAATTATACAACATATGATATAATACACTAATGAGGCAAAGCTTAGCAAACATACGCATGCAATGAAGTTCGAAACTGTGGCGAGGCTGCGGTCTTTGTGTACCCTTATATCTATGCGTAATTATGGGATGACGGTAAACAATTTGTCATATACGTTCTAGTTCATCACGATATGAGTCCGGTACTTTGAAATTAATTTAATAAACTCAAACATTATTCTACTCGTATATGTATATATATATACAGGGGAAAACTCTTAACTTATTTATACACCGCACATGCGGTTTGCGGCTATGCTAACAAAACTGTTTGCATGTGAGGTATATTAACAAACAAGGTGAGCGGTATTGAAGGTAGAAAAGTAAGGATAATGCGATTACGAAAACAAATTGAACAGGAAAAAGATAAAACAAAGAAAAAGAAGGTTCAGTACAGTTGAGTATATGTGGGCCTTTAAGAGAGATGGTTGACTAAGAATCGATATTTCTTATTATTCTATTCCAAGGTAGTCGTACACGTTGATTATTTATCAAATTATTAAATTCATAAGCTGCGAAGATCTGTGTAAAAATGAAGAGAAGTCGAAAACCCTGGAAAAACATAAAAAAAGATTAGATATCGAAGCTTTATCTGAAATTGCTTCAAATTGGTTATATCTATAGTACAGATTTATTCGATTTCACTCCATAAGGACAAATTTTATTCAAAATACCATTTTCTAAGAATTCACTGAAACACTTCTTTTCATCATGTTGGCAAAGTTGAATTTCTGCAATTTCGAAACATTGCATCGATACTGATTATGTTTATTAAGTTGCTAATATACAACGAAAAAAAATTCATCTCATTG
Organism: Diprion similis; assembly: GCF_021155765.1. Lineage (NCBI taxonomy): Eukaryota > Metazoa > Arthropoda > Insecta > Hymenoptera > Diprionidae > Diprion > Diprion similis. The sequence goes on along the minus strand of NC_060111.1, from coordinate 8,527,154 downwards.
TCAGCGATTATCGTAAAAATAATTTTCTGAAATCAAACTAATCTACTAGATTTTTTTAATTTGTAGGACGTTTTCGAAACAGGAATAATAATAATATAATGTTACTTGGAAAAAACTCGACGCAAGTCCTGCGTTGATGAGAAAAATTCTTTCAGACAACCATTACAGGATGTTCGAGGACAGATCCTTTTATCGCAAGGATATAAGACAGCCAATATATAGGCTCTCTACATCCGTGTTTCGTATCGTCAAAGAAGATGCGTTACACGGGTATAGAAGAGACTCGCCTGTCGGACGGAGTTAATCCTGAATAGCTGCATTAGCCACTCTTATTCAGGATTTCTCGCTTCGAGGATCCTAATCTGAGGCGACTCCAAGAGAATTCAATACAAAGATTAGGCGCTGCTAATCTAACTCCACCAATCTCTTGAACAGCGAAAGTAGCCAGCCTTTACATTTTCACGAATTTACGAGCTACAAGAATTCCTGTCTGGCTCTTGGTCACGTGTGGGTATAATTTTTTTACTTAGAGGGAAGTTAACGAGACCTTAACCATTTTTTTACCGCCTTACTTGGATTTTTACATTTTTTTTATTCCTGACGTTTTCTCTTTTTCTGTCATTTCATGAGATTGACATTTGAAGTGGCGGTGAATTTTGTATCAAGAAAATATGTGATTGAAATGACTAAAAATTTCATTGAACGCAATTCAATCGTTTGATTTAAAAAATATGTCATTCTTGTGTCAAAACAAATTGAGTTTGTTTTAATTCTGTTTTGTTAAGTCAAGAGTTTCTTTAAATGGCGACAAAACAATTCTTTAGATTTAATATTTAAATGGCAGCTCAATAATTCTTCATATTTCTCATTTTCATGAGCGATGTTTGACGGTATTGAAACTCAATAAATACAGAAATACACAATATATGTTATTATTTTGCTTTATAACAGGACAATTGTTCTAGAAATATGTATTCTACAATTTGAATTGTAAGCATAAAGATATCAGGAACTTTTACTTACATAATATGTTTTTATTTTTAATATCTAGGACTATCAACTTGTCAAATAAATATGTTTGAAAATTGCATGATTATTTAGAACAAACAAGAGATGCTAGATCGAAGCAAATGGACTCCAATAAAATCTATTTTGTTACTTCAAGACTTTCTCTTCCTCTGTGCATGGCAGTTACCCGACAACTGATTTTAAAAATATTTAAACCAATAGCCAAGACTGAATCCGATATTAGAATGGAAAGCAACGAAGGATAAAACACGTATCATGCCATTCATACTTGAGTAAATATGACTTACATATTTCCATTTTTATCTAAATACCTACGACCAGGAAGCTTAATTCGAAAATCGACGCCTGGTCTGAGTGAAACCAAATTTTAGACGTAGTCTCGTCCCTGAGACAATTTGCAAAAAGTTTTATCTCACTCCAATTACAGAGGTTTGTTATCGTTACGTATCTATTGCTCCATTATGTTCCTCGAGTAAGCACAGTCTAGTCTGCTACACCGCGTTTTGGCGCTCGACTTACTTTTCGTACAAGTTTGGATTCGCGTGCAAGACTCTGAGCTGCGTAATATAATGTATCCTGGGGTAATCTTTGATCGCAGACTCGTACGAGATAACGATTATGAGCCCTTCCCTCGTTCCAGGAGCCCGATTTCGAACAGACGTACCCTGCTAATTGAGCGGTTAATGAACCGCGACTTCACGGCAGCTGTGACTTGAATGTCTTGGGATCGGCTTAATTAATTCTGATATAGCAATAATTTATAATTGGCAATGTAATCTCATTCGTTTCAACCTGAATGATAATTATCTTTCATTTCATGTTACAAAAATATAACGGGATATCCGGTAACAGATGGCTTCAGGTTCGATACAGCTAGAATTTATTTCACATCGAAGCGAACGGTTATTCTAATTTTATTATTATTCATTTCACTTTTTTTTTTGTCAGATTCGTTTGAGGTCTGACGGTTTAATTATTTCGTTTGAATATAGTATTTGTGTAGAGAAGGCACGTATGAAACAGCGTCCTCTATCGATATTCCTGTATACGTTTTCAGTTCAGAGTAAACAATAATTTTAAAAGTTGCTGGCTACGCTCGACGCTATCTGATATTTATTTCGTTCTATCCGTATACCGGCGATCAATAGGGGCATATAGCTGCAGTATAGGTAACGTTATATTCCTATCGTGCACGTCTATATCCATCTATGGAGAGCAGGGTATATGCAAGTTTTGTTGAAGCCAGTGAAAAGGTGAAAAGTTTCCAAGCACTTTGCTGTAAAGAACATCAAACGAATCGCTAACGGGTTCGTATATGTATGTATAGGTAACAGCCTAGTATATCTCGTATACTGTTGGCTCTTTTATTGTTGGGATGTCTGTTGGAAAATCGAGGAATCAATTCATCTGAAAAGAATTATTTTCAAAAATAAATTTCAACCTTAAGACAAATTACAGGTTAAAGGAAAACTTTTCGTGTCAAGACAAATAATACGTGAAACCTGGCTACAGGAACAGTGATTCTACTTTAAAGTGTATGTATATACTTATAGGTATGCATGTAGAAGTGTACTAAAAAGAAGTATATCACTTCATTCAAATTCTACATGAGTCATAATGCCATGATTATCCTGTATAATTTATCACATAATTCAAAATTCTCGTTCACAATCAGTTAATATTAGACAGACAATACTTACCTGTAGAAAAAAAACTCATCTGTCAACGATTGTAAACAAATTTTAAAAGTATTATTTTGATATTTGATAGCAAAAAGTCATCTTTGGTTAATAGTTTAAAGAATTTTCCAGCAATACTTAAAAAGAAAAAGATTATCGCGAAAGTTATATGAATACAAAATCATCTGAAAACACAAAAACTAAATAGTTAAGTTTTCGAGGACTCAAATACACTAAATGTTTTATTATTTATTTTTTCTTAATTGTAACCAAAGTAAATAAAAATGATTTTCAAATGTCAGGGTAGAAGAAAATTTTTTTTTTTTAATTTTTGTAAATTAAAAACAATGCTCAATAACGTTTATGGAAGTAATTTTTGACTAACTTTTTTAATAAAATTTTAAGGGTAACCCATTTTGCCCGCCCCTCCCCTATATATCCGAGTGGAATCGATCCGCAGATAATAATCGACCATTCCATCTCTGCAATTAGCCGCTTTTATAGATATAACGTGCCTCATTAAAGACCGTTGCGTTAATCGAACCACGGTCTGATTTTCGAGTTGGCTTGCACGCGAATACCGGGTAAATGTATTCTGCAGAGACGCGATGATGGCCTGATGCGGAACAGGCGCACCTGGGTATATCCGGTATTATGTATGTACAACGATTTGGGCTGAAACGGCGTGGAGTTGAGTTGGTTTGGATCAAGTTGGCACAAAGTCGAAGTTATAACTTCGGCTGGCTGGCCTAAACTTTAGCCTCGAGCAGACTTGCTTTCGGGTTTTGTGTTGGTGCTCAAACGTGCAGACTATGTACAGCTACATAAACAACGTTTACGTACACCATCCTCGACAAGGTACATCCATGGACGCTTTGAGAGTAGGTGTAGAACATCGCGCTGCAGTATATAACCAATATAGGTGTACGTATGTATGTATGTATGTATACGAGGAAATTAACGCACAGTTCCCGGCTCGGCAAAGTGCCCGATTCTCTGGTACCTGTAAGCTGCTTCAGCTGTACCAGGGCCTACACCGAATAACGTTTTGCAGACCTGTACAACGTTCATTTCTCATATGATTTCTGCACTAGCCTCAAGGTTTCGACAACCATACCGAGATACTTGTCTAGTGAAAATAGTTATATTCCAACTATGATGATGTTTGATATATCGTACAGACAGTAGTGGCCGACAAATCAAATATAAAATATAATCGCTGTGCGATTAATCGATTAATCGGCAGCTTTGATTTGTCGTTTTCCGATTCATCGATTAATCGAAATTGCCTCATAATAGTTCTGCAGCTCAGTCGGTATATGAGGCTCGTCTCATTTACCATGTTCGAACTATACTCGTCTCTTACCGACGTATACAGATTCTCTAATTCTAGGATGAAATGAGGTGCGACTTATATACCGATTGAGCTGCAGAATTAATATGAGGCAGTTTCGATTAATCGATCAATCGAAACTTTCGATTAAGATCTACTACGTATGTAATTGGTGATGCATCATGTGATGAGCGTCGAACGAGTAAACCCTTCTTATTACTACTTTAAAAACAATGCAGGCCACGTGACATGGACCTAAGTGTTCTCGTAATCAACAATTGATTGGAGGATTTTCATGTCGTGCTGTACACAGTAATATAAGCTAATCGATTAATTGTAGTTAAAACACAGTCCTGTCTCTAAAGGGCTAGACGCTAATTTCTTAGCCACCCATTAGTTTCAAATACAAGAAAGCTGAAGAAAACAAGCATAAGAAAGGAATGAAAACACAGCCAAAGTAAGACCACAGACTGCAGAAAGCTTTAACGTGAACCTTGAAAATTAAAGTGCTCACAAATTGCGTTGAAAATACCGTATAAATTTGTGATTTAGGCAGCAGGAGAATATATTTGAACCATTTGGCAGCCCGTTGTTGAATTATAACAAGGTTTCTTACGGCTATGCTAAATTCACTTGAATATATGCATATCACAAGGTTTCGCATCACCCTCGCAAATTTTTACAGCAGCAATAGTCGACTACTTACGTATAGATATCCACTGAGTGTCCAGAACTTTTTGACCTCATTGTCGAGTTTTATTTCTTCTTACATCCAACTAATCAATACCTGCATTGCTTGCGTTTGGATTATACGGATGAATCAGGTGCGCAGTGAAAGAGGTAAAACGACGGCTCAGAGGCTGCACCTGCAGAAAGAAGTCAGTGAGGTTGAAATTATAAATAAACCGGCACTTCAGTAAAGTTAAGAAAAATATTTAACCAGTTTCCATGATAATCCATTTTGTTTTATAACGCAGAAATTTTGTATATACAAATACGATATCGCACCAGGTATTTTGTTTAGCATTCACAAAGACGTGTTTATCACGTGGCTTCTACGTTAAATTTCATCCCCGATTTCATCAATAGATCACACAATTTTACATGCTGTTTACAAAATTGAAAACACATTTTTCCAGGAGCTAAAATCGCAGAATATTGGAAAATGCACGTAGTATTGTCTGTTTTCCTCTCATCCGAAGCAACAAAAGTATAAGAAATGAAGAGAAAATAAAACTGAAAGCTTCATATCGTCGTATCGTGTCCCGTTGTTACTCTGTACATGCATATAAATTCGCACGTAGATTTGTCCAATATTTATCGCGCGCAAATGGAGATATAGAGAGGGAGCGACTAAAGCGCGATGAAAATCCTTCAAGATAAGCCGGAAATATCACCATTCTGTCCTCGTCTGCCGTTCTTTTGCACCTGCAAACCATTGAGATCGAGTAGCGAGGAACTTGCGGTATGCGGTTAGATAAATCAGTTTGCGTTCTCTCTTTGACGTCCCGATCCCCCTACCACGCACATATACGAATGTAGTGTATCAGTATTATGTGTATACAGCCTAAGGTAGAAGAGCTTTCAAATTTTGTTCAAAAGCATAGAGTCATACAGGGCGCTTCCGAGTAAACACCGCAGTATGTTTGGTTGCCTATCACTGAGGAGCACAAATATCGGCAAGACAGACCTACCGAGTTATCGGTAGGTTACTCGGTAGGTAGCGCGTTTAAAGTCCTCACAAGTGAGTTGGAACTGCCCATGTTGCCAAGTTGTGTGGATTTGCCCAAACAGTTGTTTTGTTGTTTATAACACATGCTGAAGCATTTAGTGATTACATTCCGGTCCACATAACAAAATTTTTGCAAATTGAACGAAATTTTCTTGCAGGATATCACGAGTTGTGTGCATATTAGCTGATTTTACTTTCCAACATGCAGTCAGTTTTGCAATCATAAAATAATTGCCAGTAATAAAGCAGAAATTGATCTAACTTGAGTAGTGTATCTCACGCCTTGCGTATAACATGCTGCAAAGCGGTTAACAATAATGTAACATCGGTTTGCACTGAATATTGGTTGATCAGAATACTGTACGCCACGAGGAACCGCCAATGGTATATGGGGGAATGACGTTAAAGTGATTACATGACTTGACTTGACTAAAAGTAATTATGACTCCGGTCGGTAGGTCTGTTTTACCGATGTTTGTTCCCTTTAGTGGTAGGCAACTCGACATAGTGGGGTGTTTGCTAAGAAACACCCAATATAATCCGAAGATTTAATGTGTAAAATATATGAGGAGAATACAGTGCAAGGGTTGAACTAAATCTCTAACAAGGAAGTAATAATCGGTTATCAAAATTATGTGTTTAATCCGAAATTATGATTTCGAACTATTTTATAGTTTAACATATCATCATTTTCAGTGCGATACCATCGACTGTTGTTTGCCAATCAGAAAAATAGCATTTTAGGTTTAGAGATTAATTAAAACTTAACCAAATCGCGAATTCTCGTGATCTTTTTTGCACCGTCATCCGGTTTGGTCAATTTCCGTTTACGCATGCCGCGTTGAAACGTAGAAAAACGGTATGATTCCGTCGGCCAAAGAAAGCTGAGGAATAAAGTGCGTCGGTTCCTGGAAAAGGAGGGTGACCGAGTTGAGATGGAATAATGAAGGCGCAAATTCCGTTCGTCCCATTTCAAAGTGAAATAGGTTATAATACCTGCATAAAACGCGGAACGCCTCGAGACTACGGCCACAGTTGAAAGACTCTCTTTCCAGCGCTCACGCTTCTTGAAGAGGTATAAGAGAAAAGAGAATATAGCAGAGAGAGAAAAGAATTAGGGACCAAAGAATATGCAGGGGGCTTAGATGAGGAGGATATCTATCCGGGCTGGAGATAGGATAGGATAGGTATGTAAATCTGTCGACGGTTGAAGATCTTCTTCCGGAGACTCACTAGAACTCGAGAGAGTTCCAACGTCTCAATTTTATTATCGACATCAGACTGAGCGCATGTAAGCAGCTTCGTTAAGGACGAATCGGCCGGACAGTCTGAATCGAAATTTAGCTGGAGGGAAAGAACCGTTTAATTTTCCGGCAGTGTTATTCGTTCGAATGATATTGAACAGTTTTGGGACTGTATTTTAGCCGATCGCAACTTTTGGTTCGGACGGTTTGCCCGATTCGTCTTTAAATTTGAATCGATAATAATGACTGAGGATAGTTGCTTGAGATAATTAAAAAGGTCCGTAGTCTCTGAATAAGGTGAATCCATTTTTTTTATCACGTGGACTCTCATTTTTACTTACATTCTCAAAATCCTGTATCAAGATTTCAAGAGCCGATGATATCAATTTTGTATTCGATGTCATGCAGCATGAGGATGCTCGTGTCAATCTGTCACTTTTCTGTTGATCGTTTAAGTGTTGTTTCAAATTCTTCAAAAACATCGTTTTGGAAAAAACGGTGAAAAGCTTTTTTTCATTATCTAGTTCCTCACTTTTATTTGTAAATTTAATGCGGTATGTGTCTTACTTCAGAACCTTTTAATAGTAGAAAGCCATAAGGACCCTTATTTCAGAAGAACTTGATTGACTAAAATGTCATTCAATTGGTGATCTCCAATTTTTTCATTCATTCGCTTGATTAAAATATGCATCAAAATAAGTACTGGATGTAATACTAGTTTTTGTAACAAAAATTTTGTTAGAAATCAGTTTCAATTAGTAAAATTCTTCGTAGTTAGATGGGCTTAGGGTTGTACAGAAAAACTATGCTTACTTAAAGAAAACAATGATCTATACAGTAATTCGTACTGTAAATTAAAATCGCCGTTAATTTGATCGAACTGAAAAACATTCGTGGCAAACAAATTCGTAAAGTAAATTATGCATTTGGCAATTAATTCACTAAATTCTCTTCGCGTGTACACAGCTAAAGCGACATTGTGCTGCAGCTGCATTCCAAACGGTAGTTTGCTCTTCTGATTATCGTAAGTTTGAAAGGTGAAAACGGCAGTACGCATTGGATGAAATTCATTGCTCTTTGTGCGTTGACAGCTCATCGACACAACCCGAAACGACTACGATAATCCAATAATTGGGAATCGCACTTTTGTACCGTTTGATTGGATAATTTGAATGGTATATGAATATCCGTGTGCGCTGTGTTGTCTGCATCGTGCCATATTACCGATCGAGTTATTGGATGAATAACACATTTAGCAGAGGCGGTTGGTCCCCGGATAACATCGGTAATAAATGACGAGTTTCGGCGGGTAACGTGTTTATAGCTAATTCTGTGGCCTGAGAATATATACATATATACATATAGACCTAGAGGTATATATAGATATATATGCAACTAACCCGGGTGCATGTATTATGCACGTAACCGCGGATTCATCCGTTATTCCAACGAGTGAAAACCCTCAGGAACCCGTCTCGCCTATTTATTCGAAAGAAATGTTTCTGCGGTCTTAAATTTATTCCGCACCAATCGCAGATACTGCATCATTCACAATTCTTGGAACGAGGTTTTTACTCCCTCGTTTTCATCCCACAGGAAAAAATGTCTACCAATAAAAAAATTTTACTCACAGTACTCGGACACAGTCGAAATAGTTTATGTTTAATGGTTACATAGGTTTCTGTTTTATCCAAACTAAATCAGATGAGAATTATACGAACCGTCTGAGATACAATTTTGATAATTATTTGAACAAACAACTCGTTTTTTCAATAAAGATTTCCGCGAATTTCTCCTAAGCTTTCCGGAATTTCGTCAATTTTCGAAAGCTCCATAACAAAGTGTATCCATCTCTCGAAATTATAACGAAAACACTGAAGTAGAAAAGGGTAAAAGTTCCATAGAAGCCCCAGGAATAAATCCCTATCCGTTGACCGGTAAAGTAGAATTATTTTCCATCAGCCGAGCACCCATTCTCTAGCGTAATTTAACTTCGCCTCGAAACCTGCTTTGTTTGACGTGTCTCTTCTCGCAGTTCCACACGTAATCCTGCGAGTAGCTGCAACACACATTTGCGCAATTCCAGGACGTTGGTGTACTGCCACACGTCGCTCTGCAAGCTGCAAGCTTCTTCTCACCGAACGAAGATATCTCCGAGAATATTTCCGTAATTTCACACTTCCTGCCTCGCGCTCGTCTCGTCCTGCGCAATGCTGCACAGTGCTGGAAAATGCTGAACATTTCTATTTCAGAGTCACAGAAACCAGCCGTAACACTCGATTTTCATACTCCAGAATTTTACTAACTCGATACTCAGATTGTCACGTGGTTTGAAAACTTTCACTCCTCTATCAGAAATCTCCTCAGCATATTTACACAGTTTTCGACATTTCACGAAACGAATCTTGCAAGTAAATATCGGAAGCGTTTTTAATCCGAAACGAATCTTCCCATTTTCAAACTTTGGCTATATCTATGCAATCTATAAGTCGATTTAAGTTGGAATGATGAAAAGAATAAACTGACGTTTATTATCGGGTTCAGTGAAACTGTATTCCATTATAAAAACGGAATGAAGGAATGCCATGGCTGAAGGCTGTGCAATGTTGAACACATATTACATTAGTTGAATAAATTCGATGGTGGCTTGATTAATTCCATTGGTCAAATTCCGTTTGACCTAACATTAAGTGGATTTTAGCGAATTCAAGCTTCCGCTCTGCTTTGTATCCAGCTCCCAAGTCAGCGAGAAATCATCCCTCTTTCTTTCTTTCTCTCTCTCTCTTCCCCTTTCTCTCATTCCCGTATAAGCCACTTTTCCGTGTTTCACAATCTCGAGTAAAACAATTGAGTGCATTCGCACTGTCCCTTGGGTGTACAGTTGGCTGATAGCGTAGTAAGAGAGGAAGGGTGAAGGGGCGAGGAGGGGGTGTAGGGGGGTCGTAGGTGAGTAGGATTCTCCCTGACGTCCAATAAAACTGCGCGAAAATATCTAAGGTGGCTGGGAATGCACTCTGCAGACCTTCGTTTCTTTTTTGCGTCCTCCGTTATACATATAAGACGAAAATTGAGAAAACCGTGATTGCGAATTAGGTGCATCCATCGGTTTCGACAGAGAAGTAATTCTCCAATATTAATATATTCTCACCGAGATAAGTTTCTACTTCCGGTTACTACGTAGTACCTAACTGATTTCGTTTTTTATCACAATCATTGCACACGTGAATATTACAGCAACAACAGCTATAAAATTGAAATGAATTTTAGTTTTTTTCAAGTATAAAAAAAATTTACTACGTGATATTATTATTTTTATTGTGGTCAATCATGCTGTAATTGTTATCTAACTATTGCAGTAATTTGGTATCGGTGCAACAATAAATTGATGTTAAGCTCTTAGTTGGGTCAAAAAATTTGGTAAACTAAACACAGAGATTTGATGTTGTAATAGCCAGTAACCTGAAAATGTTATTATATTTATAACTACAATTACACCGAGCAGTTAGAACCATATTTTCTAATAACTTGATTAATTCATCATCAAATCATTTCTGTAAAATATTTAAACGATGACGAGAATAAAAATAAAAATTTAAGAATAAAAAATATCGTAGAAAATATTGATAAATTATTTTGACAACGTTCGATTACCCTAAGTTGAAGTTTTTTGTTATTCATATGTTTAATGAGATGTTTTATAAGACATTAAAAGTAATGCTTGAAGTTCTAAATAAAAGAATACATTTCTCCAATTTTTAAAATTAAAAAAACAAGTACAAAGAATCGTTTAGAACTAAAAAATTCGTGGAATAAACAATAAAATTTCTGAAAATTTAGAAAAATAATAATTAATCTATACTCTCAAGTTTAAAAAGAAGATTTTAATCTTAAGATGAAAGAACTTTACTTAAAAATCTTGATACTTTTTTGAGTTTAATCTTTCAAAAAGCATTTTCCCAGAGAATGCAAAAAGATAGCAAAGTTTCAGCGAATTAAAAAATGTTAGTTTACGTAGCAGATTGAGTTGGCATGGAATGCCCCATACACAGCTATATATGTAAATTAAAAAATCAAACGGTATTTGCAGTGTTCTAAATGACCTATATTCTTATAATAAGATAAAAATTTACCAAAGAATTTAATACTTATTTCTTATGAGCACAATTTTTCCTACGCTTCTCCGCAAATATTATTATTGAAAATATCGTGGTTAAAAAAAAAAAAAAAAAAAAAAAAAAAACACTGCTAAATTTTTAGCTCAGCTTTATCTACTATCCTTGGAGCCAGAATTTAAGGGACGGTATTAAATGAAATTTTGAAATAAGGTCAGAGAAAGTTAACGAAGAACGCAAGCTCTGCAGAACGTCCAAGGCTTCCGTACAACGTCTGTAGGCTGTAATAAATCAGAATCTGCCTTAACTTTTTTGTCAACTCTTAACCCTTTATATTCACGTCAGCAAGATCTCGGTGGTTCTATGCATTTTAATATCCTGAATTAGGTGGGTGTGTATAACTTTTGAACCGAAATTTCAATCTGCCGTAATGTTTCGTAAAGGGGAAGGACCACTGTGACGTCCAAAAAAATAACTGATTAAGAATTTTTTGTTACAGGGATAACTAATTAATGAAGAGATTGTTATTATTTTCTCAAGTGCAAAGTAAACTTCGATTTATATAAATTTTTATTAAAGACAATTTTTGAATCAGCAAAGATATGAGGCTAAAGTTTAATAAAAAAAATTATCCTTTCATTATGGCATTGATATCTCGGTAAACGGTTATGTGAAATTAAAAAAATAAAAGTTTATCAACATCTATACAAATTCAGTCATCATTATGCGTAGTCGAAAAATGCCTTTATAAAAAGGGCCTTGAAATAAAAAAAAACTCACTCCGTCGCTATTTTGTAAATAATAATAATAATGACAATAATTACAACAACAATAATAATAATACGGCCACGTATAATGATAGCTACATTTGTAAGGATATTGACAAATTTTTGTTTTTTCTTTTTTCGGTTAATCCTTCACCGAATTATCAATGCCACACTGGAGGGGAAATTTTTTTTGTTTAAAATTTATACAAAGCAAATTTATTATGCACTCAAGTAAATGCCAATGATCCGATCCTTTTGTTAATTAGGAATTTCTGTCGAAAAAAATTCTTAAAGATTGGTCGTTTTTTCGGTAATCACAATGGTCTTCCCCCCTTAATTAAGATTTTGGGTTACGTTAGTTTGAACACTTTCATTTTGCGCTACTCCTTTGAAGACATTTGTAATATAAAAAAATGAATGCGTAATATAATAATTCACATTCTTTGCGGATTGATTTTTTTCAGTCATAATGATTTAATCACGTGTGAAACCTACGACTTTCATTCTGTTTACGGCAATTTCGAAAATGGGCGAATGAAAACGACAATAAATCTTGATATCCTGAAAAATTTTACGGTTATGTGAAAATCTTCTTTTCTACCAGCAGGTGCAGTTTATCTAGCGTAAAAGTTTCGGAACTCGTGCGTAGCGTCGGTATTCTATTAACTGGGGTGCATCTTTTGGCAAAAAAGTTTGACAAAAATATTCAATCCGAAGTTGAACTTTGCGCTTTAGTTTATAGCTATAGGTATGTTAGCTTCTTCTTTTAGCGGAGAAGTCGGGAAACTGCTAGATCGAACAAACGAAAGAACGGTATAAGGGATATATCTGGGTAATTCTGTCGACCGGTAGATCTCAGGGGTTCGATTTTAGTTCCCATATTCCTGGGTGCAGGGTAACCGGAACACTACGAACCGGAGTCAAAGGTCAATACGAGAAATGAGCTGGCTCAGAGGATAGCGTGCGCTGCAGTCGAGATGAAATCCAATCCGAAAGTTGACGCCATCGAAACTAGTCAGTTCAATATAAATCCACCCGCCATTTTACAGCAATACCGTGAAGCGATGTAAAAGGATTCACGTGAAATAGGGAAAAAGAAATATTGGTTAACCAATATTATATTATCTCAGTTACCTCTAGTGATTTTAATCTTCCGCAATCAGTTTGTATGTATTTTTCACGTTCCGTTTGTAATCATTGAAATCCCGGTAATAGTTCCAACCTTTGTAGTCACTTGTAATAATTTCGCATCTCTTTGTATTTCACATCGTATCTTTGTAATTCTGAAAACCTTGGTATTAATCATTCGTAATTGTAATAATCACTTGTATATGATCTTATTGTAATCTCTTTAACATCTGTTATTACTTGTGATCTTTGTAATCATCTTGTAATTGGTTTAATTTCCCTGCCATGCTTACAACCTCTGTAACCTCTGCCATCACGTGTGATCTTTGTAATCTGTGTAATTTATCTGCCATGTTTGCAGCCTCTGTAACTTCTGTAATAAACTGTAATCTCCACAAGCGTAATAGATGTACACAGTTTTTACGCAGCGATTGATCTCTTGTATTTTATGTATGAGACAGAAAGAATCTGGTAATAATCATTCGTAATTTTAATAATCACTTGTAATCTCTGCATTCTTTTTGTAATCCTTGTAATTTGTGTAATCTCTTGTAATCTTTGTACTTTCGTAATTTGTATGATCTTATTGTAATCTCGGCATACTTCATGTAATCTCTTTAACATCTGGTATTACTTGTGATCTTTGTAATCTGTGTGATATTTTTAATCATCTTGTAATTGGTTTAATTTCCCTGCCATGCTTACAACCTCTGTAACCTCTGCCATCACGTGTGATCTTTGTAATCTGTGTAATTTATCTGCCATGTTTGCAGCCTCTGTAACTTCTGTAATAAACTGTAATCTCCACAAGCGTAATAGATGTACACAGTTTTTACGCAGCGATTGATCTCTTGTATTTTATGTATGAGACAGAAAGAATCTGGTAATAATCATTCGTAATTTTAATAATCACTTGTAATCTCTGCATTCTTTTTGTAATCCTTGTAATTTGTGTAATCTCTTGTAATCTTTGTACTTTCGTAATTTGTATGATCTTATTGTAATCTCGGCATACTTCATGTAATCTCTTTAACATCTGGTATTACTTGTGATCTTTGTAATCTGTGTGATATTTTTAATCATCTTGTAATTGGTTTAATTTTCCTGCCATGCTTACAACCTCTGTAACCTCTGCCATCACGTGTGATCTTTGTAATTTGTGTAATTTATCTGCCATGTTGGCAGCCTCTGTAACTTCTGTAATAAACTGTAATCTCCACAAGCGTAATAGATGTACACAGTTTTTACACAGTGATTGATCCCTTGTATTTTATGTATGAGACAGAAAGAATCTGGTAATAACCATTCATAATTTTAATAATCACTTGTAATCTCTGCATTCTTTTCGCGATCCTTGTAATTTGTGTAATCTCTTGTAATCTTTGTACTTTCGTAATTTGTATGATCCTGTTGTAATCCCTGCATACTTCATGTAATCGCTTTAACATCTGTTATTACTTGTGATCTTTGTAAATCTGTGTAATATTTGTAATCATCTTGTAATCGCTTTAATTTCCCTGCCATGCTTACAACCTCTGTAACCTCTGCCATCACGTGTGATCTTTGTAATCTGTGTAATTTATCTACCATATTTTCAGCCTCTGTAACCCCTGTAATAAACTGTAATATCCACAATCGTAATCGATGTACACCGTTTTTACACAGTGATTGACCCCTCGTATTTCATGCATGAGATATTAAAGAATCGAATGAATATTCCTTCGTTATGAATTGCATATTTTAATCCTCTCCTTCCAAAGTTACAATCCTTCATGGGGAGGTGGAACGGAGAAATTAGGGGATGGGCGTAGTTCATTGGATGAATTCTCTCTCTCTCTCTTTCTCTCTCTCTCTCTCTCTCCGAGACTCGAGGGATGCTGGGCATTGCTGTGTGTAGCTGGCTGTGTATATTATATACGAATATTATATGGGCAGAGTATATGTTATAGGTATGTGGGTCACGCTTGGACGGTGGGGCCACGGTCATCAATAACAGCTAAGCGTCGCGATGCCCTTGTTTACTTTGTACAAAAAACGGAACCACGGCAGCCCAGCTTTACATCGCAAAAAGAGCCCCAGTGCTGACCGTTCGGTTCGTGTTATTATACTGTAGAAAATCTCCCAAGCAGACGCTCGCGGTCACGCTTGATCAAAAGATATTTCCATCGATTTCTAAGCCTTGCAACTCTACACGCACGCGCGTATAACCCAATCATTATTCACGCCTTCAAAATAAATCATAAAAGTGTCTTACTTGTTGGGTGAAGTATTTTCGTTGAGGAAAATTTAGGGCTGGGCATTTTTTTAAATTCTTCGAAATATGTATGGAGCTTGATTGAAATCATGGATGAGTTATTGTAAAGTTTATCAACGTTTAGTTATTATGCTAGTTTTTCAATTTCACTGTTTCAACTTGTATTCGAATATTTACACAGTAAAAATAGTTTGACGGCATAACTCTTATTCGAAAAATAATTTATGATAAATTTCATAAACTTTTAGTGCAGATACCACCGTTTTCGAAATTCTTAGCTTTCTACATATCGATGTGTTATATAAAAATAACAAACCGGAAACAAATCCAAACCGAAAAAGTCCTGATTCTAGATCTTATTTCTAACTCTATTCCTGTTCTTTTTTTGATCATAGATTGAGAATTGTCTTGAATAAAAATTTGAAAATCCGTTTCCTCCTGTCCAATTAAACGCTTTTGGCACGCAAGTGTGCCAAAAACCCAAAGACGCATTTATCCGAAATTGCAGAATGTTAAAATATTTTCTTTTGAAAATCACAGAAGTTGACTTTATTTTTTTCGAAAGAGAGCTCTCCATTTGCGGTTTGCATGTTTGTAGGACTGATGCGAACGTCTGAATTCGGATTTAAGGATACGGCCACGAAAGACCAGGCGAATATTTGGAGGTTAATAATTGTTATCCTTCCATGTGACACATTCCGAATTCAAACGATAATTTTATCTCATTCCGAGTTTGATACGGGAAACTTATGGGAAATACCATGCGGTTTCACCCAGCGTCGAACGGTCAAGCACACCTTCATTTTTGTTGTGATTACTTATCGCTTCAAAGTTAGAAGCTATTAAACTACAAATTTTCCGGCCAACTTGAAAACAGTAAAAAAAATTGAAAAACTTTTAAGGCCCTGCAGAAAGTGACATTTTTGTTGGCTCAAAAGTTATGAATTATTTATCACCGTCATGATTCGATTCAGTGCTTTAAATTTTTCGACGCTAGATTTACTCAGCTGTATAGTCTGTTTCGAAATTGAAAATCGCTTGAAATAACACAAACATCGGATGATACTGTATACATATAAAATCGCTCAAAATCACTCGTCAACTAAAGTCGTAGGAAAAAACGTGTGAAAAATTTTTGAAGACAAAACAAAAGAAGATTCTAGAAATCTAGATTATCGGATCAAAAGAAAAATTGTCCTTCACCATTGAAAACGATTGCGATTTTGCCTAAAATCTTATGTTTATTTTTAGAATTTTTTACAAGCAATTCAAAAAATCTGCAACCATAAATCGCGAGACATAGAATCTAAAAAAAAAAAAACAAAAAAAAAAAACTGTTTTTCTTGAGTCGTGAATAATCAATAACATCGGCAATATCTTAAACTTTTTATAATATGTCGTAGAATGTTTTGAAATTTTCTTGGTCTTTTGAAAGTAGTTGGTAACTTTGAAACGGTGAACGATATCGGGTAAAAACAAAAAGAAAAAAAAAAAAACCAACCAGGGTGTGGTTTTATTCCAAATTACTACCACACATCGAAGTTGTGGGAATATTGAAATGCTGCTTATTCGACACTAGGTGAATTCCGCGTGGAATTCTTACGTAAAGTACATTCGAGAAGCGAAAAGAGAGTGAGAGAGAAAGAGAAAGAGAGAGAGAGGGAGAAAGAGAGGCAAGACGGCAGGAACGGGGATCGACAGGGGTTCATCCCAGGAGAAATCTGTACCTTGGATTCTTAGATAAATACGGTTAAACCACGCGCGTAAATCAGGGCGGAACCCGTATGCTAAGTAGAATGTTCTTCATCTGTTTTTAGTGCTGCAGGGTGCTCTGTGCGATCCATATTATCGTTTTACCCCATGTCTGCTGGAATGTCGTGATTTACCGTAGACAAGCTTTCAAATATGTTTTAAAGGCTGTTCCCAGCAGCTTTGAGAATCGAGACATCCATTTCCATGTCAACCATATTATATAGGAGGTATATTTTTTTCAGCAGATTATTCCAAGCTTTGTAAATCCTCACGATAGAAATGTATTATCTTATTATTTATTCACAGCTACGTTATTCTTTGGTGTATTATGAGTGAGTGCTTTCTCCTCGATTTCAGGTTGAAAATTTCAGGAATTATCACAGTTTCGAGACAAACGAGATAAACTCGTCGGGAAAGTTTTTTCAGTTTTTTTTTTTTTCTTTTTAAATTTCACGATATTTTGCAATGTAATTCTTTTGATGATATTCGTAATGAAACTCACTCTCAAGGATGTACAAAAAAATTATTAAAAAACGGAGATGAAATCATAACTCGATTGAAAGTGAAACTGAAATTGACGGAGTTGGGTTTTATGAAAATAATGACTCTAGCGCTACGAATTCAAATGAAAAGAATTCAGCTCTTGCAATATCTTTGAAAGGTTAACATTATTGTTTAATTTTTGCTATTCACAGTATTTCATTTAGTTTGCCCAATTTTTGCGAATTACGCTCCATTCTGGCTCTACATGGATACTCTTCAAGTTGTCTGTTATATAATTCTCAATTTGTTCTTTAACGAAGAATAAATTCATCATTCACTGTTTTTTCGTTTTTCTTTTCGTTTATCGACTAAGACGTGGAAAATAAACTTGTCTCACACAATTCGTATAAAACAATTCAACCGTCAATATTACAGATTGAGGATTACAGATTATAAATGTAAAAAAAAAAATAAGTTGCAAAATATCAAATGTGAATACTTAATTATTTTTTAGTTGAAAATTGAGAACTTAAATTTATTCCCTACAATAAAAGTTACCGTTTTCATTGAATTTAATTTGATTAAGTTGATTCGAACACTTATTTTATCATTCTTATTTTGGTCTCGCAATTTTGTGCTCAGACTTGGATATTCTATGCAGGTTTAGTGGAAATGAAAGAAGGCTTTATCAAAATATTGACGTCATCATTTGTCACAGGGTAAAGTTTAAAATTGATCAAATTGAAAACGAAAAAAAATGTGTAAATCCTTATTTTCGCCAATTAGCTCGCAAGTAGGTATGTTTGTTGAATAAATTATATTTGAATAGACTTTGGACATCGAATCCGACGTTAGGTTTTATCTGTTATGGTGCTTCCTGCGTGGCATTACAGGATTTCTTGAAGAAGAGATATATAGAATAAAAAAGATTTCCAAAAAGAAAGGTGAGAAGAAAGCAAAGATTGAGAAAAAGAGGCAAACATTGGAGGTGAAATTTTTTTCCTCAAATTTTTCAGTCACGTATAACGCCCCATGCAGAGAGTGAGAGAGAAAAAAAGATGGAGAGAGAGAGAGAGAGAAAGTTGGAGGACATCTTCGAATCAACTCTGCAAACACCAAAAGTGACGGTGCCCCGAATCCAAGCGTCTTGCAGCCGTATTTCCCTCGCAGAAAACGATCAGAAAGGTTTTTCTCTTTCCTTTCCACACAAGGAACGCGTCAGGCCTGCGTTTACGATTTCCGTAAAACTTCACCTTGGATTGACGAAGTCCGTGAAACACAAGCCTTCGACGAAGGGTGCGAATACTCGTAAACCAAAAACGCCTTGCATTGAATTTTTCCAGATTCATTCCACAGCGATCCCTTGGGGCAAATTTTTGTCAATCTTGATCCTCGTCGGCGTTCTTCTTGCTTCATTTAATTTTTTTTTTTTTTTTTTTTCTCATTTGCTGTATTAGTTTGAAGACAAACAGGAAATAGAAAAAAATTGAGATTGAATAAAAATGTTGCAATTAAAAAAGATCGTCTTGTTCCTCTCAAAAAATATTTGACCTAAGTTTTTTTTTAGCAATATCCTTTCTCCTCATGGGTATGTACGCGATATAGGAGACAGAATATTTTCACCACTCGATATTCTACAAGAGGGATTTTCTCCACCTCCTGGGTTTATCGGGTTACCAGAAAAATGTCTGCACCGAAGGAGACAAACAATTCAAGTTTTAGCACGTGCGAAATAACGTGCCGCGGATTTATGAAAGCAGGGTGGAATTTCATTGTTACTCTACACTTGTAGGTATAGTGAAACTGTCTCTCAAATGCGGTTAAGTACAATATAAAATGAAACTCTCTCGAGTCTTACGAAAGTATATTATTAAACGAAAGACGGAGTGGGATTCATTTTTCATTCAATTTATTTTTTCATAAGATTTATTAAAACTCGCAAATTTTTACTTTGGGTACGCAGAATTAATACACCACAACGCAATAATCTCGTATATTGTATAAATATTTAATGATCGAATATGCAATAATTTTATTGTCTTGTCTCACTCCGTCGAAAAGATCGCTGCCTCATTATTATACACGATTTTTTATATAACAAGAGTATGTTACGCGTTTTTGCACGAAATAGAGGTTAGGGTAGCTTAATGTAAGATTTGTTTACAACTGCGCATGCGCGTAGTACAGAAAAGACCGCTTTAAGGTCCAGCATTTAAAAACGCTGTTTATCGTACTCTGCGCATGCGCAGTTGTGACTAACTTTCGCTATCGCTAAAACAGTTACTTTACGTACCGAAAAACAAGCTCAAAAAAAACGTAAATTATGCTTGCGTTGCAGAAAATTTATTAGATTGTACTGTTTCCGCAAAAATGAAAAAAGAACCGAATCGATGAGGGACTAAAGTGTTTCATGAAATTAGAGATCAATCAATCATATACAGGACTGAAAATGTCAAGAGAATGCATTTTTTGGCACTTTACGATAATATACCTGAAACTGAATTTCATATTAAGGAAGATCAGTTTTTTTCACGTAAACAATATGTAAGAATATATTTCTTTTCTGAGATCAGGAAATGCAAAAGTTTAATTCGAAAACGTTATAAAATCGATTGACGTATTTCGAGTGAATGGTAATGTCCAAGGTCCGAAAAACAAAAATTCTCATTTTTCAGTGAACCTACACTATATACAAATCATTGATGGATCGGCTGAAATGGATTGCGATCTTTCCTTCTGACTGCTCTTCCTTCTTCCTTCTCTCTCCATCTTGCAATCAACATCACATGTCTGGGCATCGCGACTATGTCTATGTTCTCTTCGCACGAAGATAATACATTGATATATTCGTTCTTCCCGTATTCCAACCATCCAAAGGGGCTTCGGACATCCGGGACACCCGGGGGGTGGTGAACAGGCTATTTCCTGGATTCATTAATCGCGCCATTCTTTCTAACGGTTTCCGTATGCTGGCTAAGAGGGATGAGAGCGACATTGCCGGATGCTGCAACTGCCTAGATCATCACCTAATTTGGCGGATGAATTTCCGGAATCTATCAAATGCGCAGTCGAGTAAAAAAGATTTTTTCTTATTTCACAGCAGTGAATATTTTTTTCTGTGCTTATGTGTATATAAAGACTTTAGTAATCAGGCTTCATTTGATAAAATCATATATTTGATATTGCAAATTCTGTACGATCATTAATGTCTGGACAAAATTCATCCACAGCTAGTTTATGATCAAAATCTTCAAACAATACTCTTTTCTAGCTTGAGAAATGCTTCTTTAAAGCGATATATTTACAGTCATCTACCTGTAAATTACAAATTGTAAGTAGCGATACCAGAAGAGTTCTGAGTGCAGATTCCTACAACCGACATCTCACCCAGATTCAAACCCTTCTCCGCGATGACGTCATCGAGGGAAAAATACGATGGAAAGTAATCGAATTCAAGAAAAGTATCTAAGATTACTAATTTTAACTATAGTTTCACAATATTAACAGTATAAGGAGAGTTCTAGTCCGTCTAGACGTCAATTTATGACGTCACCGCAGAGAAGGATTTGAGTCTGGGTAAGATGTCGGTAAGTGTCGGTAGTAGGAATCTGGATTAGAACTTTTCTTATATCGTTACTACTGTGAAATTATAGTTAAAATTCGTAATTTTAGATACTTTTTCTTGAAATCGCTCACTTGCCGTCAAACCTTCGAAGCCCTCGTTTTATCCAAATTTTCGACTGCACTGTACATTGGACATGCATCCTCAAGAGGAAAGAAACGGCTAATGAACAGCCGTGGGCTGATCAAATTTTTTGCGAAACGAATGCTTTAATCTGCTGAAGAAGAAGCAGGTAAACGGATGGTCCGACTACCTCCAAGACGGTTCGTTATAATAGTGATCTTAATTCATCGTTGCAAATTGGAATCCAGGTATAGGTATAGAGTGTAACCTTCGTTACAGCCCATGGCATTGCAGTTGGCTCAATCTCGTTGCTTCACTGCAGTAGATAGTCACGATTCTACCGAGTCTCCATGTGATAATATAAAGAAGGAAAAATTCTCTTCAGCGGAAAAGTTGTTACAAGCACCAGCTGCATAGATATTATTTTATTCCCCTTCATTACGCTGCTCTCGTTCTTTCTTTATTTTTTTAAAAATTTCGACTCCCTGCGAGAGAAATTTTATCAGCAGAAGCGGGAAGAATAGCGAAATGAAATGCATCTCCAGTCGTAGATCGATATTTTTTTCTAGCAGCGTTTAGTGTCGTCTTTTCTACGAGATCCCCGTTCAACAGATCGTAAGATTCGAAGAGCCTTCGCGGCTAACCGTTCTCCGATATCTTTACTTGGATACTCGCCGCTTTTGTCTCCATAAAAGAAATTCATGTGCATGGTACTCGTAACTACACTTTGCCTCTATACTATGCAAGTAAAAAATCCGTCAGTTAAGTTTTAAGCAAGAATTCATCGATTGTTTACTTACTGTTTTTATTTATTTCAATATTTCCCTGTTTCTTGCTATTGAGCACCGTTTCTGTCGAATAATATTGTCGTCAGTTTCCACAGTATTGAAAATCAGTTTTTTCTCCTCATGTTAAATAAAATCCAGTGAAATCTGAAACAAATATGAAATATCTTGAAAACTCGTGAAAAATTTTTGCAATTCGTTGAAATCTTTCCAAGTCCCCGAGTGTCAGTGAAATCTTTTCAAATCCCCCGAAATCTTTTAAACCCAGCTGAACATCTTTTTGTAATCCTTAAGAATCCTACCTAATCCCTGATAATCTTAAAAAATATTCCTAAACTGTCACTGAAGTTGTCCCCAATATTTAGAATTTCCGAAGGGTCTATCTATATACATACATAAGTAAGCGATTCTGTAAATCTGAAAAATTGTTCCAAGCGTGCAACTTTTTATATCCCTGAAGTGAAAATGGTGATTGCAGTAACCGAAAATAGTCGCAAAGCTGGCGAGATTTCAGGATAAAATTTGGGGTGGTGGACGGCAGTATTTCATTAGGTCTTTGTCACTCGTTCGTTCGGCGGAGGGATAAGGCAGGCGGGGATCTCTCACTCGATAAGCAGAAGAAGAGACGAATGATTTATCAAGATAAGACCGCACCGTTCTCGACAAGCCGGGATCGTTGCATGGAGTTGGGGCGGGTCGCGATCCTCAGGGATGCAGGGGGGAAAGTCGACAATGAAATATCACAGTGGCCAAAATGTTTAAGGTGGAAAACAAATTTCAGTGGAAATACGCTAAATCCCGTAAAAAATATGCTCAACCCCACGGGACCCGCTCCTCGCAGATATTCCGAGCCTCCTCTATATGGATTCTCGTAAAATATTTCCACTATTCCTTCGAGACGCTCAAGGGCATAAATTTTACAGCGAAATTGTAAACGCTCGAATATTGTAGCCATCTTCGATATAGGCGTTTCTCCTTTCGGACCATGTGTCCCAGGACTACAGATACCTACCCTGGTATTACGGGTGCCATCAATTCGAACGACTTCGGACGATCTTTTGTCTCCTTATACGATCCCCTCCTCTGCCCCAGGACAGTAGGTACGATTCCCCGGTCGGAACACTTGCGGAAATTTCCGGAAATTATCCAAATACGCTACGCTCTGTCTAACTTCCCTCTCGTTGGGGCTGTGAAGCACTTTGCAGGAACCAGAAATTTTGAGAACAGGATTTTGAGATGTCTTGTAGACTGAAATTGTTTGAGAATTCTGTAAAGTATCTGATGTGATTAAAATCTTGTTTTAGAATACGATTTTATTCGTTGAAATTCGTTGAAGTTATTTTTCATCTCACAAGAAAACGAGCGTATTTATCGTTGAATATTTTGCCACAGAGGTAAGGAAGAAATAATCGCGTTCTTTGAACGATTAAAATGGACGTGCGCCCTTAACAAGGATTCGTAGGGTTGATGAGGGGTCCTTGTTTCAGACGTAGGCAGACCTTGAGACAAATGTTTCAGCGGGAAATGTCTACTTCTGGGTGAGGCATATAGGGTCTCACGACAAAGATCATCCCTCGCGTTTTTGGGGTAGCCTTGTGACAAAGGGTCCAACAACCCCGTCAGAGAATCCTGCGACGGAACGGTAACGTGTGTTATAGCTACTGGTTTCCCTGTTTATACAGGCTCGACGATGACTCACTCCAACCGACTTGTACCCAGAACCGTAGATCTACGCTGCAACACGATCCTCTTGTTCCGCGAAGCTTCCCTTGGCGAGCGGTGCGTGCTTGTTGATAAAGGAAATGGAGGAAAATAATTTTTTACGGTGTGGACATTGAAAAGTCCACTTTTTGTGGCAGTTTTCGTTCTGTAAAATGACGCTTTATACGGCAGCGAACAAAGTTGCGGAATAAAGTCTTTATTCCGCAGTTTTGATGCGCAGCTCGAAGTGCGCATCCCAAACTGCCGGATAAAGTAGCTTCGTCGAACAGATCGCAACATAACCTCACTCTTCGTTTTGCTTTTCAATGCCCATACTGTAAAAAATATTGTATGTGGCATGCTCGTAAACCGTTTTTTGGCTCGGATAATTTCAGTACTCGCTTCCGGCTCGCCTTCGGCTCGTCCTGAAATCTTTATCCTTGGCAAAAAAACAGGCGGTTTACGGGCATGCCACATAAATAGCTATTCTTACTTTTGTGAAGGACCGATCGTTTTTGTGCCACGCTTCAGCTTGCATAGATAACTCAAAATGAAAGATGGTCTTTAAAAACGATAACCATAACTGAAAAGCTAAGAAGACACAACGAGAGCTTGATTTTTATTGACTGCAGTGTAGCGCTAATTTAAGTTAATTAACAACAAAGCGATCCCGCTGTTCGAATCTTACTGAATTAATAAAGCACCGAGTATCAGACGGGATGTCGTTGAACAGTGTCGAGTTTCTGGGCGATCTGTAAGCCTTTCTTTGATATTCAATTAAGCTGTCACCTGATTGCCAAGTCCCAAAGTTCTGAAATTGGATTAAAATCAGGACGAACAGGATTCGGATCACGGGTCCGGTGAAAACCTAATTGGGAATGACCCAGCCGTAGGTATCCAAACCTCGTCTCCATGCCACTAATCAATACCCGAGTTTGCGATGAAAAAATATGTGGATTAGACTTGATGGTCATTGTACCCTGTGCAGGTTCAACGAGATGAGAATACCCTCCATTTTGTATTTCCGGTATTATTAATTTCGGCACACAGTCCACATTCACGTATATATGTATAAAAAACCAATCTGCGAAACTGTGGCATAAAATGCGAAGCGAGTCGAAACGCCCGAAGCCATCTGTATTAAATCAACACCTGGGGAGACGTGTTCTTTATCTCTGCACCGGCGGTGCAGTTGGAAGTAAGTAAATTGTAGAAAATTATGCAGCCTTCTTTATGACGGTAATTGCGATGTAAAATATCGGGGTGTAAAGTCTGCAGGGTGTCGAGCGATAAATGCCAGATGGCGGATTGGCAAACGATAGAAGGAACGCGAGGAATTACGCGATATCTGAAGAGAGAAAAGAAGAGGGGCAGAGAGCGAGAATCCATTAGGATAGAAATGAAATTGAAATTATTTCAACGAAATTTTTCTCTCGGTTATCGATCCTCGAGTCTGCATCTTATTCCAATTTCTTCCATGCTTGTACCTGAATCGATCAGTCAAACTGGGCTCTACACGTTTTCTCTTCTGCTTATGGACACTAGGGTGTTTCAAAAAAAGACGATTTTTTTTTTCTTATGGTGTCCAAAAATTGATAGTATACCTAAAGCCAAAAATTTTGGCGCCAATATGAGCTCTTAATATGAATAGTCAGGTTTGCCTCTATCCATTTCTTTATTTTCTATTTAAATAACACGGGAAATTTTTTTTTTTATTTTTGTATTTTTATTACTTTGGAACGGTTCATCGTAACAACGATCTGAAGAAAGAGATTTGTAGGAAATTTCACGTTCTACAAAACACGTCTGAAGATCAAAGTTCCTCAGAACAACCGTTTCAAAGATATTAGCGATCAAAAATAACACTAATAAAAAATTTCAAATACTTTCCAATAAAACTACAAAAAAATATCATGTGCCATATTTATATGATTTTTTATGTAAAATTACTTTAATTCTGTTAACCTGAGACTGTAAACCAATATAATAATAATATAAATATGGCGCATGATATTTTTTTGTAGTTTTATTGGAAAATATTTGAAATTTTTGATTAGTCTTATTTTTGATCGCTGATATCTTTGAAGCGGTTGATCTGAGGAACTTTGATCTTTTGACGTTTTTTGTAGAACGTCAAATTTCCTACAAATGTCTTTCTTCAGATCGTTGTTACGATGAACCGTTCCAAAGTAATAAAAATTCAAAAATAAAAAAAATAAAATTCCCGTGTTATTTAAATAGAAAATAAAGAAATGGATAGAGGCAAACCTTACTATTGATATTAAGAGCTCATATTGGCGCCAAAATTTTTGGTTTTAGGTATACTATCAATTTTTGGACACCATAAGAGAAAAAAAAAATTCGGCTTTTATTGAAATACCCTAATGGACACATTATAGAGTATGACAAATTTTTATCTTCTTCTTAGTGATTCATCTGCATGGTCAAGGAACATCGAAAGAACTAGAAGCCGTATAGTCATCATAATATACTTTGGATAGAATTTATTTGGCAATAGTAAACTGTTTTATATCCTACCACGGGCTTGTTTGCAGCCTGTAAGTACAAGTGAACGTTGTAAATTTCGTTAATTTTATTAAATTCGATCCAGAATAGATTACAGTTACATGCTCACATGAAATTCGCTCTTAGATTAAAAATACTCCAAATTTATGACAGTTTGACAATTTACGACTTGAATTGAATATTAGGTCAGCTTCTTTTAAATTGAGTTGAGGGATGTATAGGGTGTAGAGTCAGGTTACAAACGTGTTGAAATAAAAGTTCTAACGCAACTCTAACATCTAATTATTGTCCCAATAATTGGTCATTGACAATTTTTGTGAAGTTTTATGAAAATTGTCGATTATGTGTTAACTTGTCGAATTGCAATTTCGACGGTAACTTTTCTTCTGTTCGCTCCTCTAATGGCTGTGGAATTTTTTCAGATTTTTACCATAAGAATTGTGAAGCAAGGAGCTTTTCGAAAACACCACTTTTTGACGTTATTTTAAATAATAACTGGACACATGTGGAACGTAACTGATTGGAACCGAGTGAAAACCATTTGTTTTATGGAGCTTTATTATGAGTTCAAGTTTCACGCAAATCGAAAAAGTTTAGAGTTTCACTGACGTGTCACGTTAACATTTTTTTAAGTTCTATATAATCAGCTTTTCGTTCAATTTTTTTAAATTCCATCAACTAGCGTCCTCCGTAAAATAAATAAATGACTAACTACCCTTGAAGTCTCTTATATCGAGAAAAAACAGTGAAACTTAGCAGATTCAACGTTCACCTGCGCTTGCGCAGGCTTTTGCTTGTTTTTTTTCATGCAGGTTGGCCACCTCAGGCATTAGCTAGTCGATCGTGGCTTATAAAGGTTATGTAGGTGGTACAAATTTTTATAGGTTGAGCAGGTCCGAAATACTTGATGTTGTGATTCGGTAAAGCTTTTACTATTGACTAACCAATGACTGCAATAACTAATACGAATCACCATTTCAATGTAATTTCAATTTCTTACTTGACGCAGAGAGTTTGACATCTCACGCTTCGTTTGAAAAAGTTGGCTCTCCTGGATTGAAGACTGAAATGTTGCTGTTGCACGACTTGATCCACCAATAGAATCCAATTATTTAGCGCATGCGCACACTCTACAGGATGATTAATTAATTCGTGACAAAAACAGTAATTTAGCTGCAGTCGGTCAATCAGTCTGCTAACTTTCACCATTCTCACCTGATACCTACGCATAATAAATCACTCATAACATGGTTTTGCACCTGTTCACTGTCTCCCGGTATTCAAAGTATCGGATATAGTTTTTTTTCTCTTTTCCTTTCGCTTTTTTTCTTAGGGTGCAGCTTGACCGTTTGTTACAGGCGGTCAAACAACGCGAGCATTAACTATTAATCAAACTTGTCAAAGTTTCGCAAGAAACATCGTATTCGTGGTGTTGGTGTCGCGCGGAGGAGACGCAGGATCGGGACGGAAGAAGTCGACCGGGTGATAGGACGAGTCCCACAGGTCGCGGAGATCAATTTGTCGAATAGATCCGGACTGTTTCTCGGTGGCCGTCAGGGCTTCCGCGGCTTCCGGCGTCCCTTCCGCACCCTCCCATTTCTCAATTTCTTATTTCCTTGGGCTCTCTCCCTTCTTTACCACCCTCTACTTTCTCTCAGTGCTGCTGCAGCGCGATCCTCTGCTGGTTGGTTTATTGGCTGATGTCACATGAGCGGGGCATTCGGCGTTAAAGGAAATCCTTTTGTCCCTTGGGATCTGATACACCGAGGAGAGGCTGCTGGAAACAGGATGAAAAAACACAGGAGAAAAGACCGGGAAAACCGACATTTCCGGCGTCTTGAGCTCGGATAAACGTCGACGAGTCGAACGGCCACTCGTCGCTCTAACCAATTTCGGCACTTTCGAAACGTGGGGGAAAAGCTGGGGCACAATTCCAATGACACGATGCGGCCCATTATGCTATATTACAACAATTTATGCTGCATGCTCGTTAAGTAGTTGTTTTTCAGCGAGGATAGTTAATCGTTTCAGTATGAGTTAAAAACGAACCAAAAGCGGGTACTGAAATCATAACTTGATCCAAAAACAGTTTACGGGCACATCCCATTGAGCCTTTCTTATGGTACAGGCATGAAAAACTCGCCAAATACGATATCAGGTGATTGAGGTTATGGCAAGCTGACTGCGCGCATGCGCACCTGGATCTTTATAGGTTAGTTTTGATGCGCACTTCGAACTGCGCTTTACGGAACGAAACCAGCCACCAAAATAGCTATTTATGTGGCATGCCCGTAAACCGCCTGTTTTTTTGGCAAGGATAAAGATTTCAGGACGAGCTGAAGGCGAGCCGGAAGCGAGTACTGAAATTATCCAAGCCAAAAAAACGGTTTACGGGCATGCCACATATAATATTTTTTACGGTATGGGCATTGAAAAGCAAAACGAAGAGTGAGGTTATGTCGCGATCTGTTCGGCGAAGCTACTTTATTCGGCAGTTTGGGATGCGCACTTCGAACTGCGCATCAAAACTGCAGAATAAAGACTTTATTCCGCAACTTTGTTCGTGGCCGTATAAAGCGTCACTTTACGGAACGAAAACTGCCACAAAAAGTGAACTTTTCAATGCCCATGCCGTAAAAAGGTACTTTTTCATGTCTATACCGTAAAAATAAACTTTTCTTTCCATTTATCCCTTTTCTTTGAACCGTTTATCATCAGAGAAGTTCCGCAGGTGTGGTTGTACACGATTATGTAGAGAGTGGAGACCGATTTAGGGTAAAACTTGGCGAGGCTAATATCGAAGCAATTCGCGGTCTGAACAACTTACAAGTGTCGTTATACATCCCAGTCGGAAACTGCACTTTGAGGGGGCTGAACTCAGTTTGATAACAATTAACCGCACTAGTGTTGGAAATAATGATTATAAACGGCGTGGAGAGTGTTTCCGACCTTAATTGCAATGGCAACGTATCTACGACATTAACATATCCATAACGTGTGAGACGAATGAGAAAATAATCGTTGGTTCAGTTTGGAACTTACGCGTTGATGAGGTAAAAGTTCCCTAAGTTCAACAATCTGAGAATAATATTATCATTAGTTCTACATTCATAATATATAGTGGCTTTTTTATTCTGAATAGGATGCGGGAAAGTGTGGAAATAAGTGTCTTACAGTGGACAAGATTGAGAGAAAAAACTCTTGTTCCTGTCTGCAAACTTCATAGCATTTCATTTTATAATATAAAACTGTACGTATCTTCAGTCATCTTGAAATTCAAAACCACGACGATCGACGAAAATCTATTAAAAAAAAAAAAACGCGCAAGAAATTAATTTTTCTTATCTATAATCTGAATATTTGTGAAAATATTTTTCCGTTGACTTGACCTTTCCGAAAATTCGAACAACTTCATGCCCGCACATGAATTTTTTTTTCTATTTTTTGCAGCATTTGGAAGTGAAAAACGCGATTTTAGCTAAAAAAATTTCGGTTCATTCGTTATTAAAAACTAGCAAAAAATGGGGAAAAAAACTCTTCCTGGTTACCTGGGGAAACATATCACCTTTAAAATGAATATCGATTTTTTTGTTTCAGATGATCCGGTAACGAGTTATAATGTTCACCGCAAAACAACTCTTTTTACAAGGCGCCTCCGAAGATTCGCCGTCACAGGCGCATTTATCAACATTTTTTTATTGAAAATTTTTTTCTAACATACTTCAGAAGTTGTACCACAATATGTAGATAAATTGAATTTAATAATATTGCTTATATCGCCGAGAAAAAATCACGAAAATATGCCTCTTTTCCGCTTTTGAAACCCTACCCCCCCCCCCCCCCCCCCCCAATACAATTTGTCGCTGAATATTGAATCGAAATGCAAAAAATGAGAATACCGTAAATTTTTGATTATTTTAAGACACCTCATTTGTGGAAAAGTAAAAATGTTCCTAATATGTTTTCTCCTCAATCACTGCAATGCTGGTTCAACAGAAATTGCAATGCAGAGGTGCCTATAGCGAAACGTAATCTGCTTGCATAACAAACCATCTCCTGTTTCACTTATCAGTTCAGTTACGTACTCTCGTGCATTCCTCGCCTCGAGTATTTAATCCATGCATAGACACATACCTATAAACTAATAGCTTTATCGTAGTTAGTAATTCGCATAGTATGCATATATGTTATGGCTATTCATCTACCTTATGGCTTGTACCGTATACCTATCCGCCAACCATAAGCTGAGCTATTAGCCAAGAAACAAAGAGGCTAAGAGCTATTGTTCATTGTCCAAACTCTAAAGGATTTGTTGATTTTTAAGGGGGTCTTAAAGATACTGCAGATTTCAGGCATCGGTTTTCCGTGATTATTATTATTATATAATATAAGTATAGGATATATCGATTGCACCAATTGTTTAAAACAATTTGACAATTAGTAAGATTCAAATTGTTATCATGCAATATCTTATTGACTCAACTTAATTCTTTTGGAAAATTACTTGTATTTGAAGATAAAACTGAACAGAAATTAAAAAGTATAATTGAGAGCACTTTTGGGGTGTGAGATTCTCATAATAATAAAATTTTTAAATACAGTACGATTTCTATTTGATTTAATGAAAGAAAAACATTTTTCTGTTTCAAATTTGGATATTTGACTGGAGATAATCAAATCAGGTTTTTAAAAATTGGATAGTCTGAATGTTATTGTTTTGTGGCTGAATTACATGATTGTAGAATATGTGCAGAAAGTTTTAGAGTATTCTACGTATATTAAGCCAAATTTACTTTTATTTTTAGTCTCTATAAATAAAATCAACAAATTAGTAGTACGGATCTCAAATTTTACCGAATTTCATTTCTTACCTCAAATAATTTCTGTAAAGAAATGGAGCTACTAGAATATTATATCACCATACACAAGGCCTCATAAAAATAGCTATTTATGTGGCATGCCCGTAAAGCGCCTGTTTTTTTTTTTTTTTTGCAAGGATAAAGATTTCAGGACGAACTGAAGGCGAGCCGGAAGCGAGTACTGAAATTATTCGAGCCAAAAAACGGTTTACGGGCATGCCACATACAATATTTTTTACGGTATGGGCATTGAAAAGCAAAACGAAGAGTGAGGTTATGTCGCGATTTGTTCGACGAAGCTACTTTATTCGGCAGTTTGGGATGCGCACTTCGAACTGCGCATCAAAACTGAGGAATAAAGACTTTATTCCGCAACTTTGTTCGCTGCCGTATAAAGCGTCACTTTACGGAACGAAAACTGCCACAAAAAGTGGACTTTTCAATGCCCATGCCGTAAAAACAAATTTTCGTGAGATTTCTTACTCACTGCTCACTCGAATTGAGTAGATTTTAATCCGAATATGAAATCATCTAAGAACTTGGACATTAAAAATTTTGTTAATTACCACGTTTTTACAATTTAGTGTGTATTTCCACGCAACGTAGCGACGTTAATAAAAGAAACCTCGCGTCTGAAAATTGGTTTAAAATTCCCCCATATTAGTTTTAATTTTCTAAAGCCCCGATTCTAATGTAATGAAATTTTTTTTTTCTTATCAATCGTGAAAAAGTATATAATTTGCTCATCGCCATCAGTGTAAAAAGGGATTTGAGAACAAATACCGGGAGTTTATTCACCTGATGAAATACCAACAGAAGTGTGTTGTTCCAATAAAGTCAGTTATTACACAATCAGCATTATTGTGCAACGGATGAATGGAAGGGTGCAGAAAAGTTTCCTTTACCAACGATTATAGGGAGAGATTGAACAGTGTAACAGGGAAGCGAGTTATTTGTTCCAATACTTTAGCATCCGGTTGCTTTTATTTCCTTTTTTTTTCCGTGCGACTTCAGAGCCAGGATAAATTCATTGTGTTTGCAAGCCTCCAAGATTCGCCTCCAAACGAACACAAGTCGAATTATATTTACTGTCCTAAAAGTTTTCCCAAGTAAATGTACGTTAAAAGTTAGTCGAACCTCGGCTCGTTTTCCGCGGGCATCGTGACTTTAACAACCTAAATAACTTAACCTTTTTCTCTTGGCATTTCCCCTAATCGCGGCTGGGATCGTATCCTTCAGTTGAAAAGGATACGTGATAGCGGACGTCAAATGAATGACAAATCCCAGGAAAAGATAATCCTGTAGAAGCGAAATATGAAAATAAAACACAATACGAAATTGCTCAGCCTCAAAGAATTTTTCGTTTTCGTGGGAAACGGCGTAGATGTATCTGATTACAAAAACTCTTATTTCTTTTAATTTCAAGCATTTTAGGTCACAATCGTAAGAGACGAAAAAAGTGTTGAGAATTTTGTAGCAAAAAAAAAAAAAAAAAAAATATCAGAAGTAAAAAATTCACGCGTAATTCTTGCCATTGGCGAAAAGCTTCAACTATAGAAAATTAATGTCAATTTTTTCGAGTATTTTTTTAAGTAAGTATTTAAATATTTCAAAGAAATTTTCAGTGTCAGTTTAATGAGATTAAAAAACGTAACTTAGAAATGGAAACACGAATTGTTTTATTTTCGAACGCATGCCGATGAATTGATGACGAGTTTCAATTCCTGAAGTATAAGATGAATGCCAACGGTGAAAGCAATCAGAAAAAGAAAGAATGTAAGAGAAGGTCTGGTATCCCTTTCACCGATTGCAAATATTGGTTTCTGGTCGTGCGCAATTGATGGTTAGCTCATACCGAATCCCATCATCTTGTGATCTGGAGGAAATATAAAAGCCAAAGAATCCCTGGATGTATTTTGAATTAGTATTTGCGGAACGGTTGAGAAAACGTCTTCGATTAAGGATGTTCCAGTAGTAAAGTCAAGTCGATAAAGCGTTTATCAAACAGAACCATTAAGAAGCAAGGATTCAAAATCATCAACCGAACTAAGTGCTGAAAAGAATTTCACCCCAAAACTATGCTTTCGGTATGAAAAGAAATTGAGAACCGTGAATTCCATCGAAATAATTTAGGTATCAATGATACGATATGTATATATAGTTCACCTTTTGTTAATGCCAAATTTGTATAGCTGGTCCAATTTAAATGAATAATGGCTCCTTTGGTTTGTGAATTAATTATACATAAATTACCTGACAGGGCTTTTAGATGAGATTAATGTATTTTGAAATGAAGCATCACTTCATTATATACAAATTGTATTGATTTTGTATGAATTGTGTTTCGTCTATCAAAGAGCTGAGTAAGAATTGAAAGTCAGGATAATTCAATTACCAACAAAATGAACTATGGTTCGTAGAAATTGTACATACGGTACAACTTTTTCATTTCAGTTAATTCATAAAAACAAATCAAACATCTTGTCGAATTATTAATGGCCAGTATTCACTGAAAAAAGCAAGTACTATGTAAATATATGTATCATTATTACAATGATTTACTGTAAATAATAAACTGTACATTTGCGCTAGCGGAGAAAGAAGTCGATTCCCTACAGACATCTGAAATATGTATCGAAAAAGCGAGAAGAATAATGTACAACCGTTTTCCAGCTGAAGTTGAAAAAGAGAATTTTTATTCGCCGCGACGCTTGTCGGAGTGACAAATTCATAAGGTATTCCGTTTAGCAAATGTGGCGAAAAGAGGGCTGAATTTTTCGATAATGTTTCAAGCGCGTTTGCTTATGTCGTTTTTTTTTTTGTGAAATTTGCCTCATGCCTCGTGGTTTTTTGGGCGAGTCGATACTTACTTCGTAACTACAACAACTCATGTTGGTCAAAATCTCCAACGATATAAACAAATTTCAATAAAATGTTGATAAGAATTTTTCTAGTGAAAATTTTCTCCCGCCAGTTGCAAAGCTGGCTGTTTGGTGGGTGGCTGGCGAGTGTCTAAATTCCCACAGAATTTCACAGTGTCTTGAAATACAGAACCGCAAAACCACAACCCGCTAACCGCAAAGATATCTTATCTCATCTGCCCACTGTTAAATTACCCCCAACACCATACCCATCTTCTGACGCTACCCGCACCCTCCTCCGCCGCCCCACGAAGCCAACCAACCAACCAACCAACCAACCAACCAACCATCCACCTACCAACCAACACCACTTTCGGGAAACAGAGGGAGTGAAATTGCAC
Source organism: Diprion similis (assembly GCF_021155765.1). Taxonomy (NCBI): domain Eukaryota; kingdom Metazoa; phylum Arthropoda; class Insecta; order Hymenoptera; family Diprionidae; genus Diprion; species Diprion similis. Next base: position 8,492,823 of record NC_060111.1, on the reverse strand, counting down.
TGCTCCAGGTGTCTCGCCGATAACGATGGAGATCCATGAAATATCGCCGGTGTAGAGGTGGAGGTGTTCCCTATCCCGTTTCTCTTCAATTTATCACCAACTCAAATCCAATTCTGATCGAGTTTTGTTGCCTTGCCTACTGTGTAAGACTAACAAACACTACATATCTGATGAATCTGTGCAAAGATGCTTCGAATCTGCTGAGGATCCTACGCAGAGTGAGTAGCTAACGAGCCCACTCGAAAGGTCTAATGCGCATGCGCTAAAATTCCCTAGCAAAAGTGGTTGTTCCGTCAGGATGATCAACATTTTTGAGGTTACGTACATCGCGGCCGAGCCGTCATTTGAACTCGTGACGGTTGGTCAACCTGACAAAACAACTGCTTCTGCTCTAGAATTTTAGCGCATGCGTACCCTCCAGTCGGAGCAACGTTTAAACAGAAGAATTACCGAATCAAGATGAAGCAAATGTAAAATGTGGCTAATGAAGTTTGAAAATTTTATTGAGAAAAAAACGGATTTGTAAGGAAAGAGTTCACAATCAGTTAGGTATACAGACAGACAACTTCTTTCAAGCTGAAAAGCCGGGCTAGTGTACCTCACCGATGTTTTTACTTCTTCGATTTGTCGCAGTATATCAAAACTGTTATATTATTTGATGAATTCGGACCAAAAATACGGATTTGAATTGTTTCGATCCAAACTGAGGCTTTTTAATCTCTTTTTGTGCAGGCAAAATAGGTATCTAATAGAACTCATGAGAACTCATTGTATAAATATATAATTCATTTATTACTTTTAAGCCGGTCTTTCTTCTTTATTTTATTTTGATCCTTGTTGACTCGCCTGTACAGTTCATATATTCTTAAAATACGAAATGAAACGGGCTCGAATTGTTACATTGCAAAAGATTTAAGAACTTGTAAGAATTGAATGCGTAGGATGTGCAAGGTGCTTGTTTCCGAAGAATTCAAGGTGTAGTACCGCCATTTTTACTCATTTCACTTTGCTCATCATCTTAACCAAATTCAGATACTTTTTGACCGTTTCGTTCTTACGTAACGCAACTTCACAACAGATGAATGAACATAAGGTATCGTAAAACCAAGATTCAGCAATTTGAAAAGGGAAATAGATGTGTAGTTATAAAATACAAAAACACATTCATCAGCCTTTAAACTTGTGTAAAAATCGTCGAACTGCTTTACCTACAAGACGTAATAAAGTAGGAGAGAATTGAATAAATTATAATATGATCCGTGCCGAGGAAGATATGGAAGTCGTTCAAATAACAAATAGCAATTTGGCCTGAAATGTACGCAGCCAATTTCGGCGGTTGATTTTTTGGCTAGTCCAATCAAGAAAATTGCTAGCTCAAAAAAATTTACCATCAAAAATGATTCATCGTATTTATACCGTGCGTCGATAAGGAAAGTACCCGCCTTATACGCGTGCGTAAGGTCGGTCGAGTTTTATTGGCCGACAGTTACCGTCTGATTGAGCAGCGGACGCAACACCAATCGCGACTGTCACAAAATGTCCCTAGGAGCCCACAGTTAGCTGTGAGCTCACTCCCTCCTTGATAAGTTGGGCGACAGTTGATTATCAGTTAATTAACGAAAAAGAAATACTTACGACTCAGCTCAGTCGGCAAATAAATAATAATAAATAAATAATTACTAGACCCTATTCACAGGGGAGTTTATTTGGGGCCCCTAGGAAGGGAGAATTTAAATTTATAAAAGTATAGAAAGAGAGATTTGGATAGAACATACAAGTTTATTTACTTACAAATTGTTGTCGAAATCCGACTCTTTGTCATCACGCATGAGTCACTTATTTCTTCTCTCACACTTTCTTTTTGGCAATGACCAATAAGATTATACAATTGACAAAATTACGCGTAATGCGATCACGAAATTCACACAAGAGTCGTTTTATTACGGTTGAAATATAAATTTGACGAATTAATATATTAACAATGAAAACTGAACGAGGATTCGATGCAAGAGTCGATACGATGTTCTAATCCCATCGAAAATAATTTCCATGATTTATAACGAATTTTTAGAGAAATTGGGACATTTCGTAAAATTCGATACAAAAACAATTGTTTTCGCCCAAAATTGTTAATATTAATGAAAAATTGTAGATTTTCATAAAAATTTAATTTTTTTAGTAACAAATCAACAATCTAGTAATATTTTCAAAGTAAATTAACAATTCTTTACGAAATACTGTATAAGTATGTAAAATTTTCTACGAAATAATACGAAATGTTCCAATTTCTGTAAAAATTCGTAGAGTAATTCGAAGAAATTTTCACCAGGGAATTAGAAAAGAGCTGAAAAAAACGCTTCACCAGAAAAGAGTTGTCGCAAGAAACGAACTCGTTGACGATTTATGACAATGTGCTTTCAGAAAGGCTAACACGAGAGTCAAAGAGGATGTTCAATGTACAAAATTTGACACCAGGGTCAATACGATGTTCAATTCACAAAATTTGCCGTAAGAATGATCGTGCCGGCTCTTGCTTCGCGTGGCTCAGTCGATAATCCGCTCGATAATCCGCTCGACAATCCGACGCATGCGCACTACCCTAAATTAGAACGCTTGTATCCTATTCGCCCAAAGTTAATATGGCGTGACGGCGCGAAATATTTAAACAAATCTGAGTGACTTGGACAGTATAATTTAACGATAATCGATCTTATAAGTAAGAATTTTTACGCTGACTTTGAGTTAACGTATACGATTCTACTTTCCTGTTACAGTCTAAAGCCACAATCTTCAGAAGCGATTAATTACAATGTGTGTTAGGCTCAGATTTCTTTTTCATCATTTTACTGATTTGAATTCGTCTCGAATTCAGGGATTCTTCAAGAATTAGTATTTGCAATCCAAGAAAATTTGATCATATGCTGCGTACATTTGATAAAAAAATTTTGATTATGGATAATTTCAGCTTGTTTTTTTTTTTTTTTTTTTTGCTACTATTATTTGAACAGAGACAGATATTGTTTTATACACTATATATTCATAATTATCAGAATAATCAATTCATTTAGCTTCTTCGGCCCTCTATAACATTCTAAGTCCTTCTATGTATTCCTATGTTTTCTTTAAAAAATATTCAACACGCTTCTATGACCAAACCAATCTTCTAAATTGTTAAGCATTTCGAAGCGGTTTCAAATAATGCAGCGGTATTCCAGCTTTTATTTAAAATAATGTGTATTTTCACAGAGATCTTCGTAGCTTGGGATTACAATAATTTGACAAACACGCAATGTATGACTATTTTATAATAAAATTAATAATCAGCATCGAATTTTCGGCAACCAATTTCCACGAAGGTTTTATACGCAGATTGGAGATTTTGGCTATGGTTTTCGACTTGGATTGTTATTTCTTACCAGGGCTCTTCGTGATTCCTGGACACGTCGGAGTCGAGTCAACAAAAACAAGTCCTCGGCGTTCCCTACAGCCTAAATAGGCACTTCCGGTAAACAACCCGGAGCCAGGGGTAAACTTCCCTCAAGGACTCGGCGTTGCTCTTCCAGTTTTTATATCGAATCAACTAGCCGTCCCCCGACATGTCTGGGAAAATTTCACGCCTGACGAACCCCGCGTGAATGATTTGTACAAACTTGAAACCCACTTTATGTTGATAACATTCCATGCTGATCTTTTCTGGGTCTTTTTCTCTTCTCTCATTACTGTAAACTGCATGCTTAAGGGGTCTATCCAACTGACGAGTAAAGAAAAAGGTTTTTTTCAAGAACTTTTTTAATAAGTTTCAACTTCAATTATATTTAAAAAATTTGGAAAATTTGGAAAGACCCCTTAAGTACCGAATAATCATAATGTTCTAAATGTTTTCGACTGAATCGTCAATCAATGTATCTAACGAAAATTTTCCCTGAATCAGTTCAAGCTTCATCTTATTTAGGAGTAAGTGAACCTGTCGCTTTCGATTTATTGTTTCTCTTTTTCTTATTCCTCATCCTCAATTTTCATTTTCACATAGCTGTGTATAGAAAGAAGGTATATCTCTCCCTCCTACACATCGTGTTTTCATATCCTTCGCAATTTTTCTTCTCCAGCCGGTTCTCACGGTCTGAATTTTTAATGATTGGTGGATGGTTTCGCCGTCTAGAGAGTTTGCAAATTTATTGACTTCGTTTCACGAATAGTTTATCCAAGAAAATATTGGACTAGAAAATGTCGAGTAACTTATCGATGAGGAATCATTCCAAGTGATTCAATCAGAAAGTCCTCACGAGATCTTTTTTTTTTTTAAGTTTACTTGCTTGAACGATTGGTGATAAAATTTGTAGGCGCTTTAACTAGGTAACTACTTTTCAAAATAACTACGAAGAAGAATTTTTATCCAATAAATTCGTCATCGAATATGTCAATTATACACTCTTTAGCACGTTCTTTGGAACCCGAATATACAGTTTTTGATAAGTAAGATAACGTAGAAACAATATTATCGACTGAGGATTTTCCAGTTTTGATCGGTAAATCTTGGATAAGAAAACTGTGAATCAATTATCTAACGAACAAAGCAGTTTTTTGAGGTATTAACTATAAATAGAATTATGAAAAAGTAATACTAATGAAGAAAACTACATTCACAGAACGAATTGCAAATAAGCTTACCTCCCCTAGTAACGAACCTTCCCTTATTCAGAGTAAAATGAAACCACATATTATTGGTTCCATTAAGAAGAGCAATCGGCTCTAGTTTATACGTGGAAACATCTCTTTAACTTATGGTTTGAAAATTATTCTTTCGGAGGGTTTTGCGGAAAACGGACTTAGACTCGAAACCCCCTTTCTTTTCCCCGGAGATACTGAAGTACGAATAAACAAACTCTTGCATCCAAGAGAGGATGCATTTTTTATTTCCAACCCTGGTCTATCTTGTACATACTATGCACTTACTACTCGGTCCGCTTTGCATAAGCTCGTCTGAATAAGAAAGCTAAGGATGTTGTGAAGGACATATCCTTAAAACTCAGGTAGGTTAAAAAGGAGTTTAGACAATTTGGTAGAAAGTACTCAGAATTTGTGAGAACTAAAATCTCATTCTTAAATTGAAATCAATTGAATTATTTTGAATAAAAATCTCTAAATCATTCCTGCTCTGTTTAGATCGCAAATTACTAAAATCCAAGAGGCATAGGTTATAAAATTTTTGCGAATAATTGGCAATGCTTATCAGGGCAAATACAAGTTTTGGAAGTATTATAGAAATTATGAAAGCCTATCCCACTTGTGACGTAAAAAATCTTTTCCCTCACCCGGTAAATAAACGGATTAAGCATTTTCGAGTGCTATAGTGGATACGCGAACTATAATTGTAACTTAATGTTCAAATAAATGCGTGTTTCAACCGCTGCAAACTGCAGTGGGACAATTCACGCCGTCCGTTTAACCGCTTGCGGATTAACCGCGTAGACGTCTTTAATTGATCGCCCCATTTAAATTAGTAGCTGGTCTGTGTTATCGACGGAGCGTAAAGTGCGACGATCAGACTTCGTCGGTAAACTAGAGAATCGAAAAATTATTACAGGTTAAACGTTATGCTAACTAAAGTGTACTTTGAACGATCTGGAACGTAATGAAAAAAGAATTATTTGTTTCAGTCAAGGAATGACTTGCTAATTGATAAGAAAAAATAAAAATAAAATAAAAATTTCGATCAATTGATTAACCAAAAAAACATTATTAATCGTGTTTACCACCTGGTTTTTGCTCCTTCTCACAATCAAAAGGTGAAAAATTTGCACAGTTTTTTTTCTGTAGAGAGGGTGGCCGGCATTCTTCTGATAGCGTCATTCGCGGGGCCAACTACTTCCACCTTTGGTTGCGAAGCCCGGATTAGCATTTAGAGTCGAACATACCATCCCCTCGCAAATAACCCCCGTACAAGCCATATTTATGCGCGTTCGAAGCGGCCGCACTGCACCCGTAAGTATAAACGCGAGGTGTTGCTGTATTTCTGAACACATTGTAGGTGGGGCATTATGTAGGTCTGTAGAGGTATATTCGTGCGGTAGTCGAACCTTGTATATTTTCACCTTTGACCGCCTTCCGGGGAAATGGAATTCCGGCTCTCTCATGATTGGAAAATACCTTGGAAAATAGCGAAAACTCCAAACCTCGGACTTTCTATTATATATGAATACACGGTTTTTGTTATATATAGTATATGTAGGGATTTTCGGGGGTCATTTTCCAAGGCTTGTTGATTTACATTTATATCGTGCATTTCACGAGCTCGCGTTTCCGGTTTTGTGTCAAATTACTTTAATTTAAAAAGAAATTGTCACGAATCTTATATCTAAGGAAAGATTAGATTTGGCATTTCAGAAGCACCAGTTTTCTGAAATCTGGAAAAAAATTTCAGGAAAATCTGCGACAGTAGAACCAAAGTTTTGAACTACAGTAGAAGATTGAGATTTCTATGACAACAAAAATTCAATTCGGAAAATTCGAAGTTTTTGTTTTGCGATAAGTATTTTTATGCAACAAATTCTGGAATAGTGAGTTTTGTACTTCATCGTTGGTTTTAATCCTCCAAAGAGACAGATTAAACGTCACAAAAGATTGTACTTTTTTTTTTCATCGAATACCCACATCAACTAAATTCTTCCCATAAATCATACCGTTGAACAATACACTCAAATCGATAAATCTTGGAGAGATGATAAAGCTTATCTTCTCTAAAATCGGACTATTGATTTCGGTGACGATTATACCGGCATGCATTAGTTTTATTTGTACAGAGAAATGACTTAAATCAAGTGAATACACAATATTCTAGCGGAAAGTTCGCTTTTTGTGAGTCACGATCTTACACTATTAAACACGCGATATCGTGTAATCTGTCTCCACGATATCGGAGAACGTGATGCACGATGAAGCTTCCAAAAAAAATTGAAATTCTTTTTTTGTTTTTTTTTTTTTCAATCCAATATCGAGATGTTATTGAAGGTTTGTTAAATACGTGTTGAATTAAAAAAATTCTTAAAATTTGAAAAAAAACGATACTTCAGATAAAATATTTACAAAGAACTTAGATATTTAGAAAAAAAGTGTTTTTTTTTTTTAAATTTATGGCAGAGTAATGATCAATCTATATTTCATAATAATCCATAATCCATTCTTATGGGGTCCATCGTGCCCCACGTTTCTATTACGTATCTGTAATCCCTGTAAACCGTGTAAGCTGGACACACGTGAATAACCGCGGGGTGCAGCTTGAATGGAAAAATAAAACAAAGGGTTCCCTGCTGACAACGACTATAGTTTCCTCATTTCAGCCGGGGCTTCGTTACTGCGTCCTATTTTCCTGCGTTGAGTAACTACCGCCTTTTCAAACGCCTCTTATGCATACGATGCAACGTGGCGTTGGTAGGACGTACACTTGAGGTCAGTGATTCTGAGAGGGTTTACTTCTTTGAAAAATTGGTTAGGTTGGCAGTAGAGAATTATTCTGCAGCGCCACCACCGGCCGACCGCGAAACAGACTCCATCTTGGTAAACATCACGTAATCCATGACCGTTGAATATGACCCGAAAACACTAAATTCGCGAAACAGAATCAATCTTTGTAGACGTAAGCGCATGACCGTCAAAACTCTAACCTAAAAATACTAAAATCGTGAAACTGACTCAACGTGAATTTTGGTAAGCATAAAATGATATGTGACAATTGAATCTAATCCAAAAATATGAAATACGATGGTCATGAGTCATGTTGTGTTTGAAAAGATTGAACCGCTTCGTGCTGCGGACTGGTTTAGCCCAGTCGAATTAGGATTTGACCCGGAAAAATTTGAAAGTATCGATTTTCTTTCGGAAATTGTTGGAAAGGGTCACTCGCACTCTAATTTCGGTTCCATTGCTTCAGCCGCCATTTTGAATTTACTGAATAATTCGTTTATTTTCAATTTCACACGGTAAATGGTGATCACCAAAGTTGTTTGGAATTGAATTTCTTACAATTTCGATTTACATCAATTTTTCTCTAGGATCGATATTTTTGGATTGAGGCTTTATCGCACTGTTGCTTTAACACGTTTATTTTCCATTTCAAAAGAAAAACGGTTATTACCGAAGTAGTTTGGAATAAAAAAAAATTCATTTGGAAAAAAAAGTTCACCCCCTATTTTCGGGTCTCAATCAAAAAATATCGACCCTAGAGAAAAATTTATAAGGACCAAAATTGTAGGAAATTTAATTCTAAAAAACTTTGGTAATCCCAACTTTTCGTTTGAAATTGAAAATAAACGAATTATTCAGTAAATCTAAGTTGTTGGCTGAAGCAATCGGGTGTGAATCCCAAAAACTGAAATTAAACTGTCAGTGTCCCCCCCCCCCCCCCCCCCCCGAACGATTTCCGAAGGAAAATCGCTACTTATAATTTTTTTCGGGTCAGCCATTTTTTTGGTCTATATCGACTAGGCTAGTTCTGCGTTACCAACGTAACCGACTGTTCCAAAAACTTGGCGGACTCAGAATCGCTAACCCGAGGTGTACGCTAGCATAAAGGTGACGTGAACTTGATGGATGAATCCCCGTCGGTGTTCTCGACGCCCCTTCGCCTTCCCCGTCCGCCCCATGCACAGCCGCCGATTTTTATATTACTTTTTTCAAGGTACTAATTATTCCCCCTATTTCTGTTTACCGGACGGTATTCGATTAGCGATATAATTTGTCACTTGGCGCTGTCCTGTCGAAAGAGAAAAATCCATTCTACACGATGAAACGCAAAGGTCGTGTGCACAAGTCTTACACATAGGGGAAAATGTATTGTTAAATAAAACGGAATCTGTAGTATGTGTAATAAAAATTATCCTGAAAAAATCGAATGACAACAGCTTCATAGATGTAAAAAAACTTGATAAAAGTTTGCGGGATTAAAAAGTTCGGACTCCTTAAACTTTGAGGTTTTTCACCAGATTGTAGTATTTTTGGAACAATTTTTTTTTTTACCATACAGATGTCCAGAAATCATCCGAAAATTTTTCCAAATAGTTATCTCAAGAATGCGTGTAAATAGATTTGTACATCAATGAGGTTTGATAATGTAAGATTATATAATATTTGATCGGAAAATTTTTGAAAACTTGAAAAATTTTATGACGTAGAATTACGGGAAAGCTTTCACATTGAAGTATTTGAAAATCCTGCGTAAATGTGAGAAATCACTTGATACCGCCTATATAACTGTAATGATTTAAATATTTTGCAATGTGCAGTGAAGTCGTTATAAAATGTCTGCCGTTTTACAAACTGAAGTATTAAATGACACCTTTTGGTGACCCCAAAAATCTTGGTTTGAAATGTTATTGAATCTGAAGCAGTGAGTTCTAGTTAAATCCCATCGAGCAGCTACAAATTAAATATTATTAATTCAATATGAATGTTTTAGAATAATAATAGGTAGACTAGGATAGCATAAAAAAAAAAAACTTTTTTTTTTTGAGTCTCGTGTGAGAAAATGTTAGTTTTTGATGTTTTAAGAGCCCACTCCAGAAGACAGCTCAAAGAAAAAAAAAATTCAAGAGGTCGCCCTAAAGTTTTTGAAATTTCAAAAATCGTCAAAAAATCAAATTAAAAAAAATTACATTTTCAGTATTTTGTTTGATTTTTAATTCATGTCGTGGTGTATTTTTATCGTTTTTTCTTACTGAATAAAATAAAAAAAATGGATAAAATTTTAATATGAATATTAAAAGGTCGCTCGAAAAAATCTAAAGAATTGCACCAACAAATTAAAAAAAAATTATGAGCGACCTTTTAAAATTCAAATTTTGAACTGAAACTTTCGGAAACTTATTTTTTTTTTTTTGCTCTAAAAAATTACACCGTGACGAGAAAAAAAAATTGAGAAAAAACAAAAATTCGATCTTTGACGTTTTAAAAAATGTGGAGCGACTTCTTAAAAAAATTTTTTTGAGCTCTCCTTTGGAATGTGCTCTTAAAACATCAAAAACTAACATTTTGTCACACGAGACTAGAAAAAAAAAAAATAAAAAATAGTCGGTTTTTTTGCGCCACCCTAAGGTACACATTGAAACAGTAAAAGTAGGTACGAAACAAAAAGAAGATAGCAATATACGTGATACAAACAAATATCAAATAACTGCTTAAAATATCCGGAGCGGGGTTGACATTCCGGATTTGAAAAGTTCCAAAATCGCCGAATTGCGAATTATTTAAGGATGAAACTTCCAGTGAAAAAAAATCAAACTTTGACTGACGGAATTTTCCTCTATTGTTGAATTTGAAATATTCGTTACTTTATTGTTTAGTAAAATTTTCATTTCTTTACTTCAAGCCCTCTCCCCCCCTCCCGCCAAATAATTCGCAATTAATTAAGCGCTTTGGAAAATTTTCAAATTCGGAACTTCACCCCCCCCCCCCCCCCCCCCCCCTTCGCCCTATATTCTTAACAATTCGTTCGTGTTATTTTATTAACGCTTATTTAGCAAATATCAAAGCCCTTTCTGGATATCCGGAAACCGAGGGTGATCGGTTACAGGCGTCAGTCGCAGATACACCGGAGCTAAATATACGCCAGTTGATATAGGATAAATCGAACCTGCTGCTGCACCCGCCGTTGGAACGATACCCGCCCCGTAGCTGCAGGAGGTGGCGAGTATCTGTGTCGGGGGTCGATGTGGTAGATGAGCTTCCCAGAATGGAACCATTGTACGGACATTCGCCCCGTTTCCCCCTCCTTCGGGATGCACGTACAGGGTGTCCCACGTGTCCTCGTTGCCTGGGATTTTTTTTTCGCAAAACTAACAGCTCAGCAATCCCGCGTGGATCGAATTATTGTTCGTTATTTTTATTGGGACAGATAGTTTTGTTTTTTGGTTTCATTTTTGAGCTAGTATTTATGTTCTTTGATTTTTTTTTTTCAAATTTTCAAATTTATAATCTGAATTTTAATTTGAACGACGATGTTGAATAAAAAATTGAAGTATTATGTTTTGCTATGAAATTCGGAGACACGTCTTTCAAACAAAACAATTCTGCGTGTGGAACGGATTGTAAGAATTAGAAATATATTTGGAGAGAAGATTAGACTGGTTTTTAGAAAGAGAAATTTTTTTTTACTCTCACGCGTTTTTCGTCCCTTTTTTCGTAGTTCGATGCCTCTGGCAGTTTCGAAAATTGTCAAAATCGAAAGGAGAAAAGCGCGAATTAATACCTTGAGTTAAGATACTTATACTAACCCGTAGTTGGAAAGTAACGATCAACTTTGCAAAAGTGTTTCAACTTACCGACCGCTTTATCGAAGAAGGAGAAAAATATACTCGTAAAACTACGTCCAAGTTTCTTTGCGATGTTGTAGTTGACAAGTAGATTAAACGAAGATGTGACGTCGACTCAGAATCTTTTGTTCTTCTCTTCTCTCTCTCGTTCTCACTTCCTCTCTGCTAATTCGCAGGTATGTAATTGTATAACTAAAATTAATTATGTACCTAAAAACCTTTTTTGTATTTTGATTTTTAATCAAGCTGCACTTTTTTTCACACAAGCAGATCTAGATTTTTTTTTTCCATAATAGGCACGATAAAGCGATACGATTTTCACAAAGCGCATTGCATAAAAAAAAATTTTTACCTCTTTGGATAGATACCTACTGTAGAATTTTTCAACTATTTGCAATTCTCACTATTAAACGGATTTATTATTTTTCAGTACAAAGTCAAAATCAGTTTTCTAGCTGTGAACAAAAAACTTTGTACTATATATTTTCTTGTAACTATTGGAATAAATTAATGTTAAGTCCTTATTCAACTGACAAAATGTCATGAATTAAACAAACGGATTTAACATTTCTACAACCAGGAAATACAGAATTGACAAATATACGTTCACTAAATAGTTGCAGGATAAAATTTTGTGCTTTTTTCTCTTTTTTTGTTTTTTTGCACAATAATTTCAACGATATTTGACCCGTTTTTGCAACGATATATCCGTTTAATTAAAATTTTACTGGTAATATTAATAAACAAAAAAAATTCTCTCAGTGTGGCGATTATCTAGAGAATTTTTAATCCTTCACACCCTGTGTGCATACAATAGACACGAGTATCGGGTGATTTGGTTTCGCTTGGCGACGAGTGAAAATAGCCATAAAAATATCTTGAACGAGTGGCAAAGAGAATGTGTGAGAGATAAAGCAAGAGAGATAAAGCGAGCGAGAGAGAGGGAGGACGAGATGGAAATGAAAATTGAGTAAAATTTATCAGATATCACGATTCGCTATTATTGAAAAGCGCTGTTACGATCGTTGCATGGGTTTGCGCATAATATTGCGGAAGACCGGCGTTCAAAACAATATTTTTCACCTTCCTTTTCACCGTAACACAAACTAGTTCAATTAATGTAAATACTATCAAGTATATTGATAAAAAATCTTTTGTCGTTGAGGACTCAATTTTTTTTTTTTTTTTGCACAATAAAATGGCTCATCTATTTTCCCATTAAAGTTTATTTTATTGCGTATCTTTCTTCCTCTTAGGATTAGGAATTTGTATAAAGTTTTCTTTAAACGTCTTATGAATTTACTTTAATTTAATTCAATTTACTTTAATACAAGAAAAAGAAGAACGGATATGACGATTATTTATGCTCACTATTTGAGGTTTGATCCACCAGATTCATTGGATTTGAAAAAAAAAAATCATTTTTGACCAAAACCGTTGTTTTTCACATATCATAACTGATGAAAATTAAAAAAAAAAAAAAAAACGAAAAAGTACGAGTGGGACTCGCGTCCTGACGGTTTTGTACAAACTTAATTACTTTTTTTATGTGATATAACTACAGATTAAATATTTTTCGACTTTTACCTTTACTTGTGCTGCGAAACCTTTCTTCTCTCTTAAAAATGTATCAAATTTTTTTATTTATATAGGATCTAGGATTTATCTAGGATCTTGAAAATATGAACAAGTCAGATACGAGCGATAGAAATCTTGGCGACGATTCATTTGTGACGATGAATTGAATTGAACAGCAGCGAGATTTAATGCAAATCAGTTTTTTAATGATTTACGTATTTGGAAAAAAAATTTTGGAATAAAAAAAGGCATGTTGGTCAAAATACAATGAATGGAAATAAATTTTTAATAATATTATAGCAAATTGTTTGTCAGCAATATTAGTTTTGATTCTGAGTACTTTCTTATAGAATTTTAAGGTAAGATAGTTTTTGTTACTACGTTAAAGATTATATTTAAATATGGAGTTGTTAAATAAATCGATCGGATATGATATTGTAAAAAAAAAAACTACGTTTATGTGAAACGTAATTTGCATAACATTTTTTATAATGGTGATAATAATTTCACCCAACCAGAGTCTTCTTTCTGATTAAAAAACTCAGTATAGCTATAAAGTAAGGTTTTAATAATTTCGAGAATTGTTTACACTTATAATTCCTATGTGTATTAATCTGCATTCATCAGAGGCATATTATTAATGCATAAAAAGGATCGTGGAATACAGAAACACGCTGGAAAAACAGTTTATTCGCCTTACTTTTCATTACTATGAAAAATGAAGTGTTTATCGGTCTGTCCGACAAAGTTCTGCGATGATCTCGAATACGACCGAGTGATAAATTTGAAACTGATAACAGTTGGAAAAAATGTCTTGAAAACAAAAAATTTACACATTTTTTTGAAAATAAATATATGAACTGAGGAAAACATTAATCTTTTATTTAGAAAAAGGAAGTCTTGCAAAAAAAAAATTTACACATTTTTTTGAAAATAACTATATAAACTGAGAAAAACATAATCTTTTATTTAGAAAAAGTAAGGAGAACAAAGTATATGTTTTTTACTTTGAACAGTTCAATGTTTGAGTCTTAATAACTTCGAAATTGCTGGCCTAACGCAAATCTTCATTCAAACCTTTTTTACAAAGCGTAAAATTTCCAACAAAAATCTATCCTGCTTACTATTATACACTGATTCGTTTACGAGTAATAAATTTCCAAAGTTGAGAAAAAAAAAACTTTTCCATTCTATTTAACTGGAAATAGAAAATTGAGAATCGCGACCATTCCAAAATAGCATCAAGGGTTCATAACAGAACTTTTGTTCAGGTATACTTTAAAAGATTTTTCAATGTTCTTTAAATTCTTTCACACCATATGTAACCTAGAATTCCGTGATTTTTATTCTTTGATCGGTGAATCCATCCAGGACTGTTGATTTTTCTATCCGCATGACGCGGATGTGCATTCGTGTAAAATCCATCCATATATACATATATTCGTGTATACAGATACACACACATCCCTTGGCGCCTGAGGCACGTCTCTGAATTTTTCACCCCATCTCGATACGAAGAAACGCACAGAGCGTGCGAAGTGCAAAAGATTTTCTATGAAGCGCCCTGCACCCCAGGGGGGAGGGGCGGGGAAGGGGGGGGGGGTGGACTTTCTTGCAACGCTGGGGTAGGCATGTATAACCCAGACACATAGATAAATGTACATATATATGTATGTACATACCACCCAACCGAGGCGAGCGCCAACTGCAGCCGAGTTTCGTACATAAGATTCGCTAGCTAGACGGTACAATAGCATCGTTAACACGAAGTCTAAGGGTAGTGAGGGCTGCGAGCAGTGCAGTGATGAACGATTCTTGAAATAGGAATATATCTCTCGAGTTGTTGTTGCTGGTTTTTTTTTTTTTTTTTTTCTTCTTCGTTTTGCTCGATTTTTTGCATTTTTTTTTTCTTCGTTTTTTTAAATTTCATTTTCAGTTTTTTTTTTTATTTTTTTTAGTCACTCTGGTAACGGGGGATGAAAAAATAGCACAATATTGGTAATTTCGTCTCTCGGGTACATCGTATCGTTAACGGTAGTGTAGGATCTCATTTTCTTCGTTTTTTTAAGAAAGAACCACGTTAGTGAAAAAGCTTTTTGCAAAAGTAAGGAGGACGCGGTCAAATATGAGTAAACGAAGTATGAGAATTTTGACTGTTTTTTCATCCTCTATCCCGTTATTATTTTAGGGTTGAGTATTTTTTGAATTATTATACTCGCAAGCTGCGATGATGTAATTAAAAAAATAGCAAAAACCGAAATCATCAATGAACATGTTGTATACAATTTAGATATCGATGCTTCGTTTAGAATCGTTTTAAAACAGTTGAAAAATCTAAATAGATTCGTTCGATTTTATTCTACGATTGATCGTTTCGGTCAGAAGACTATCTTTCGTAAAATTTTCAGCTGAAGTTAATTTGATATTGTCATTCAGTGATGATAATCGGTATCGGCGCAGTTTTGTAAGATTAAAATGTTCAACGATGGCGAGATGATAAAAAAAAAGAAAAAAAAAAAGTGTCTCACATTTCCATAACAGGATAATATATTGTTATAATTTAATGTGACGGTTAAAATTTATGGCCACTTTCGTCGGGTCAATGATGGGCGGATGTTTAATCGCAATTTTCAATCGATGTTTTCTAATTATTAGCAAATTTGTTTGTTTTTTCGTTTTTTTACTTTCAATGTAAATTGTTTCAGTAATTTTCAATTCAGTTTGGTCAAAGTGATTCAACGGTGAAAAGTTATAATTTAACGAATAATTAGTATAAAAAATATTTCTTCGAGAAAAATGTTTTTGCGTGAAATAACGTTCGTAAATTTACTTGTTATTGATACCAGGATAAAAATAATGTTATTCGCAATATTCGTACCTAAAACGAATTCGAACTTTGGCGAAAAATCAACATGGCCGATATCAGCCGCAATTGTAACTTAATTCAAGTTTTGCATTGGCTTTCGAAATTCGTTGGATATAAAATGTTGAGAATTGAGAATTTATGCCGTGAAAATCACCCGCACATTTTTATAGAAGTATTGAAAAAATTTCGTCCAACCGAGTTAAGCGGGAAAAACATATTCCCACAGTATATAAAACAGATATTTGTTCGGTTTCGATGCTCGTTTCTATCCGTTCCTAGAAGCAGCTCTTAGCGAGAGCCGCGAACCGCGCGCTTCTCTCGAATGCCTTTGTCTACCAGAAGTAGTAGCTGAAAGCGTGCAAAGTAGACCGAAAGAATTGGTGTAGAGTTATGAGCGTAGAGGGTGAAGAAGAAGAGGTGAAAGAAGAAAAGGAGTGCAAAAAAAAAAAAGAAAAAAAAAGAAAAGAAAAAAGAATTACACCCTTGCACTCTTTATACACAGATACGCAAGCTCTCGAGGGAAACGAAGGGCTTTGCGTTAAGGCTTTGAAGGTTTGGGGCGGAATTTTATTGCCGAGGTAATTGGAAGACAAAGTTCGCTTACGTAGTCTAAGGATCGACTATTTATTTTGAAAGGTCCTGTAACGGTTCAAATAGCGCGCCCACAACGTAAGTTAAAATAAAAAAAGTATTCGTGTACCATTATTTGTAGATGTTAGAAGTAGAATAAATATTAGAACAAATAAAAATTGTTGGAATAAATAAAAATTAGAATAAATACCTCGTATTAAACAACCTGTCGGTCTATTCAATTTTACAAAATACATTTCTCTTTTACTGATGAAAAAAAAGTCTCGTCAGATTTTCTTCGAAAATTATCAGTCAAAATATAACGAGTTTAACGAGTTTATAACAATGAAAAGTGTAACGAAGTCAACAATAGAGAAGAGTAAAAGCTGAGTAAAACAAGAATACAAAAACTGTGATATTGTTTTATGAAAAGACTAGACACAGAAGAATTTTATCACAAAAAATCATTTTACAATGAACATTATGTTCATAAAAGGCGTATATTAATCTTTCGAGTAAATGGATGAACGAATGATTGATTAAAAATAAAACCAGTATTTACAATTTTACTTGTACAATATTTAGGCAGCCCAGATTTACTCATTTGTTAAATAAACAAGAACGTGTGTACAGTAGACCAGACTAAAAAGGTAGACGACTTTTTTTTTTTTAGTATATTTGATACATTAATTGGAATGACAAAAAAAAAAATTATTGTTAGACTTTGAGCCCTTCATATTAGTATTTATTCAAGATTAAATTTCCTAATGACTTCAACTTTAAGAGTAAATTTAGTCAAAAAAATCAAAAAAAAAACTATTTTTTTAGAGCATTTCATTTTCTTCAAGAATATCTATCGACTTTTTCCGGATTCTGATTCTTACATGAATGATTAAATTCCAAAGTTGAAAAATCAAATTGTAAAATCATACCTACGTCCAAGACCTGATTATAAGGAAACCGTTCATCCGACGAAAAATTTTAGTCAAACCATTTTTGTACAGCATTCAATTTCCTTTAAGAAATATATTTCGGTCAATTTCGTTTACTTCGATGATTTGAGAGTTATGAGACGAAAACTCGCTCAGTAAAAAACAAAAAATAAAAAATTGCGATGATAATCCTCTGAATATCAACATTAAGGGCTCAAATTCTCACAATAATTTTTTTTCATCATCCCAGCCAGATTTTTTGGCCCAGTTTAACGTACAGTTTAAAAAACAGAGAATAATTCACTCAAAATTTGTATAACAAAACAAAACTGATTAATTTTATACCCAAGAATACAGGTTTAAACAATTTTCTTTACAGTTTGTATCTTGTGTCTTTAATTAATATAATAACTTTTCATCAATTTTATTTTGTGCGTTTGTTTTCTTTCGTTAACGAGAAATCTCTTTAAATCAACAATAACCGTTACAGTCCTTTCTGTCCACGGTATTCCAATTTCTTCGGTTCATCATCACTTCCAAAAATATCTAGACTCGAGATACTTTCACCCCTGAGAATCGCTCGAGTTATTTTACGTTCTCTGCTAAAGATCGATTTTACCCTTAAGGTTTATAGACACGCCGGTGAACGAGGGGATTATCTGCATCCTTGAAAATTGTTGGGTATATTTTGGGTATTGTTGTGTCGCTTCATCGCACCCCTCAAGCTGAAGAAGGGGTTGTTACCGGTTGTTTCCGGTGAAGTCTGATTCTCCATCGGTACTCAACGGACTAATTGAGAGGCTAAGAGAAAAAGAGGGATCGATGATCTTATCTATTTTTAAATTTCCCTGTACTCCGATCAGTTTTTATGAAATTTTATTTCACGGGATTATGAAGCCTGTAAAAACGCACTCGTCACTCTGGTTCCTCGTAAAAAAACGGTAATTTACAAATTAGCGTAATCTCCATCTCGTGGTTTGGTGTATACACTGTGCAGATGATATTTAACCGTATTACACGAAATGGTAAAAACGTGCTTTGAGGAGAAGGCAGTTGCCACAATTTAAATTTAAAAACCCTTCAAGTGAAGGAGGGGATTCGCAAGATGTAGAAGCATGAAAATTCGCTTATTTTGCTTCAGCTTTGTTGAATTTTAACGTACCTTCCAAAAAGATGAATAATAAGAAAAAATTGATTGGAAGTAACAGAGATGGAAGTGGGATGCTATCCTCACGAGACTCAGGATCATCACAGATATATATATCGGGAATTCCACGCCAATTCAACCTGGGTTTTACCTTTGACTTCTCAGATTTGGCACACGATTTTTTTTTTTAAGAATTTGAATTTTCTGCAATTTTTAGAAACGATTTTATCGACCGAGCAAAACTGAAAATTTGAAAAAATTTTTAAGCTTGGAGCCGGAGTGGACCAATTTTATCTTCTTACCTTTATCAAGCTCTTTTCGACAGAAAACGTTAAAAATATTAGGAAGCGGAAGTTATTTTACTATGGATAGTTGCTGAAACATTTTTATACGTCACATTAGATTTTTGGAAATTTTCCCAGATTTTTCGGAACCATTTTACCATTTGTAATTTTTTTACCAGCAAAATCAAGAGGAAAAAAATCTGTTAAAAATATCAAGAATCCAACGTGACATATGAAAATGTTTCAGCAACCATCCGTAATAAAATGACTTTCGCATCTAATTTTTTTAACGTTTTTTTTTTTGGAAAAAGCTTGCGAACAACAAGAAAGAAAAATTGGCCCACTCCGGGTCCAAGCTTGAAAATTTTGATATCAGACGCAGAATTTTTTTTAGAATTTTTTCAGATTTTTAAATTACGTTGATCAATTTAAGATGGATTTGAGAAATTGTAGAAAATTCAAATATAGTAAAAAAAAAAATCTGCGGTAGGAATCTATTCCGACAATGAATTAAGAACGAATCAGAACTCTCACTACGCATGTGCAATCCTTCGTATGAACTGCAGTGGAACTATTAACTACTCTAGGTGAATAATCTGTGAATTACAGTAAACGTATATACGTTACGCTCTGGCAGTGGTGCAAATGACGCAACAACGTTTCGCGCAATTAAACTCGACCCAAATCGAATCCGGATTTTCAGTCACTCTTCTCTAGTTTTTTTTATTTTTTTTATTCGTTTTGGCATCGCTGCTGCAGGTACACGCGTGTCCTGCAATCAGTGTGTCTGCTCGATGCACTCTTCAGGAAGTGTAAAAATTTAAGGTCAATGGAATGGTTAACCTCTTGAGTCATAGTGGTAAGTATAATTCTTACCACCTATTTTATGTCCATTTTTTTTTTTTTTTTTCATCGTGTACATTTGGAGAATTTTTTAAACTTTTTTTCTTCGCGAAAAGAATAGAATAGAAAATAAAGAAAGAACTCTGTCCAGCAATTTTTGGGTCGCCGATCATGAATCTGAGATGAGATTTCCAAAATTCAGCATAGCAGATTCAATCAGCGAACCCGAAAATCCCTGCATAGAGTTTTCTTGACTATATTCGATCAAATTTGAAATTTTCGGTCAATATATTGGATCCACCATCTTGAATTTTCAAAATCTGACTTCGAATTCGTAATCAGCGACCCCAAAAAACCCTTGTACAGAGATTTTTGACCGGATTTGATTAAATTTCAAATTTAGGTCCGCCATATTGAGTCTACCATATTGGATCCGCCATGTTGATTTTTTGAAATGTAGATTTCAGATTGGAATCAGTGACCCCGAAAACTACTGCATAGGCGTTTTTTGATCAAATTTGATTAAATTTCAAATTTTCGCCCGTCATATTGAACCCGCCATCTTGGTTTTTTGAAATTTGATTTCAGATTCGTAATCAACGAAATCAGCGGAATCTGAGGGAACAGTATCTCCCACGAGAAATCTTCGTTAGCCGTCATTTGGCACCTCATGATCGGGAGAACCAGCTCATCTCGTTCTCTAAGGGTCGTCAGGTTGCGAATCTATTGAGGACGTGTATAATAAGGGTGGTAGATGGGTACCGAATAATCCGAATTAAAATAATGAGCGAACGACTTTCATTCGGATTTACGCCGCTGAGTTTCCCAGATAATTAAGTCTGCAAATGAGAAATCGATCTTTCGCAGCCTCATTTCATTTCTGTTTCACGCGACGGGTAACGTAGTCTCATCGATGAGGCGACGGGTTCCTTTTTCTTCTACTATTATTATTATTATTATACTTTTTTTAAGGGATTTTTCTCGATCTTGTAAAACGTATATAGAAATTTTTCAAAATCTCATCAGGTCACAAAGAAGAAGAAACTAAATGCGAATTGAAGTTTTGACCTTAAGGTGCTTATAAAGAAACGTTGTACACCTCAAAAACGCGGGGATGCAAAATTCCTATACCACTCAAGCGATCAGATTGAAACCTGGGCAGTTAATGCCTTATTTTGGCAAAAAATGGAGCGTCTTTTTACTTTTTCAAAATTTGGTCAAAAATTTTACAGATTGGTTACCACCCACAGAAATTGGCCAAATTTTCACAGTTGCACTGAATGGATCGAACTATCCGGTATGATGCCACTCGGCGGTGATGAAACACACATTTTGAGCCCAATTCCATGAGATTTGATGGTGAAATGACGAAATGGCAGCTGATCTGGTTTTCGATTACGAAGTACACCGAAATCTCATTTTGGCGACATTTGTTACCGACATTACGCGCATGCCGGTAATGCATGCGTGCAATGTCGATAAAAAATTATCGGCATGCGTGAAAATAACTGTCTATTAATAATCGTTGATCACATTTTAATGGTAAGTGTGTATAATGATAAAGCAAAAACCGCAATCAAAATACTTATAAATTCTGTTCGATAATCAACATCTGACGTACTTGTATCTCAATAAATTGTTATTATTATCAACTTCTGGCGTAATGAAGTCCAGGCCTTACGAACAAAGTATGTTCACCACGCGCAACGAGGTCCTCAGCCACTCCATTTTTTCTCGATAATTCTACTTCAACGAATGCCAATGGTTCCACAAGCTTGGACATCTTAGCGTTAACGAGTATCAAATCGCCGACGGAAGCACGTTGAAAATGTCTGCAAAACGAGAAAACCTTCAATTCATCTAACATAACCTGTTTACTATATTTTAAATTTCAATGGAACGTAATTTACGAGACGTGAATGTTCGTCGACACCCCAGAAAATCCATCTCCATGCACCAACAGTGCGTGGCTGGACAAAACGTCGATTATCGTTGTCGTCAGCCCTGGATGTAAGTGTCCGTCAGTGTTGATGTGATCTTGACTGACAGTAAACTCGACTTTGGCTTGTCCGTTGTCCAAAGAAAGATAGTTCAGCTAGACGACCAGACACACCTTATTCTTGACGAATCATCAATATTTACTTCATAATACATCTTATAATAAATAACTCACCATTTTCAGGTTACGCTCGAATTTTTTTGTCTTATTTATATATTCCGCTATCAACTTGAGGTATTCTGCATGACGAGACATCGTCACCGACTATACAAGTCTCGAAGCCTGCAGCCTAATTCAATCTATTTCTAAATCATCACCGATAAAGTCGTACAACTATGAAAACCTAAACATATAGATACATATTTATGTGTATACACATACAACACACTTCGCGCTATCTTATCCTCGTTCACTATCATATCAATAGAATACCACATCAGTTACACTACCATCATTAGGCCAGCAGTCACAAGTCATTCTCAATACAAACTGTGTCCAATTATCTATTCCTCTTTACACTAAAGTAGTCAGTCAAAACAAAGTAGTTCAAGAGCTGTTAGGATTAGAAAGGCTTTTAAGATGTACGAGTATAACGTGGAGATAGAAACTCCCGGTGGTTCGACTTTACACTATTATCATAGCCATGGTATTAGAAAGTCAGTTCACGGTCAACTTCAAGCCCAGTTTGAATGAACTAATACTAGACAAGCACCTGGCCATTATCTCCACCAGTTATGAGTATAAACTTTCCGTCAGACTCTAGGTGAAATTAGACGAATATTCTGACTGCTGGTGTCTTTGTAACTGAGGAGCAGGATTTTGAGTGGGTGCAATTTTCTCGATTAATCAAATGAATTGTTTTTCCGTTAAACTTTCCTTGGTATGATTGAATACTTCGAACACCTGTCGGTACAGATGAACTTTTCACCGTAAGAACGTTCTTCAATTTTTTCCAATTATTCTTTCTGACTGCATTACCGATCGGAGCAGTCGGGAAATGAACCCTCGAAATTAATTCCCATCCCACCACATCTCTCAAAGTTAGGACAGGCAAGGGGATTAGTCTGGTTTAAGGGGATATGGTCTTCTGAGACTTTTGACCATCGCTAAATGGCTACAAACTTATAGAGAGAAGACGTTCCAAGATCGATTGGAGCTTTACCGCTGGATACATCCAAAACTAGCAACAGTAAGCTCTGTAATTATAGGAGATCAATTCACCCTGTCCTCTACGGATCGGAAATTATTCGAACTATAGTGAAACCCATCACTTATTCCGTGGTCGAATGAGACAAACCAAAAATTGTCAATCACTGGTCAAAAACAATTACACATCATTATCAGATAAATCGATCTGTTATCGTCGTTTGACTTTCTCGCCATGGAAGAAGTTAAGGTGAGAAGAGAAAAAACGAGGAGCAAAAATATCGCTGAAGGTATTTTTTCCGATTCAGTATTTCAATGCACAATTGTCCCCGACCCCCATGCTCAGCCAGAATCGGTCCCATCAAAAATTTCCTTTGAAGGTACGAGGATCAAACGAATACATCGACGATGGAGGGAGACGAAGCATTCGGAGGGGGAGGCGTTCGCTCCTCCAACGCAAACGCTAACGAGTTAATGGGTTTCCCTGCGTATTTCCCCATTCCCATTTCCCATTCCCCATAAGCCTTGGCTAAATTGCGTCGTCGGCGTGAATCTTTGAGAAACTTGGGATAAATTTCGAGAGTAATTTCGAACGGGCTGACTCTCATGTAACTACTCTACGATATGTTTTCGTCAACAAAATTTAACTGCATCACGCGTAGTGCAAGAATTTTGGTAACCAATGATGTACAAAATCATTGTAGCGAAAAATTTCTGGTTTAATGAAAATGGGGAAATGTCTGAATTACCGGACTTTTAAAGAAGTTATCAGATAACGCCGTGTAAAATCAATCTTACGATTAGAAATTTTCTGGAAAATATTCATTTACTTCGGACTTTTAGAATTTCTTTTTTTGCTTATTACGTTCCCTTCGTTTCATTGAGAAGTTTATGAAACTTGGTTGCAGCATGATTCAGTTCTGTATCTAAAAATTGTTGTTTTTTTTAGCATAGCTTTCACGCGTGTCGGTAATTTTTTACCGACATTACACGCATACATTACCGGCATGCGCGTAATGTCGGTAACAAATGTCGCCAAAATGAGATTTCGGTGTACTTCGTAATCGAAAACCAGATCAGCTGCCATTTCGTCATTTCACCATCAAATCTCATGGAACTGGGCTCAAAATGTGTGGTTCATCACCGCCGAGTGGCATCATACCGGATAGGTCGATCCATTCAGTGCAACTGTGAAAATTTGGCTAATTTCTGTGGGTGGTAATCAATCTGTAAAATTTTTTTCCAAATTTTGAAAAAGTAAGAAGATGCTCCACTTTTTGCCAAAATAAGGCATTAACTGCCCAAATTTCACTCTGATCGCTTGAGCGGTATAGGAGTTTTGCATCCCCGCGTTTTCGAGGTGTACAACGGGTCTTTATAAGCACCTTAACATAGTTTTGTGCTACGATGGATTACAAGTGAAAAAATGACCAGCGGATTTGGGTGAATATGGAGAAAAAAATACGGTTGTTTTCGCATAAAACAAAGCGACGTCCCATGTGAATTGGGATAAATAAATCCTATACATCCGGTCCATCATATATTCACGTAGGCTTAGGCTGCAGCATATACATAACGTATCATCGAGTAAATATTGCGCTCGTATTTTATGTTTTACAAACGTACGTTACATGCAATGCAATATGTATACCTATAAGGGTATTTCAGGAAAAAATAATTTGCCAATATCCACCACGGCACCCTCTGAAAAGTTTCTTAGGGTTTAAAAAAAGATTCTCTAAAAAAATGAGCCTTGTACGTTACGCCTACGACGGCGCTCATTCAATTTTTCTCTTTTTTCGCATATTTTTCATTTTACGCCAGGTTTCCGTTTCAATATGTACTGTAACGTGAGGGTGCTTATGTTCCGTGTAGCGACCTGCTATAAGGGATGATGGTTATGGTTTACTCCGCCCGCACTTGTATAATACGTTGTGACTACCTCGTCCAGAAACATTGACCAACCAGAAGATAATATTTGAAGATAACACAGGTCAACAAAAAAAATTATTACTTTCATTTTTTGCATTTATTCTTAAATAAATAAATTTTGATTCTTCATTAATTACATATAAAGTTTGCTTTTGTCTTTTTTACGTTGATATAAGTAACACCGATTAATACGATTTTTTTGGTATGGGTTCTAGATGTCAAATTTTGATTTCTTGAAAAAAAAAAAAAAAAAACAGTTTTATTAGATAAAGTTTATTTTTTGTAGAAGACAGAACGAAATATCAGATTTAAAAAAAAATTACCTATTCTCTTGAACATTTATTCTAAATAACAATTAAACCAAATTTATATAAATATAAATTGAGACGGGATCCCGGCATGATTTGAAGAAAAAAAAATCTGAAAAAAGTGAAGAACTGAATGAGCGCCATCTTAGACGTATCGTGAACGCTCACCTTTTGAAAGAAGCTTTCTTTGAACCCAAACAAACTTTTCGTAGTGAGAAACCGTCGAAATTGCAAATTATTTTTTCCTGTATGAATGCAGTAATTGTGATTACTTTTCAGATTTTTGAAGGTCAGTTGACTAGAAATTGGTACTTTTTATCAATTTTATTACAAGATGGTCGAAGATCTAATGGAAATACAACAATAGAAAATACTATCAATACAAGCACAATTAGTTAACAAGTTTTCGTACACATCTACTTACATGGTTCTTCATAACGATCTTTGTGCTTCGATAAATTTACGCAAGTGCCGACGTCGCACTTAGTGAACTAACGACGTTACTCTGTCTTCCAGGAGCCATATAAACACCAAGAATTTCCGAGCTCAGCGTGGGTAATTGTCTTAACTGCCACGAAGAAGAAAAGAAAAGCAAAGAGAGAGAGAGAGAGAGAAGGAAAGGTCAGGCACCGAAAAGGAAAGAAAAATCCGCCTAAAAGGTGAATCAAAACCAGCACTTCTCGTCTTTTGGTCCATAATGAATGGACGGTGAACTCTACGGGAGAAAAAATGTTCAGTTGAAAAATTTTCAAGTTGCTTTAATTGATACGAACGAAAAGAACTTTGCACCGCAGTGTTTTCAACAATTTTGTAAGCTTCTAAAATTTTTCGAGACAATTTACAGGCTCTCATGACGGTTTTGTTCTAACCAACGATCAACATATTATGAGGCTCATTGTTGGTAAGTAGACAGAGTAACATTCAACGAGATCCAATATAAATGTTCACTAATTTATTGAACGGGGTTCGGTCAGCAGACATTGCAATAATAAGCGTTGAGTTTGGTTCATGCGCGAGTAGAAAATGCGCATCGAAATTGAATCGCCTATCGATTGATTACGTTCGTCAAATGTAGGGTCTGAGTCGTCTACGGCGAGGTGTGTATCGAAAAAATGGTCGGCAAGAAAAAGATTGAGGATGGAATCTGCAGGAAGTGAGAGTGAAATTGTTGAAAACCCCCGCCACTCGTTTGAACTTATCTCACGGTCGAAAAATCAGATCCAGTCGTTGAACCTCGTTATCGAATACTGGTTCCACCCTCGCGAATACATTTCTGGGACCGCTGGTGGAGGTGGTTAGGTATCCTCCAGGAGTTGGAATAAATATGCAAGTGAACCATCTGGCCCGAGTCCAATTTGAAGGTGAGCCAGGCGCGAAGGGAAGAGAAGAGAAGAGAAGAGAAGCTAAGTGAAGGGATGGGAAGGGCTGGTGGAAGTAGAAGTGGAAGTGGAAGTGGAAGTGGAAGTGGATGGAAACCAGGAGAGTGGTCAGTGGGATGAGGCGGCGGATCGACGAGGGAGAAAAAGGAACAGGAAAAGGAAAAGGAAAAGGGAGGAGGGTCACGTTCCACTGAGGGTCACACAGCATCAATAACGCGGGTGGCCAGAAGCTGGTGCGATTCGAGGGCCGAACTCCTCGAGCCAATCTCACCTATAGGAGAGCTTGGCGCCTACCTTCTCGCCCATGGACGAGGGCCTTACCTTATCACCTGCGTATCCCTTTTCGCGCTTTATTTATCCTTGTGTACGTCTGCTCTGTTGTAGGTATACATCGTCGGTTCTTCATTTTGATTTTGAAAGTGAGGAGAGTGGGGGAGGGGGGAGGTTGAAGTTCCGAATTAGATAAGGTTCCGAAAGCACCTAATTCCGGATTAATTTCTTGCGAAACTTTGACAAAACTTTAAAGTTTAAAGTCCCGAAATACAAGATTCTGAAAATTCAAGTTCTGGTGTAAAGTGAAATTCTGGAAATTGAAATATATTTGTACAGCGTAGTTGATCAACGGTTGGGTGTGATAAGTCAGAAAACAGAACTAAAACTCTTTGATCGTTCAGAATTTTGATGTTTTCGATGTTTAAAGTTTCTCATTTTTCCCTTTCGGAACTTTGAGCGTTGGGTTTCGGACGATTCGAAACTCTGATGTTTCGTCGAAGTTTGATTTCTTTACTTTAAGTTCCGACAGTGGAACTCTCTTGTAAGTGTCGATAACCGGTCATTATCAAAAAAAATACGAATTCGAAATTCAGTTCAAGTATTGCGGAAGTTGAAGGGAAAAGAAACGAATCACTATACCTACTATCATATCAAGATAATAAAGTTGGAGCTTGTTTGACTTTTTGACAGTTTTCTTTTTTTTTTTTTTTTTGAATGAAAATTTCTCTGGGTAAGTTTTTTTGATTATTAAATTGTATTTAGAGTCTCTTCCTTCAGATCAACTAATTGGATATTTAAAGCTCGTTACAGCAGCCACTTTACACCAGTTTAAATAATTAGTATACAAAATGTACGAAGTTGAAGCGAGTAACATTCATGTAACGAAATATCGTAACTATCAAAGCCATTACCTTGCAATTTTAGGTGTGCTTTGAAGGAGTAGAGTTTATTACTTTCACCCTACAAACTCCAACTTCGTCAAACTGTAATTTAGTTATCTCGTTACCGGTGCAGTCCATAAAAGTGTTTGAACCAGAAGTTATTCTCTTTCTGACGTGAAATTAGACAACGATTAGAAACAATGATAAGAAATATTTTTTTAATCACATAATTTTCACGAAAGGTCATATTGCACTAAAAATCGCAGTGTCACCGACTTTTTGACCTGGAGAATCTCGAATTACTACAAACAGTTGAAAAAATCTGCGATTAAAAAACTGGATAAGTAATTACTAGTAGAATTATATCGAAAATTCTTACGGAAAAACTACGAAATGTCTTTATTTCTTTGAAAATTTGCCGTAACACTTTACTGAAAGGAGATATTCTGTTCTAAAGTTAAAGGAGAAGTATCGAGCTGGATGTGGAATACAGGCTGCCAACGAAGGCAGGAGCCAGAACACAAGATTATAGTTCTGAGAACCGGAAGTGCAGGGTGCAGCAGACGAGACAATTATATTTCTTGTAAAATCAAGGGTGAATTTGGTTGATTCTCTCACCCTTGGCCATTTAAAGTAATACATAAAGAGTAAATTTTGCGATATCTTAGTCATTGCAAATTTTTTGAAAAAAAAAAAATGAAAACACCAACAGTCTGATTTAACTTGTTTATGGATCATCGTCTTCGGAATAATAATCCTCGTCATGTCGATACAAAGAATTAAAAAAAAAAAAGAATCATTCAAAGAAATTTGCAATTCGATGATTTTTTTGTAAATCAAAAATTTTAAAACATGTTCACAACTACTCACCCAGTTTTTTGTATCCAGATTCCTCCATTAAAAGGTGAGGAAACAGAAGAGATGGCGAAAAAACGAATTGGACCAGGATCCACTCTGCGAAAAAATAATAAAAAAAAATTTCACAAAAATTTGAATGGTTGTATGAAATTGAACATTTATTAAAATATAAATTCATCTCGAAATACGTTAATTTTTTCTAGATCGCTGCGCCGTTCCCTTTAAGCTTATCTCGACTAGTATTGCTTGATTTCTGCAATTGGGAATATTTTGCAAACATTGTTATACCGTTATTAATGATAATATACTTGTAAGCTTATGGGCGGATTTTAACGGGTCGTAAATCCGAATTTGTGTGAAAAGAAAATGTCTGAGCAAGAAGCAAAATCGTATGCGGTTTTAGATACCGTGAAAGCTGTGCTTTTACACTTCTTCGAGGTCTTCCTTGGCGCTTTACGAGTAAAAAGCTGCGCGAATGAATACAAGGCCAAACTGGTGGGTGGCCATAAAAAACCTGCAGAGAATTCAATAAAAACTGTTCACTTTTATAGCCAGTTTCTTCAGGCGGTGACGAGTGTACGTACATATGTGTATACGTCATGAAAGCACATGTGTGTGCATGTATGTGTGGAGAGACCGAGGGGTCGACGGAGCGAAGTGAAAAGCGAGAGGATTCGTAGTTGTTTGATAATTTTAGAGAAAGGGGAGTGAAATTTTCAAAAGGCACCCTTTTCTCTCGCCTTTTCCTATACTTGGAATTCGATTGAGGATTTATTGCATCAGTGAAACGCGTGGAATAGAGCAAAGTGAACATTACTTATATATATATATATATATTAGGGTGGCGCAAAAAAACTGACTATTTGTTTTTTTTTGAGTCTTGTGTGACAAAATGTTAGTTTTTGATGTTTTAAGAGCCCACTCCAAAGGTCAGTTCAAAAAGAAAATTTTCAGAGGTCACTCCAGATTTTTTAAAACGTCAGAAATCGTCAAAATCGATTTAAAGAAAAAAAAAAATTTCTCGTGACGGTATAATTTTATAGACAAGAAAAAAACAAGTTTCCGAAAATTTCAGTTCGAAATTTGAGTTTTGAAAGGTCGCGCATAATTTTTTTTCAATTTTTTGGTGCATTTCTTTAGATCTTTTCGAGCGACCTTTTAATATTCATATTAAAATTTGATAAATTTTTTTTCTTCAATTTAGTAAGAAAGAATCGATAACAATACACCACGACATGAATTAAAAATCAAACAAAATACTGAAAATATAATTTTTTTAATATAATTTTTTTGACATTTAAAAAAATTTGGAGAGACCTCTTAAAATTTTTTTTTTTGAGCTGTCCTTTGGAGTGGGCTCTTAAAACATCAAAAACTAACATTTTGTCACACGAGACTCAAAAAAAAAAATAGTCCGTTTTTTTGCGCCACCTTAATATATATTATATATATATATACATTTTTTTTCAACGACGTATCAAACTCCAGGGAAATGAGACTGTTTCTAACCCGGAATGACGGTAATTCTAAATGATTTCAAAGTTTTCGCAGACGAGTAATTTGCACGTGTGCAAAAAACGTAAGTTTTTGTCAAAGCTGCATTTTGGTAACTCTCGAAATTTCGTGTAATTATCAGGACAATTTTAAGGCAAGTCGATTCAATTCTTCATTCGATCAAACATGGGGATAAATAATTATGTTACTTTTCGTTATACACTTTATCTTGAAGTCTAGTGAAATTTTCGATCGAAACTTGTGCATAATGCTTAAAAAAAATAATTAATCATTTTATCGCAAATGCATCCGCTAAAATTTAATTTCAATCTGTTAAATACGATAAAAGCATCTTATATTAGCTTGTGGAATAATTTTTAAAGAAAAGTTGAAATGCGTATTACGACAGTTGTTAGAAATTGTTGTTAAGAAAATTGCATGTTGATTAAAAACTTTCGTGCAGCTACTCTTTTTTCAAATTCCAAGTAATATCCAAAATCGAAAAATCATAATATCCAAAATTTAATCAGTATTACCACAGCGTGTCATTATATAATATTACTTATATCGGTAAGAAAAATATTTCACGAAGGCCTTAAACAATCAGATACAATTTTTCACGCTTATTTTTCCAGGTGTTTACAGAGAAACGTAAGAATAATAAAAAAAAAAAAAAAAATGAAAACCCGGCAAAGTAATCAATCACTTTTCCCAACTTTTTTAGAATCCAAACAAAGTTTATTTTCACAGCTTCGTCATTTCTGAAGTTGGGGTTAAGCTGAAGGAAGAAAACGGTTCGACACGAAAGTTGTTAAGAACTTAGTGAGCAAATGCGCGTCTAAGGTTAAATGAATAACAGAGTGTAATTTTATTGAATACGAAAACTATTACTAGAATCTCATGGGTTCAATAAAGGGTCATCCAATCCATGATTCGACGGATAGAACTTTTCTCCGCGAAGCGGAAGGTTTTTCTTTTCGCGTTAGAAAGGGTCGGCGACAACTCGTGAGCCAAGAATTCTCAGCTGAGTATCTAGATGCAGGCTAGAGGAGGGGGAGAAGGAGGAAGGGTGAACGAACGTGAAGAGGTGGTCCTCGAGGATAAGGTCCTGCATGTTTTGCCCAGCGGACATCGCCAGGGAACGATTTGTCTTTGTAATCTGTGACGCGGCCGCAGGAGGAACTGCACTGCGGATGAAAGGGGCTGCATGCGCCGCATGGACCTCCGGAGCAAATGCGAAGGCGGATCAGGAGAAGCAGAAGCAGAAGAAGAAGGAGAAGGAGACGGAACGATCATCAGTACAGAATCCGATCAATCACCGCCATTGGATTCCCCGTTATTACGGGCAGCTTGAAATGTACTTGATAACGAGATACGTCATATGTTTTTAGCGTAAATACGAAAACTAGAAGAAAAAAGTTTCATTTTTCATACATGCTAAAAGTCGCATTGGTCAATGCAATTTTTTTGATAAATAAAAAAAAAATATATATTTCATTCCAAATTTTTTTTTTTTTTTTTGGAAAACATCGATTTTTATTATTATTCTTTTTTGTGATATTATCATTTCGATGTTAGAAAGTAAGCTATGGTTAGCCAGAACCGATAAATTATCACACGGATCCATAATAGAATAATGTGCAGAACATAACCTCAAAGCTCATCTCGCAGCGAAATAAATTGATGTAAAATCTGTACGATATTTATTAGGACCTAGCTGAGCAAAACGCACTGCCTGACAATAGCATGATTCTTTTAGGAAAATTTTCGAATCGATTGAAATTTAAAATAAAAAATTATCCCGGTTTTTTTGAAGTAGGTACTCTTGAATCGATCACGTGACACCAAGCTCAAAACATCTCAATTGGTCTCAGCTTCTCAATTTGAACTTTTTCGAACGTGATTTCATACGTTTCACGTGTGTGGAAAAAGAAGGGAGAGAAATTTTTCCCCCTTTCATAATTCCTTGTACGTGTTGAAAGATCGTATATTGGCGCGTACCTACCAGTCCTTGTACCATTAGACACACGGTGTGTGTTAGTCTGCGTTCAGCGTGGGTTGGTACATAAGAGCTGACCTGCGGAGACCTTATTAATGACTGAAACGAGCCGCGTTTATGGCAACCGTGCCTTGAATTTTGAACAAGCGAATTCTTCCGACTTTTCGCTCTGTAGACTGCAGTAATTCGCGTGTGTCATGTGTAAGTACCGTTTAATGGCATGTCTGCGCAGCGGGAGTCATTGTGTGATCCGGGGTAAACCGAGGTAGCTGACCTGCATCATGGCGGCTTCTTTGTTGCTAACTAATTAGTTAGACCTAGAGTTGATACTTGATGACGAAGTCTTGAATTTACTTGGGTTCTTGTGACTCATTTGTGATGCTCAAATTAAGGTGGGACCTGACGATTGTATTTTTACTAGTATGCAAATATTTGAGATCCATTCATTTACCGAATAAGAGGACATCTTTAAATCCACGCCTCTGACACTAACTTATCAATCGTGACGTCAGAGGCTCCGGCATGCACGTGTACACCCGCCTGGAAACCAAAAACTTACTATAATTAGCCACGGGAGCGGTTAAGGCCTTCTTTCAACGATGACAACAATCCGGAATAATGGTCGATTCGATATGTGTAATCTGCTCATAATCACATGCCGGAATCCCTACGCGGTCACATGAACACCTCGGTGTCCACGGCAGAGAACCTGGTGCCTCTCATGTATGCAATCCGCTCAAAATCAGACGCCGAGATCATGACTCGGTCACATGAACACCTCATTGTTTACGACGAAGGGAGCCCGACGCCTCTAGTGTCTGTTTACGCCTATTCGTATTCAACTTCAAATTGACGGCCCTGCCCCCTAGTGCCGCTATGCTTAGAAATCGAAATCTACTTAACTGGCTCGAGTACTTCCGGTCGTCACCATGTCTACAGCTCGACTGACAAATCTGAAACCCAGCGCGCCATGTTTCTGCCCTATTGTAGCGCTCCGGTGGCCAATCCAAGAAACTTTTGACTGACAATACAGGGTCCGTCACTTTGACTCACCTCCCACATAATTAAACTCAAATCTTTATCTATAGGTACTGCATCAAAAATATTTTTACTTTCTAATTTTGACTAAACATTTTTTCCTCTGTATTTCAACATGAACGTGAACATAAATTTATTTGTATTCTGTTTCCGATTTTTAATATGCTTATTTTCAATTAGCGGGTGACAATTACTATGTCCGTTGCTGAAAACAAAACATGTCACGTAAGTTCGTTTCCTGGTAATTAGTCGGCGAAAAAACATAACAATACTTAAATGGCTTACTCTGTACTAAAGCAGGACCGTAACTAGTATACATATTGTGGTGTGATTATACATTGTGACCTTAGAACTCCGACTTCACGTACATTTCATCGCAATCAAAGCCCTTAAATAATTTTGTACCAACTGTGTAAAAAAATCCCCATATTCTTAGGGAATTATTTATCTGGCGAACGCTACCCTGCTCGGTAACGCTATTGTGTAGAGTGATGTCAATCGAAAATAGATTATTTCAAATATTTGTCCCAGATGAATACAAAGTTTAAAGTAGAAATGGCGCATTCGTGTATTGTGAAATGTTGCGGAAATAATTGTGCACATTTTTGGCACTTAATTTCCAGAATTTAATTTTTGTACCTCGCACAGACATTCGAATGATTCAATGTTTGAAAAAATAAGTATATTCTCCAGTACACGAATCCCATAAAATTATTGCTACAATTGGGATGCATTTAAAAGAACCGCACATCTTTTCCCCACGCAGATTCAACGTCATAACAATTAATCACCACCGATCTAGGGTATTTTGGCGCCGTTGGAACACATCTTACTTACGTCCAGTTCAGTGCGAGAGAGAAACCTTTTTAGAAAAAGAAGGCACACCACGTATACTAACACCACGATACATAGTGCAGTAAACTGGAGTCGCTCAGGGAGAATGTAACACTGCAAACTACACGCCACTTGTACCTTAATTACACGCGGTTACCCGTAGAGCAAATGAACAGTAATTATTCCTGAATATTTGGGGCCTGCTTGATCGTCCCGGTAGAAGCAAGTGGGCGTGGAATGAAGTAGCAGCCCTTGGAGCCACCCACAAGTTAAGTGCAGCTAAATAAAAAAAGTGCACATTATGTTTTTGTTAAATTTCAAGGAGTAAAATTAGACGCTGCCTTAAGATTTGCTTTTAAACTACGCGGGTCCGGAAATTTACTTTCCTAATACCCGTAAATGGCGCACGGATCGCATATCGATACGTTTGATATACGATTCTGCTCGATTAGATCTCGGTATCGATCTACCAAATTAATATGGCTGCTGTGTGACGTCAAAGAATATGTCGATATAACACGGAGACTAGAGTGGAGGAAGAATGAACTATACATATATGTATAAACACCGATCACGACCGAAATGAAATTGCTTTTCACCTGAAAGGAAACATCGTTAAGCACGCGTCTTCGGGTTGATTATTGTGGCTGAAAATGTTAATTATGGTCATTATATTGAGGGAGGAAATTAAATCGATCGCATATCACATAGAAAAGAGAGTAAAAATATAATGCCTCTTGAATGTGTATCTTTATAGATTTTTTTTTTTTTTTTTAAATACGTAGACATTGGGGATCGACATAACCTCACAAACTTGTTATACGTGTATCTTTATAGAATTTTTTTTTTTTTTCAAATCAGTAAACATTGGGGATCGACATAACCTCACAAACGTGTTATAAATATTGGCGAATAATATTTAAAATGCGTATATCTGTCTTTGTCTAGTCTCCCCACCACTCGTTGGGTCTCTGCGATATCAGCATCGTTCAACGTCAGCCTTTTTGTACGGATTTTTTGATGCTGGATCAAAAGTAGAAGATTTGACTCCTGTACTCTAGTCTCTATGAGATATATGTATACACCTTCTTTGTAACGACTAAAATAAACGCCTTTCATTTAACTTTCCACCATTTACCGAGTTGTTTCATTTACATAACTCAACAATTTTGGTCTCGCTTAGCACTTACCCAATACCGGAAGCTAATAAAATTACTAACAGATAGAGGGATGTGGGTCAGTTTATACCGCTGTGAACGAGCTGTGGATCCAAATCGGCCCGAATTGGATGTAACTTTAGTGCAAACGAAAACAGCTCTCGAAGTTTCCGATCGGCGATAGCGGAAGTGTCTCTTCTCATCTGGCTGTGGCAATCTCGGTAAACAGAAATCGGAAACAAACGCGTTGCTTGAGGTTCATTCGATTCGCTCGACGACCCACAGACTACTCAATTTTCCCGAGGATCCTTCAGATAAGGGAGTCGCTCGCTCTGACCAGTCGCGTCCGGTTTCCTCTCGTTCGTTGGCGCCGTCCGCGTCCCAGTCCACTTCTACAACTTTTAAAACTTCATTTTAGGGGGGGGTTTATATTGTTAATCCCCCAGCCCTTGAGGCACCATCACCTGGACTATAACGATCCTTCCACGAGCTTTTCACGAGTTCTGCGTCTCGCGGTGAACGCCGAAGCAACTTATAAATTGTCAAAAATTTTTGTACAATCGGAGGTGGTGTTACAAGTTCGAGGTTGGACAGGACCGGGAAATTGAGTCGGTAATTGGATAGAAGTTGAAAACAGATATATCGCGTTACTAATGCCGAAAAAGCGGATTTCAAAATATACGCCTTTTTGGCTCTGCAAAATATTTTTTTTATCTCCAATCAACTTAAAAATGTACATAATGTATAATTATGTGGAAATTTTTTTTTTGTTTTTCATCCATTTTGCCAAAATTTTTTTTTTTTGATACACCTTTCTGGCATTAGTAACGTGATATAATATATTATGAAATATGCGGTGCCCACGTTTTATAAAGATTGTAATTTGGTCGTAATCTTACACTTTGATCCGATGCGGAATTTCCGAATTCACCACATAGATTTTTCTACGATAGTCTGCACCGGTCAATTTTAGTCAATTTGAAACCAACCTTTTTAACTTCTCGTGTTTTTGTTTTCCGAAAATGAAATGTTCAGTTTTCACTAAATCTCCACGTTTTACGTTTAGAGAATCACCTTCAATCGTTTTCAAATTGACGTGCATGTGTGATCAGTTTTTTGTCCGAGTATATCTCGAGAACAAGTTACTGGATTTAAATGAATTTGATCTCAATCAACGCGGTTTTTCCAAACTTAGAACAGATTAGATATTGGCTTTGATTGGTTCATTAGCTTTTTGGCATTATTTGAACGACATAATCCCCTCTCCCCAAAGAAAAAAAGAAGAATAATGATACCTTGAGAATGAGTGAATGGATTCGAATGAAAATTGGTACCGTAAGGTTTTTTGCATTGCTGATCACGAATCTAAGTTCAGATGTGCAAAATCCAAAATCTTGAATCCAGTACGATGGATTTGCAATATCAACAAAATGGCGGCCATTTTTCGAAAAAGTTGAAAGAGACCGCGTTTTTGCCTTTTTTTGGAAAAACAATCAAAATTTAAAAAACCGTATGATTCATTCCGAGTTCGTTAACATGCTGGATCTAAGACCGTTAGATTTTTTGGTTTCAGGTTAACCATCTTCGAGAAATCATCAACACCACAGACCTAATTTTTTTTTGGACTGATTTTCAACTACGATTTTCGTGTCCAAAAAGTGATTAAAATAAAAAAAAAAATTCATTTTAATGTAACTCGACAGTGTTAACATTTATTAAGACTAACAAAGCATATATCAATATTTACAGTTAAAACTCGTTAAAAAAATTCTTGAAAAAATCCTTTCTTATCGTCAGTTGGGTAGACCCCTTAAGCTTGATAATTTATAATTCCTAGTCTGACAGAGCGTGCAACATATTACTAAATCGCAGACGAATAAAAATTTGTAGTCTTCGAAAAAGCTGCAGCCCGTTCGACAGTCAACTGACCGGATATTCATCCTTCCATCCATCGGAGCGATACAAGCAAACTCCTGAAAGGGATTGGAGGGACAGAAAGCGTTTGAAGGACTCTGTCCTTACCATCCCTGCGTTTTATCGCCGATTCGCTCGAGAGTTATGCCATTCGCAGTGGCTCCCGTCTCCTCGTTTCTAATATTGAGCCAGCCCTCATGTCAACCAAAGACAATATTTTCCACTATACCGTGCGGAGAAGAAAAGTAATCTGGTTCTGTCGTTTAACGACCCGTATAAGCTGTATAG
Organism: Diprion similis; assembly: GCF_021155765.1. Taxonomy (NCBI): domain Eukaryota; kingdom Metazoa; phylum Arthropoda; class Insecta; order Hymenoptera; family Diprionidae; genus Diprion; species Diprion similis. Next base: position 8,455,800 of record NC_060111.1, on the reverse strand, counting down.
CTATGCACATATACAGATATACATACTACATACGTATATATATGTATACACCAAGTCCGTTGTCCCTTCGCCGTTTCGTTAAGACGTGAAATCATCCCCCCGCGGATAATGGCGCCTACCTTCAACGCATACCGATTTCACCCGAACAACGGGATGAATTTCGATCCGTTTTCACCCCCCCCCCCCCAGGGAATTGTATATATATATATGGGGCATTCTAGGTCAATTCGACGAGTGTCTACCCTCACCCTCTCGAATCTGAGTCTTAATGACCGGAGGTGTTTCGTTAGCCTAAAATAACTACTCAAAATTTTTCTCAGATTTTTACCAAGCCCTCTGACCCCTTAAGATGATATTTTCGAAAACGGTCAATCGGACATTTTTGAAAATTATGAAAAAAATCACATAAATTCTGTAGGCAAAAAGAAAAATATCCCAACCAAAATCGAAGTGGGCAGGCAAAACGGTAATTTTTTATCAATTTTTTTATTGAATAATTTTTTTTTTCCCAGTAATTTCGATTTTTTTCGCATTTTTCAGGATTCAATATATTTTATTGATTATATAGATTATATAGGAAAATATATTGAATCCTGAAAAATGCGAAAAAAATCGAAATTACTGACAAAAAAAAAAATTATTCAATAAAAAAATTGATAAAAATTACCGTTTTGCCTGCCCACTTCGATTTTGGTTGGGATATTTTTCTTTTTGCCTACAGAATTTATGTGATTTTTTTCATAATTTTCAAAAATGTCCGATTGACCGTTTTCGAAAATATCATCTTAAGGGGTCAGGAGGCTTGGTAAAAATCTGAGAAAAATTTGAAGATGTTATTTTAGGCTAACGAAACACCTCCGGTCATTAGGACTCAGATTCGAGAGGGTAAGGGTCAGACCCTTGTCGAATTGACCTGGAATGCCCCATACATACTTTTTGGTAGGCACGCCGTGTGGAACGGTCAAAGTTTTTTTTTTACTCGTTATCATTGTTTTTCAACGTATTACGTGAGCTCAAAAAGTAGGAATATTCAGATCCAGTCACGTTTTTAAACTCGCCTGTGTTTTATTGCCTAACGAAAACTTGAAAAGATTTATTCGATATCGCAGTAATTGATATGAAATTAAAATCTTCGATGAAAATTATTCAATTTTCAAATACAGTTTACTATATCAAGATTTGAAATAGTCTAATTGCATTGATTACGACAAAGCATGGAAAGTGGAAGACTAATTTGTTTTCGGAGAAAGAGATGATCACGAGAACTTGGAAGCCGTATAATCGATGATGAAAAGGCTGCATTGCAGTTGTACGTATACAAAAGAGTGCGGGTCGTTTATGTGATTTCTTTCGGTTAGTTCAATTAATTATCCTCAGTCCCGAGAACAAGGAGAAATTCCTTGTTCGTGGGAAGTCGTTGATAAAAAGAACGAACCGGCCAAGATAAGGTAAGGGAACGAGGGAAGGGAAGACAGCGGTAGAAAAATAAGAAAAAGAGAGAGAGAGAGAGAGAGAGAGAGAGAGAGAGAGAGAGAGAGAGTGAAGCCTTGGCGAGAGTTGCGAGGGTTGAGGGGTGCTGGTAGAAAAGTGAGGAGGGAGAACGAAGGTAATAACCGTCAATGGCTAATAGAAAAAGGAAAATATTTGGCAACATTTGTAGTATGGGTCTAGAAAATGGGGTAGTCCGGTGCTTCCGAACGTATAAGCTAGGGAGTAGCAGATTTCTTCCTCTTTCTTCCCTCTTCTTTCTTTTATTTTACGAAAATGGAGGCGTACGCGTGTTATCAGGGACGTAAAAAACAGCGCAGGATATGAAATAAAGAAAGAGATAGAGAGAGAGAAATAAGAAAAAAAAAAAAAAAAATACACAGAAAGAAGAATTCGTCGGAGAATTTTCACTCAGGGAAAATCGTTGTGCTGTAGCGAATTAGTATTCGGAACGTTTCCGTCTCCGGCGTATGGGATTCGATGGGATGGGGGTTTCGTTTTTTTTTTTTTCTCTCTTTTTTACATTCATTTGGGTAATCGTTGTACTACTTTTGTTAACGGTTTGAAAATTCTTTTCCGAATTATGGATCAGTGCAATGATATTCAAAGTTTTACACTGCATTCTAATTTTGTTTTTTTGTTTTTTTCGAGTTCATAAAAATAATCAATTATTGAATATAATTACAGGTAGATTTATGACATTTATTTTCTAATTTTTCCTCTTCGACATTAGAAATGTTTTCTTTGTAGATTTAGCTAGATATTAGGATTCCGGTTTCTCTCGAATTAATAAAAATGGAACTGATATATTATTTATAAGTATTTATTACGTTCGGATACTCACAACTGTTCAAATAAAGATTTTGAAAATAATTTTAAAAACAGATTGTCAATATTTTTTTCTACTATTGAATTAACTGCATTTTTATGCCCACGAAAATCAATCTATGGTGAAATTATTTCATCAAGTTGTAATACTTTCATTTAGAGTGAATGTTTGAAAAGTATTAAAATACTCGTCAGCGAAATGATGAGAGGGAGTAGATATCAGAAATTTTTTTACGCACATTTTGTAAAGAATTTGATTTATATTTACCTCCGACAAATATTTTATTATTTTTATTTTTAATTATAGATATTCTTTTCGAAATTCAAAATACGTCAGTTTTGTCTGAAGGCGTTTTATTCACATGTAGACAAAATACGTTTTGTTTAACTACTGTGTAACAAGTCGATTCTCCGAAGAAAGGGGCTCAATTAATACATTGTGCAGGCGGAAGCGTTTGCGCTCTGAAATTGATCGACATGCCGTATCCAATGAAACCGATACTTATAGCGATTTGGTCCATTCAGCTGTAAATCATTCCATTTATCGCAACTACAATCGTGCGGGCGGCGCTATTTATCGCTCTGTTGAATTCCAGATATTTGAATAATACGCTTCGTTAGACTATCGCGTTTGCTGCTTGCCACTCTCTCTATAACTATGCCTTAATTGGCATTACCAAGAAATCTCATGACGACTGCCATTCTAGTTTACTGGAATTCAACCTCTCATAATTATGCTTACTCTTTTAATTTGATGAATTGCAATCTAGTGAGATGAAGACTTGTTTTTGGAAAACAGGCGAATATCTTATGGCGAACGAAAAATAGAAATAATTGGGTATCCGTAAGAGGTATTCACTTGTTGAAATCGCTAATCACTTCGGAAAGCAGTCACTTTAAAATCGCTTGAAATCTCTAAAAATCAGTTGAAATCATTTAAAATCATTTGAAATCGCGTGAAATCATATGAAATCGCATGTATATTCAGTTATTGAAATTGCAAATCATTTTGGAAAGCAGTCACTTTAAAATCGCTTAAAATCTCTGAAAATCGGTTAAAATCATTTGAAATCACTTGAAATCATATGAAATCGCACGTTCATTCACTTATTTGAATTGCAAATCACTTTGGAAAGCAGTCATTTTAAAATCGCTTGAAATCTCTGAAAATTAGTTGAAATCATTTAAAATCACTTGAAATTTCGTGAAATCATATGAAATCGCACGTTTATTCACTTATTTAAATTGCAAATCACTTTGGAAAGCAGTCACTTTAAAATCGTTTGAAATCACTACAAATCGTTGAAATTACTTAAAATAAATTGAAATCCTTTGAAATCGCGGGAAATTGTATGAAATTGCAAACCACTTTGGAAAGTAGTTACTTTAAAAACGCTTGAAATCACTAATAATCACTTAGAGTCACTTGAAAGCGCGTAAAATCGCATGAAATCGCACATTTATTCACGTGTTGAAATTGCAAACCACTTTGGAAAGCAGTTACTTTAAAATCGCATGCAATCACTACAAATCGTTGGAATCCCTTAAAATCGCGTGAAATCGCATGACATCACTAGAAATTCGTTGAAATCTCTTGAAATCGCAAACCACTTTGAAAAAAAGTTACTTTAAAATCGTATAGAATCACTAGAAATTAGTTGAAATCCCTTGAAATACCTTGAAATCGCGTGAAATCGCATAAAATCGGAAATCACTTTGGAAAGCAGTGACTTTGAAATCGTTTAAAACCCCTTGCTATCGGTTGAAATCACATGTCACCTGATCCATTATCACCAGTAATGATAATTGGGTCAAATTTTATTAAGATATACAAATTACTCAAGTATCACAAAGATTGAAAATTGAATTCTTGACGTTAAAACCATGTAGGCAACAGCAATGTCGATTGAAATTTTGGCAACGTATTTATTAAGACCTCCTCAAAAATCCTTTTCACTTATTCCATAGAATATCGTCGCGTTGGGAACTCCGAGAATCCTGCCCAGGACTAATTAGTCAGTTCAAACCTTCGGAGCGTTGCTTTACGGATGAAGAAATTCACGACTCGTCCTGCACCGCCTTATTCTATACTTTTACACTCAAGAAACGACGCGACGTTCTTACTTTGAACACTTTGACTAAATTCCTGAACAACGCAAAATGCAGAAACTCTTCGAGACATCCGATGCGATGCTTCGTTGTGGGTGCATCATGAATCTTTCAACGCTGTATACGATAATACTTCCACAGTTTAAAGACGCTCTCAAGATGCAAATTCTTTGAAGATGTGACGGTACAAGAACTCGCTTTGGAGCTCTTTGAAGCAGTGACAGAAGGTGCATAGCGTTGAATTTTACGATGATCTCGTGAACTCACGGAGTTTCATTAATTATTGCAAGTGTCTGCGATAGTTCAAAACGTCTGACAATGAGCGACGATATCGTTTCATCCAATACCAAGATCGACGCTTGCCGATCCCGTGAACTTCATTAAAAACATGAACGAACGCAAGCCGACGCGCCATCTTTTACCGCGAAGAGATGCCTCCTAACCAACCCGGCGATATTTTATTACATATTTTCCTCTTTCAAGATGACATTCGACATTTGACAAGCCTTGGAGGTATGTTTCTGGATCTCAAAAGCTTTCATTTAACATTTCCAACATCGTTTTCATCACACCATTCGATCGAGAATTTTCGTCGACTTTGAGATCTCAAGACCTAGACATACGACATATAAGTGACAAATGTGGTTGTCCATCTTGTATGATTGACCCGTGGTACAAGCGATTTGAATGAGTATAAAAATGACATAGAAAGTCACTTGATCGGTATGATATTTTATGTGAACGGTTGAAGTCGACGGCAGCGCCTGGATGGTGGCAAAAATCTGAACAGCCCCGTTGAGGTTAGAATTCGAAGCTGATGGTCCGCATTTTAAATTCTGTCCTGATTTCGGATTTTCCCCTATAGCACGTCCCACAGGCACGATGGCGGTATAACTCATGGTGTTTACACGCGATCCGAATCTTTCTGTAATTTTCTCCGAGTGAGTAGTATTTTTGCGAAGTTATGACTATGAAAAATATGCAACGGTTATTATAATAGAATTTAAAGAAATACGTTATAATCAAATCAGAAGTGTTATTAAGAAATGAGATAAAAGATATTGAAAAATTAGACAAGATAAAAATAAATTAGAGATCATATAACAAGAAGCAGAATATAAGACAAAATGAGAGAATTTATAAGCTAATTGAGGGGGGTAACCAGTTTAGGAGGCTGAAAAATTGGTGTTTTTCGTACATTTTTTTAACTGGGAAGAAATAATCAGAATTAGTTGAAACTTGGAGGATATTTTATTCATGTTTTGAAGTACATTTTGTAATTTTTTCAAGTCATTTCTGCCGGAAATAGTGGAGCTAGAGATTGGACGATCGCCATGCTAGTTTTTTGCTGGTCGGCTTTCCTGAAGTTACAATTTTTATCTGTATTCATTACAATTTTTCTTTTTTTTTTTTTTCTTTGTTGATAACATATTTCCTAAGAATATGAACCTAAGTGTGATGAGAAAAGTTGAATATTGTGTGCTTTTGAGGTGTTTGAACACAATATCATGTTTTCATACCATGCTTTTGTACCTATTTTTGCATAAGAAAAAATATTTTTAATAATAATATTATACCAGAGTTGGGTTCATATTCTTGGGAAATATGTTGTTGACGAAAGAAAAAAAAAAAAAAAAATAAAAATATTGTGATGATTACAGATAAAAATTGTGACGTCAGGAATGCTCACCAGCAAAAAAATCCACTCGGATGGCGATCGTCTAATCTCTAGCTCCACTAATTCCGGCAAAACTGACTTGAAAAAATTACAAAGTATACTTCAAAACATGAATAAAATATCCTCCAAGTTTAAAAAAATTCTGATTATTGCTTTCCTGTTATCCCCCTTAATTTATCAATCACTACGGAGAACAATATGTGAGCAATTCAAGTAAAGCAAAGTAATTAAAGAAATTCTACTCAAGCATAAGTGAAGACATAATAAAGCACTGCTGTTTAGCGGTACATAAGAAAAATTTTCGAATAAGATAAAATCAAAGAAAGAAGCAATGGTGACCATAAATTAAATAAGTAAGCTGACCTGTCGCGAAAATAACACCGGTCGACACGATTTTTGGGTCTGACTTATGAGTATAAAATTTTCGTTTCTTCTACGTTACTAATAAAGGAAAAAATAATTATTTTTTTCATCAAAGTTTGCTTTTGTAGAAACCAGAGCAGTTTTAACAATTTTAAGAAAAATAACGGAATTTTTCATAATTTTATTTTAAATTACAATCAGAAAAACTTTTGCTGAACATCGGAATCTTTTTAATTCAAGAATAATGATTATTTATAGCATACAAATTTAAAATAATAAAAAAATCAAGTTCAAAAATTAATATTTTTAGTGATTTTCTTGTGTTTGTATGGACTTTCTCGTATTAAACCCGAAGTGTAATATTCCATCATAATTTCGTATGAGAATTGAGATCAATTGGGGTCAATTCTGATTATTTTTTGTATAATAACAGTTATTAAGTATTTAAATAACAAAAATATGAATACGTTCAAAACCTTTTTAAATTTTAATTTGTGATATAATTTTAAATTAACATAGGCTAAGTAAGGTATCCATTTTTTATCTTGATTTCACATTCGCATAAGCTTCGCATAGGTTTAAATTTGTTGGCAAAAAAAATTTTTTTGCTTCTTCTTTAATGAATTCATCGCAAATAAAACAGAATGAATCAAAATCTTGTTTACACTATCTTATTGACGCCATTTTCTAACTCAATAATACACAAGAACGGTTGTTACGGCTTTTATAGGCAAGTAAATACTAACTACTGTGCCTTACACGAGTAATATGCAATTTGCTACCGTTTTGATCTAAGTGCTACCACCTGCTGCTCGTAAAACCAATTAAAAATAATAAAAACTTACTTATTGACGTAAAACAGACAAAAGCAATCTTTAAAAGCTAAGAATGGATATTCTGGTGTTTTTCGATGCCTAGCGTCAGAATTTATGCATTAAAACAGAAACCCAGAAAAAAAAAGTTTTTTTGTCGACCTGTGTAATAAGAGAGAACAAGATATAAGACAAGAAGGGAATAAGATATGAGCCCACGTGGCTCACGCAGAGCAAGCTACGAGAAAAGATATTACGCAAGTAAATTCGTGGCTTCACAAAATAGAAAAGAAAAATTTCACTTACGAAGATAGCAGAAGGAGGAGATCAAGCAGGCAGATGAAGCAGGGAAAGTAGAGAGATGCACAGAGTTGAAGTCAAGTGAAATCTTATTAATTGATAACTGGTAATAAAACAGCGGAACGATAGATTCGGAGCGGAACGAAAACACGTCCGTGTTCCATATTCACTGTACGCAAAATGTGCCGAGTTTCAGCGACGATCTTGCCGATTCCGGCCGACTTCCGGCGTGCTGCTGTCACGTGATCTTTTTCTCGTTTCTAGCGATCGCTAATTGGGCCAGCCGGTCACGTGGGACAGGTCAAGAGGTATAGACGGGCGGTAGTCCATCTCCGATCGTCTTCTCCTCCATCGTCGACATATAATGTGAAGAGAAGGTCTCCCCCTCACGGTATTGCGGTATCGATACCTGCGAGAAGATCCTTCTAGGAACAAGGACGATAGTTTTGGAAAATAATAATGATTTTACTCACAGAATGGCGGTATCGATATCATTGAAAAAAATGGGATGGATTTGACTCTAACTTGCTTCAGTGCTAGTATTGCACAGAGTCTTCCTGGAGACGATGATTCAAACGTTGGGTTCCCATCCTGAGTCCACCAGTCCGAAGTGGTTCACCACTTCGATCCTGGGCTTGTTTTCACGTTGCAGCCCTTTGATAAACCGTGAGTTTGTAGACAATCAAGATCCTGTTTTATGGCAGATGGAACAGTGAATATCATGACTGGATCAGCTTTGGCCTGATGAGTACCGTGACGGGAGGTTTCCTTGGCTTTTTGACGCTACTAATACTCTTTTATTATGAAGTTCATAATTCTTTACAATCTGGCATACGCACGTGTCACACACGATTGTTATAATACACCGCAATGTATCGAAGTGCCTTGATTCGTGATCAAGGAGGTACAAAATCGAAATGTAGCGCATGTCCATTCTGTGCCTCACGCTGGAGTCCCAACGCGGTCACATGGACATCTTTAAATCCACGCCGCAGCCACTAACTTGTCAATCGTGGCGTCAGGGGCTCCGGCATGCACGTGTACACCCGCCTGGAACCCAAAAACTTATCTATAATCAGCCACGGGAGCGGTTAAAGCTTTCTTACAACGATAACAACAATCCGGAACAATGGTCGATTCGATATGTGCAATCTGCTCATAATCAGACGCCGGGATCCCTACGCGGTCACATGAACACCTCGGTGTCCACGCCGCAGAGAACCTGGTGCCTCTCATGTATGCAATCCGCTCAAAATCAGACGCCGAAATCACGACTCGGTCATATGAACACCTCAGTGTTTACAACGAAGGCAACCCGACGCTTCTAGTGTCTGTTTACGCCTATTCGTATTCAACTTCAAATTGCCGACCCTAACCCTTAGTGCCGCTTTGCTTAGAAACCGAAATCTACTTAACTGGCTCGAGTACTTCTGGACGTCACCATGTCTACAGCTCGACTGACAAATCTGAAACCCAGCGTGCCATGTTTCTGCCCGATTGTAGCGCTCCGGTGGCCAATCCAAGAAACTTTTGACTGTAATAATAATGTAAAAGTAATGCACTATTTATTACTTTGAACAATGTGTACGAGATAAGTTCTTCATTACTAATAAAAGAGGTAATGTGTAAGTGGTAAGTGACCGATTACAATTTACAAATTACAAAAAAGTAATTTGTAACAGAGAGTATGCCATTTCAAATAGAATACTTGCTCCATCATTATTTTATTTTGTTCACTAAAAATTTTGAATAACAAATTAATTTGTACAAAAAGTAGTGATATACCACCAAAAAGCACCCCCAGTGCAAAAACCTTTTGCCAAATACTTTCAAAATGTGGTCATTACCTAGAAAAATATCTTTTTTGATCAAAAATGTATGCGTATAATTACTTTATAAAAAAAAGATTCAAATCACGTACTACTTATACTGCCAAGTACATGTCAGTTAGTTGACAATAAAAAATTTGATTGAAACACAACCCTTAGATGCCACATCTCTCTGTAATCACACTCCTGCCACACTGGGGTCAAACTGACCGTCGACTTATCTAACTACAAATGATGATTAAGTAGCAGTAAAAAACGAAGTAACTGCAACAATGCCGAATGATTGTGTGCCTGTTTCAAGGCATGTTGCATATATGAAAAGACAATAATACAAGTTGATTTAAGATATTTTTCTAAAAAGGCCCGCCAATAAGTATAACTAATTATGAATTCTTCATTTTGTTCATAATTCTATACTTTTAGCGTTGATTTTTTATTTGTGCAAAGAAGTTATGTTCTTGGAAGTGAGGATTTTGATTTCACTTTTGTTTTTTTGTGTCAAGCGTATTGTTGTTGGTACTTATTTGAATGTACATTGTCATCTCGTTGGTTCCTGAGTCGCAGTCTCAATTTTCATTGGTACTTTGCACTTCAATGTACTTGGTGCAAGGTTATTACACTAGAGGTGCTCTTGGAGTGCTAATAGCTATTTATGTGGCATGCCCGTAAACCACCTTTTTTTTTGGCAAGGATAAAGATTTCAGGACGAGCTGAAGGCGAGCCGGAAGCAAGTACTGAAATTATCCGAGCCAAAAAACGGTTCACGGGAATGCCACATACAATATTTCTTACGATATGGGCATGGAAAAGCAGAACGAAGAGTGAGGTTATGTCGCGATCTGTTCGACGAAGCTACTTTATTCGGCAGTTTGGGATGCGCACTTCGAACTGCGCATCAAAACTGCGGAATAAAGACTTTATTCCGCAACTATGTTCGCTGCCGTATAAAGCTTTACTTTACGGAACGAAAACTGCCACAAAAAGTGGACTTTTCAATGCCCATGCCGTAAAAAACATGTTTCACGGTATCGTTCAACCAGCGGCTCCGTGTTCTTTGCCATTCCTAAGTCGCTTTATGAATCAGCCTAAATTGTCTGCCACCCATCGCGTTATTCGTTATCTCAAGTTGAACGTTTTCAAACTCAAGACCCGCTTGTAAACGTTTACACTGGGCGTCCCTTCGGCGCGTAATCAGCTCAAGACACTCGCCAGGATTCCCATCCTTGTATGAGGCATCCCATACAGAGATGACCGAAGGGGTTATAAATACGTTGCTCCATTTAGGGACTCTGTGTACACAATAGATCCTTCAACCGTGACCACAGCGATATTCCTGTACAAACGTTCTCATGGATCGTATATTGTGCTGACGCTTGTACACCATGAAATGGATCTTCCCTGGCGTTATTCTACCGCTAAGGATGCTGCAGTTCTCACACGTGTGTAAAGTGAAATCAGTTCTGGTATTCAATAAGACTGTTCTGCAAAAAAAAAAAAAAAAACTTTTTTCTTCTCCTTCTTAGTATTGTGTTTATCACGTATTATTTTCATGTAATGATTTTTTAAGGGTAAGGGCAGCATGGACGGTCTAAAACATACCTGTTTTAACGAGTTTTTTTTTTTTTTCAGAAAATGAAAACATTTGGAAAAATTTTTGTTCGACGGATTCATTATTTATTAAAGTTTCAGGAACATTTTAGAATTTTTTTGTCATCGAAATTAGTAACAAAATGACGACTTGGTACACATCGTTTGCTACTTGTATTATGCGTCATGCCGCCATTTTATCATTAATTTCAATGAAAATTTTTGAAAATGTTTCTGAAACTATTAATAGTAAAGTCCGCGAACTCGAATTGCTTTAAGCGATTTCATTTTCTTTAAAAAAATATCACCTAAAAATGACAAATTCTAAGTTTTGAACAATAAAAAAAATCATCTCACGTAATATATACGTGATGGCTTGAAATGGAAAGCTGATCTAGATTCGGCAGTTCAATATCTTTATTCCCAACATATTTTTGTTTGAAGAAGGATTTCATTGCCGAACAGTGTACCAAATCAAACCAATCCATGCCACTTGAGTTTTCATCCTCGGATCTGTATTTTCCTTAGAAAATTATACCTTTTCATTGAAATTTCAAGGTTGTAATTTGCTTATTTCTACATTCGATTACCTGAAAGTTGTGTCTCAAGATGAATGAATTAACACGCCTAACAAATCTTTCAGAATTTGAACAGCACTTGATACTGATTCACGAGGAGAATCGATCTCACTTTAACTGTTGGAAAATCCGCTAGAACTTTCTACAAAGTGAACCGCAATGAAATCGAGTCATCACAAATTGCATTTCAAGGTACATAAACCTGTTTAATCTGACGATGCGTTTAGGCGGCGAGAAAAAGCGCGATGGCCGAGGAGAGATGCAGTGTCCAAATAGGATCTCCGGGTCTCTCGATTTTTCTTGAATTCTGGCTCGAAGCCCGAGATTCCCGGGTTTCATGTAAAGAAGCGTTAGATGCGCGGGTGCAGATTAAGCCAACGAGGACGCGCGGCGATATCGCAAACTTCCGTTTATTAGACGTTTTTCCATTCCGCAGATGCCTCGCCAATTTTTATAGATCCGCATGGCAACCGAGAAACTCCATTCGCGGTTTTAAAAGATATTCCGGAGCTTCCCTGCGGCGACAAATCCGTTCCGACTCTCTCTCTCTCTGCGAATATTATATATTCGTTTTGTTGCCAAAACGTTTTTCGCGAATGTTAATATATACATATATTAGGGTGGTGCAAAAAAACCGACCTCTTAAAATTTTTTTTTAAGCTGTCCTTTCGAGTGGGCTCTTAAAACATCAAAAACTAACATTTTGTCACACGAGACTCAGAAAAAAAATAAAATAAATAGTCGGTTTTTCTGCGCCACCCTAATATATATTTGTATATCACTTTTCAGATTATTATCAAACAGATATTCACGCGTTAAATCTTTCACTTCGTGTACCTATTCACGTGCTTATTTATCGATGAAAAAATGTTTTACAGGTGAATGAAGAGAACGAATGCAAATCGAGCAAACACGTGGACATTGCATATGAATAATATTGCACTCCGTTCAGTTCTCCACAATTCTGGTTTACGTACCATGCAGTCGTTATCGATTCGTATGAATTATTAAGCGGCGTTATAGTGCAATCTTGGCTCTAAATTTTGGCCCACCGAGTTTCGTAATGAAATTTCGTTTTCGCATTGCCGTCAATAATAACCAGATCTGCCTGCAGGCAGCGGTCGGTTGCACGTGTTAGCTTAATTGCAAAATATCGCCAGATATTTTGTTTATTTCGTTCAACGGCTTGTTTTGCGATGATAATGACTGCATACCGTAGAAGATTGTCGTTCCATCAACCGTCGAGAGTACCTCAAAATTTCAATATTTTCATAGATATTTTGCGTTTAATGGGTGATTCCTGTGCAATCAGCATCGAAAAATAAATCGAGTTAGTTAGAATTTTCTTTCAGTGAACGGTTTATCTAATTCACAGAATTTTCACGAGTCATTCACAAAATTTTTGTTTTTCACGTACGTATATCGAAACTCTGTTAGTATTGACCCTACGCAAATTATTTCTCGACAAAGAATACTCGAGTTTATCAAAGTCAATTGAATACGTAATTACTGTTAGGTTCATCGGATTACAATTTATTTTTACAAATATGATTGTATCAAATTTGTGTACCATATGCGGTAATTCGTAAAAAATTTGCTCAGTTTTAGAGGAAAATTGAATTTTCAGAGGCGAACGGAAAGTTTCTCGTGTGGAATATTCCATTGATATTATAATGTGGATAAATCTGCACAATCGTTATACTGGCGGTCATTCTTTTTAATCCAATTTGTTTATTATTATTTTCTTGCTCTTTGTTTCTAGGCATTTCATTATACGTTGAATGGAGAACTTTGCTGAATGAATATGACATCAAATTCTATTCATTGTCTCTGGTTATAATTGAAATTTTTTTTAATGCGGATCAAGAACTCGCTGCTAATGTTATTTATGAAAATTTTCACTTTATCTTGCTATGCAAGTAGGAATGTGTCGGAATGTTTCCGTGCAAATCCACTAATCGCGAATTTCATTATTTTAAGTTTCTAATTCTTCTAAGTAAGAAAGGTTTATTTTTTTACATTCATAAAAAAGGATTCATTTTCTATAAGGCATGTTTTTTCTTTTAAAAATCAGGCAACAACTATGTTATTTCCGTCAGTTAAAACGAATGAGAAATTAAAAATGCTGACAAAGAATCCAAATTCACATAATTTCGCATTTTGAATGAAAATTATATTATCTTTTGCACATTTTTTCAGAGTGTTTACGCCGTTGCCGTCTAGTGCGCCTGATGAATGCTTATCCGAGTTTGTTCTAACGTCTAAGATAATCAAGCTGATCCCGCAAACCGAAAACTTTTACCAATCAAGCCTTGGCGCTCTCCGCATCCAATTTAGGCCTGCAAGTCCTTTTAGAATTAACAAAGCCCGAAATATCGCTTGGAAGTACTTTAAAGCGGTTTAGCACGCGAACTCGAATCCCCCAAAATTGTTGGACGGCTTCGGTTCAGAACCGAACTAATCCCTCGTGTTACATTTTACGGCCTAAGCCCAACTAAAACAAATTCAAGGGTTCGAAGCGTGGCCCATATACCCTCGAGCTTTTATTTTCAATTTGGAAATTACTTCCAATTATGCCACCCATCGTCTCCTAACGATATGATGCAGGCACTTCAGTCACGAAATATAATCCATACCTTTAATGGTTTAATTCACGCTTGGATGCTCAACGTCCCAATTTTTTTTTGCAGATTTTTATTCATTAAACTACTTTTTTGTAAACAATTTTCGAGTTTTTTGGTCCCATATGATCCCTGAAATATTTTTGAGCGTAAAGAAAAATATAAAATATGAATATATATTCAGTTATTTATTGCAAAAATAGCACATTATAGATTATCCGTGAAAGTGTTCATCATATGATTTTTTAAATTCGAACGACTTATGATTCTAGATATCTAGAAATTTTTTAGAAAATTTCACAAGCAATTTTTTTTTCTCAAGATCATAGAAGTTTGAGAATTTTATAGGGAAGAAGAATGAAAAATTATCAAAAAAATCTTGATCAGAATATTTCTTGAATATAACTAAAAATTCCTGGTGTTGAGGCATTTAAGAAAAGTATCCAAATATTTTCAAACAAATTCTAAAAAGTGAATAGAATTATTTTTTACAATTTCAGGTGAAAATCTGAGAGTGTATAAAAATTTGCTGGAAATTCGTTGATAAAAATAATGTAAATCGTTTGAATTTCGATAATTTTTCAGAACGGTTTTAGCCATAATCAGTGTTTTTGATACTTTGAGCAGGCTTTCTCACAGTCCTTCACGTCCTTTCACTGTTGTTGCAAAAATGATGAAAAAACGATCTTAAATTACGCTCATAATTCCATCCAGGCTACATATATCATAGCTTTTACAATTTCGAAACATTATCGCATGCCTAGATGCCAAATTTGGAAGTTTTTTTGCCCAAGTATATTTCCTCTCTGTCTTTATTTCTGTCTTAGTTTGCCATCTGACAGCAGGTAAACGATGTCTGCCCGTAATAAGCGAAGCGTTAAACCAAGTTAAGCCGCGTTGCGAAGCGACACTTGGCATAGCATGCAAATTGAATATGTCCTACGATGTTTGGGATAACCGTGCGCTGCATTCTGCAAAGTATGCGTGAATACTAGCGCGCACTTACGACATACGTGAGCATTTATGTGTCGGTACGTACACACGGTCGTAATCGGTTGGAAGTAGGAACTAGGAAGTGCTGATCCCCCAGCCTCGTAGATATACTTTATACATATGTATACCTACACCTATCCTGGATGGGAAAACAACTGTGCTTCGGTGGAGATAGTTGGCCTCAGAACCAACTCGCTAACTAACCAACTTCTCAGCCGTTAACTAACTGTCCCCAAGAACTACTTATAGAAACTAGAACCTGAATGTCGTCTATCCGTACACAGAAGCCACGTACCTTTGGATTCGTGAGTTAATTACCCTGCTGCAGGCGTGGCTGATTTTTTTTTTTTTTTTGTTTCTTTTTAAGATTCCTCAGATTGCGGTGTTTTATTGAAGAGATACTTAATTTGGGATTTCTTAGCTTTCCACTTAGACTTTGTACCATTCGGAGACATAGAAGTTACTAAATCGCCGTCGCCGCTTCGCCCGCGTCTAAATTTGATGACCTAACCTAGAAACGAACTCAGTCTAACTCTCGGTTAAAGAATTTATCTTTGTATAGTTATATGAACCATGGACTCATGATCGAGAAGAATCGATTTGAGGTACAGAAAATCATCTATGACTATTTTCATAGCGACGTATGGGTGTGTGACCAATTTTTGTGTGCCAAATTTTCGTCACTTTCATCTCAATCCATGAAATTCCGCTTATTAGCTTAGAACTGGTCAAGTTTTTGATTCGTCGCTTGTTTAGTTCTTTAAACTTTATTTTTGAGTCAAAATTCTATTCCAGACATTGACAACTGCTGACATTGTAGACTTAGGATTAGTCAACAAAAATGGTTATCAAGTTATCATGAATTTTCTACGATTCCATTTATCAGTTGGAGTTGTCATTCTTGTGAATTTGTAAATTTCTCTCATAGAACTTGGTTCAAGGTAGATAATTTGAAGTAAAAATGACGCTCTGGTTTTCTCATCAATCAAACACTAGCTTTTCGCATATTCTTTAGTTTGACATCTAAAAATCGAGCTTATTCCAGTGAAGAAAAAAACACTTTATTTCTACAACGTCGTATACTTCGGGCAGATTTGGAAACGGTTCACCTGGCTTTTGAACTATTTTTTCTAGAATGATTCCGTCGGGTTTCAAAATGCATTTGTTCATAGATAAAGTCCAGACTGGAAACGGTAATCCGGCAAGTTAATTGAGATCGATTTAATTGAAAGCATCTCTCGATTCTGATAAGGGAAACAAGTCATAAATCACAACTTTAAGTAGGAATAATAGAAGAGTTCCGTTTTCAACGACTGTAGATTACATTATTGGAAAATTATTAATGCAGAACACGAATTCGAGTGATGTGTTTCATTGTTGTTTCTCCGACAAACTGCGTCCGACTAAGTTCATCCTACCAGCTATTGTCACCATATCTTGTTCACACCATTCATGTACTACTAATAAACGGAATTACACTCTTCGATTATTATCGAGCGAGCAGAATTCCGGACACGAGAAAAGTTCGCTATAATCGTATTACCGTTGCATGCTGGTAGTATCAGAAACATTTTATTTACCAGATTTCGATGTACTAGCGCTAATTTTCTTTCTAAATGGATTCTCGTCAATGAATTTGTTTAACAACATCGACGTGGTTTCCATTCAAGTGCATAAATAATTCACAATTCAGACTACCCTCAATAACTTGCCGTCACAAATGTTGTCTGATTAACTGAGAAAGAAACGAAAAAGAAAAAAAAAGGAACCGCAATTCAGGAATTCTGTTTTTTGGATCAGAAAAGAACTTCGACGCGGTATTTAAAACTATCGGGTTTTTCTGTAAGATGTAATAATCTCATTTGATTTCAAGCGAATTGGATGACACGTGTTTCAAGCTGTTGACTTGTCTGATAGAATTACTTTAAATTCGATAAAATTTCCATAAATTCTAGTCTCAATGCTTTTTCGCCTAATACCCACGAGGCAAATACACACACATGAGTCAGACTGCAGGTGAAATGTTCTAATCAGTTTGATTCGGAACGCGAAACGTGTACGCGGTTGACTGTTCACTTACGGTTGACTAATCGCCGATAGGTGGATGCCCGAAGGCTGCCAATAACGATGTATGAACGCAGGCGTACGCGATTTCTAGTAAGCAAATTGACGATGCAATCCTTTGATGCAGCAAGGATACAAGGATATTAGCCGGCCGGCTTTGTGGGTCGCGGCGTAGCGAGTTGAGGATGAATTTCGTCCAATTGAACGGCACTATCGTAATGTAGAAATGTAGTGTTCAAATAGAAATAAATTTTAAAACGACGATGCAATGGCTGCAGTGAGGGTTGCCGCTGCCAATACCACGTGATTCACTTACTGAGTTTTATTTTGATTCATTAGCGGTAATATTTGAATCATTACAAGTGTTTTGCATTTATTCAATTTTTCTCTCGCATAGTGCCCTTCAGAATCAAGTGCAGCACTTTCTCAAATCGTCGAAATTTTCACCAAAAATGCAAAGGGGTTATCCTAATCATGATCTTGAGAGAACTTGCAATTCTTGAAATATTATTCCACCGAAAATGCGAGAGACAGGATTGGTCAATAAAAAGCAATTTCGGAAGGTCTCAAACATTACTGCGAGCTGGTTTCAGTCGCAGAATGGCGACCGCTGATCACCCGCAAGGTTCACACTCGGTAATCATGGTCCATTGTTCGCCGACTGCGTTGGTTGTGACATGTTTCCACCATCGATCGGAAGCCTGTGGTTTACAGCTCCTGTTTTTTCGATTTCTCTCTCTGCCACCTCACCTCTAACGTGCCGCCACATCGTCACGTCCGGTGAAATTTAAACTGCAGGAACTAAATCGATAAGATGGACGAGCGTTTTCTAGTCGTACTTCTAATGTTGCACTACCACTTGTTCCAATATCGAAATACGAAACGGTCCGTAACTGTCAGTGACAATGATTTGGAAGAAATGGACTGTCTCATGGATGTTTACTGCCAATTAGTTGCGATGTCTGGTCAAGTTTGGAAAAACACTGTAAGAAACTGCCTCGTTCACTGGACCGTAACTCGGAAAAAGCTCTCCATTCAATTCTGTGATGATTTTGTTCGTTGACTATGTAGAACTACTTAGTATACTAAAAGTACCGATGCACAAACATACTGTTCTCACTAAATGTTAAAAGTTGAGCCTTTTCCAGAACCAACAGCGTGGTTGATTGTACCATCAAACATGAATAGTTCCAACACTTGAACCCTGAGGACTCGTTACATCGTTTTCAGAACTTCGTGTAGAATTCCAGTTTTTAAAAATTCATTTTCCAGAACACTTATAGTATCGTGACACACTAGCTCGTATCTAGCGTCTACTCATCATTCTGCGGCAATGTTGCAGCCATACAGCCACGCTGTTGAAGAGATTCTGTTTCCGCCGAGGAATAATTAGACCGAGTTGGTTGCTGTCGGCGATGAAGAGGACCTTTGTGTGTCTTTGTAGAGCAGAGTTTCGCGTATAGCTCAGAGAATTAATTGAAACCCCACCACTTCGGGCGAATGAAAATCAAGGGATTATCTAACCCTCGGGCATAGCTGGAAGCACCACTGTACTTTCCAAATACCATTCCCCTCCTTTTTCTAATCTCGGCAAACGCGTCTGCGTTCTGAAATTGAAAAATACTCGACTGAATTACGCTTTTCGAATAGGTACCCGAGAATAATTATTCTCTATTCATCAATTGATCAAAAACATTCAGATCATACCGAGGTAATTCGAGCTGAGATGTTTTTCAAATTTCTATTTTCAATATTAAGTTTTCAAGTATACGTTCTTAGTCCGTTCATTTACGAGTCTTATTGCTAAACTCTAAGTGAAATTAGTAATAAAAACGAGTTCAGAGAAACCAATTTATTTGGGTATTCAATTAACTCGCTCGTCGCGAAGCTGTATATATAGCACATCACACCGCCAAAAAGTTTTCCGAGTTTACTTTCCCTGCAAAACTCGATGAGAGCAATCAACGATTTTATATAAATTTTGGTAATTCTGTTGTACGAACTTAGAGATTAAAATTAATTTATCACAAGTTAGAGGTAAATCGAATATTATAACTATATCTACCTAAATACCTACCGCGACCAGTGATGTGATCGCCAGCCAGAACCGTACCAGGAATAATCCTGCAGGCTTATATCGTTCACGTTTCCGAGTTTCTGTCAGGATGAGCAGCAGGAGCACTGAGTTGGAGAAGCTGAGCAAGGGGATAAATGGGACCAGAGATATTTTATCCTGGCTGTTTTACAGGGTGAAATTGTTTCGTGTTGCAGCTTCTTCACGCTTCCGGTTATGTGAAAGTAATCCGGATGAAGTTTTTCTTTTTTTTTTTTTTTGAATTTTTTTTGTAGCCCAGAAGAGGGATCCAGTTTTATTTAACTAACAAAATCTGATCAAGAACACCAGAGTTTGATCATTTTGGATATTATAGTTGTAAAATTTTCTTTCAAACTGTTCATATTTTAGCTTGTGTTAGTCAAATTTAATCAGATTCGTTTCTATTTCAAATATCAGGGATATTGCTTAAGTTGTCTTCGGTTAATCATTGGCGTAAATAATAATTGCTAAAAATTTTTTAACGGTTCTTTCAGTTTTACGAACTTTGATGTCAGACAGTAAGGCCCATTTAACCCCCATGACGTGAAATCATGTGAATTCACTCGAAATCTTCAAAAACATTTACTGGTTTTTACGACTCGTTGATAATGAGTGAATCCTTTTGGTTCCTGTGTTGCAAGTTGATTTGAATTCCGTATCTTCCCCGACAAAATTAGTTTCTCCAAAAAAATGTGATACTTTCTAAAAAAAAAGTCTCTTATCTTCTCCATGTATGTCAAATGCAACATGTAAACTCATAGGAATGGGGATATTGCATTAGTTTAAAGAGAAAGTTGCAGCCTCATTATCTGCTCAGGGTACTTGAATGAGTTGAACTAGTTGAGCAGCAATATGGAATGAAAAAAATTACAACGCATCTGAACAAAAAAAATACGAAATTCCGAATTTGAGAGTTCCGAAAGCGGCAAATCGAAAATTTTTTGGTCGCGAAACTTAAAGTAAAGAAATCAAGCTTTGACGAAACATCGAAGTTTATAACGGTCCGAAACTCGACAAGTCAAAGTTCCAACAGTGCGAATATGAGAAAAATTGAAAATCTGAAACATCAAAATTCTGATCGATCCAAGATTTTCAGTTCCGTGAATTTCCGATTTGGAAAAATTTCACCACCTTGACCACTTTCTTTGTTTTGGATTCTCGATATCTTTACATTTCGGAATCCTGGTCATTCTGCTTTTCGGTTTTTTTTTTTTTTTTTTTTTTTTTTTGCTTTTGTGCGAGTAGATTTCCATTTTCGGAACCTCGCTCCATCGGATTCCACATTTCGGAAGCTTGAGCCGTCGGGTTTCCGGCAATTCAAAACTTTGATGTTCCGTAAAAGTTTCACTTCAACTTCTGCCACCAAATAATTCGGAATTAGGCGCTCTCGGAACTTTTGAAATTCGGAACTTCACCCCAGCGTCTCATGCATTTGTTCACCTGCCACTTTTGAATGCGTGCATACACAAGCTGCGCAGTGTGATGAACGATGTATGTACCGTGTTCTGCAGGTTTGTCAATGCAGCCCAGAGTGTTTCGCACGTGCAAACAAGCCCCTCGGGGGATACAGAGTCGATTGTTGATTGTGCGGTGTAAACGTGGTGAATTTAACGTTCTAAATTCCATATCGCAATGAAAAAATTCCTATCGCTATCGTGCCTATGTATGAAATTTCAAATCAAATTCTAATTTCCCAAAAGACATATTTGGCTTCGAATCAACTCGCAAAACGTCGTACGAGACAAAAAAAAAAAAAACGAGTTGTAAAAAATAAGAAATCAAATTTCGAACCGGAGACTCTTCGCAGGAGGGAATGATGAAAAAAAAAAGACGCGAAACAAAACGCGAACCTTTTTTTGCCCTCGTTCGCTAACGAATCCGGCAATGCGCAGAGCCGCGAGAAACACGATTATGCAAAGATTAAATTTCCAAGTCAAATTTCGAAGTAAGTTTAATTGTCAAGCATATACCTATCCTCAGGCGAATGCTTTATTAGTGCCGCCATGGGTCTCTCGTCCACCTATACATACCCATGCGCAGTGTGCAGGTGTATATATATATATATATATATATATATATATATACGTGTATAAATTTTAATTCATATAGAACCTTGGGAAATTCATGAAGGGCATTCAAGTGACCTCTAAGTATTCCAGACCATCTCATGCGATATGTACATTATAATACTCCGCAGCTTCTTGCTTTTTACTCATTAACCCTAAGCTGCTGTCTCAGCTGCTTTTGTCCGAGATTCATGAATGAATGACGATTAATTTAACTCCAGTTATTACAGGCATGTTCGAGTTAATGTGGTGGGATTTTTTATTTATTTTTTTCTAATTATAGGGAGGAAAACTATATTTGCAACTGCGGTAATTTTAACGATACAAATAAACACAAAATTGAAACGACTGCATTTTTTTTTTTTTTTTTTTAATAAATCAGTGACCAAACAAATGCAAGTCCTTCCATCATTGACGGAATGAGATCAAACTGAAAATCAGAAGTAACAATTACGCGGATGAAAAATTTCAAAAGAAAGAACAAGATTAATTCGATCCGAAAAGCTCTACACTAGGGTGGCGCAAAAAAACCGAATATTTTTTTTTTTTATCGAGCCTCGTGTGACAAAATCTTAGTTCTTGATGTTTTAAAAGCTCACTCCAAAGGACAGTTCAAGAAAAAAAATTTTAAGAGGCCGCTCCACATTTTTCAAAACGTCAGAAATCGTCAAAAATCGGTTTTTTTCAAATTTTTTTTCTCGTTACGTTATAATTTTATAGACAAAAAAAAAAAAAACAAGTTTCTGAAAGTTTCAGTTCAAAATTTGAATTTCGAAAGGTCGCTCATAATTTTTGTTCAATTTTTTAGTGCATTTCTGTCGATCTTTTTGAGCGACGTTTTAATATGCATATTAAAATATCATCAATTTTTTTTCTTCAATTTAGTAATAAAGAATCAATAACAATACACCGCGACATGAATTAAAAATCAAACAAAATACTGAAAATATGATTTTTTCAATTTAATTTTTTGGCGATTTTTGAAATTTTTAAAATTTGGAACGACCTTTTAAAATTTTTTTTTGAGCTGTCCTTTGGAGTGGGCTCTTAAAACGTCAAAAACCAACATTTTGTCACACGAGACTCAGAAAAAAAAAAGTCGGTTTTTTTTGCGCCACCCTACTGTACACGTACCGCAAATTTATAGCAAAAATCTTTAATGATACAGTCTGAAAACCTGAAGGTCAAAAAATTCATTATAAAATCGACTTCTAAGAATTAATGAAAATGTGACTACAGTTTTTCAGCAGTTCAAGAAAATCATTAGAGAATATCAATGTGGACTCGAAGAAAAATATTTACTTCAAGAAGATAAAAAAAAAAGAAAAATCGTAGACGCATTTCGTAGACCAATATTCTGTTGTAAATACGAAAATTAATGAAATAATTATTTAAAATCGCAAAAGAATCCAGTTCAAATTGAAAATCTTGATTTTAATTTATAGTAACTTACTAAAATATTACTTTTTTCGTGGTATTATTAAAATATTGAAGACCCTCTGACAAATTCAACTGAATAAGGCGTCAGTCTAGTATAATCACCAAAATTAAATCATAATGACCAAATTTTTTTTTGATTGTAAGGATACAAAAGTTTGATATCCTTTTTTCCGGGAAATTTTTGAAAAATTTTCAAGCGTAACGAACAATCGTGCACTGTAGTTGTTGCACTTGCGTTTCACTACGTCAGAGTTCACGATGTGCAGGACATTGATCCAGCACTGTTATTATTATTATTATGATTGTTATCGGTTCTTTCATCGCCAATTCGCTTCCGTTCGTGATACGAACGTGTCACTTTTTGCATTGCTTTATAGTATATTTTCTGCGATGGGAATAACGGGCAAGAAATATTCGCGTACATCATTGATCTACAGGATCCACCAAATAATGGCTCGAGTCACATTTTAGCTTCGACAAATTTGAATGTTCAATTCAGTGAAGTTAAATACTTCTAATTCAGTTTATTAATGTATTGATGCCGAACGGTTTTTCATCGCATAAAGTAAAATTCAAGATACAAAGTATCTAGACATTCTGCTTTGTAAACTAAATTTGTCCGGTTGTGCAATAACAATATACAAGTCATCAAATCGATCTATCCATAGTTTGGAATACATTTATCAAATTTAGCATAATAGTCTCAGTCAATCGTATGTTGAAATCTATTGTATAATTATTCAGAGTAAATTCGTAACAAAATTTAAAAGTGTCTTTGCCACGGAAAATCTACGTAAACAATAAAAAATTTTATCATGAAGAGTGTAAGACAAATAATGTATACGAGGAAGGCCTAGACGTTTCTATTCGTCATTGAAATCGTGTCAAAATGTAATTCCAGGGACAATACTCTTCACGTATGCTGTAGAATTTACTGCTGTATAAAGCTTGCCTTGTACAACTTTGTTAAATTTATATTAATTTTTTCTAACAAATTTCTGTGAATACTATGAAAATAAGAGAAATACGATTATTGTACTTCTGAGTTTTAAACAAGTCGATAAGTCGAATGAAAAGAAAAATGTTTATACTCTCATAATTTCTTTCCCAAATTGGATAACGCGAATGGCCAAATTACTTTTTCCTCTTTCAAACCATTTTACATTTTCCACGTTTTTTTTATATTTCCCCTCTCTCAATTTATTTCCTCCGGCTTTCTTCTTTTTAAACACATTTTTTCTGCCCGTGCACATTGTTCACGGTACAATCTGT
Organism: Diprion similis; assembly: GCF_021155765.1. Taxonomy (NCBI): domain Eukaryota; kingdom Metazoa; phylum Arthropoda; class Insecta; order Hymenoptera; family Diprionidae; genus Diprion; species Diprion similis. Next base: position 8,431,677 of record NC_060111.1, on the reverse strand, counting down.
CTCTCGCTCTCTCTTGCTCTCACTCTTTTACTTTCTTTCTCGCGCCTTCTTTCTCTCCGGTCGTAAGCTTTTTCATCAGGCTGTTTTTCCGAACACGAATTAGCATGTGACTAACCTACATACGTACATACACGCCTCTGTATACGTCTTTTACCTGCATATAGTATCTCAGATATACTCATCCTTGTCTATTTGGGGTAGTCCATCCCATTTTGACCTGCATCCGATCCTTGAACTCTCGGATTTGGCTCGTGATTTTTTCTACGATTGTTTTCACATTAAAGGGCGCTAATTTATTTTTTTAGATTTTTCTGACACCGTTTGAATTCTCTACAATTTTTTAAAGTGATTTTAGTGATCGACACTATTTAAGTCTAGAAAAATTCCGAAAAATTAGATGTCAGATATCAGAATTCTTAAGCCTACAGCCGAAGTAGAAAGATATTTCCTTCTGACTGTTTTCAAGCTTCTTATGAAAAAAAAAAACAACATAAAACCAGAAGCTGGAGTCATTGTGCTATGGATGGTTGCTGGAACATTTTCATATGCCACACCGGATTTTTGAAACCTGTCGGTGAATCCCGGGCTTGAACATTTTAGTTTGACAGAAATCGAAAGAAATTCAACTTGGCTTGATTTAAATACTTTTTATTAATTTCAAAAGGAAAACTTCAGAAATTAAAAGATTCAACGATTCATCTTCGATTATTTCGATCAACTGCGAGTATTGATCCCAAGAAATCATTGGTCCCGTACAAGTAAGAATTGTTGCGGATTGAATTGTATCGTTTTGCGCCTAATGGTCTTATTACTGCGGTACACTAAAAGTGCGTAGCCGCGAGGGATTCGAGCGAATCGGATCGCTTCGGATCGGATCGGATTGAATCGGATCGAATCGGCTCACATCGGATTGGATTCACAATAATGGGTGTGAACCTTTAGGGTGCTTATAAAGACGCGTTGTACACCTCGAAAACGTGGGGATGCAAAACTTCTATACCGCTCAAGCGATCAGAGTGAAACATGGGCAGTTAATGCCTTATTTTGGCAAAAAGTGGAGCGTCTTTTTACTTTTTCAAAATTTGGAAAAAAATTTTACAGATTGGTTACCACTCACAGAAATTGGCCAAATTTTCACAGTTGCAGTCGGTGTACTTTGTAATCGAAAACCAGATCAGCTGCCATTTCGTCACTTCACCATCAAATCTCATGGAACTGGGCTCAAAATGTGTGTTTCATCACTGCCAAGTGGTATCATACCGGATAGTTCGATCCATTCAGTGTAACTGTGAAAATTTGGCCAATTTCTGTGGGTGGTAACCAACCTGTAAATTTTTCTTCCAAATTTTGAAAAAGTAAAAAGACGCTTCACTTTTTGCCAAAATAAGGCATTAATTGCCCGAGTTTCACTCTGATCGCTTGAGCGGTATAGGAGTTTTGCTTCCCCGCGTTTTCGAGGTGTACGACGCTTCTTTATAAGCAACTTATTGTTAATAGTGTCTAGTAACTATTTGTCAACACATATTTTATGTATAGATTAAATTCCCAACGTCCGTCTGATAAAATTCAACGCGCACACGCTAGAATCAGCAATTTCCCCGAGTGACCAACTGTCTCTAACCTCAAACATTTGGACAGTTGCCAAGTGAGGACAACTGCCTTCAGCCATAAGTGTCAAAATTTTTTGAGTTTATCTTGACGACAATTGATAGCCCTGACAAAGAGCTGTTCTCGCGTTATCTGCGCATTAAACTTTAGCAGACGACGGATTATGCAGTCGTTAGAAATTAACTCTTTATACCTACGAGAGGATTTAAGACTTGAACATAAAAAAAAGTAGGATGTGAAAAAGATCCGTCGGAAATCCAAGGCGGACAAAACACACTTGGGGGAAAAAAGTGAGAATCCTTATTCTGTAAAGAACTACGCACAAAGGACAAAATGTCCTCCGGCATCTAGATATCACTGCCGTCAAGGCGTGTCCGCACTGACGACTAGGTGAAAAGTTTCTGACTGATTATCCGAAGTGAACCGGAGGCCAAAACTAACCTTTCTTCCGGTGCCCAAGCCGTCCTTCCATTAGACAAACTGCACTGGAAAACCGCATCCGCCGCAACAGCGTTTATTCCTCCCTCCATTTCGATCCTCTCTCTCTTTCTCTCTCTCTCTGCCTCCCCTTCATTGCTTCGCCAAAGCAGAAAATTATCCGTGTATAGTATATATTCGTTCGAGGCATCTCACACGACGGTCCCTGAGGAGGAAGTAAGAGACGGTGACCAGGGAGCATCCAGGAAATGGCCTCCAGGATGCAATGTCTCGCCTCTTACAGGGATGGGACTCCCAGACTTCTTCGAACCATTTTAACAGACCTGGTCGAACATCCCACGAGAGTAGAACCACCCCGTTATTTTATCCCGCGTTTTAACTCTCGGCGAAATCGTGGTTTTATTCTTACAGAGTTTCTGGTATCCCAGAAAATAGATGTTGATGTTTTTTTTTTAATTTATTTATTGCTTATTTGAAATGAAGCTGCTGCTTCATTATTTTGGGAAAATTGGATTGCAAGGCTTCCGAATTCTTAATCATTAATATAAAATTAAATTACCCTGGAATTAAACAATTATTTTGGTTGTGCATAAATTTTTCAACTTCCGTCTTGTCTTATATTATATTATTATTTATATTTCTTTTCTTTGTACTAAAGTAATCGAAATGAAGAGAAAAAAAAACACGTCCGAGACAGAATTTATACCGAGAAAGATGTTGTAGTGAAACTTCTTCTTTTTTTCAACTTTATTCGGCACAAAAGTTTTATTGAGAAAACCAATGAATCGTAAGATCAAATATTTATCAGGAGATTTTATGAGTTTCAGAATCCAGAGGAATTTTTCGATGTTGGTTATCTTACCCTAATTCGCTTTACAATGGCTGAAAAATGTTGTTCTTAATTAATTTAAAATAAAAATCTTACTCTCAGTGTTACTTGAGAATACCGAGTGATAGAATCAATTTTTTCTAAACCTTTTTGGTCAAGACGGTATTGAAGCGGTTTGCATTTCACTACAGAAACTGCCAAATTAAAAACAATGCTTTTTAGTTTTACTTTTATATCATGACCAAAAATAAAAGTACGGCAAAATACTGTGTAAAATAATAATCTTGCGACAGTTTGATTTTGTTTTAAAAATCAAAATTGAAACGGTCCACAGATTAATTTTGAGCTTTTTTCATCTAATTTCACTTCCACTTTGTACCCGACAGACTGTGCGATAAAACTATTCATATCTCGAATACATAATCGCGTTTGGACAGAATTTTTTTCTCGTTTTTCGACGTCATTTATATCTTTAACGAAAATTGTACAACTCTTTCTGGACAGTTTTTTTATGCAGGTCAAAATGAATTTCGTATAATTTGACAGAGTGCTTTTAAGCGTAGACTAAATTTGGAAAATGTATGAAAAGGTACCAACTGCTGGTCCCGTCGTTAGCAGGTGTAATTATTCCACGGCTCTCTGGTTCTCGGATTTCTAAACGCTCGATAAAATGTGTGGCGCGAAAACATGAGAAGAGTAGATCGTAACCTCGCGTCCTCTCGTTAAATTCCACAAGTAATGCGAGTCGATTCCTAAGCTTCGTGGGACACACAACGCTTGCCAACTTACGTGTTTGTTTGTTTAAACAGCTGCCATGTTCGCACATTACATTTCGGCGTGACGTGAACTTAGCAATTTGAAAAGAGAATAAAAGTACGAAACAAGCCGAAAGAAATCAAAAAACGTGTTAACAAAAATTTCAACTACTACGAATTTTTACAGAAATTGAAAACTTTCGTATTACTTCGTCCAGAATTGTAAATATGAATAATTTTCCATGAAGAATCGTTAATTTTCATTAAAAATTATAATGCCTTGCAGAGTTTTTATTAAGAAAATGTAAATTTTTACGAAAGAAAAACAATATTTGTAAAAAAAAAAAAAAAAAAAAAAAAAAAAACTTTACGAAATGTTACAATTTCTCTGAAAATTAGTAGAAAATTTTGGAAATCATTTTCACCAGGTTAAAGTAGCACAATTTACTTGAAGAGAAAAAAAAAAAAAAAATTAAGAAACAGTATATCGGTATAATAATTTTTTCTTACGAATCGTTTCTCCAAAATTACAATAACTGCATGCTTTTTGAAATGAAAGGAATTTTACGAATGATTTCAGTTTCTGCGGTTAATTGTTGTTCATGATTTAAGAATTAATTAGATGGGTACACGATCGATAGACTAGCTCTACCTTCAGCCTATATCCGTTTCAAGCCATATATCTTTCTCAGGCTTAGAGTTGCTAAGTGTATTACCCGGACTCAGTAATCAAAACCGTACTACACGATGCCGGTAACAAAGGGTGAGGATATATGGTATATTCTTGTGATTATCAGCACGAATTTTGGACATCAAGAAAATGATTTTTCTATTTTTACGGTTGCATTTGCATGTTCGTTATGGTTTGGTTCGGATTCTCTATTCGACAGAATAGAAGTACAAAAACTTTGGAAAAATTCCTCAAACACCATTTCCCGCAGCGTCATAAATCGATGTTGGAATTTCTTAAATCGACGAAATCGAAAACTTGATGAATAGACACCTAAACCATTCACCGACCATGAAAATTTTTAAGAATCTGTGGGCTCACTGGCCTCTGAACCCAATGATTTTGGAGACATAAGCGAGAATTTCACAGTATTTTAAATCTCGATTATGGAACAAAGTTGCTACCAGCAAAATGTGGGGTGCAAAATTTTAGCCGCAAATGATTAAATCTTTTCACTAATCGTATAAATTGACGTGGGATTTTTCGTCTATATGCATGAGTGATGCAGCCTTGGTGTAAAAAAAATTCTCATCAATTTTTTTGTAAACTGTTAAATAAGATTTGAAAAGATTAAAGATTTATTTATAGACGGTATTCAGGAGAAGACAAAAAGTGAATTATGGTACGAAAAAATTGCCTCATCACCCGGACGAGCTTCGATGATGAATGGGAACCCTTGACAAGGTTATCTGAAACCCTTTTCTAGGGCTACCCTTCTCACGGTTCCGAAAATGGAGGAAAAATTATAAACGACCTGCAGGAAATTCTACTGTTTGTACCTAATAATTTTCGGTCAAGTTATACTTATAACCGATTTAACTCATTCAAAGGATAAAATAATGTACGATTGTAATCGAAATAATATTTTTTTTAAATATCGTGTATCTAATTCCGCTTACGCGAAGTGTAAAATCTTTGTTAACTGGGGAAATGGGTATTTATGAAGTATTTATGAAATATTTTTTTCATGTAAGTACAACATTTCAACTTGAATACAAAATATTTTTTTTTCCCATTGAATAGAAAAATTGGTGATTTTTTCAATATCTTTGTTGCGATTTTGGCGCATTTTGACTATTATCGTATTATTTGTCGCATTCGATATTACAACCATTAGATTCCGGGCAAATTTCATCTCAAGAATCAATGGTCAGGAATATGGTAGAGTTATGGTACTTTGAAAATGCAAAATTTCGAATCGCACTAGTGCGGTTGGTATGGACGCTTAAGGCCTTAGGCCACTCTAGAGGCCAAAAAAATAGGCTTTTTGGTTTTTTTTTTCAGAAATACTACAAAATAAATCGAGATAACAGAAACGTGATTTTATTATTCATATCAGTGACTGCTTACAATCATTTTTTTGAAGCGATTTATTTCAAAATGGTGGCTGTGCAGCGTTTTTGCGACGACGTATCCTTTTTTCGGGGTCCACGGCTGGACTAACAGCTCCTGTAATTTTTTTAATCATAACGAGCCAATGAATTCTTTGGATTATATATAATAACTGCTATAGAAGTACGTGGGATTTTTTTTTATATTGCGTAGTTCATTTGTTATTAACGATTATCTGACAATTTTTTAGGCAACTTCTTCACTTTTCACTTTTCACTTTAGAAGTGCGCCATTTGGCCAAAACTCAATATATCACAAAAATCCTACGTACTTCTATAGCAGTTATTATAAACAATCAAAAATATTCATTGGATCATTATGATTACAAAAATTACAGGAGTTGTTAGTCCGGCCGTGGACCCCGAAGAAAGGAGACGTCGTCGCAAAAACGTTGCACAGCCGCCATTTTGAAATAAATCGCTTCAAAAAAATTATTGTAAGCAGTCACTGATATGAATAATAAAATCACGTTTCTATTATCTCGATTCATTTTGTAGTATTTCTGAAAAAAAATCCCCAAAAAGCCTATTTTTTTGGGCCTCTAGAGTGGCCTACGGCCTTAACAGAAGTGTGGTTACTACAGTTTAAATATATGTTTGTGCGTAACGCATGTATATTTGTTCCAGAATTCAAGGGGAGCGTACCTTTCGGTTTTGGAAATAGCATTGGTCGGTATAACCGCGACAAGCTTATAATAATCTAGGAAACTCGCGATACCACAGACAATGTAGACGTATGATACTGACCCTCAGGGACTGTAATCAAACCATGTTGGAATCCCACAGATACTTGCAGTCAGACCGCAGGAAATACAATGGCTTTCGGGCAGATCGTATAATGCACGAAAACGTATTCAAGTGTATACAGGGGGTTCCATGGGGTTCCATGGGGTTTCACCTTGTAGCATCTGATGGTCACCATTTCTAACTTTATTGCAAGCTCAGTACGCGATGGTACTCTGAAACATACAACCACCTCTATGTCTCTCTTTCTGGACATGCATTCACCGTTCAGAAGTTTGTAGAAATTGTCGAACTTCGAAGTCATCGGCCAATTTTAGGGATTTGAACAAAATTGCAAAAATTTGCTCAAAGAAATTACAAAACTTTTCTGATCTCGCAGAGAGTGGCATCGTTGTTGACTTCGATGTTACGAATTGTTTCCTACCGTTAGGACTCAATCTGTTGTTTCAGATTTTTTTAAACGCTCTGAAAATCTGAGAAAAGTTACAGGGAATTCTAGACTAACTAGTGCCATCAGCGTATCAAAAGACTTAGACAACCGGTCGAAAAATCTTCTGGCATTTGTTCATTGATTAGTCTTAACGATGATCTTGTCCCGGACACTACCGGGACACGACAGCCGATGATGTCTCCTGTTCCGGAGTTAGGTCACTAAGGACCTCTTAGGTCACCGACCCAACGGCGTCATAGTATGAAGAGCGATGGTTATATTGAGAGATCTTTCATTCTTGATCAAATACTCTTTTATTCTGAAGATCATAATTCTCTACAATCTGGCGTACACACGTGTCACACACGATTGTAATAATACACCGCAATGTATCGAAGTGCCTTGATTCGTGATCAAGGATGTACAAATTCGAAATGTAGCGCATGTCCATTGTGCGCCTCACGCTGGAGTCCCAACGCGGTTACAAGAACATTTTTAAGTCCACGCTGCCGCCATTAACTTGTCAATCGTAGCGTTAGGGGCTCCGGCATGCACGTGTACACCCGCCTGGAACCCAAAAACTTATCTATAATCAGCCACGGGAGCGGTTAAGGCTTTCTTTCAACGATAACAACAATCCGCAACAATGGTCGATTCGATATGTGCAATCTGCTCATAATCAGACGCCGGGATCCCTACGCGGTCACATGAACACCTCGGTGTCCACGCCACCGAGAACCAGGTGCCTCTCATGTATGCAATTCGCTCAAAATCAGACGCCGAGATCACGACTCGGTCACATGAAAACCTCAGTGTTTACGACGAAGGCAACCCGACGCTTCTAGTGTCTGTTTACGCCTATTCGTATTCAACTTCAAATTGCCGACCCTAACCCTTAGTGCCGCTTTGCTTAGAAACCGAAATCTACTTAACTGGCTCGAGTACTTCTGGACGTCACCATGTCTACAGCTCGACTGACAAATCTGAAACCCAGCGCGCCATGTTTCTGCCCGATTGTAGCGCTCCGGTGGCCATTCCAAGAAGCTTTTGACCGACAATACAGGATCCGTTACTTTTACATACCTTCCATGTAATTCAACTCTTTTTTTGTTTTTAATATGCTCAATTTCAATTGGTTCGTAACAGATCTGATTATGTTCCTTGAGGCCCTGGGGTCTTATGTACTGTGAAAAGGAATAAATTTTAAGACAATGAGAATCCGGGTTTTGAAAATCTCAAAAATATTAAGGCTAACCTCTTTTGAAATCACAATTTCGTGTAAATCCTGTAAGTCAGGGAACGTGCCAAACGCTTCTCAGAGACTTGTTCCGAGTCCACAGTTGGGCTTTCCGATCCATCAAAACTTGACCAAATTTGTACGAGAATTGGAATACGTTTTTCGCTGATTTTGTTTTTTTAGTTCAACATTGTGCAAATATTACGCTACCATGAGCCGCTGAAAAATCAACAGAATGCGCAAAATTGGGGAATTGTAACTGGGCCGTAACGACACCTTAAGGGTATAAAGTACTGCTACCTTTACCGACCGAGCAAATTCACTCTTTTTCTTCTTATACAATATAAACAAACGAATGGTTCAACATTTGACGATGTATTGCTTTTCACTAATGTCCTGAAAATCGTTAAAAATTGTGTAGTTTTTCGACACATCTTACAATTTCCAAATTTTCCTCATTTCAGGAGCGAAAACGGGCATAATAATTCAGATATTTTGCGCAATTTCGAAAAGAGTCAGGAGTGAAATGAACCATCGTGAGACTGTTCTAATGCAATATTGAGGTTGTAAGACAAGAACTCTGCACAGAACTTGAAAAATACAGACAGTAACTAATTCCTGAAATATAATTCAAGGCCCGATCTGTGGCGAGGCTTTCCCTGCTGAATTCCTAAACGGGGTACCAGATAAAAACAGAGAGAAAGAAGTAAAAAAAAAAAAAAAAAAGGAAACCAACAAACCGGAAATAAAGTAAAAAGAAAACGAAGAAAATTAAAGCGAGGGGTAGAAGTTTAACGAGTTCCTAACGGACAGTCCATAAAATATTAAAAGCGTGAACCCCGGAGCAATTCAGGCTCACAATAAAAGGGTAAAACAGGTAAACACCTCGAGCGAGTTTACGGTTTCAATTTAAAGCATGGAACGTATGTAGCTGGCTGTTTATTTTTTACTGTCATCCATGGGAATGACGTTGAAGTTAGGTCATGCTGACATACGCGACATACTGTATGTCGGAGGGCCTTGGTGTAAGACATAGGAACAACCACGCGCGACAATTTGCAAAGTAATTAAACCCTGTCTACAGACAAGAAAACTTGGGGCGTAATTTTAAAACAATTATAAGTCGTAATTAATTCGTGGAATTCGTGTTACTAATTAGAGAATTTCCATGGAGGGTGAGGTGAGGAGGGAGGGATACCAGAATCGAGAACTCTACACAGCGTCTCGCGTCTCCCACCCATCACCCCCCCCCCCCCCATGCCTTTGGTGCAGCTTCCGCGGAGCAATACCGAGGCCTTGGAGTGCTCTGTTATTTAGTAATTAAACAGTTGACTTTGTTAATTAAAGTTAGCGGTTAAGAACCGAATTGAATATCTCACAACCAACAACTCAGACCGGAGGAGAGTGAACAAAAACGTCACCGTGAAACGTTGTTTACTGTACATTTTACACCTGAGTTTTGTTCGTTAATGAAAAGTTAACAATGTTGCTATATGTATGTGGATTAAAGTTAAGAAAAATACTTGTTGAAATGTTGCTAAACGGGTTTTTTTGTTCAAGCGAGTTATTCAGCGTTCATCAAGTCCGCAGTTAATGAGATCTGGAATTGGCGAGTTTTTTTTTTTTTGTTTTTGAAAACCAAATTTTTTTACTCACCATTTGAGGAAAAAAATTATCAACATGTTTACGTCAGGTTCAGATTGAGAATTTTACTTTTCGAAATTATTGGTTAGTTTCTTTTTTCGTAGCTCTAAACGTGCTTCATAAAATTAACGTTAATTTTACACACTACTGAAGAGTTATCATGTAGATGGCTGTACTTTTATTCATGTTCTGCTAATTTGCGTCAGGTGTACCTAAATTCAAACTAACTTTCCTCACATTTCCCTAACTACTTATACGAAATGTCCCTTGACACTTCCAGGCTTTAAACAATTTCGGTTTTCGGATGCCTTCGCTCCGAATTATGCTGAGAAAATTTTTTAACAGTTTGGTTAATTCAAACGAACTGTTATCTATAAACTATTAAAAGACCTTTTTTTATTCACTTGCTGTTGGGATTTTGTGTAATAAATTAAAGAAATTTTCAATCGATTCAAAATAGAGTTTAGTCAATTATTTTCGATCCTTACCTAACACAAGAAATTATTATTTTGAGATACCATTTAGTTTCGATTATCGAATTGTTGACTGCGTTTTTGAAAATGTGTACCGACACCGATAGATGCCTTTGAAATTCACCTCGTTTGGGAAAACTACGTTTGTATAAAAAATTGTTATTGCTGATGAAAGTCTTGGAAAAAACATTCGAACACTCATGAAAAATTTGATAAAAAACTTTCTAAAGTTACTCAATAAATGAAGAAAAAATTGGACGGTACACGAAGTTTACGTCTGAACTATCTGAAATCGATCGTCTTTTCACAGAAGTATGAAATGATGCTTTCGACTAATTACAAGATCAAAATATCCTCGAGTCCGGTTTAATATTCAATAAAATTCGCATGTGTAAAAATGAAATTAATTTTTTCATGTAAGAATTAGTGATATAGACAGAAGCAGGAACTGTGGGCAAGAGTTTTCGAAAGTTCAACAACGCGCGGAGCGCATGCACGCCACATCCGTTCGGGGGGCAAGTTTAACTAATTAATTAATTATAACGGGAGCCACGAAGGGCGGGCGGCTTTGCCAGCTTAAAGCGGGCTTCGTGGATGACGGTGGTTATGTAATTAGTCAAGGGTCGCTAAAGTCGAGCTAAGGACGTCAATCACTACGGATATAGTGCAACGAAAACTCCTTCACAATCGGTAACACCCTCATATCGGACTGTCGTGATTCACAGCTGTGGAATATCCGTTTTAATCTAACCCGAAGGGGGTTTCGAGATTCCATTGAATTGTTAACAAATTACATCGTATTTATTGTTTTCGCATACGTCATAATGACGAGCACCGTCTTTCCAGAGATTTGCAACACTTGCTTTATTCAGCTAGAAAAACAATTTATTTTTCAATATAAATTTACACTCAAAAGTCAGCTCTTACCTTTACGTGATCCATGAAAATCCACGATGTAGACTTTTGCTCAATTCAGATTCCCCTATCGGTCTGGATATTCAAGAGTTTGAAGGATTGGCGAGGAAGTTGTTGCGGGTTAGAGAACTTCCAAGGATTTCACCCGATTGATTAACGATATGAAATATTTTGAAATATGGCTTTCTAGATTTCATTGAAATTCAAAAGATTTTTCATCAATTCATAGAATTCAGGTGATAGCAAATATTTTTACGTCACGGAGTTGTATCATCGAGATTTTGTCGACGGTTAAGTTATAATTTGACTTGCGGCACATTGACTTGTACCTTAAATCTATTGCTAAGTTAATTAAATCAGCTTTTCTTAATGCCAAAATGAACTCTTTTCCAGCGGAAGACTTAAATTCTGCCCTGACATCGTAATACCATCAATCGTTGTACCGTCAGATCATGAGGAATTTCACTGGCTGGAGAAAGTGGGTGAAAATCGTGGGAAATGAGAAAAAGACTGTCATTTCACAATAGATTTTATTATCCGAAAACCTATACTGTGATATAGAACGCTATTAAGTATCACCTATCTATATACATAATTAATAATTTGTTTGTTGTTTTTCGTTAATTCAAATTTTCTGCACTTCAAATCTATTTTTAAAATAATATTAATAATATCTGTTACAATATTACGCTTGGCAATTCGAAGTTTTACAGTTTGGCAGGAATCACACGTGGTTTTTTTTTTTTTTAATTTAATTGTTTTATTCTTCGTAAATCCTTAATTTTATAAATCACGAGTCAGCGATTTGTTTTGTCGTGTCCTCCGTCCGCGAGCTCTCATCAGATCAAGGACACCCCAGGGTTCTGGGCTGCCGGTAATTATCTTGGGATTAGGGGTCGTTGAGGGGTGCGTTTACCGAAACCATTGTCGTTGTACCTACAGTAATTTACCGCCGAGGGGAGGAATCGCTTTGGATTGGTCTCGTTCCGAGACTGTTATAAGTCCGGGATGGAATTAGTCGGCCTACGGAGCCAGTGATGGCCGATCACGACCTCCTTCTTGGCCGAGCGTCTTTGCTGGACTCTATTATCCGTAACTACCTCAATGTCGGAAATGTAAGCAAGTTTCCCAACTGCCGGAATCCCGATTTCTGTACGCCTTGAGAATTCCGGGTAACCTGATAGTCTTGCTGAAAGGGTTAGCCACACAGAGGTTTCAAGGTTAGATTTCGGTTGAGGTCTCGGTTTTCAAGCTCTAGTAGAACATAAAATCATTACCAAACTGTATTCTTGCCACAATTTCATATCACCTGAAGCACCGATAAACAACTAGTGAATGTTGGAAACGATTCTGTGACAAAAATAAAACTTCAAGTGAGATAGACGGCGGCGGTCACATTCGTTTGATGGTTTTCGCTTTGTTGAGTTTCGGTTGAGCTAGCCGAACGAAAAATCATTATCAAACCGTATTCTTGCCACAATTTCACATCACCTGATGCACCGATAAAGAACTAATGAAAGTTGGAAACGATTCTATGACCGAAATAAAACTTCAAGTGAGATAGATGGCGGCGGCCACACTAGTTTGGTGGTTTTCGCGTTGTTGAGTTTCGGACGAGCTAGCCGAACGAAAAATCACTATCAAACCGTATTCTTGCCACAATTTCACATCACCTGATGTACCGATAAAGAAATAATGAAAGTTGGAAACGATTCTGTGACCGAAATAAAACTTCAAGTGAGATGGTGGCGGCCACATTAGTTTTGTGACAAGATTGTTTTTGCTTTGTTGAGTATTGGTCAAGTTATGGTTTAATGGTTGAACCTTAAGCGTCGCAAACGGAGGACAAAACTAGGTGTAGGTATACTTTGTTACTGGACTTCTAAATGTTACGTATGTATAATACATATATTTAAATATACATATATCCATATACTTATATTATATTTATTTCGTCTTGTATAACGTAATACGTATTTACGATTGTTGTTTTTTTCCATTTCTCTGGCTACAGCACTTTAGATGTGTTAGTATGTTTGAACTGGGTATTCTGCGTGAAATCTGACAAGTTGTTGCTTGTCTTTATGCTATAATTTATGTACAAACGTTCCCTATTACACACCGATACGTCAGCTTCAACTGTGTGTAGAAAAAAAAAAAAAAAAAATTTTCATCAGTCTTCGTACGAAAGTCAAAAATTAAATTGTCTTTTTATATACCATCATTACGCATGTATAATTTCAACGTCATAAATACACTCCAAACCAATATGATCATGGCATTTGCTAAATTCATTTTTTCCCTTTTTGGCATACTCACAACACTTGTTCAAATTGATCATAATTTTAAGTTTGTTTCCTTCTTTACCCGCAATTCATTAGCTATTCATAATGTATTAATTTAAACGGTTGATGTACTTTTTTTACGTTAAATTTGTCTTTCGTAAATCAATTTTAGATTTTTAAGGTCCTCGATGATTACACTTTTCTTTTTAACATTTTGCACTTATATTTTAAAACATGTTTATATCTGACGATTCCTGTAGTTGAATACGTAATTCAACCTACTTTACATTCATTGTTCTTGGCTGTTCTCAATTTAAAACACAATTGTCACTTCACGTTACCGTCGTAATATCGACGTATATTTAAACAGCCTCAGAACTTTTAGGTTCTCACCAAACTACGTCACGACTTTGTGATCCAGGGGTGGATACTTAAAGCACGAAAACGTTTTTGCAATATCATCACAGTTCACGTTAAAATTTGATGATTATAGAGTAGTAAGTATTTTGAAAAGGAGCCTCCAATCTCACAGATTATTCACCAAGGTTGTATTACCTACGCAAGCACGATTATTCACCCAATTCCTTTCAGACATCAGTCAACGAAATATCTGACTACAATTAGAGATGTTGCTCATCTCTATCTCGTGCTCACTTGGGCTTCGGTGAGACTTGGAGGCCTTTGGCTACGAGTTCAGGGATGTGGTTCCAATATTGCTGATGAAACTTGGACAGGAACTTTCTCCGCGATCAGCACCTTGGAGAGAGAAGTGCCGATAAGACATATACTCCGGCGGATTGGTTGGGAGAGGCTGCTCTCGCTTTATGGCAGCTCTCTGTTTTTTCATCTTCATGTAACCCAGAACCGAAACCAGCACGACAAATACAACGAAGCCCATGCAGCTGCCGACTATCAGGCCCAGTCTCCGGGTCAGGATGCTGGCCAGTCCTCCACGGTCCCCGACTGCCCCATCTCCGACGATCGAGTCCGGAGCATCCAGGGTCCTTACCTCGGTGCAACGGCTCATGGGAGAGTCGACCATAACCGGAAGCGCAGAACCCTCGATGACGTCGTCGTGGGAGGCGTTCAACTGCCAGGATGAAATTCCTTCCGGTATCGGGCTCCCCCAGCTTCCAAGACCAAGGACGCAGATGAGGTACCTGGTGTCCGAGGCGAGTTTCGACAGTTTCACCGAACGTGCCTTGGGATCGAGTAGCTTGCCTCGTACCTGTGGAGGAAGAGTTCATTCTGGTTAATTCGACTCCGATCGAACAGAGCGGTCGCTGGCTGTGTTACCTCGTCGACGTTGTCCAGGGCGTGATAAGCCACTTGGTATCCGTGGAGACCCGAGTGGTTACGGCTCTGCCAGGAGACGAGGACCGAAAAAGGTTGGATGTCCTGGATCGCCAGCTTTAACACCAAAGGCGCTGAGCAGAAGGCGTGCGGGTCAAGGTCGAGGAATACCAAACCACGGAGCTCTGGGGGCTGCTCGCATCGCAATAATCCTCCTTCGACGTCACCGACTCCTACTCCACCCCTACCTCGGCCTCGCCCTCGACCCACACCACCAACCAGCTTCTGATGATCCCGCAACCACTCCCACAACTCCTGGGACTCGCAGCCACAGTGAAGAGGGTTTTCTGCAAAACCGAAAGTCGTTCGAGTGAAGAAATTTTTTACAAATACTTTTCTTAAAGTACGAAATCGCGTAAAGAGAAATAAAATGAGTGATAAAAACTGCTAAGAATCAAAATGTTGATGCATGTCGATAACGTGGGAAATTGTCGAGGAAGTTTGCACGCGGTCAAGCTTGACCTGGCATGGAATGGGAAAGGGAGGGTCAAATGGATCTTGGGGTTAAGGAGAGCGGAGATTGAACCCGATTCTCGTGAGCGAGGCAGGGGATTTGGGATTGCGAGTCTGACAGGGAGAGCAAATATTATGGGGTAGAAAATCTACTTGCCTTCGGCTCTTAGGCTCCGTATCTGCGTCTCTAGGGGCCTGAAGGCGTTCAACGGCAAATTTTCCAAGTAATTTCTACTCAAGTCCAGCAACCGAAGCTTCTTCAAAGGTCTGAACGCCTCGCTGGCGATTGCGTTTATCCAGTTTCCGTACAAGTGTAACTCTACAAGGCTGATTAAATTCTTGAATGTCACTTTTCCGACGTTTCCAATCTGATTGTAAGACAGATCGAGCACCTGGAGCGACTTGAGATCGGATGGAAATTCCTCTAGTTCTTTGAGTCTGTTGTGCGTTAGATTCAGTATCCGGAGATGCTCGAGGCCCTGTAGTCTTTCTTGAGGTACGATTTCCATGCTATTCATCCCCATGTGCAGTGTGAGCAAATTTGGTAGGCTTCGGAAGGCTCCCGGTGAAATTCTCGATATACAATTTTGACTTAGATAAAGATGCAAAAGAGCGGGAAAGGCTTCAAAATCCTGGGACGTGACTATGCTTAAATTAGTCCCCGATATGTGGATCTCTTGAAGAAGCGGGTACATCGCCTCCGAGGGTAAATCGTGAATTCTGTTGAGTGGATTCCTGGTCAGATTCAACCAAACCAGACTGGGCAGATTCTGACCAGACAGCGCGACCGCTGGAATTTGCCGGAACTTGTTTTCAGCAAGATCGACCCGTCGCAGCATCAACGAGTGAACGAAAAAGTTTGCCGGAAGAGCATTCAGGTGGTTGTGGCTCAGATCTACCGACAAAAGTCGGGATAGATTCGCAGTCGCGAATCCAGACATCGTTACGATGCGATTTTTGCTCAAATTCAATTCTCTGAGATATTTTAGCCCGGCGAAACTTGCCACGTCAACAGTCACCAGGAGGTTCTGTGACAGTGAAAGTATTTCGAGATTCAGAGCGCTGGAGAGTGCGGAGTATGGGATTTCGAGGAATCGATTATCGTCGAGTCTTATCTCCCTGAGCGACAAAAGTCCGTCGAAAATTCCCGGCGGTAGTAGCCTCAGCAAATTTTTGCAAGCGTGTAGCTTCGCCAGGTTTCGATTTATCGCAAAAATGTTCTCTGGCAATTGGCCCAGGTGCGTATCGTCCATAAGTAGAGTCTGAAGGGCGGGTAGGCCGTTGAAACTGTGCTCAGTAAGCTCGCTGAAGTTGTTCCCAGAGACGGCGAGTATGCGAAGGCCAGGAATGTCGAGTCGACGAAGAGCCGTTGCCGTCAAGGCGTTGTTCTCCATGTTGAGATCGGTTAGGTTGCCCAGACCCCTAAACGCGCCGTGTTCCACGTTGACAATCGAGCAATTTTTCAGGTTCAGAATCTTGATTGGAAGTCCTTCCTGAAAAATCGCGTCGTGAAGGATCGACAAGTGGTTGTCGGACAGATCGAGAATGCTTAGCTTCTTCAGAGCCGTCAGAGCGTAAGGATCAAGTCGTCTGAGGCCGTTGTCTCGTAGGTACAACTCTTCGAGCTCGTGGAGTTCCGAAAACGTTCTTGCTGTCACGTGGCTTAGGCGGTTCATGCTCAGTTCGAGAAATTTGAGAGCCTGCATTGGCTGAAAGGCTGCGTCTTCGATGCGAGATATGGAATTGTTGGTCAGGTACAGACGTTCGACGAGAAGAAGGTCTCGAAAGAGAGGTGCCTGAAGGTGGGTTAATTTATTATGTCCAAGCCACATGATGCGAACCGAGGCTTGTCCGCGCAGCGAATCGTTGTGCAAAACACCCAGACCATTGCTGTCCAGCTGGATAGATACCAAGGAACTTCCGCCGGCTCCATTGGTGTTGGAATCTCCGGAGGAAAGCTGGAAGACATCACCGAGAACGGTAAGGAGATTCCCTTGCAAATTGACGTGTTGAAGACTGTGCAAAGTCCGAAGAGCACCAGTTTCCATATTCGTTATGGCATTGCTTTGCAAGTGTAGTTCAAGAAGTACCGGAAGTGGTGAAAACACCCCCCTCTTAACCTCTTTTATTTGGTTATCTTGGAGCCGGAGTTCACGCAGTTGTCGCAGCTTTGAAAAAGTGCCAACATCCAACTCGCGGATTTTATTACCGTCCAACGACAAGGAGGACAAGTTTTCTGAGTGTTCTAAAAATTCTTTGGGAACTTTCTCGATGTAATTATTACTCAGATGCAGTTGGGCGAGCTCGCTCAATGTCACTAGGCCTCTAGCGTCTATCCTCCGAATTGCATTCTGCTGCAAGTAAACAACAGCTAGGCTGACACTTCCTGCAAATGCATCGCTTGGTATATCCAGAATGTTATTTTCTGCCAGATACAACTCCCGCAGTTCTGGGAGATTGGCAAATACTCCACCGATGTAGTGAACATGGTTGTGGCTCAGCTCTATGGTGCGGAGGCGGTCGTTTGCTCTGAAGGTAGCTACGTCAAGGAAGACGATTTTGTTGTGGCTGAGGTCGATGGACTCCAAGTCCTTTAGAGAGACAAAGGCATCCTTGTGTATCGTCTCGATGGAATTATAGTACAGGGAAAGCGTGTGGAGTATTGGGCACGGCCGAAAGCAGTCCTCGGTAAGCTTGTCAAAATTGTTACTGCTCAGATCCAGCATGAGCAGGGAACCGAGGGTTGAATACCCGTCGTTAGGGAGTTCGGATATTTCGTTCCACGCCAATCTAAGGGAGGCAAGATTCTCGAGTCTCCTTAGCGGTGCCATGGGAAAAATCTTGAGTTTGTTTTCCGCCAAGTCAAGGTTGCTCAGGTTTTCTTCCAAACCCGCAAAAGCGTACTCGGATATCTTTGATATTTGGTTACCCTTCACACTGAGTTTCATCAACTTTAGACCGTAGAAGCAAAACGAGGGCAGGTCCTGTATCAGGTTTGCCTCGAGATCCAGTGCCGCTAGCTTATGGAGATCAGTCAAAGCTTTCTGGGGGACTTGCGGTAGTCGCCCGGACACCAAAGCCAGAGATTCCAGGCTCTGTCTCAGATTTTTGAAAGCTGTTTCGCTCACCTCTCGTATCGCTGAGTGGGATATCTGTAAATATCGGATTTGCGAACCTGGCGGAAACGCTACTTCCTTCAGCTCCTCGATCGTCCTGTCAAGCTCGTAGACGCTCAGCGACTGCACCAGCGTATCTGTTCCTAGAAAGAGTTCACCCCTGCCATTACACAGTGGATCAAATTAAAGATAAATCTTGTCAAAGATTGATAATCAATTCAATTGCGCAAGACTTGGTTTTTATTTTCCAGGCTGCAATGATATAACTTTAAACTCTAAAAGATGTATAGAACTGGAGTTTGATTCCCAGCTGATCGTTATCGTACCTTCTTAAGTGAGAATATGACGATACAGTGGCTGTACGCATGCACTGAAGTTTCTCGTTCAATGCAGATTTGAGTCTTTGTGGTAAAGTCTAATGAAAATGGAGGTGCATCTACATTTTTAGCATGACCTTAATTAAATCAAGAATCCACTCAGTAAGGAGACTGAGAAACATTGATTTCGGGTTGCTGCGAGAAAACGTTTTCTAGCATGGAAGGGTAAGAACGAGGAGGGCTCTTAAGATACTTGCAGTGCTTCTAGAGTTAGTAACGTTAGTGAATATGTTTGGAGCTTACCTCCGGCGCTGAGGACACCTTGTAGCGTGGAACTCAGCATCTCTTCGGTAGCACCAGCGCACTCCAGGAACAAACCATCCTCGAAATTGTAGCACGGGCATCCGGGGATCGTCTCCGTTGGCGGGCATTCCGCGGCTTGAGCCTGAATCTCTAGGACTATTGCCAGGGCGACCAGCGCCAAGCAGTGACCACGCCTAGCCGAGTTCAACCAACTGCACCTCCACGGATGAAAGCTTTGCATCATCGTAACATCACTTCTGGTTCTCAATGAGGACCGATATGTCAGTTGATGGTGATCTGAAATGTAATCAAATAGAACGAGATTTAATATCGAAATTCACTTAAGATAGTGCGTTTACTCCTGAAAACCTTCAGAAAAACCTTTTGTGAGCGAGTCTCGTATTGCAAGTAATATTTATCATTATTTATTACTTTTAGTATATATTTTAATATTTATATTATCGGCTGCAAATTTTACTCTCTTCCACTTGACGTATTAACCACGTTTGAATTCCAACCATAACGTGTATTGGTTACTCCTGTAACACCGAGGATCCATGTGAAACGAAACAATGTTTAACACACAAGTGGGAAAATAATTGTTTGAAATTGTTTCTGAACGCTTGCATGAATACAAAAAGGAGTATGAAATAGTTGTGTAACTATTTTAAAATTCAGTACTTTCTGTCGGGGAAATGAAATTATGATTCAGACGTCAAATGGTTGGATTCCAGTTTTATCTTGTCGCTGAATAAATTCCAGCTTAAATTCTTCACACTGGCTTCACTGACGGCGGAAAAAAGAAGTCCGTGACCATGAGGATCGCGGTAAATTCAGAAGATCCAACTTCGCCAGATCCAATTAATTTTTGTTTATCTAAATAGATCGCTCGAGCATCGTGTACCTGTGGAACGGGAAATGATCGAAGATCCTTCTCTGTTGCTCACTCATTGTCAACGAGAAATTAATTACTATCAAGGAGTAGAACGATGTCGAACTTCCGGATTGCTTTTCCGCGTCAATTTGTTGTGTTAACAGCCACAGGTGTTTACTGTGCGGAGAAAGTTATTGCCTGGATCATCGCTATCCGAAGTTCCCTGAAAGCTCAATTCAATTTTCAGCAGCAGCAGCGCCTGTTTGCCAATTGAAATATGTAGAAATAACCTGGATTTCAAAAGCGTGGTGAAAAATTGTACGAAACAATAAAGAGATCTAATTTCCGACTATTAGAGGAGAAATCCCCGTTTCACCGGACTGTCGAGTATTTCGATTGCAGCTATGCCGCAGCTGCACCCCGAGCGGAATCCATTGATTAATCTGACGGTGATATCGCTGGCGGGCAAAACGGTAACTCAATATTGAACCGACCATCAACCGTTGCGCATGGTACGAAGCCAATTGTTGCCGTTAACAGGTTCCCTGCTGCCGTCTGTCCAACGTCCGGTTCCGATAACGCAGGAAACGGGTAAATCGTGGCAGATTTTTTCCGCCCACACTACTTTCCCTTCGCGAATGGAAAATAATTTCCACGCTTTCACCTACCGCAGACTATAAATTATCCCGTATAAGTTATCTACCTACACGTGGTCTCAAGTGGTTCTAAAACATCCGGGATGCGAGGGGATGATCGGGATTTTCATCCTGTATAGGGTCGCTACTGTTCCCGCTCGTAAATTGTCGTGACGAATCGAAAATCTTTCAGATAAATTTATGAGCGATGTTTTGGCCAAGTTTTGATGGATATCCTCCTCCAGCTTTCTTCTTCTTCTTCTTCTTCTTCTTCTTTGCAGGCGGCGGAAAGAGGCCAACGATTTATATCCTTCATGACGCTTTTTAAAATGGTTTGGGTCGCGTTAAATCCAGCATTTCGTTTGCCGCTTGGAGTCACGGGGTTGTTCCCTTCCGAAGACGTGACAACCTGGCGATAGTAACACTACGATCGTTCGTGTTTAACGATAAGAGACTCCGCCGGCCTGCCCTCGTTCGGATGTGATAAAACCGTCGGTAGGCACCACGTAAGTCGGAAAGGGGTGATATTCTTCCCCTCTCGCGTCGCTTCTGCATTTCGCGGAGGGAGTATAATGGAGAAGATTAATCTCCCTGACCGCTAAAACCTCTAAACCGCATACCGTTCACTTTGAGGGGCTTTTTTGTATTCGTCGAAAGGATGGTGGGGGGGGGGGGGGGGGGGGAAAGTCCAATATTTTTCTTCTTTTTTGGCTTTGGTTTTGAACATTTTTTTTTATCCCCTACCTCGTAATAGGCGAAAATTTTTGTCTTCCTATCGCGATCCCGGGAAACTCGTGAAAGCTCTATCTATTCTAAAACGGAAGCGAATCGATCAACTACAATTCCGGTGTGGACAATATGTGCGCAATTTACTCGCAATCATAGATCACTAGGGAAGTCTAGTTTCCATTTTAAAGTGTGTGTAGACTTGTGACGATATTTGCAAATACTGTTTGCAAATGTACGTTTTTTTCTTCTCTGCACCGGAAGACAGGAAATTGGAAGATAATGTGAATCGCATCCGTTTTTACTCATCAATGACCTCGTGAACAGTTATTATTTCTAAGAATTCTAAGAAATCAAGAAATAAAATTAACTTCGAATCGTCACATAAGTTTCGGACTTTGATCTAGAATATTAAAATCAACGGAAATCCTTGTTTTTGATCCGACCATTCTTATAGAACAAGTTCTATCCTAATTTTCCATTCAATTCCTTACCACAATTAAACATTTTAAACAACAAAAAATATTATTCAAGCGTTTTAAAAAGTTTGAATAGGTCCCAAACATTTTCCCACTTCATGGTAAACAACTGAAAATCGATACGAATCAAAGATTTTCAGTAATACCACGAAAAACAATGACAGAATTCATTTTTCTATATCCTAAATTTCGACACGTGTATTCTACAGTTGAATAATTTTATCAATTTAAATGTAAGATCTCAAAATGATTGAAGCTAAAAACAAGGCGCTAGAAATTTTTTTGAGAATCTATCAATTCATTGAGAGATTCCCTGCAGCCTTTCGATCAGTATCGAGTGATTAGATTCGTTTACGAAGGCATGGTACATGGATGCGGAGAAGGGTTAGTAGGCAGGGTAGCAATCTAGGGCCGAGACATTCTCGTCTCTCTCTTATCCGATAATTCCGATCTCGCATCTGCGGATTTCCGTCTGCCGGCTTTATTTCATCGTCAATTTCAATCTCGGCCGACATTCGTTGATACATGTCGTTCGACTATTACCTCCAATTTCCTTCAATTCCTAGACTTGATCGTAACGTATCCCATTTCGGAATACATCAAACCGTCTAACGAACGCACGCGTAAAATGTACACGATACCTACGGCCGTCAGTCTGGTTCTGAACTTCGATCGATTCTCGCTTCACCATTTATTCACTATAAAGCGTGCTTCTGAGTAAACGCCGTAGTGTGTAGGTTGCCTACCACTGAGGGGTGAAAATATCGGTAAAACAGACCTACCGACCGAGTCATAATCACTTCGATAAAAATTAATTGATTCATCGATTATTTCGTATTTTTTTTTTTAGAAACGGTCTATAAGAAACCGAAATTTGGTAAATTTCAGTGTGCAGTCTTAATAACAGAAAAGTTTTTTTATAATTTGCAGTTTTGTTCAAAATATTTTTTTAATTTCAAGTGAAAATATTCATTTACCTTTCACTAATTATTACTTCAAATAGGTATTTAGTAAGTAAGACAATGATAATAATTGATATTTTAATCACATAAAATGATATTGTATTGCATCCTTCATAGGAGAAACGAAAAAAAAAAAAAATGTTTCAAGATGCCATTTTCTTCGAGCCATAGTCGTGGGCTTTAAAGCGGATCAGAGAGGGTCGTAATCTGGAAAGGGCGTGGCTGAGGTCTTTCCGTTTTTACTGCCCGGTCATTGAACAACCGCTGGCCCCGCTATCTTGGGTGCCATTAGAGATAGTGACCTTGGCGTTAAATAGATTATTGGCCGAAGAAAAAGACCGAGAAGAAATAAAAGAATTTCTCTTGCAAAAAGTCTCTCGGTCCGTTTCTTCGGCTACTTTACCATTTTCGTTTCCTCTTTAAAATCGGGAATTCCGTGGCGAGAGAAAATCGCACAAATGTGAATAATTTCATCGGAATAAAGTTTTCACTTATCACGTTTCCCTAACTTCTGTATAGCGATGTAATATATTGTCACCATACCACAGCTGACAGAATATAACAGCGGAAACAAATATTATGTCTGACATGCGAAAGTCATGATGTTTTGGTTTTAACAATGTCACAATTATAGTAAATTCCATTGTAAACTTATGACATGATTATAGTTACAGTTCTAGCTGTATTGAACTCTCCTATAGTTACATAGTCCTAATAAAATTGGACCATAAAAACCCTCAAGGCCTACCAAAAGCTACATATGAGGTTCTGTCTCACAGATTCTTCCCAGCATTTTGAGGACACATATTTTCCTCCATGTCGCATTCCGTGGATACTTTTAATCCAAATTTCTATTCCGAAACGATGCGTATGCAGCTTGTTCGTAGGTCCTAGTCCTCCAGTTGTCTACCGTATAAGTGACGTTCCCTCCTCTTCCCTTTCCGTGTCTTCTTCATCCCCGGGCTAAAGGGTCTTTATAAGGACGGTCATAAATGCGTTACACTGGTCATTAATAACCCCATTTCTGAGCCTGTGCTTCGTCCTTAGACGACCGATAGGGACGCCTCTTCGTCTTGTCGAGGGTTATTCGCGTATCGGGCTCCGGTAGTGTAGCCGAATGCAACCTGCGGTAGTGCAAGTACTGCACGCGTTCACACCTGGAGTGCTCCTAGCAGATAACGCGGCTAGCCTCCCTTGGCTCTTCGTGTATAAAGATGAATGTGTCCCCAAAGCACGCATCCATCTTCCTGGCTTCGGGCCTTTTCACGGCCTCCGGTATCCTTCTCTCCAACTCTATCGGCAAAACCTATATTGGAACGTTATGCAAGAGTAACGATATGTATCCTGCCACCCACCCCTCCTGGCTGCTTTTCAGAATACAACAACACGCGGTTTATCCCCGAAGGGTATATCTGTTGGGGATCTGCATCGGTAAAGTCCCCGTTTATGCCGGCTTGTCTTTTTTATCGAGGAATGGGCTGATCCCTACCTTCCCCTCGACCTCCTCACCGTCCAACCCCTCGAGCCGAGATCCCTCTCTTTCAAGTGACGCTGCACATCGTTCAGTTTCGGGGAAAAAATTTTTTAATCAGGTCAGTCGTGTATTCCGCTTACTTGGAGTTTCTTGTTTTTTCCGTTTTTTTTTTATCAGGGTAATATTGTTAAATTGTCAGTGTGTCTTTTCTTATTTTTCCTCCTTCTTTGTTATCTTCAAATTCTGAAATTAAATTTGCATAACAGTATTATTAAGGAACGCTTCGCCTGGAAACGCTCGAGGCTTTTACTTTGGGTCGCAGTATTTTTCCGTATTGCAATTTTTCATTGTTGCTCACTTTTTACTGCTTAGTCATTTGAATTTGTTCTTCGTATTTCAGAAATAAAACGAACACCATAAGTCTGTCGAAAGCCTTTGGAAGAATATTTTTATTCGGAACATTTTTCAAATGATAAGGATTTTCTCTTTAATGTTTTGAATCTTATTTATTTGAAAATAATCGCCATTTTATTTAAAAGCAAATTGTCTCGTGCGAAAACGTGATTTTTTTTTGTTCAGGGTGACTTTACGTGACAGGAACGTTGAATATATTTAAATCCGGGTCATTTTCGAGGGTGGCAGAAGTCCCCTACCAATCTACCTACAGTAAATTCCAATATCAAACCTAATTACACAGATTAATTACGCGCGGTACTTTGCAGGCGTTCATTCTCATTGATTAGCCTGTTTCCGCCGTGAAATGTACCCGAATTAAAAAATATGAGTATTTCGACAGGACGGCGAATGCTGGTGAGACGTGAATATGAACAGCAAGTGCTGCGCTTGTTCTTGGACGAATAAATGAGAATTCAACCTCTTTAACGTCCATCTTCGATATAAATTCTCTTTTCGAGTAAAATTAAGTCCCGTAAAAGTCATCTATGGATATTAAAAATTCTGCCTACGTCCGCCTCGTCTCTTGCCCCTAAAATTGAGGTTACATTAATTTCTTATAACGAGAAAAAACGACGACCTCGAGGTATGGAGAGCGTAATACGCGAATTGGTCTTGTAATTTATTTTCGTTTTCAGAATCGCGTCATCCAAGTATAAAAATTTATAGATTTCCTGGACATTCGCCCTTCCGAAACTTGATTTGCTAACTATCAAGAATTCCCTACAAGGATCGGGTACAAATCGAGCGATTGGCTTTGGCTCAAGGCGATCCTTTTCCTTGAGCCGATCCGCTAAACTGTATCGAAGTCGAAGCGACGCGAGGAGACTTGAAATCTCATCCGACGGGAGCTAAGTGTGCGCATTGCGATCACTGACAAGGGTATCTTCGGCTTTTCCGGCCCCTTGCGGATAGTAATTCCAGTCCTTACACAAGACACCGCCTGGACCAATTAAGGGAGCACAGAGACCCCGGATTTCCGAGAACAGGTAAGGTAGAAGATACAGCAACGGAGGACAGGAAGGAAGTCTGCATCGGTTACGAAACCTCCCATCTCTGTCGCGAATAAGAAACTGTGAAACTTCTTCCCTCTATTCCCTCAGGACTGAATATCCATTCAATGTACACGTGATTGCATGATTTTGTAACGAAAAATTTGATATCGTGTATAATTGTGATTAAAAATCGATGTCTGGCTGTATCCTGAACGAGAAAAGTAACAATAACCATCTCTTAAACCCTTGACGTCACATGAACCCATCAGTGATAGCGTTGGGACCAGTCATAAAAAATATCTCTCTTCGAGAACTGAACGATTAAAGCAGAAAAAATATTTAGACTTACTTGGGACGAGCTGACATGCTATGTAAGGTGGCATGAAACAGATGGTTCATTTGTTTATTCATGTCGTATGCTACTGCAAAGTTCTTTCACCTACTTATTTAGTTGTATCTCTCCGGAATGATTCAAATTCTCGGAACGAAGCAAAGTCACCTTTGGCTTGGATTTATTCATGAGTTTCATTTACTTTAGATACTTACCGCGGGGTCTGATGAAAAATTACTAGAAGATCAAAGAAAATTTCATGTTTTTCTCGGAACGGACAAATTTCTCGTTTTAATGACTTGAATCTCTGGTTACAGGAGAATTACTCTCTGCGTTCAATGTTTTCCTGTTACAAAGCAAAATATTAAAAACCATTGAGAGATATTTCTTTGCTTGTTACATAGATTAAGAATGAATAATATACAATTTTCACCTATTTCCTAGAATGGTTTGAAGACCCTCGGACTACAATAATGTAGTTCTTTTGCAGCCTGTACTGTCCATAACTTGCAATTAAAATGTGATAAGAACTTCTCCTCGCTTTTTCGATCCAGTATAAAATCAAAAGCCCAATTTTTCTTTCCTTGCTGCTTTTAGCGAGAAAGTTATAGCGCCACTCTTACCGTATAAGTGTGACCATTCAATATCCTGGAGTAACGCTTGGTCTGGACTAAGATTTTGACTTGTCTACTCTGCGAAGTGAGAAAGCGACGAATAAGCCATTGCAAGTAACGTGTGATCGCGATTCGCAGGTCACCGCACACTCCCTCAGAATTTTCCCCTCAAGTTTCCTCTGGAACTTCTTCATTCCGTTTTGAGGAAAATCGTCAGGCAAGTCACGAGCGTCGTAAAGCTTTCACCCGCCGCTACAGCGCTTATAATCTTATAAGATTACTCTTACCTCGCTGCAGTATAACACGACGTTAGACAAGAAGATCGTGTTTCTAGTTCTGGGTTTTGTCCAATATTGGCAACTGGTCGAATTCAATACGAAAAATGACATTGATGAGGGACCTGAAAGATGTGTAATCACGTGATAATTACGAAGCTTAATTAAAGGCTATCGAGTTTCTCGTTTGAAAGAGTAGATTTTTTCGCGAAAGGAAGTTCAGCTCGGAATCGAATATCAGAAAACTTTTCATGTTCGATCCTCTCGTTCCATACGTACCTACCATTGTGGAGCAAACTTTCTTCAAGTACCTTTCGGAGCTGTGGTCTAGACTGCAAAAGGTCACTGTAGCCGCGTCACGAACGGTTATGCAGTACTTGTATAAAGTAGTTAATCCTTTTAGCTGCAACATTTTATAGTTGAAATATGGGAGTTCCGACAGTAGGAAGTTATTCCACTCGGTGTACGTGCGCAACCTGACCGGTGAACCTTTATAATCCCATCCGAAACTTTGTTTCCAGTGTTTTGCGAGAGGCCATTGAGGCTTGCCCGATCGGCTGCTTACGTAACAGTGGAAAAAGCGATCGGTAGGTATATCTGAAGGGATAGAAGTGCTTCTGGCCCTTGCATCCTCCCCTTAGTTCGTAACGCGTTGAATATTCCGAGAAGGGTATACCGGTGAGAATTTCATACGCGTAGAAAATATATTGGCACTTTGCGTCGAACGCACTGTATTCTTTCTCTCTTTCTTTCTCTCCCCTTTACTCACTTTCTTTCCCGTCCTGATGTATACATACATGTGTGTCGCACGCTGCATGAATTTCGCATTTCGCTGACGAGGAGTTTTTGAATCTTTCAACAACTGGGCGACTCCCGAGGGGACTGAAAAGAGAGGATAGCGAGCGCGCGAAGAGAAGAGAAACGAAAAGAAGGAAGGCCATGCATCTTTCCGGGTCTCCAGAACCAGACCCGGAAACGAGAAATGATTACCTTTCCAAAATCTATGCTTGGATTATTAGGAGATCGGAATATGTGCGAGTGGCAGATGGAGGCTGAACCAAACTCGTAGGGACAAGTTTCGAAGCTGCGATAACTGGGCGCCATGTGTCGGTCATAGTCAGGCGACCCCACCTTCGGTATAAATTTTCCCTATGCTGGTCCTAATTCAGGACAACGCGGACAAATCCTATGTGTTTGGATGAACCGCGCGTGACCGAAATACTTGATGGAACAACCCAGGACGAATTCTTGGTGGGTGGGAGGAAGACGCCGCAGGGAGGATTACCGATCCTCACGGCATTTTGTATCGCTTTATTGAGCTCAAGAAGTTCCCTCCACGACGTGACGCGACGTGCCACTGAGCTTCACATAATTTTCACCCTGGATAACAGAATACTTTTCCAAGACATTTCGGCTCGACGTCTTACCCACGGCAGATGTAGACCGTACCTCTACGGAATTTTTATCAATGGGGTGTTCGGCTGAGGGGTATGGGTAGGTAAAGTCACCTTCATTTCCATTGATCTGTTAACCAGCGTCCATAAGCTTTGATGTAAGGTGAGTTTCAATTGAGATTGGTTCATCATGCCTTACAAAGTGGATGTCCATTTAAAACCATTGCAATAACGTCAAACCCTATTTGGCAATGGTTGAATCGAATGGAAAACAGAGTGCCGTGGATTAATCAGTCAGATTGAATCAACAATTGAATTTGAATCGTCAAGGCATGGATTGAATGGCATGAACTTATGGACAATATCTGGTAGATTTGAACTGCCAAAATTCACAGACTTCATAAATACGATCAATTAATGACTTGATTACTGGATATTCATACCTTCATGTGTAATCCCATGGTTGTTACAAATATCAATTGACAATACTTCACAATTTTATGACTGTTTTGACAACGTGCATCACATTAAATACCCAAATGAAATCCTTAAATCTCTACCGAGACTAAAGCTCTGTATAGAAATTTTTGTAAGGGTTGTTATAGGTCACTTAACTGATTGAAATTCGTATCTTCAAATGAAGACATTGAAATGTCTAATGATGACAAGTACTTGTGCAATAAGCTCAGGTCTCGAGGCTTAGTCCCTTGGATCAAAAACGAGGCGTAAGGCGAGGCTTATGCGGTGGTATCTCGACTTGAAACTTTTTCAAGCGGATTTTCTCTCGTTTCACTTTGGTCGGATACATCGCGGGTGGTGTAGAGATGTATGTATGTATGTACATACGTATTTCAACTTAGAGGGTCGCAACAGCCTTGCAAGTGTTCGTTGCTCGGTGAAAGTCTGCCTGCCTCGGGGAAATTTAATTAATTAACACCAATGGTACCCATTTACCTCCTCCAACAAACTTAACGTCTTTCAGCTGTATGCTGAATGATCACGTGATAATTTTAACGCTGACAGGAGTGCGATCTCAGCAGAACTAACTGGCTCGTTTTCGTTAAGTCTAACGTCTGCTGGCTTTGCGTGAAACTGAAAACGCGTCTTAAAGTTTCGATAACATCTTGGCAGCATCCACTTCTCGCCATAGTCAAGATTCGGGTAGAAACAATGTTCGCTATTGAAATTCAGTTAGAAACGAAAAGTAAGACAAGAAGTTTTTCAAATCTCTGCAGCATTTTGGACTAGACGTTGGATTAGATCTTGAATCGGCTGAGGACAGACGTTCGAAGTCAAGGTGAAGATGCACCTCTGTGATCACATCTCGAAGCCAATTGGCCGTTCCGAGAAATAAATGCGGGCGCATTGGAATCGAGCAGTGCATCGAGGTTTTCAATCACCGTAAGCACTGGTTGGATCTAGGAGTTTCATTTCCACTGCCAAGCAGGAAATGACCGTGCGGGTTTCTCGAATATTGGCACCGAGACTGGAAGCAGCGGGTGTTGCTGCCCGAGTTCGAAGCCCCGTGAAAATGGAGAATCACTCGCATCTTGGGGAGGAACCTGATCCAAGATAAACATCGCGGATGGAGTTCAGCTGGCGCAGGGCAACGCCTGTCTGCAGGATTTCGTCAACATCGCATTTAGACATCGACATACATAATTCAGTAATCCAATTCGTCGTCGAATAGATTTGGACGAAATTGGCACGACACACAGCTGTTACCGTCCATCTGGTACCCTTCTGGCTCATATTCCTTCTCTTAAGGCCTTCGGCCACTCTACAGGCCGAAAAAATAGGCTTTTTGGGGATTTTTTTTCAGAAATACTACAAAATAAATCAAGATAACAGAAACGTGATTTTATTATTCATATCAGTGACTGCTTACAATCATTTTTTTGAAGCGATTTATTTCAAAATGGCAGCTGTGCAGCGTTTTTGCGACGACGTCTCCTTTTTTTCGGGGTCCACGGCCGAACTAACCAGCTCCTGTAATTTTTTTAATCATAACGAGCCAATGAATTCTTTGGATTATATATAATAACTGCTATAGAAGTACGTTTCGAATTCGAAAAATCTAGGAAAAATTCTCGCCGCCGGGAAATGAAATCCGGTTAAGGATCTGCAGTTACTCACTTGGATTAGACCCAGGATTCAATTAACCGAGTTGAATTAGTTACGGTGGACAAAAAACGCACTCAATCAGCGCGAAAACAAACCTTGTTTGCAAAAGATCCTCTCTACGGTAAAATCCAGACGTCGTTGTTTCCTCGATGCAACTATACATCGCACGGGGAATTGTTTTTTCGCTTCAATCACGTCGCTCTTTGCATTTTCAGCGGTGATAATGCACTTTTCGTCTTTTCGATTATCGGGAAATGACAATTATCAATAGCTTCACAATATCTTATCATGCAAAGAAAGCCCCTCTACAGGAACTGTTTGAAAAATTGTAAAAACTGTGCAAGTAAGATCTTTAAAATGGATTATAATTACCATGAGTTAGAAATTTTATTGTCAAATTGTGCAAAGAAATTTTGAATAATACACGTATTTAATAAACTATATATATCTGAATAAATTTGAATCATTCTCGGAAGTAAACTTTTCATCATAATTCTGAATTCAAATGGAGATATTCGTGTGAAAACTAGAGAGTAAAGGAAAAGTTCCCATTTCAAAAGGACAGTGTTATCCACAATTTCACAGATTACGATGATACATAATTCAACGAATCCCGTTGCAAAAATTCGTAAAGATAATCAAAAAATCTGAAAAGTTTGATGAGAATGCTAAAAGAATTTCACTTGAAAAAACTGACGTTGTGTGATGTTTATAACTCGATGATATTAATGCATAATTTACATGTAATCTATAGAACTAGAAATGATCTCAAAGGAGTCTATTTTGCTTGAAAATCACGATCATGAATGTATTTGAATATGAATATTTCCACTCGATTCATGCTTTCGACCACTTTTCTAACGCTCTCAAATTATACGTACGCGCGAATGTCAATCTCACATCGTATACTGTAAAAATTAAAATATTCTCACTTAGGGTACCACCTTAACACGAATTTATTTTTTCACTAGAGTCAATTCATGGTAATAGTTCCACGAGAATATAGGCTAACTATAAAGATAGACTTAAGAAATAGACTGATTGTGAGTTGACCCTCTGGACTTTTGTTATTCTATGGTCTTCTTAGTCGAAGCAATTTACTTGATACATTTCTTGTTATAGACGCTATCGGCGATGCTAAAATAGACGCCATGCTAATTGTATGAAGTACTGTTATATCGTAATAAATACATTATAAAGGTTAAAGTATACCATGAAATAAAAAAACCTGCGCCATAATAGTCTTTGCCACACTACAGACCATAACCAAAAAGAATAGAACCCCATACGAAATTCCTTGGTTTCATTTCGTACCCAGAACAATATTTTTAGGTTATGATACTCGTTTAATGCGTGGCCTCTATAATTACCAAGAGATTTGTCGGTTTTTTCTTGTATGGTTTCCGCAGAATTTTAGGAAGGTGTGAAGATCAATCGACATTCGATATTTCGACGGAATTAGGACCCCCCAGACAATGTCATTGAGTAATGTACCTCATACTTCTGCCGAGGGTCTTATCGACTTCGTTCCTCCTTTTTCCCCGCCGAAATAGTGTGGTTTAAAATACATCAATCGCGAGTTACTGGCTCGTTTACGATGAACGTCTCTCATTTATCCAGAAATATGACGCGATCAATTTTAACCGTTCCACTCGGAGTGGACTCCGAGCCTCCTGCTCCAGAGAGGAATTCAAAATCTCGGAGGATTCTGCCAAGAATCTCGACTCGCACAATGAAGCAAAAGATATTTCTCTGTGTTGGCTCAATTTAGCATTTTTAACCGGATTTTGCATCGCCGCGCGTGTACCCATCACGTGCTTGTATATGGGGCATTCCACGTCAAATTAGTAGTCCATGTACCTCATCTCCTTCGATTTGATCATTTTTTAGTATGTTGTTCATACCGATGAAAAAAGGTCGGTGAAATTTCAAAAGTATTGAAAAACCAATTCCGAAAATGCCATTTTTACAAATCTGAAAAAGTTTACACTGATATTATTGAAAGAAACAGTTGTAAAATCGACAAGTGACAGAGAACTTGATTTCCTTCTACCGAATCGACTTTGTTGATTGAAGCAACGAACAGTGAGAGCATTGTTAGAGAATACAAGGATCTTTCAAAGTCTGTTAAAGTAAACACGAGAGCACGATTTTCAACCAATAACCAATCATGCGTAATACGATCAAGGCCAGGAAATTGTAATGTCGAATCCATTTCTTACGCAGGCATTGGGCCTACTTGGCGCGTGGCGATAGTCACAAATAATAGGCATAATTTTCAGATGACAAATTTGGCTCCCGCTGATCCTGAAAAGCCAATTTACTAACGTCTTCCAGCGTGAAATATAATTCATGGAGCGACTGGCTGGTTCGATAATCGGTGGAAAGATTCATTCGCTTTTCTTTTTCGCTTGGTAAATTCTTCTTTATCGCATCACCTCATATTTTTTCAGATGATAATGTATTATACAGATTACTCGGACGATGTTGTTATGATGGTAATCGCCCCAAGCATTTTCTCGGGCTCATATTTTCATGAGATTTCAACGGGCAAAAAACTTCTCAAAGAAAACGCGCGGGGAGAATGATTACCCTGAAAAATAATTTGCTTTCGGTGGAATCCGTTGCGTGTTTGTATGTACAACATCGAGTCCTCGTTGTCAAATCAATCAACTTATAATCCAAGTGACTTTTCATTTTTTCGTTGGCTCTTTGATATAGTTTTTTTCGCAGGGATCGAATTTACAACCGTCAGTATTTTTTCACATTCTTATTGTAAATAGTTTGCCTGATATTATTTTCTCGTTTTCCACAATCAGTCCAGTTTCAATTAGTTTTAATCAATGAAGTGATAATTCAAATTTACAACCTTAAAGTGTACTTTTTTTTTGACATTTTTAGCATTTTATTTAACTTTGCCGAAGTTTTACAATAATTAAACAATCAATTTTGGTTGGGAAAATTGAAAGAACTTTTTCTTCAATGTTAAAAAAAAAAAAAAAAAAAACGACAGGAAAGACAATTTACACCTTACAATTTGAACGTTATAAACTTTTAGAAACAATTGATAAATTATAGGTAGGAAAATCAGGATGAATGATTTTTTTTTTTTTTTACCGATACAATTTTATACGCTGTTTTTATGCTTACAACTAAGAAAAAAAAAAAGCTACAAAAATAAAATACAGTCAACACTTCTTTATTTGATACGATAAAAGAATAGTGTTTTTAAAGTTATTTCTAAAAGAGAAAACCTGTCCTTATAATTTGAAGTGTTTTTCTTTTGAAAGTATTTGGGTAGTTTTAAACTTCACGTTTTTGTTTTATTCTGGTTAAAATAAATATTTGCCATTAGAGTACCGGCTGTAAAAAATTATAGTATAATAAATGAAATAAAATAGGAATAAGGGTCAGAGGTTGGTCGTGTTTGGTTGGAATGCCGACTGCATGGTGTGTGTGTGTGTGTGTGTGTGTATGAGTATATTTCCGTCCCTCCGGAGGAAAACTTGTTTGAAATGTTAGTTTTGTATTTGAAACGAGGTGACTACTATGTACGATATACCCTCGGAGGTGTATCGCTGGGTCGAAGTAAAGTCGCCGAGTTAACGAGCTTAACTTTGAATAATTAGAAAAGTCGCAATAACCTCATTACCCGCGCAGCAGCTACGTTTCCGGTAGAGCCTCTCACCTCTCTTCGTTTGAAATCGTAAGAGAACCGAGCAGTTACGTGCGCTTACAATTAGTGCGGAGAGTGAACGAAAGGCATCTATTCATTCGCACGTACCTACAACCGCGACTAGCGACTCCTTTCACCCAACGAACACGAACAGGCACCTTGTGAGTGGTTGCAGGTGATTAAAACAATATTTTTCACAACCTTTCGTCCTTCCAGATTCCACAGCTTAGCGACAAACTTGCAATTTTCTAATGAAATCGATTTTTAGAATGATTTTCTAGCAAATTTTATCAATGAGACAAAAAATGGCTTCGAAATTGAACAAAAAAAAAAAAAAAATGTATCGATTCAATAGAATATACTTATTGATACGAAGTATTGATTGTGGTTTGATAAATCCTCTAAAATAACACTAATTTTTTCCCGATTTTACTAAAACAATGAAACAGATTATAGTGGATTGAAGAAAATTGTTTTACATGGCTTACTAAATATTTTCAGTGGATAAAATATAGTGAAATTTACTAAATAATGATAGTCAGGATTACCGCAAAAAAAAAAATATTACTTATCTAGAATTTACTATAATACATTATGTAAGAAGGGATTAAAGTCATTATCACCTCGTATTTCTCGCAAATCAGTTAATAGAATAATATGTTACTTCCGTCCCGCTTTTGGGGTCAAAAAATTTGACATCATGGTCGAGTCAGGGATAAAATAGTTGTTTGAAGAGGTAAAATATTCTCTTTGAGGCGTCAAAAATTCTTTCATGTAAGAGAATTAAGATGATGATTTTCTGGAAATCTGTTCGGAAAAATTAGCACGACTAATTCAATCACGGTAAAATAGGATCAAATGAGTCTTTTATCAACAATAACGTCTTGCTTTGTTTTTCAGACACAGAGTTTGAAACAAAATTGAAAACGCAGTGAATCTAATCTCATTCAAAATTCGATTTAGAAAACAACGGAGAAGTTTTATAGTCGAATTTGTATAAATTTGGTTGCCAAAATTATGCAGCAAAAAAGACACTACAAGCGAGTGTATAATAATAGTTCGAAGGCGCGTCGTGGCGACTTTAAGTTGACGTTTTTAATAACTTCTTATTATGTTCCAAGTGGTTAATCGACGAGAGTTATGGTTCGCGCCATTTCCGAGTGCCAGGCTCTAAGGGCACTTAGGATTTCTCAAGTGGTGGGTGTCGTGACTCCACTTACATCAGGCCTCCACTTACAGCGTAGGCGTAGCTTCTGATGGATTATAAATCAACAACTAACTACTTCAAATCAATATAAGATAAACTTCCCGAAGCTGGCTTGACGATTCCCACCACAAACATATCGCGGCAAAGTGAATGTAAACTTTGTTTTGTACGACCTGCCAAATGGAAATTTCTATCTTCGAAAGAATAATTTTGACGACGACGATTTGACGAGTTTGCACATCATAATTTTTTATTCACAATTCGATTAGACGTGGAATTTTTTCATTTCCAATTCGTCAAGTAGAATTTTACCTAAAAATTGTTCACACTTTTCAATGTTTTTCCTACGACCAAACGTTCCTCGTCTCTACCTAGTTGTGAAGGAAATCCTTGATGTAAACGATTTATGAAGATTTTGAAGAAGTACTTAGTACTAAATAAATAGTATAATTATTGTCGGTGTCAGAAGTAATGGTCAAAATTAGAAGTTAAACGTATTCAATTATGATACTTAGGAGAAATATTATACTTGGTACTGTTTCATCGTTTTTTAGTTTCTTTGTTCCTGTATATTATATATTAAGCAAAGTATTTTATAGAAATGTCTTTTATTTATAATTTCTTGCTTTGATTAAATTTCGTGAGCATTCGAACTCAAACTATTAAGATTATTTTGGTTTCTTATGCGTTGTATAAAATTGGAAAAATAAAACTAAATTTCTCTTGTGTTTAGTCGAACTGAATTTCGAAAAATCAAAATATCTTTCAACGAATTTCTGCAATTTTTTATGCATAGATTCAAAAACGTACTTAGTCATAATTTTTTTCACTCGTTCCAAATGAGATGAAAAATGAAATAAGATTGTATTCGGGTATCTAATTCACCAATTAGCGACATTTCCAAGCGCAAAAATATTTTTCAAACTCTTCTTGCATCGGAACATCGCATAATACGTTACAACCCTCGGGTATTTCTTGAAAATAATTTGAAGCGTCGCGTCGGGGTAGTAAAGTGGATGTTGATTCTCTCGGAAAGGCATTGTTTATTATTAATTTGATCTCGAGGATCCCATTCGAGCTCCGTCAGAGGCGATCTATTTTGGAATACACACGGGGTGGTCGGACAGGGTGGATAAGTGCCTTCGCTGAGGTTATCCAGAGTCAACAAAACACTCGGCGCGCTGGATTAAGTCTAGTAAACACCTTCGGGCGAGGCGAGGGTCGAAGTGATATAGGTCGACCCCAACGTGCTGCTGATTCTCGTCCCTTCCGCGTGCAAGCAGAACCTGTTTACGCCTAGACTTGGGTGGCACGCCAGTCTCGAAACTCTGAGTGATACATCGATCTCAGAATCGAATCTCGCCCCCCACGAGGCTATTTTATTTATCAATCAGAGGAGAAGAAGAAGAAGAATAAGAAGAAGAAACCGAGGAAACGTAGCCCAAATATCTACTCCGAATTTGTAACTTGACCCCCCTGGCTTCCGTGAAATGTCTCAGAGGCTGTTACAAGGACTAACCAACTCAAGGATTATAATGTATGAGACGTAAAGTGAGGAGACAAAAAAGTTGGAACCAAAATGTGATGGAACATAGATTTAAAACTAACGATGAAGCTAATCTAGTTAGATGTAACTAAAAAGTGAGGTTATGTACACGATAATGAAACGTTGAGAGGAAAAAAATTTACACCGAGAGAAATTTCAAGTCGCGTTTTCTGCCTACAATTCTTAAATATTTTCAGTTTTTACCGTAACCGAAGAATGTTGTTTTGGGTATGAAATAAAATTGAGTTTTGTGAATATACGATGAAATTTGATAAATGTTTAATAACAATCTGTTCATTGGTGCTATATTTTCGTGTAACTGTAACAAAAATGAATTGACTTCAAAGCCTTATTGAACTGAGAAATGTAGAAAATTGAACGAATAGATTTAATCTTGTAATATGTACATTTCCTTGTGATTCCAAAAATATCGAAGTGTAAACCGTTATTATAGCGACATTCATTCTACTACGATTTCGTAGTGTATCTGAAGAATGAATTTTTTTTTAAACATGAATCTGCATAGGAAGCGCTGTTTATGGAAAAGAAGTAAAAAAAAAACTCAAATTCAAAATAAATTCTAAGTTTCTATATTTTAATCAATTGTGAATAAATAATATTTGAAACAATGCGCAAATTTCCCTAATTTTTCAGTGTATTCGGCAAAGTGGTTGGTCACTGTTGTAATTTGGTATACATAGGTTACTGTCATGTCACGTATTCTTTTGTATTATTTGTAATCTTGTGTATTGTCTGTTATCATTTTGCAATCTCTAGTAATCTCAGGTAATTTCCAGTAATCTTTGTAATCTCCAATAATGTTTGTGATCTTTGTAATCTCTCTATGCTTTCTGTAATCCCTGTAAACTTTTGTAATCCTTGCAATTTTTGTAATCTTTTCTAATCCCTATAATCATGTAATCATTGTAATTTTTTGTAATTTCGTTTGTAATCTATTGTAATCATCACAATCTCTGTAATCGTTTGTAATCCCTTACAACCCCTGTAATCTTGTAATTATTGTAACTTTTGTTATTTTTTGTAATCATTGCAATCTCTGTAATCGTTTGTAATCTCCTATTACCACTGTAATCTTGTGATTATTGCAATTTTTGTAATATTTTGTAATCCCTATAATCATTGTAATTTTTTTGTAATCGTTTGTAATCCCTTACAACCCCGGTAATCTTGTAATTATTGTAACTTTTGTTATTTTTTGTAAGTATTGCAATCTCTGTAATCGTTTGTAATCCCTTACAACCCCTGTAATCTTGTAATTATTGCAATTTTTGTAATCTTCTACAATCATTGCAATATCTGTAATCGTTTTTAATCTCTTGCAATTGTTTTAATAAATTTTGGAATCATTGTAATAAATTTCTGATATTTGTAATTGTAATCAGTGTACGTCATTTGTATAGTGATTAACCACTCGTATTAAGCATTTAGTTACAATTCGCACGACTTTCAGAACGATTGATTCACGAGATCCCCAGAATTAAAATAGCGAATAGAGAGAGAAAAAATATTTCACTCATTGATCGTTTATTTTTCCTGCTCGACCATTCGAACCTCTCAACTAAAGTGCCGCAATAAAAATGAATACACAAATACAGACTCTAAAAAGCTTGTTAGAATAAACTAGGTGTAAGGATTAATTTCGTTTAAACGAGCTCGACTTTCGTCGCATATACCGATCTATAAACAGTTTGAAACAACCTCGATCAGAGTTTTCTGCACACAGCTGAAACACCTTTAACTATGGGTATTAAAATTCGTTCATAAACAATTTAGTCGTTATTCCCTTAACGCTCGAATCGGCATACGGTATAAACTTTTCAACGTGCAGTTCTACCAACTGCAATGATATTGCGAGTAATTACCCGGTGCATGCTGATCGTTAAGGAAGAGGCATAAAATCTAAGGTATAAAGGGAAGCTTTCAAAATCAGTATACGCTTTCTTTTTCTTCGTTTTTT
Source organism: Diprion similis (assembly GCF_021155765.1). NCBI lineage: Eukaryota > Metazoa > Arthropoda > Insecta > Hymenoptera > Diprionidae > Diprion > Diprion similis. The sequence goes on along the minus strand of NC_060111.1, from coordinate 8,392,913 downwards.
TTTCTCTCTAGAAATAAAACGGATGAAACAAACGAGGCCATGGAAGTCAGTTTCAGAAATCTTTAACCTCTTTGGTTCGAACTTCACGTGTAATAGCGAGCAACATTTTTTCGAATACCTTTTTGAACTCGCGTAGCGTTACCATCATGGATGTATTAAACAGGTATTCGGTGAATCAAAGGTACGTGCTGTACTCTATAATTGCCTACCTGCAGGATTGGAGTGAAATTTCACGAATGTATATAGGAACAGATATACCCGATCTGAAGCATAATTATAGAAACGGTAACGGAAGTTCCCCAATTTTGGTGAATATGCAACAACGTCATCGTTTACCACATGCTACGGTATGAAGTCTGGTGACAAAGTTGACTCAATGAGAATTCAGGATGAACTTTAGCTTATGTTTGATAAATAATAGTGCAGAAAGTCAAATCGCGTTGAAATCTCACTCTTAGAGTTATGCTTGATTTAATCAAATACAACTTATTGTTCATTGATTCTGAATTTTTTTTCGACCCATAAGGTGAGACAGTTAATAGATGATTCTAAACATAAAGGGTACGTCAAAAAGTAATCTATTGTTTTTCTGTCAGAAAATTGAAATCAAATAAATTTTCGACAATGAGATCGAAAACTGTACTGCAGAATAATTATTTTCCTTATTCCTTCGATCAATAACAAGATAATACGTTATATTAACGAAATATTTTTGTTTCTTTTCATTTTACATTATATCAGGAGATCAGCTATAGCAGCATCTGAAACAATTATTTTCACAAATAAAAAATGTTATAATACAGTTAAAAGTTACGATAATATGTATACAAATTCTTGCTTTAATAAATCAAAAGGTGTCTTCTCAAGAAAATTTTTTGAAAAAACGATTTTTTTAGATCTCCTGACCCTCTCCTGTATATAACCCCTTAAACAAAACACGGTGCCAAAATTGCAGCCTGTTATTTTCCGGTAGAGAAAATCTTTTTTCTTGTTCTTTTTTTTTTATGCAGGTGCCCCGAAGCCAGCTGAAATTGTCAAGCTGACGAAGTAGCAGCAGCCCTTCTGGATGCGGAGTTGTACCCAGAGACTTGGGAACTGGTAGACAACAAAGCGGTGGCGGAAACGATAATTACGCCAACCCGTCGGGATAATTTTGAGGCCTGGAGGCTGAGGGAGAGTAGACGGACAGACAGATGCACGTATGTACACCCAGCTGAAACGTAAATTCCTGTTACGGGACAACGTTGACGCTCTGAAGGCAGATGTACGAAGGGTGGAAGGGAGGGCGGGAGAAAAGAAGAGAAAAGTATACATTCGGGGTGGAACGGAAGACATTCAACAGTAAGATGCGCAGCTAGAGAGGAAGACTCGACGAGGGTGATAACTAATCGCCGTAACTCAGTGCAACTCCGTAACCGCGTGTCGCGGTTTACGACGCTGATGTTGTATGTAACGATAGAAATTGTACCCATGGGTCGAATTTCTGGATACAGGTATCTGCCCCGCGTTATATTGTATGGAAGTACCTTACGACTTCCGGCTGCAATTTAATGCACAAACAACGCGACAGTTGGCAGCTGTGTAAAAACGAACCGAGGTACCTTAAGAGAAACCGTCGTCGCGGTATTTTATGGCCATTCGACATGCTCTCGGGGATAATGCAGGATTATTTACTACTCTTTGGCTGTAATATCGTGAATCCAGGGCACGAGGGAAAGAAAAAAAAGATGAACGAATTCTTTTCACCTAAGGTAATGTCGTTGAATCGTAATCTATCTTACCGACAGGGCATTATAGGTGGCGCTCATCAGGCGCGCTCTTTGAATCATTCTTGAAAATGATGTAAAGTAGAACTCATCGCATGAAATATATACTGTTATTGTATTAAACTTCAAAGGTCTAGGCTTCGTATAAATGCGAAGTGAAATTAACGACACTTCAGATTGAAATATTGAATACCTCATACTGTTTTAAATATTTTCGTTCTGAACCAGAAGCACATTTGAAGATGTAGATTGAAGAAACTCTAGTTCGTTATTCACGACTAGCCACTTCAATTAGTTTTCAGGTTCATGTTCGTTTCCGCCATCCATTTTCGTTTTCTTTTCTTGTGTGGTATTCCTCATGTGTACAGAGATTTCCGTTTTTAAATGAAACTTTTTTTTTTTTTTTAGTTATAGACAGAGAAATCAATAAGCTGAATTTCCTAATTGTACCGAGCCTTTCGAATTCTACTATTTGTGGTACGTACTTGATAAAATTTATCGTTAAAATTTTTTCATTATGATAAAGCTCAGAGCGCAAAAAAAGAATTATTTACCCAGCTTCGCCTTGAGTTTTTGGAAGAGTGCGTCAAAAAATTTCCGAAATGATCGTGACATGTACTCTATATAATGTCCTGTAAGTAATAATATTACCTGCTGATTTTCAGTCGCTTTCGCAACGCGTTTTCACTATGTTTCCGAAGTTCTTTTGTGTTTCAAAGCTTTAAAGCTCGATACTGGAAGACTGATTAAAATAGTGAAAAAAGTTGGTCGGATTAATAACTGAATTCCTTACGAAATTGAAATACCATTGGAGATTCTCGCGCGAAAAGTTTTCAACGGATTTGATTAAGTCAGGTTGAAAAAAAATTCAGTGTAAAAAAAACTTATAATTCAAAAACTTCGATCGTAGGTATAACATATCAGTTTTTCAAGGGGAAAAATTTTCTCGTCACACATTATCACGAAATATTATCAAACTTTTGTGTTAAATTTTTCTAATTTTTGTCGTAGATACTTCAATCGGTGATAGAACCAAACGACATTGGCGGGGTTAGATATAATGTAGCGGTTCTGGCTTACTTCCAATTTTCTCCACCAAAATGGAAAAAAAATGTCGAAAAACTTTTGTTTCGTACTAATCAAATGGGAATTTTATTTTTGGCAAACTTTTTGTCACGCCCTCAGTGGCAGAAATCGGAACTAAGTCCAGAACCGCTATGTTATATCCACTGGCAGGTCGAAAAATCCCTAGATAAGTGCGATATTGAATTTGCTGCAGGAATGGCTTCGACTAGTTTTCTCCGGAGTCTCTAAATTTTTGTCATTTTAGGAAAACTTTTTGTCACGCCCTCTGGCGGCGGAAGTTGGAACTAAATCCAGAACCGCTATATTATATCCATTGGCGGGTCGAAAAATCCCTAGATAAGTGCGATATTGAATTTGCTGTAGGAATAGCTTCGACTAGATTTCTCCGGAGTCTCTAAGCTTCGCTGGAAGTTACCGATCGGTTTGGATGTGGGATAAATTTCGAACGGCTGCAAGTGAGATAGGTGGGTATTGCCGAGCTGCAAGTCCAACTCCCAAGGCTTTCCCATACAGTTTACGGAATCCCACAGACTACGTTCTAGGCTTGGCTCGATTACCATCGTATTAGTTTTTCGATTAGGTTTCTCTCCATTCGCCAGTCCTTCCGCTCACCGAGAACGGATCGAGGGAGGAGAAACTCACCGGAAAATCCACAAGCCAACTGCCGCTGAGCTTGCGGATACCGTGGATTCGTCTCCACGCTTCTCTCTCCTTCCTTTTCTTCCTCCAAATTTCTCTCTCTCTCTCTCTCTTTGGGTTCTGGGAGTGAAAATATCGCATACACAGACACACCCGTCTTACTTTGGTATGTTTTTATATGATCCAACCTTTCCTGCGCGCTTCGAAATTGCAATCCTCCCTGCAAGGATCGATCTTAACGGATGGTTAGAGAGGATTTGGTAACGCGGTACGATATCTTTTCACCGCATTACCTACTTACTCGGTACGCTGCAGTTTCAGCTTCTTATTATCCGACGATACCTACTTCCGAGATCAGGCGATAAAAAAAAAAAAAAAATTTCAACTATCCAGATGGATGTGATGCAATAAACTGTGACTACACATCAAGTGTTCAGTAGAGACGTCCTGTTAAAGCTTTTAAAGCTCGATCGCTCTATATATAGCCTTCGCAATACTTCCGGTTATGTATATTTCGAATTAAAAAAAAAAAAAAACTGCTATGCCGATTGAATTGAAATTTGCAGAGGAAATAAACTGTTTGATTGAAATTGATTTCATCTTTTTTTTTTTAACACAGCTTCAAAGAAATTTGTAAAAATTTTATTTCTTTTCAATTAGATTCGTGACCTTTTGTTTTCAATTTGTCACCATTCTATGTTTCTTTCTTGGATTCATCTCATCCCGAAACGTTCATATTGATTGTTGAAATTGTTTTCTTTTATACATTATTGTTCGGATGTGAGATTCAGCATTTTCCAGAAATTCCTCTGATAAGGCTCCAAAATCGTTTTATTAGATTATCTCATGCATGGACCATACATAGAAATCATTTCTGCTCGTAGATGAATACAAGTATAAAATGAGGAAAAGAGAAACAGATGATATAATAAATAAAGTGGATAAAACGGATAACACAAAAAAGAATGCGCTAAATTCTCAGGATCCAATATTCAAGTTCGTAGAACAGTCTGGCATCTTTTTTTCTCAAAGAGTCAATGAATGTCAGATTTTTCTGAACTGCAAAATTTACTGTCTCATTCAACATCCTGGAAACAGTTTTTTCCTTCGAAATTTTGTCTCGTCGGGTAAGAAAAATATCTTTAGAGACGGTGAATATTTTCCAAAAACAAAGAGAAAAAAAAGGGAATGGCGTGTTCAAAATTAATGTCTCAGAATCGTTCCGAATTTTCTTGACAACGGTCGGAGAAAATTCAACTTCAAGTAAGATAATCGTCTCGTTTATCATACTTCAATATGGTTTCTAGCTTCGTTGACTTATCGCAATGACTTTCACGTGTATTTATACACAGAAGCGTTTTATCTCAGCGTCTAGATTCTTTTAAAGATTTTGACAGTTTCAAAAGAAAATTTTCCGCTTTACTTGTTGTATAAGAGACAAATTTTCGGAATCAAATATGGATAATTATTGTAGAAAATTATCGGGAAATGAGTATCGTTAAGATAACGTTGAAAATATGTTTATAGAATGACAAAAAAAAAAAAAATTCTACACACTCAAGCATATAATTAGTCTGATTATAATTGTAAATGAGAAATTCTTCAGTAAGAATAAAGAAGACACGATTAATTTTTACCAAATTTGAACACAACATTTTTGTACATTTTCTCCAGTTCGCTGCGTATGCTTTTTTTTTAAATTCAATTATTCATTTTTTTATGTCTGTAAAAAGGTGTTAAATTTAGTCCCGAAAACGAACGCAAAAGTCGAAACTTTCGCCGTTTCGTTAATTAAAAAAAAAAAAAAAAAAAAAAAAAAAAAAAAAAAAAAAAAAACAGAAAAGAAAACCTACGAAGCGAAATATAATCGATTCCATCAATAGTTTTTTAGATAAAAATTCTCGAAATTCGCCTACTTTTCTAGCCACCTAGTCGGATGTCCTCCCTTAAAGTTGCGTAATGCCTTGAGTGAAGTATGGAAAGTGGATGTAATGCAAGTGGGTCACTCGAAAGCCTCCCCCCCTTTATAATCATGAATATCCAGTAATCCGTGAATGTTGCTCGCAGGGTGAAAATATTTCGTGAATATATTGTGTATTCAAGAAGCGTGAAGAGTCTGTCGGATTTCTAGTAGGGCGAGGAATGTCTTCAGTCTCCCGATATTCAATCACCCATCGGAAGAGAGAAGCTAGGCGATAAAGTTGTCACGGGAAAAACACGTGTTGCCAATAGCATGGCGATATTTTCGAGCAGCACCCCTAAAAAGAATGCCTACGTATTTCCTCGGCTCGATCCCGATATTATTCTCTCCCTCAGGACGCACAGCCCTTGGATAAATATGAATTGCGAAAAGAAAACATCCCGGATCCAGAATTATTCCGCATCGAAGTCTACAAGCAATCCCTGGGCTTCTTTTCATGCAAATCCTCGGATTCCTTCTCGCAGAATAACCTGAACCGCTTTCCACTAGCTTCGTCATTTTTTAATCCAAAAAAAAAAAAAAAACCTTATCGGCCATTTAAAAAAAAAAACGATTCCTCAAATTATTATCGAAGACTGCAGAAAATACATTTTTACATTAAACTTTCAGATTTACTGCAAACTTCCAAGAGGTTTCCGATCACTTTACGTACATCAAATTGCAAACGTTTCGCTACAAAAACCGTCAATAATTTTTCCACTCAATTCAGTTCCATGTACGCAATATATTAAAGTTTTTATAAAGGAATTAAATATGAACAAATGGATAGCACTTAAAAAATTTCCTTTTACACAGTGTTTACTAATGATTTGAATAGCATAAAACAAATTTTTTCGATCACATAAGCTTGATAATCTTGATGGAACGTGGGGTCAAAGGTGGGGGTAATTTTTTTTACATATACTTCATTTTGCAGCAATATTTTGAGTTCTGCTCGACCGATTTTAGTCAAATTTGACTAGAATGCTTTAGGACATGCCATTTTCGGGCCACGTTCGGTAAAAAAAAAAGAAATTTGAAAAAAGAAAAAAAAAAATGAATAAAATTCTATCATTTTTTGTTGATCAATAATTAAAAAATTCAAGTTTACCCGTCAACTTCCGAGCATGGTTTGAAAATGATGCACATTTCAAGTTGACCAGATGCAGACGGTTTCGAAAAATCATGCAAGAATACTAAAAAAATAAAATGGGAAAAAAAGGCTCGCAAAGTTTTGATGCTTCTTCGTAACGACGATTAAAAGTTTCCTGAGCTGTAATATGAAGTTTCTAGTGCAACATCCTTCTTCATCTTCTGTTGATCTATGATTTATTGTCTAATTCGACCTTCTTTTTATCGTTTTTCTAATTTCTAAAGATTTCGCGTAGCGTGCAATGATTCAGGTTTTCGGTCGAAAGATTCGCAATTTTTCGAATTAAAAAAAAAATTTAAACTCCAAAAAATATATGCCGAAAGGATGCCACTTTCGGGGGAAAAAAAAAAAAAAAAAATAATAATTCATAGATAGAAAGATTTTTCAACGCTCCGTCTCCCCTTATTAAAACGAATCTTCGCGTGATAAGTTTGTAGAAATTATCTTATTCCAAGTGAAATTTTGTTTGCGTATTTTTAACAAAGCTCGTAAGCTTGCATTTGTGTCCGAATAATATACGGAAATGTTGAACTGTCTGAAAATTTTGAAACCTTCCGAACCTTGGCTACCTGCGATGCAGATAAAAATGATGAGATTTCGTAGGCCTTGCAGATCCACTCATAAATCGATGTGTAGGATCGGCTAAGTGAATTCTTCAATTTGAACTTAAAAGTCGGAGAAGCGTGTCTAACGTGTGTGTTTGTTTATTCTAGAATGATGCTCACACTCGACTAGAAGGGAAAGAAAATAAATAAATGAAAAGAGAAAAAGAGCCAAGAAACAACAAGAAATGAGAAAAAAATGATGAAAGAGATGAAAAAAAAAATTCTTCCAACAAATATTGAGAGACGAATATGGCGGGGAGGTTTTCTATGCCGATCGATTTACTCGTTGGGTATAAAGCGAACGACTGTGTATAAGCTGAGAGGAAAATTCCAGCTCCCTCGTTTCCGAGGCGAGGGGAATTGATATGAAAAAATAATCCGGCAGCTCGGTGTTCGCGTTTTTTGATACGCACCAACGTATATACATATATATATATATATCATTGAACGAACTGCAAGTAATTTCAAAATATTTTTATTTACGAGCAAGCTACACTTCATGGTGCGGCGATTTTTTATAGTTTGAACCTGCGAGGTTGTGTATAAGGTATCAGCTCGCCATAAATGCTGCGTCTGTCGTAAAGTACGTGAAGAAAAACGCTACGAATCTCAGTGAAAAATTGCCATGAGGCAATGCATCTCGTTATACGTCTACAGTGTACATCTACTTACTTTACAGAATGCACTTATTTTCATGGAGTAATCCATGAAATAAATTTTTTAACTCAAAATTAACACAGAATCAAATCTTAAACGTCTGAGAAGGGTCAATTTACTTGTATATGTTACGTCTGACCAATTCGATGATGCGTTAATCTAATCAGTAAAGATAATTTTGGGTTAAAAATTAAAAAATTTCGAATAAGGTGATAAAAAAATTGAAAAAAAAAAACTTGGCTCATGTTTTTCTCAACGAGACATGTTTTGTGCGATTCACTGGATTTTTGAGAATTTTTTCAGATTTTTAAAAATAGGCATTCGCAATCGACTTCAAATATTTATAAAAAATAAACTGTTCAATAAAAATGTTGGAGAACAAAAATTCAGGTCACGTTTTTTTATTGAGTAGAATGTTAGAAAAAAATATGCACAAGTCAATTTCTGAAGCGAATAAATTTTCAGTTCGTCACTTTTTCAAAATTTAAATTATATTTTTCTTGTGTTAATCTATCGTACTTTAATACGACTCAACGACTTGGTAAAATTTCACACAGACTTCAAAACAGTTATTTATGGGATTTTATAGTAATATTCTATTTCACTCAATGATTGAATCAATTCATGGAATTTTATTGGATATCGAAATGTTTTTCAGCTGAAATTTCACAGTATACTCGAATTTTGGTAAAAAAGATGTCAGGACTTCACTGAAATTCGTAAGACATCCTGGGATTTTAAGGATTCCAAAGGGATACGTTAAGATTCACAGTATATATCATAAGATATTTTATGAGACGAGAACTTTCGTGAAAACTTGTAGAATTTTACAACTTCTAAATCAGTATTCGCAAAACTTTTTCATATCTCATGGAATATCATTGAATTCTTTGGAAATATTGTAATTCTTGTAAATATTGTAAGATACGTAATTTGCTTTTTGTTTTTTTTGTACTTCTCAGATTCTTTTCTATCAAGTTACTGTATCATTTGCAAAGTATGAAGGTAAGTAAATTTGGTAGTAAAAAAATCCAGAACATTGGATAAAAATAAAGTTAATTGTTTTTTGGTGGGTCAATGACCTTACGCCGAATGCTGTACGCCGGTCCTTTAAGGGTTATGTTCGTTAGTTTTTTTAAATTTTGATTTTAACTATATTATCTTTGCAAAAAACGGCAAAAAAGCGGCCTTTTTTAACTTTTTCGAAAAATGGCCGCAGTTTTGTCGATTTTGAAAATATCAAAAATCGTATGATTAACCCAAGGAATCATGAACATCGCAGATCTATCTTTTATCCAGACTGATTTTCAATTACGATTTTCGTGTATCAAAAGTGATCAAAATCAATGAAAAAATTTTGTACGTAATCCGAGAGTGTAAAACACATAAAAAAAATTCTTGAAAAAATCTTTTTTTCTGCTCGTCAGTTGGGTAAACCCCTTAAAGAGAAAAATAATTTTCGAAGACGGTTTTAAGGTTATCTCAACTGCATTGAAGAGGAATATTTTTATAACGGTGTTAAGTAAATACGCTCTGTTTTTCGAAGGGGCAGAAATTCTGCACTCGCACACCCTCAACAGACGCCCTGAAGTACAGCGTTCACATATTCCTGTATTGTTAGAGAAAGTGCAGAGCGACGACGACGACGACGTCGACTGCATAGCGAGGCTCTTTCTTACGCACGGCTGCATGTCGGAGTGGAGTGAAGTTAGCGTTGAAATATGGCGACCCTTCGAAGCCTGCTTACAAACTACTTTGTAGTCAACGAGTTTGCACGGCGAAACTCGAAGGGTCACGAGGGTGGCGCCACCGTCGCGTAGAATCAACGAGCAGGTACACCGTCTATACGTGTCTCGGAATTTATTTACGTCTCAACCCGACGAGTATCCAGCCCCAAATTAACGGCACGTGGCTCCCCTTTTAGAATAAAAATTAAGTTAAATAAAAAACAAGTTAATTGCCCGACAGTTGAGTAGTCAAAGTGACGATACGTTATCGATTGCGTAGCCGCAGGATTTTTAGGGGTAACTCATTTTCGGACAATTTGGTAACTGCGTAATTAACCATAGAATGGTAACGTTAATTTTTTTTATCTATTCCAGTAACGGGGGATGAAAAAAACGCCCCAATATTGTAAATTCAATCTCTCGGGTACATCGGATCGTTCAGGGTCTTATAGGGTCTCATTTTCATCATTTTTTACCCCGTGCACTTGAAAATGAAAATATTGACTCAAAATGCTTTCATTTGATTAAAAAAACACTTTTCGTTCAGTTTTGAGATGTTTTGGACGTGTTTCAGAAACTGAGTTTCTTTTTCAAAATTTTCGTTTTTTCGCAATGTGAGAATAGTTCTAAAAAATCAATAGCGGCAACCGATTTTTCAGAAGAATTTATCCCTTTTTCATATCATACCGTTGTCATCGGTTCGAAATTTAACTAATTTTCAATATTGAATGGAAATTTTTCGAACAAATCTGTTTCGGGAAATTTGTGAGAAATTTACGAGAAAAAACTGCAACCGTGGAGTAAAAGTAATCACATCTGAAAAAAAAAATTTTACCATTTCCAAACGATTGCAAATACAAAAACTCAATATCTAAGTTCTTGTTTATGTCTTTAGTGTTTGTCTCTTTGCACAATCGGGGAAATTTACTAAAGCTTATGGATTTGTCAAATTGATAAGGACGCAATACGCGACTATCTCGCCATCAATTTAATAAGTATTGATTATTTTCTTAAAAAGTTGTATTTATTTAAGTTATTCTTTGCAAAAAGTCTGAATACGATTACGTTTATTCACTTTTTTCCTTCTACTTCTGATACCTTTCATCTACTTCGTGCCTGCCAAGGTCTTCAAGGATGTCTTGTAAAAACGTGACTGAAAATTTCAAACTGATCATTAGCTGGAGAAGAAAATTCCTAGATAATTGTATGATTACTTTTTCTCAAAATTAGATAACTTTCAACATACTTATCAGTTCATTTCATCAAATTTCCATCAGGATGAAAATTTAATTTTAATTCAAACTTCACAAAACTTTGCGATAGAAATAAGTGAAGCTGTTCCAGAAGAAAACTGTGCGAAAATGAACTTGACTAATTGCAAAATTATCTCTACAGTTTAATCAACGAATGTTTTCTATTTCGCTGAAAGAAAAAAAAAAATAAAAAAAAAAAAACAATACAGATAAAAAAAAACAGGAAATTTTTTCCAATAATTCTAAGACTTGCGATTCTCTAGTGAAATAATTATCACCTGATTGGAACGTTCTACGCTTCCAATTTTCAATGTTGATGCATAAATACTCGTCGCTTTAAGGATACAAGAGAAGATACCCGCATACCGTCGAGGACGAAAATGAGAGGGTTTTTTGAGAGAGGGATCCTTACGAAATGACGACGGATATTCGTCTCTAGATTGCTTACTTCACTTCGGTGTTAATTAGGGAATATATAAGCAGCCTGCAGGGAGGAAGCTTTTCGGGGCTCGCTTTCTTCATTTTCTATTTATCAAAGGCGCGTCGCGCGTTGCGGCGTAAGAAATATATCTCGGATTTGCGTAACAAAAACGAAGAGCACGATCTTTTTTTTCCTTTTTCTTCCACGTCTTCGCTCCTCTCCTTATCCTGCTTTCGCGAGCTGATAATAGGCAATATTATTTATAGTTAGACCTAAAGAGATGAGAAAACTCCAAAAGCCTGATAATCTAGACCCAAAATAAACCAAAATACCAGAAAATTTTACAATGAAAGTCCCAATAAAAGAAAAAAAGTCCAGACTTTTGAACACTTATAATCTTAGAATAGTCATCGATGCAACAATTTATGTTGCTGTGGTTCAGCTCGAAATAATGATACGCAAAAAACTAAACACGCAGGTTGTTTATGGCGTATATCTATGGAACACCTGTGACGTGGAATGAATTGTAGCGCCATGGAAACGTTTGAAATTAAAACACGGCTGCATATATCAACTCACACCGCCATCTGTTAAAAACTTAAGGAACTCAATAGATTAGCTCACAACGCCATCTATGAAAACCTTATGGAACTCATAAACGAATTCGAACACTGTGTCCTATAAAAACTCCTTAAATTTGCAATAAAAAATATCGAGGCTCCACTTATCGGGATAGAAACTACGAAAATCGTGACACGGGATTTTTATATATAAAAAAATGTATCGGCTATAGCAACATAATTCGCATAAATCATTCTGGCAATATTAGCGATAGATCGTTACCACTCCTCTCTCATATTCGCTGGATTCAATTTTGCGAAATCTGAAGAAATACGCGGCTTCCGGCCTGGAAGATAACAATGTTAATTCACCTGGTTGAACAGGTGTTTATACATTCAGCGTTTATTGAGTCCACCGATTTTAATTCGCGGCATTGACGCAGCGTTGTAGGCAAACCTGCGTTACGCCAACACACATAGAGATGCTTCACTGTGTGTTTCATGATTAATTGCAAGACCCGACTAATCAAAAGTCCCCCAGGTTATTTGCATGATGGAATCCCGAGATCGGATAACGACCTGCCACGCTACCCGTTATTCAACGTTTACAAATTTCAGGAATAACTAAGCGTGTAGGTAATGCATTGGGAATGTAGAAATATTCTATTCGATAAGCCGAAGCCTAGCTTCAATTTAGGTTGAAAAATCAAATATGTTAATGATTAAAATTATCTGCCGCCATAATTTCACGTGTAAAAAAATGTTTATACCTACATAAAATAAATGTCTGTACTATATGTAGATTAGGGTGGCGTAAAAAAACAGACTATTTTTTTTTTTTGAGTCTCGTGTGACAAAATTTTAGTTTTTGATGTTTTAAGAGCCCACTCCAGAGGACAGTTCAACAAAAAAAATTATAAGAGGTCGCTCCAAATTTTAAAAAATATCAAAAATCGTCAGAGACTCAAAAAAAAAAATAAAAAAAAAAAAAGAAACAGTCGATTTTTTTGCGCCACCCTAATGTAAATAGTTGGTCAATTCCAGCTGACGCAAAAATCTGTTTTCGAAATAATGAAAAAACAACTAAAAAACTTTCACTTTCGAGGTAGTTAACGATACAGAAAAAATACAGAACTGAGCTGATTTGTGTACGTGATTATTAAAGGTTTCCGAACTAAGAAAATTTGTGCTTTTCATCAACTGAATAATTAAAATCATAGATATTCTTGCATTTTGAAATAGAATCAATATAATTGTAATTAAAACTAATGAAAAGCATGTACAAAAAATATTCGTTTTGGTTTTTTTTATCAATAATTAAAAGCATAGGTTTTCTTAAATTTTTAAATAACATTCTCATCGCTGCAAAATAAAACTTTTTTGACAAGTAGTGATTTTCCACTGTTTAGTATCACTTAGCCTATAATAATCTGAATACATAAAAGAAGTCCTGAGCATCTTTCTTACTTTCACGTTTCTTAGCAGCTACTAAGAAGGGATTTTTTGATATTGCACTTCCAAGGGGATGAAAAGGGGTCGAAACTTGTTTTTAATGGATTTCTTGATATCTCTTCAGCCCAGTGAGATACCGATTTGGTTTTGGATTATAACGCTTACTCATTTGAATATCTAAAAACTTTTTTGAAATTCGATTCCTGAAAGGGATGAAAAGGGTTTTCACTAATGCTTATCACAGAAAACACATAGAAACGCTTATCAGAATGTCATGCACAACTCATCAACCCCCAATGAAGCTAATGTGGTAGAACATTTTCATGGGTTTTTCACCTACCCCTCCAATGAATAAAAATGGGGGTTATCGGAAATGACCAGTGAAATAAATCAATTTGCGATACAAATCCTAGTCACAAAATGTGCGTAGATTCGTGCTGAAAAAACTATGAAATCGTTGATACTTAATAAATCCAAATATTCTGGAGTATTTTGAAATTCCTTGTAATCTTTTATAAATCTGATGGAATCATCGAAATTTTTGAGATGCCGTGAAGTCTTTGGAATCCCCAATGCAACAAAATCGATGATCGATTAATCCCTCGATCGGAGACTCAAGTCTTCGGAAAAAATGTGCCGCGCATGAAGCGAAAGATATATTAAACCGAGAAAAACATGTTCGCAATAATCGCGTTGACGATCGACTATATTGTTGGACATTTAGGCTTGCTGATATTAGGTACGAGGTATTGTCAGAAATACGCGCGATGATCTATAGCTAGGTGTTCCACCTAACGTTTGTTATCGGGGGGCGTTTACTTTACGATCCTCACGGTCCATGCAGGGGTGGTGATATCTCATGGTGAATCATAGATCGTTGTGCATACTGGCACAAGCCGTAAACAAACCTGCTGCCACTGAATCTCGAGATATTGGCTTATCAAAATGGGAGATACATACTCCTAGCGTCCCATTTAGAAGTGGTTGGTTTGCCAAAAGTCAAGACTTCGCTTTCACTTTAGAGTGAGACGGTTGCACATTCAGTATTTATCAAATTATCATATTCGTAAGATACGATCATCTCTTTGAGAATCTATGAATTGAAAATATTGGAATCACGAATGAGATTTTTAAATGTATCGATGCTTCATTTTGGAACAGTAAAAAATTATCTACTAGATAAAATTTCATAGATTCATTTGACCGATTCTGACGGAAAAACTTTACAATTGGATGGAAATCCGTACCCCAAACTCATATGTAATGTTAAATTATCGTAGAAAGAAGTTAAGGATACGAATTTACATCCAAGTTGAGAATCTCCCTTTTTTACCTTGAGTTTTCGCTTCGCGATGGCTCATTTTATCCAGGAAACTGTTTTATCCAAGGTTACAGAACCAGATATTTTTTTTTTAATATTGCTATTTATTGTTCTCAGTCAGTGATTTGATGCAGTTTTGTAAAACCAAATATTTCACAATGCCAACGTAATAAAAGGAAAGTGCTTTAGTGAATTTATGGAAAATAATATTCTGCAATAAATGGACCATCGTGAAATGAAACCGCACGAATTTACTAGATTCCTAACGACTTGAAATTAAACATTGATATCTAAAGCCATTTTTATACTTCAAATATATCATATTTTGATATTGCTAGACAAATGTTCGTGCTATAATATTAACTATAACTGGATATAATTTCCATAGGTTTTTGAGTTCCGTGATATTGAAAATCTGGCATTGCCACTGTGAAATTCAAAACCCTAATAATCGAGAATGAGGGACAAAAAATGATAATTTTTTTTATTCCCAGTAGAATTAGGATTCATTTCAAAAATCGACGTATTATACCAAGATTGGATTTTGATATTCCGGTGACGAATTTGCAAACGATGACCCTGACGATCTCCGCGTCAGAGGTTTTCGTCAAAATCACTTCGCTGAAATTTTCCCATGTTTTGAAAGTTTCGAATTGTATTTTATCTCAGAGTTATCAGAAAATTTTTCTTTTCGTATCCAGTTTCGTCGTTGAGCGAAAAACCGAAAAAATAGACGTTGAAACTTGAGATAAATATTAACCCAGAATTAAAAAAATCCGAAACAGAACCCAGCTAAAATCAGTTTCAAAAATTCATCTTTGTATGAGTTTTTGCGACAGCATCGCAATGTCCTGAATAAAATGAAATAACCTGTGGATATATCCGTGAGTCCAAAGAGGGAAAGTTGGTGTTTTCCTCTTTTGAAATGTGGGCTGAGGGTATGATTGATGTGCAGCCTCGTGTACGGGCCAGGGTTTAATAACACTGACCAAAGTGGAGACCCAGTTGAAACGGGGTGAGAAATTATGTGATTGTGAGGGATGACGGTTGGACTTTGTGAACGTTGAATTCCAGGCGTTTCTGTATGGTCGGTGGAAAGCGGAAGACAAGAAAGAACGGAAAACAGTTCAGCTCGCAGGGTGAATGCGAATGCGGCGATGCTATTCCAGGGTACTCAATTCAATGGGATCGATGTCTAAGGGACGCCTATTTGTTTGCCCTGCAGGTTCGGTCGTCGCGTAGCAAATAACACTCTTCACGCGCTGAACCGGAAGAGTCAATCTCACAGAGAGAACGAACTGAAATCAAAAATCTTGTTTACAGAATGGTTATAAAGGTTCGAAAAACAACTTCCGTCCAATTTCTAAACTTCAGCACAGTAAAACATTTTGGTCTTTTTAGGTCTCAGATGTATCACTAAAATTTGCATCAGACATATTCTGTTTTATTCGTTACATTTACTTTGAAATTTAATGTTCTCTGAAGGACTGTGCACGTATTATTTATCCCTTTTTCTTATAGTCAAAATATCGGATACTATATATATATATATATATATATGTAGATTTGGCACCTCATCCTTCGAGGGTAGGTAATTCTTAAAATCTTTACTGGATTGAACTGATTTTGAAAATGATCAACAACTTCATAGTCCCCGAGAGGATCCCAGAACTCGCAAAAAACTGAGGTTTTCTAAAACTGAGGTACAAGCCTTTCAAAGATCGGAAAAAGTACCATAATTTCCATGTGAGACACGCTGAAACTGCATTTTCAAAAGTCAAATATTTTTTATTTCAGATTTTCAAACATGTTGAACTATCCATTTCGAAATGAATTTGGTTTTTCCCGTATACCGAGAACACTTCATTTCCAGTTCGAATATTTGATAAGCATCTACAGATCAACTTATTTACATGAAAATGATTGTTAATAATCTTTTCTATTCCTTCGTTTTTGCGCATGTAGTATAGTGACTTTCGGAAATCCCGGACAAATCCGAGGAGCATATTATTTTTAATTGAAGCTCTTTATTAGTAGCTAAACAGCACCTGATTCGTATATACCTAAATTTCGACCGTCCAACTTTGGTCTGCTGACTTGATAAACGTCGCAAAAGTTGCTGTAAAGAATGTAGGAAAGTTAGCAGGCAATAACCAACGTAAGGGACATGGCACACCCATTGCCTGGAGTGTCGGGTTGCCACCCAGTCCTGCGATAGCCATTATAAACCAAAGTGTGAGCTACCATGCCCAGGGCTGCCTGACACCAAAGTGAGGTGTCTCAAAAGGTGCCTTCAGGATGCCAGGCAATCTCTGGAAGTATCTAACCTACTTTCTCATGGGCCGCATATTTCCGTACCTTAGGATTTCAACAGTATGGGATATGCATCGATCACAACAATTACAGGATGACAAGGACAGCAGGGGGCTCAACACCGGGAAACCCTATTGCCCTGCTTGAAGGACAGGCCTCAGCGGGGATCGTTCCTCTAACCGTGGTGAAGACAACGTATCAGCTCCCGGGGATCGCGGTGAAGAGGGCCAACCACAGCAATGCTCGAAAGCGACGCGTGAGGGAAGCCGAAGAGACGGGAGAAACCGCTCTGGATAGGGCACATCCTCCGACTCCTGAAGCCTTCTCAATTACGAGCGCGCAGGGGACGCCACCGGTGGTAGCGAGGGGATCTGCAGTCGGCAAACCACCAAGGGCTCCAACATCACTCCAACGATGGAAGAAAGGACTGCAAAGAGGCCAAGGCACCTGCGGCACTTACCTTTCGCAGATGGTGACTTTCACCCTAATGCCGGACATTAATGTGAAAGAGAGTTACCCCAACGTTCAGCTGACTGCTCCGAGGCTGGGGTCCTTTTGGGCCTCAGCATCTCAGCGGATCAATGAGGTGAAGAAAGCGGAGTTTGTGCTTTGCTTCGAGGACTCGTTTATCAAGAATGCGGAAAAATAGTTGGGTAGAGCCGAGTTTCTGGGACGGCTGGCGTGTCGAGTTCTCGAGTTCAATCTCTCGAAGGGGGCTTGTCTAAGGGCCGGGGTCTGAAGCTGATCCAAAGAGTACATCGAGTAACATGGGCCATTTGATCAGGACACTAACTCGCCTGCAGCTGCAGGATCTGAGCCTTAAGACGGAGCGGTAGTGAGTTTATTCTGGAATAGAGAAAGATTCTGAGCATGCAATGGTTGGAAGGCCTCTGGCCGCGGAGATGAAGGAGAAGCACGTCCAGGTTCTCGAGATTCTGGATTTGGACTCTATTTGGGGTTCAGCAACCTTTCCGTCAAAGTGATTGGATCGTGGGAGGGAAACTAGGGTATCGGTGCCTAAGGCTAGAATAATGGTTATTTCAGGGATATCTTTTACCAGGTTAATCTGAACCGCTGTGAAAGTACCTTGGCTGTGTTAGTCAGGCACGTGGACGAAGTGAAGATACGGTACTCAGGGCAAACGGCACCCTCTATGCATATCTGCACAGTGTGCATCTAGCTATTCTTACGAAGAGCCTGTGAATGCATGCCTGGGACCAGATTTTATGTCCCAGGAACCTTGATGCTATTCAGCTGAGGTTTCGTGGACAGGATTAAGAGTTACAGTAAGAGAGGGAAGTAATGGTTGCATCAGCCTACGTCGATGCGGGAAAATTCCTGTTTCTAAGGGAAGTTGGATGGATGGTGGAGTTCTGCACTAAATACGTGACAGGATTCTGCTGCTGAACTGGGATGCCAACTTACATTATACAGTGTGGAGGAGCACAGTGACCAACAACCAGCGTGTACACTGTCCTGAAGAAAGCTTCTAGCCGAGTGGTGAGCGCAAGGGTATCCCATGAACCCTCTCTCTCGGAGCACAAGCAGATTGTCTTTCGGCTCTGGGCGGATTGGTTCACCGTCGTCCGGAAAAGAAACTCGAGAAAGACCTCTTGGGACTCGTTTCGGATCGATTATAAGAGAAAAATTCAGGTTTCCGACAAGGTACAGTAACGGGGAGAGGATCGAATTCACGGTGGATTGACTGCAGGGGGCCCTACCTCACTCCTACAAAAATACTGGCACAAAGAGGATCTCACCGGTTGGAGAAGGAGATCCGTAGTGGAACAAACACACCCTACACGAGCTTCGTTTGGGCCTTGCAAACTTTGCAACTGGGCTTGTAAGACCAAGTTCAGAAAAAATGAAGTAAAACAGCGTCTGCGCTAGGACGGAGGCTGTGGTGCTAAGGCTGTGGACCTTCGATCTATACAAATCTATAGGGACAGACAAAATTCTTCCGGCGCTCCTGATTGAAGGGCTCGAGCTCACCCGCAGGCTCCTTGTAAAGATATAGTATACACGGCAAGTACTGCTCTTGGCAATTCATCAAGGGTATGGGGAACAGCCAAGGTGATTTTTATCAAGTATTCGCAGTGGGCACCTTCATCGGCATCGAAGGGGCATTAATTCAACTGCAATCCTTCGAGGTAGCCTGCTGAGAGGCAGAGAGGCATGGCGTTCCGGAGTCGCTGGTGATGTGGATCAAGTGCATGCTAATTGATCCTGATGACATCCGGACTCTGGAGCAAGGATCCTACCTGACACCTCTGATCGAGCACACTCAACGGGATCTCAGAGGGGTCGAAAGCCTGGTGTAGCCAGATGAGCCTGCCCATCTGGTCACACCAATACATAACCTGGAGAATACGGAAGTCGTGGTTTCCATCGGGAAGTACTAGGAAACGGCCGGTTACCGTCCGATACTGTTTGGGGAACAGCTTGGGTATTCGAAATCCGTCAAGTGTTTGGCAGTCATTCTGAACAGCTAACTCAGCCTGTAGGGGCACTTAGAGTCACAATATAGGGGGTACTACACGGATTTGTGGACTTACAGGAGAGTACTTTGGGCTTTGAATCCATGTGGGGAGTGGGCTAGAAACGGTTTCATAGGTATCCATGGCTATTGTGAGGCCCAGGCTGGTCTATGCGGCGTTGGTCTGGTCGAGGCTAAGGTTAATAACTACTTAGAGGCAGCTAGACCAATAGGAGGCAAGGGTGCTGCTGGGTTTTTTGGGACTTATGAGTACCACGCCGATGCTGATGATGAGGATCACGCTCAACCTCGAGCCTCTGCACATAACACTCATGTACATACATGGCAGCTCTGGCTCCTATAGGATCAGGTTTTCTGAGCTTTGGAGACAGAGATCGAAGCACATTCGATTACCAAGAGCAATCTTGGAGATGCATCTGAAAAAGATATCGCAGGACAAAATGACGGTACAGTATGCCTTTGACATCCACTACAAGGTATTGTTATCCAAATGGACCCGAACGTGTCAGACTTACTTCCGGCGAATGAAGGCATCAGTGGGTGAAAAGACCTCGAATTAGCATACCTGAGAAAAACAACAAAGTTGACACTAGGCTCAGTGTTCTTGGAGCTTAGGGACGTACGGATTTTAACCCTCAATCGCGCACTGGCTTTTTGACTAGTACAATAGTCCTTGCTTGATGATATGTATCAGCAGGCAATAGGTAATGGGTGATTAGAAAGTTAGGAGTGCTGTTTAGTAAGTTCGTGCGCTTTTTTCAATCAAAGACATAAATTTCTACTCTTTCAAAATCGCTTTCTCAATAATTATTGTGCGAACTGTTGTTGTGGAATGAGTCGCATGAAATAACAACACAAGCACAGAAAACTCGTCAATACTTTACAGAAATGTTGTAAACTGGGAGAATTTAGCAAAAAAAGTTGAATGCTGACGTAGAAAAATACTGCTTATAAGGAATATCCACGTCCAGTACAGTGAGAATGCATGATTGAGGAAAATTTCAAGTACATGAATATGCAGATCAAAATTTCATAAGGGTCAAAAAGGTAATCTGATGATCTGAATGGATGTTTTGTTGAACGGTCTGACGAACCGCGCTCATCAGACGCCTTCTCCTCTCTTAATCCGAGCACTGCACAGTGCTTAGGTTTAATTTGTTTAATAATAATCGGGTATCCCGTAACCCCCGGTGAATCCCTTTATTTAAATTAATGTAAATTGCTATTCACCCTTCCCTGCGTGTAAGGGGGGTGACCAACGGCGGCGTCGCGACGTCCCGCTCGACGAAGAGGCGCCACTTGGACCCCGGCAGAAGCCGCCTTGGCTCGCGCACAAAGCAGATTTTAATTCCATGGTAAAGATACATGGAACCCCGCACAATTCCGTGAATTTCTAGTTCGTTAGTATTCAACCGGCACGGAATCACCAATTGAGACCTTTATCGTTATGCCGTATTTCCCGAAAAAGTTTCAGTCCCCACCGTGCGCTGTGGACTGAGCCGACAGTCCCGATGGAATTACCAGCGCGAATTGCCTCTCGGGGAGTTTTATCCCCTCCTCCTGAAGTTTAGGTTCAGACAGATA
Source organism: Diprion similis (assembly GCF_021155765.1). Classification (NCBI taxonomy): domain Eukaryota; kingdom Metazoa; phylum Arthropoda; class Insecta; order Hymenoptera; family Diprionidae; genus Diprion; species Diprion similis. Next base: position 8,371,919 of record NC_060111.1, on the reverse strand, counting down.
TCTGCCACTCGGAACGTGCAGCTAGAGAGATGAATTATTGGCCTGCTTCTCGCGAGATGTTTCTAGACACTGATCGCTCTGCCTGCTGATTCCAGTTTCACTTCAAAAGTATTTGCGGTTTTCCTCACCTCTCCACGTTCATTTTCTTTCCTCTTTTCCAAAATTCAGGCGAAATTTGTTCGTTGACGAAAAATGTATTGACATGGTTGAGGTAGAAATGAGTACGTATTAAGTTATGGCGTCTTTACTGCTTCACTGATAATCACAGAGCAGTTATTGGTTTATTACCTATTACATTAGTTCGACCCACAGACCATAATCGTGAAACTGATACAATCGACTCCGAAACGTGGGAAAATATTTCAAGAATTTCATTGTCATTCACACTCTACCTGAATAATCATTATTTGACGTTCATTGACACTGGCTTCTGTAGTCAATCAGAAATCGTATGATTTCGATTTTAAACTTTCTCAATTTCTCAAAAACAAAACAGCCGTTTTTCTTATAAAACGCGTGAAATGTTGACGGAAGACATGAAGAAAAAAATCGTGCAACTTTTGTAGGAAAGTTATTTCGATTCCAGGATACTAGATTGGAAAATAAAGAAATACACGTTTTCAAGGTTTTATCACCAAAGGCAGAACCTTGAGTTGAAGCAAAGCCGTCAGTCTGATACCAGAGAAGCCGAGAACCCTTAGAAGCCAAATCGACTAAAGTCGGCGTTGGATTTTGCACCGCAGAGTATATACGAACTTTCATACAAGCAGCCAAAGGATATTAAATTTTTATCTCAACATTGAAGGTGAAAAAAACTCGAGCGAGATCGTCGGCTTTCCGAAATCGTGACCTGAGATACACGGTACACGCGTTAAAGCTACGTGAACAAAGAGAACTGGATAAGAAGCAAAAACTCGAAGCTAAAAACAGCGCGGAGAGATAACCGAGCGGAATAACTAATTTCGGTCTGGGTTGCTAGGGTTGGGTTGGTAAACTTTTTGAATCAAGAAGGCAACGTGGTAAGAGGAAAGTTAAGACTTTTTATAAGCATTAACGGGTTCACCTGCAGTTTGGAAAGGTATTTTTTCATTCGGATAGGGTGGGATTCGGCTGAATGGAAGTGTAATGTTGCGGGGGGTTGGATGGGGGATTATTTCGGGGTAGAGAATTCCAAAACTTTGGTAAATGAGCGTAACGTGTTACGTGACACTCAGTCCAACAATCGGACCGCAAAACTTTGGCAGATAAAATTAGCCCTGAAGTGTCGTTGCTGCTCATGCTCCTCACGCATCACTAGGCCAGCCCAGGTTGCAGCACAATAAAGTATACTTGTAAACTTGGTTTAACTGAGTTATGGGTGCAATATGGCGTGCGAGAGGGGGGCTCTTAGCTTCTTGTTAAACGGCACCTCTGGGAACACTTTAAAAGGGAAGCCTGTGGTTGAAAGATCTCCAAAACTCTTATAGAAACTTTGGCAACTCTAACGGCTGCACGCTTATATACAATGCCACGCCACCTTCGACTACACACACCTATATACATATACCTACATATATATTATATATATATATATATATATATATATATATATATATAATACATTCCCGACTGCAGTGGCCCTCGTAATATTTTAACTCTCACGTTTTACTGACAGAACGGTATACGACAATAAGTTATCGCCCTGAAACCTTTCCTCCCGTCAAAATATATCGCTTAGTCCCTCGATTTTCCACGGGATTTTCAACGCTTCACCTTTATACTGCTCCCCCAGACTCTCGCAGGATTAGGCTTATAGCAACTGTGCAGCAGATATACTTAGACCTTGGATCTTCAGATATTTACTGCATACCAAAATTAATGAACTTTCTTTTATAGAATAGTATATGAAACGGATGAATACAAAAGGATCATCACTGTCGAAACGAAGCTGTGTGTGTAACGAATCGAGGGTAGTTTATTCCAAAGCGACTGGGTTCAACGTGCTTTCGAGGTTAAAGGGAATCGGGAAGTCGAGCGGTAGGGTTGAATAGATGCGTGGGATTATTAGAATGTGAGTTTGATATTTATTGATTGGTTTAAAAACGTGGAGACTAAGTGCAAAGCTTAGAAGGTACGTCAGAAGGGCGTAGGTTGAGAGGTGAAGATGAAGTGACTTGAAAGCAGAGAGCGTGATCAGGGTTCTAGGAATGAGAGGAGATAGTAAGGTGTGCACAGGATGTACGAGAGGTTGTTTAGTCTAATCAAATGAAGTGGGTTCTAAATCAGAGGGACGAAGAATGAGTTGTGATTGCGAAAACGAACTGAGCACGTAACATGTGCTTAGTTTCATAACGACCCACCACTATTCATGTTATGTTCAACATAGCTCAGTCACCATTGGCAGCTAGAGAATCAGCACTAAACGGCATTTATTGGACACCATAGTTGGATTCGAGTAGTAGGTGTCTAACAAACAAAATTTATAAACGTTCGCTAAGTTTTCCCATAATCGTTCATGGAATGAACCAAAGTGTACCTAATCTGTAAGTCTTCTGTATATTCAATAATTCCAAAAGATTTTATAACCACCTGCTAGTGAGTTTAGACGGCTCCAACTGATTCCAAAAAACTGAATGATCGTAGGTGACTTGATGTGACTTCAAGCGATTTCACCTAACTCCGAATGAATTCAAGTACGTCTACAGGGAGTCCATACTTGAGCTTAACTATGGTCAACCCCTTAGCCAATGAAATCTCAGAAGTAGAGGCGTAGAATTTGTCTTACCAGGGTCCAGTTGATACCCCAACGGTTTAAGCAGAGCATTGTGAAAGATCTTTTCATTCCATTCTGTGGTACTCAAACCTTCTTCCAGTTTCTTCAATAACAACATCATTCTTTGTGCGAAGGTAAGGATTTCCGGCGAGAAGATTGGCCCAGTCGATTAGTGCTTTGCTCCTAAAATTCGGGAATTTGGGAACGTAGGTGCGAGTACATCTCGTGTACCGCAGTGACTGGGTATAAAGGAGAGCCAATCTAGGCGAACTCAAGGATGAAATCCCAGGGCAGAGTTCACCGTTGTTAACAGTGATTGCGTGGTACACACTTAGACCCCGGACGATGGTCAAGGAGGTCAAGATATCGCCCGGTGTTAGAGTGATAGAGGCAGCCAAGTTATTGCCGGTTCGGTGTAGCCCCGAGTTTCGAAATCGATTTTTATTGCTCGCGGCGGCGTAACGTCGACGCCCCTGAAGGACGACGAAACCGTAATTTTTGAGGTCAGAAAGCGGATGAAACCCTCCAGGTTCTACGGCCCAGGCGTTTAAGCTTGGCCAAGATTTACTACGAGAAAATCGTTTTCATCCAGCGAACGGTGAGATCCTCGACCGTTCAGCAACCTCACGAAAAACTTACAGTGTGTTGAGAGTATTAGATATATGTATCTATACATATTAGGGTGGAGCAAAAAAACCGACTATTTTTTTTTTTTTTTGAGTCTCTTCTGTGACAAAATGTTAGTTTTTAATGTTTTAAGAGCCCACTCCAAAGGACAGTTCAAAAAAAAAAAAATTTCAACAGGTCGCTCCACATTTTTTAAAACGTCAGAAATCGTCAATATCCGTCAATCGTCAAATATTGTCTTTTGTAAGAGTCTGGAGTAAAATTTTACAGATTTTTGATGATATTTGGGAGGCTCAAAATTTTTTGAAATAAAGATGTGATCAAACAAAGGCTTGGAACGTCTCGCTTTATCTAATCTGTGCTCACATACAAATAAAAAAGTCCGAGTGATATGGGATTAAATTTTGAATCGTTAAATTTTTTATGGAAAACCTCATCGTGTTAACAAATGTAGAGAAGCAACGTTATTCCATTAATTTTCACCATAAAATCTACATAGCTTGTTGGATTCTGATTAACGACAGCTCGTTCAATTCGCGAACTAATTCTCCGCAGATCGTCTGATTGATATTTTCAATAGCTATAACATGTTGATATTTTAATCACAAGCTTGTTTATGTAAATTTTTGTTATTTTATACATTATTGTTGTTTTTTTTTTATTTTTGTTAAACTGACGAGCTGATGAACAAATTATATCTCCGATAATTTATAATGTATTCAGTTATGGGCCAACTACGCTACTGTTTATCAAAATTGGACAAGCTGTTCAGATTTTTGAGTGATTAAAACTCAGTGATTGACGTTAAGGTTCCAGTCCAGATGGAATTTTTTAATTACATCTAACTTGATGAGGTTTTATTTACACGTTCTGAACCATTGTTCGGTCATGTTTTTGTTTCGACATATTTACGAGCTGACGGCAGAACGTACTATACATCCTTAAATGCCAAGGGCGTGAAATTCTGGAGAAATGTAATAACCAAACATGATTTGAGTGGGTCTTGATCGGAACAACTTTCGTTTCTGCAACATAGAGATACGATTCCGCGAATTCGCACTGCAAAAATTTTGTTCTTTCAACGCCAAAAACAAAAAAAAAAAAAAAAAAAAAAAAAAAAAAAAACTATCTCAACTTAGGACTATATTGACAGCAAATCAGTAAAACTCTTCGATTTCTGATCGAATCATATAATATTTCGTAAACGTAACGACCAATTTCTTTCAGTATTTTCGAATAAAACTAAATCAATTCACAAAATCAAAAAATCGTGGTTAATTATTTTTTTTCTTTGTCAAGGTTTTTGATACATATTTTCATCGGTCAATCGATCGGACAAAGTAGGCAATTCAACTGTACTGTATTAAGACACTAGCATATAAGGATTTCGTTCAAACAAACACATCGATTTTCAAAATTCTTTTACACAGATATTGGAACGAAAAGGTTGAATTTTTACACACATTTAGTACAAGATTCGACATTTGGACAAGTACTCAATTAAAACATTTTCTTCAGAATGACCGAATGATTTAAAAAAATGTTCCTTCATTTTTTAATAAAAAAACAATTAAGGCCTTTTATTCCTTCTCTTACTGGCTCACAATATTTTTTCTATTTTTTTTTCGAAAAAAGTATATCCAATCATTCTATAAAAAATGTTATAATCGAGAACCTGTCCAAATCACCAGCGTTGCTTCAGCCTGGAATGAAAGTGGCGCCTGTAGGGAAGCTTTTCCATTTTCTCCGAGGTTCGAGAAACGAGACGATAAAAATGACCGGCGTCATGGCTACTTTGGCACGGGGCGTTGGGAATAGAATCCTTTCACGTGATGCCTGCACGACGTGGGTGAACGGATATTATATACCGTGGGTGATACGGCAGGGTTAAAAGCTAAACCGGAAGTAGAATTTTTCTTTTCCCCTTGTGAATTTTCACTGTTAGGTTCCAAAGTGCCTTGAATTTTGTCCATTATTTTGTAGTTCAGGTTTAACGGGGCTCGGATATATGACGTGAAAAAAAAATCTTCCGCATCCAGAATAATATCTGGATGTAAAAATGTTGATTTGAAAAATTCTCTTTTCATTCCAAATCAGTCTGGCGTCACGAAAGCACCTCGTTCTTGGAATAATTTGTCCTCGGTAGACGCGAGCTGGCTTTCCCCCTGTATAAAGTTACACTTCTATGCAAATTTGGTGCACAGTTGAATAATGAAAAGAGATTTGACATCGACTTTAGATTGACGAAGTTATAACGACGGAAAGCAAGTCATTTCCGTTATCGTGCCGTAAGGAGGAGGAGGAATTGCTCGCTGACTACACGGGATTTTAAATCAATTTCAACGAGTCTCTCGCATGTTTTGTCGACCAACATTCACGCCTGCCATGCCGTGAAGAAACGCGCGTGGGTCGGTAATCAAATGGGCTTAGCTTGCAGGACACACCCCAGCAGCGTCCAAAAAGCTTTTCAGCACCGATTGCTTAAAGCTGTTCAGTAACTGTTCAGTAACAATTCCGTAACGCGTCCCGAGTTGTAATTTTGGCCCTAATATAATTTCGCAGACTCCTATGTTCGGTAGAGGATAAATCGGACCTACGGAGGACTATTTTGTATTAATCCTTTACGGCATGGAAGTCCTTGAGAGGTACGGCCTAAATTTCATCACTGCGTGGCCATTTATTCTGTGACTAACGGACTTCCGTCGAGTCTTTTGCATTTTTTTGGTGGCTGAGATATTATGAATTATAGAAAATATATCCAGCAAGTACAAGTGTTTATCGTTATTGTTTTATAAGCAAACAATTACAAACATGAAGTGATTTTTTCGGAGAAATTCATTTTTGATGAGACTTTTTACAATTTTTTCTTGATAATCAGTACCATATTGTTTTTAGAGGTGTTGATAACGAATCTGGCATTACATTTTCGAAATTTCTCATCCAAGATGGCGGATTGTAGGCCGCCATATTGAATCCACGATCTTGGATGCGGAAATTGAAAATCCTTGTATACGAAGTTTCATGAAAATATTTCAAATATAAAAATTTATACTTCAAAGGGTTAAGCAGAGATCCTATTCTAGGCCCTAAAATTACCCCATTTTTTATTTCTTTTACGATTAGGTTCAAAAAAGGACGTGTTTTTAAGATCTCCGTAGGTCCTTTCTGTCCTTCACCGTAAAAAAAATATATATAATCGATATTAAAATGAAAAAATAATTAAAATAAAGAAGTGAGAGCCAGAGAGGATTTTTCTTTTTGCGAATTAAAAATTTCGAACTTCGATGAATTCAAATGGATTTCTGTAAGATAATTTTTCTAGCGTATGAAAGAAATTGAAAAATTGCGAATTGCGTGCAATTACAAAAAAAAAAAACATTCAGAAATCGTAGTTCGAGTGAAGATGTGCATCGGCCAAGAGTTTCAGATACTTCCGATAGATTCCGGTTTAAAAATTGAAACCTCCTACATTCCAGATGCCGATCGTTTCCACAGTAGTTTTTCTACTGACGAAACAGCGAAGTTTCTTTTCACTTTACCCTTCAGTTTCACGTTTTCTTCGAGTGTCGAGTAAATTCTTGATTTTTCAATCGGTATTTATGTACCATCAAACTTTTTGAAAATCTAAAATAATGCACAATCATGTTTATACGAGTCATGTTTGACTATTTGAAAAACATTTTGAAAAACAACATTTTTTTCAGCAGTCTTTGTTCGAACATATATTTTTTGCAATCAAAATCAGTACACCAGTTTAAAAAGTCAACGAAGAAAAAATTTACACGACAAGTTGGGAATAATTTGAGCTGCGGATCTCTTGACGAGATGTATAATCTGTTCGGTAAGTAAATATGTATGCAGATCGTTACGGTTTTGATCACCAACTGGCGATCACTGTCATTTGTACACGTCCAACCAATTTGCATTCATTATTCCGCATCATTACGCTCTGATATACATATGACTCATATCATGCTCGTGGTTATCTATTTGAAAATTAATGGCATAATGAGCGAATCGGACGAGTGACCAGCCAGGTCAAATAGCGTTCAAAATGTCCTTGTCCTCGTTTATTCGATCATCAAATTCTAATTTAATTAATACAACAGCGATATTTGATATCGTTTTTGGTCCTGTTGTCACAGAAAATTATACACGTGCAAAACCCCATACAGACAAGGCATCGTAAGTCCGTTTTCGTTTTCGTTTATAAGTTTCATAAGGTTTTAATAGATGGCGTTGTGAGTTAATCTATTGAGTTCCATAAGTTTTTAACAGATGGCGGTGTGAGTTGATCTACTGACATCCGTATGAAGCATCTAGCACCACACTCAGACATCCTTTGTTATCTAGGTTGTGCAAGGATTCAATAGATGAAGCCGTGTTTCAAGTTCAAACATTTCTTTGATGCTACAATTAATTCCACATTAACGATGAATTTAAAAAACTAACTGACCAATAGATTCTTAAGTTTCCAAATTTAAAACCGGGAAAATAAGGACAAACCTTCAGGAAGTTGACTCCCTATAACTTCCTACCGAAGAATAACGAAGTTATGTGGTTACAATTACAAAAGAATCAATTGTACAATTGTTCGCAACTGTAAAACGGAAATGTCGAAAAAAAATGGCCTCGAACCTTCTATTGAGAGTAACCAAGGCACGAATGCATGAGAAACTCAATGTATCTAATCACTCACTCACAATCAGGGCTTTCGGAGTGAAAAAAGGTTGAACTCGTCGACTCAAGAGCCTCGAAACGAGACACCCATCAGATAATCGAGGCACAGAGCTAGCCTCAGTATTCGCAAGTAGCTGAAGGCAATATAGCAAAGAGAAAACCGCTGTTGAGATTTCTACCGAAGGAGGATCTGGCAAGGCAATAAGAAGTTAACGCACCGGGCTTCCGGTTTGCCCTTTACGATTGCCGATCCGTTTTTAGCGCCGCCTTCGACGAGGCGAGTCCGGTATGAACGAGAACGGTGAATGGAGTAGGTTTATCCGTTTCTCAGCAGTAGCTACGCGATATGAGCGAGGTCAACGAGCGCAAACGGCTCGTAAATCGCTCGGGAACGCGTCGTAAAAACGATCTGGATGGAGGTACGTGCGTGCAGACTCTCTTCGAAGTGCAACCTGATCTTCGCACAAATGACGTGCAGATTATATGTACCGAAGAGCAGCGGGCTATGAGACCGGTGGTCTTGGAAATATCCTTGAATTTTACGTGTCCTTAAAATGTGACGGAAACTGTCCTTGATTTATTTTTCTATTCTGTTTTTTTTTTCTCGATTTTATTTTCAATGTCCTGGAATAATCTGAATATATCATTGAATTTCGCTTGTCCTTAAAATGTCCCGGAAACTACCTTTTCATTTTTTTGTGTCCTGGAAATATTCTATTTTTATTTTCCTTGAATAACCTGAACGTGTTCTGGAAATGTCCTTGAATTTTACATGTCCTTAAAATGTGACGGAAACTATCCTTGATTTATTTTTCTATTCTGTTTTTTTTTTTTCTTAATTTTATTTTCAATGTCCTGGAATAACCTGAATATATCATTGAATTTTGCTTGTCCTTAAAATGTCCCGGAATCTATCTTTGAATTTTTTTTTTTGTGCTCTGTAAATATTCTATTTTAAATATCGTTCAATAACCTGAATATGTTCTGGAAATGTCCTTGAATTCGTTACGGTTTTTTAACTGGACACCATGGGGCAGTGAATAAACGGATGATCAGCCCGGACGGACTTTGGTCAGTTATTAAATCGCTACGTGCCGTGATCCCGATAAAACACCCTTTTCGCAGAGCTTATCCTGCTTATCCATTCATCATAATCGTGCCTATGTGCCGGCTGCGCCCATCGATGTATGTAGGTTATACGTACTGCAGATGCGGAGGCGGGCTGTTAGTTTGACGTTGACTAATGTGCCGTTCGGTCTATCGATGCTGAAAACAATTTTCCCGTCATTATTATTTACCTCGATATATTCTCTCTGATGTTGGGTGCGGGAGGCTTTACCGATGCTGTTTCACAGTGCCATTTAGTGCAGGCGATGCTACAGTCACCCTGGAAAAAAATATCAGGTTTAAATAACTCTATTTTAACCATCTAAGATTAGATTGAATTCTTTCACAACTGTAAAAGATAGTCGGATTAACTATTCGTCGATCTTCACTCTGGTTATGTGTAGTTCAGTCCAAACAGGTCTGAATTCAAAATGTTTAGCTCCATTTTGGTTTACGGGGGTTAATTATCGACCCTCAGGAATTCAAATCTGAAGTCTTTTCAGAGCTGTATAATCTGAGTTTCGAAAAAACAACCAAAATTGACGTTTTTTGCATTTTCCTTAGAAACTGCTGTCGATAGATGAGAAATAAATAACGTGACCATCGTGTAGAACGGAAAATTCTACATCAAATGTCGGAAGCGGAGTCGGATTGACAAATTCCAAAATGGTCGAATAGACTACATGAATGTAAGAATCAAATATTTGCATAGTTATCATTTCTATTATCTTCGAATCGTGGGATTCCTGGCATTACTTTTCTCAGGACATAATCGTTTCTCTCCTGTAAATCACAAATGTTGTCTCTTTTAACAAGAATCATGATACAACTGATTATCAGACCCGTTGTTGAATCACTTGATCCAAAATTATTCAAAAATCTACACGGGATTTGGCGAGGAGATAAAGAATATTCTCATCAAATTTCTTTGAAATCTATGTGGTCGAGTTGAAAAGTAAAGAAAATAGCTATTTATGTGGCATACCCGTAAACCGCCTGTTTTTTGGCAAGGATAAAGATTTCAGGACGAGCTGAAGGCGAGCCGGAAGCGAGCCGGAAGCGAGTACTGAAATTATCCGAGCCAAAAAACGGTTTACGGGCATGCCACATACAATATTTTTTACAGTATGGGCATTGAAAAGCAAAAGGAAGAATGAGGTTATGTCGCGATCTGTTCGACGAAGCTACTTTATTCGCCAGTTTGGGATGCGCAGTTCGAACTGCGCGTCAAAACTGCGGAACAAAGACTTTATTCTTTATTTTTTTTTATTTGACTTTATTCACTTTACGGAACGAAAACTGCCACAAAAAGTGAACTTTTCAATGCCCATGCCGTAAAAAGTATATTATAGGTGTGAAGGACGACCTGAATAACAGCATCACTCTATCGGTTGTAAGTATGAAATGAAAAAAAGTCTTTCGTCCTTTGAGGTTAACTAATAATGAATTCATATTCAGGAAACAAAGATTTTTGTCATTTTATAAAGCGTCTGGCTAGTTTCATTTTCAGTAGTCTTCAAAAAGTCGCCTCCTTTTGCGCAAGGCTCATCAGTGGCCAAGCTCTTTAGAAGGATAGTTATCAATTTTCTCGTATCACAAATTCTCGTATTGTCCAAGAGCTTTTTCCAACTAACAAATTCCTCTTTTCGTCTTGTCACGTTCTTTCATGACGTAAATGATACATCGAATTAAGTATAGAAAGTAGTAAAAATTCATTGGAATATAAGACTTTGTATTGATCGTAATAATTTGATGTTATAATGACGGATATGACTGTACTAAATACATACAAGAACTTAAGTATAAACTTTTTACAGAGAGACTGGGGCTAGAAGTTACAGGGGTAGGTTTTTAGAACGGTTATTATTTCTAAACTACGAAAGATGGTGCCACGGATTAAGGGGTTTAAATACCTCAACACCCCCCATAGTTCAGAAATAATAACCATTGTAACAAGCTACCCCTGTAATTTCTAGCCCCAGTCTCCCCTAGATTTGATTGCTAATCAGAACTTCTGTCAGAGTTCATATGAAATTTGATTAGAAGTTGTGAGAAATTAGTTTTTACGTTTATTGAACAAGGCACGGATTGGAGTCTGTTTGAATTGATGCTTCTTTAACCCAAGGGTATTGACTTGTTCCCACGGTGAAGGCACGGCTCATTGAGCAACGCATGAAGCAACGAACCGTAGCATCAATGCAAGAACAAGCCAACACCCGTGAGTTGAAAAAGATTCGATTTGTGAACTTTACTCGGCGCAATTGTTGATTGAACCATAAAACTAATTTCCTTTCATCTTAAATGAAATTTGTTGTTAGCTTTGATTGAAACTGAGAACCACACTGTAAGCTTTTGCGAAAAACGTATATCTAACAATATGCTCTTGAATGTATTTTATACTTTCATGTTTATTATTAGAGTATTGAATTGTTGAGACCAATATAGAGTCTTATTGCACAAGATATGAGAACGTAGCTGCACGGAGAGAAAAATTTATAGTAGAAAGTATAAAAAGGTGCAGCTGAATGGTATCGAAAATTCGTGATATTAGAAAATCCGTAACTCCTTTGAAAGAGGTTGGCCGCTAATGAAACTTGCACACAAGCTTAGGGCTTTTAAACACATATTCATGAAACAAAATTCCGAAACAAAAGATACTTGCAGCCTGCATAAGCTTGGAATTTCCTCAAAAGTCGATGAAAATGCCACAATTTTGAAAAAACATTGCAACGTGTCAATTGGTTTGAACATTATAACCGTTTTGAGGTAAAGTGTATTTACAAAATCTGTGCAAACCGGATTTTGTAAGTGATTTTTGAATGAATTCTTCTTGCGATTTTTCTGGGCTATTTGGGATATAAAATCATTTCGCTTCCAAATCATCTTTATGGTCTTCTTGTTGAATTACGTGCATTTTTCAGGTCATTTCAGATCTCAAGTTATCTATCTTTTCCTAGAACTTCTCAGGTTATGTTTGGAATTTCTTGATTTTATCGGGTTATCTCTACGAATGTTTAACATTTCCTTTTCTATTTTGAAACCGTTGAAAAGGTTTTCAAATTCTTCCAGATCATCCAGGAACATGATCCCTGTCATTGTCAGTTCTGTCTTATATCGTTCGACAGATTCCTGATGTTTCCAGGATATCGATAGCATTTTTTGACTGACGTAGGTTTATCAGGTTGCATAAGACCCACCAAATGTGTGCGTGTGACTACAGTATCGACCGTTGTTAGATATAGATATGATGAATCCAGTGAAGGGTCTTTGACTTTTTCTACTTCAGATTAAAAAAGTTGAAACGAGTTTCTAATCCTCTCGCCCAGCCGAGATACCTTCATACACACGCGGCCGTCAATCAGGAAGTTAAAAACTAAAACCATTTTATCGAGTAGACTTTCTCCCCTAAAATCCTGAAGTATTATATCCTGCAAACACATTGTATTCTAAAAACACTGAAGAATATCGATCAAAACACCTAAACAGTCCGGTATTCTGAAACGTTGGCAACACTTCTTTCCATGCTCTTTGACGCTACAGTGATATTTTATAAAACAATTCCTCATCTCTATTCCAGTGCCGTCAACCTGAAGCTTGTCTTTGAGTCACGCTTCCACCGACGACGTCTTTCTCCACGATCAATGGCACAGTGACGTGGATGGATGTCTCTCACCACTTCAGGCACTCGTCTACCTCGATTTCAACGCGTTCCTTCCCCGCAACAAGAAAATTATCACTCCAAATTTCACAGCTAGGCCGGATCATTGGATTTGAGATGGAAGAGACATCGCGGACTACAAAGTACCAATTAATTTGACGGAGGTTCTCTTTTATTAACAGAGTACACATATGTAGGCTGAAAAGATTGGGACTCGATTTGGCAGCAGGTGTACATACATCTGCCATTCACATTCACTGGTATATTCCAATTCTTTTCACTTGGGACCAGACCATCGAAGTGAATTGTCTCTTTGGTAATCAGGATAACCATACCTGAAGAGATTATTATCAACAAACTAACTTGAGCTTAAATTGAACGTTAACGAGACGACATTCATCTCAATTTACTATTTCGTGGGCGAAGCACATCTCATTAAAGGGGCGGAGTAGCCGTTATGGTGAAGCAGTCGTGGTTCCACCCTACCTGCACCCCTGGAAGAGAGTCCCTTCCGGAAATTTACTGCACCCCAACGTGACCAGCCTCCCGTGTTAGTTTGTTAGCCACGCGCCACCCTCCAGAGTCCATCAAATCTTGGCCGTAGCGAAACACTCCGTAAGGTTACTTATTACTCTTGTTAGCCCTCGCATTTGTGCGACTACAACACGATGTTCGTGGTTGTTGGTCTGTGCTGGGCTCAACGAAAATCATGGAGTCGAATGGCCGCCCAACTGGCAGGGCTGTCGAAGGTTGACGCGGAATTAGGGGCGGCTAATGCGCTACCACTTTGTTTCATAAGCGTCCCCAGTGTCCCCATTAGGCTGGTACCATTATCTCGCCGCGTCCCTCCTCGGCTGACCAAGCACTGGCGCTTGTATCACTGATACCATGGTCGTGGACAGTCGAAGCAAAGGGCTTATTGGCATCCGCTTATCTCTACGGAAAGGCATGGTCAGAAAACTGATTGTTTTCATCAGGTTCGATTTTGTTGAATGGTCCTTTGTGAAATTCAAAGAGCTTCGCGGTGGAAAGGAGATCCTGCAGTAGAAACTGAAGTATGGTTTGAAATTCTAGGGTATAAAGTATTGCGGAATTTGACTTATGTTATGTTAGGTCTTCACTCATCTTCTATCTCGTTTTTCATTTTATCTTATTCCGATGCTAGATGTTAGGTGTATCCCATTTGAATGCTTGGACACTGATCAGCTCTTAAGCCGGTTATTTATAGAGAATAACCCATATTCATAACCTTGATTTCTAGTTTTTCTAGCCTTTATATTCTTGACAATTTCTACAACCTCTCACACTCTTAAATTTTTCTCCTCACCAAGAAAGATCTCTTGTTCGTTAGTTTCAGGTCAGTTTAAGGTATTTTCTAAGTCTGTCACCTTGTATCCTACTCATTTCACACTTTGGGGTGTTCGCACTGGTATAATAATAATGATTCTATCTATTCTATTCTATTCCATTCCATGTTCGTCGTTGTTTCGTCAATTGTGAATGGTCCTATGGTTTCGTACGTCGAATGCAAAGAGCTTCACGGAGAAAAGAGTTCTTACAGTAGAAATTCTAGGATTAAGCGAGTTGATTACGGAGCGTTCAGTACAGGACCTGAATAATCTTGAACAATAAAATGTAGTGAATTGAGTTTGAAGCAAGGAAAAACTTGTTCTAAACATTTTTGTGCCAGGCTTTAATACAAGTTCACACATGGCTAAGAATTTAACGACAACCTTATTGTTTGTACGCATTTTGAAACGTTGTTTTAGATACTAATGGATATGCCTATTTGATCCTAGAGTTGAAGTCTGGTTACGGATTCCAGAAATTACTAAAGAAACGTGCCTAATACCTCTGCATTTATATTAGGAATGACAGTCGCTCAGAAAATGTATCTGTAAAATGTGTCCAGAAACTTGTTTTGTGTTGCAAGTTAAAGTATCATGCTCGTTTACAGTAACTTTGTGACTTGTACAAATTGCTCTTCAGTTGAGTCAAATTTTCGTGGTTCAATCAAAATAAAGTGTAATTATCAACATAAATTGCAATCCAAAATGAGAAATTCGTTCAAATTCCAACTACGTGAAGTTGGAATGACAGTTCATTAATATGAGTGACTTTTCTCAGCACTACTGGCTAATGAATAAAAAGCTGTTTGGACTACGTTGGCTTATTTGATACCTAATAATCGAAGTTTATCACTTTGAAAATACCAATTTTATCTCTGTGCAGATAAAAATGAGGAACATCATTAACAAAAAAAAAAAATGGGAGAAATAAAATTTTTATAACAACTACGTTTAATTTCTATTTGAGTTCACTCTTCCCAAACCTAAACTACGCAAAAAAACTGGCACAAGGTAAACCAATTGAGGAAAAAAAAACAAAAGTTTCCTCCCCAGCACGTTGAATTACTTTTACCAAATCGGATCGATTCCATGGATGTTTAATTGATGGAATGACGGGGTTCGGTGAATCGACATCAGATTTCAATTATCCGTCGAATTGCTTCGAGCATCGATCGAGCTACCAGACTATTTGGCGCTTCGTTGAATATAACTGTTACACAGAATCAAAGGTCGGTCGCTTACGATCGCAATAATTATACGATTAAGTTAACAAGCTATAATCATAATTGCTCTAAAAAAAAATCTCATTTTAATAAGAGTGAAAAATCAAGCTTTCTTCATATTTGAAAAAACAACGTAGACATTCAAGTGCGAAAATCGATCCAAGATAAATTGGATGTGGATGAAAAGGAACAAAAATGTTGGATGGATAAATAAATGCGGAATAAAACGCGTCGCCTGAAGCCAAGGGATCGCGTTCAACCCCCTCCCCCTCCTCGTCACGGGCCGTTGTAATAATAGAAACATGAAAAAATTCACCAAACAAATAAAAGGTCCCGAGGTAAAAAGGGTGGTGAATATTAAAAAGAAAAGAATTTGAGTGAAATTAAAGAAGTGAAATTAAATTAAAAAATTAAACTGCGTCGTATAAATAGCTAATCTTCAACTACCGCAGGTGGCTTTAAAGGGTGGGGGGGCGGGGGGGGGGGGGGGGGGGGAGCGTTTAAAACGGGTGGTAAATTGAAGCGAAACCAGCGGTTGGCCATCCATTCGTTCACCGTTCACCGAAACCAAGATCCACAAGGGCCAAGTATCGCGAGTATCATATCCTGCTGACTATCTTCCCGCAATATCTTAGTAGCACGTGCGTTTAAACGTCGACTTTATTCGGCTATAAGGCGTCCGTACAAAGACCGGAGCAAATACCGGCCCGACAATATCGTCCAATTTATTGACCCCTTTTGCAGGGGAGGAGAATGGAGGCGCTGCACAAACGGCCGAGATACGAACCGATTGATCGTTTTGAGGTTTAACAAGAACATACCAACGTGCATGCTGCATCTACACCCACCCACAACTGGGGGAAGAAAGTAAGGGGTTGAAATAAGAGAGAGGGGTAGTAAAAAGAAAGGGAAAAAAGCAAGGTGAAACGATGCGGAATACAGTATAGAGGAAAAGAGATAGGGGAAATGGTAATAAAATTGAAGAAACAAGAAGCTCGCTTTTCCTCTTTTTTTTTTCACTCGCTTTGGACATTTTCTTTCCGAGTTCTTTTTTCTTCTCTTTCTTCTTACATTTTCTTTCCTCTACTACCTTTGGAAAGCTCATGCTCTCTACGAGGGAGGGTGCAGAGGGGGTTGCTGTTCAGTTATGACCCGTTACCCGGCGTTGTTTCTTCTGTTCCTTTTTCTCTTTTTCTTTTTTCTCCTTGTGTTTCTCTATCTTATATTCTTACTGTTATTTTCATTGTTATTATAACCAGTCTTGCTCTACACGTCTCCCTCTGTAATCCCGATAGTATGCATCCGGGTATATCCTGATATTACCCTCGCCTCGTTTGTTATTATCGTAAAATGAAAACCCGTTGGTAATCTAAATTTTCTCTAATTCTGGCTACGCTATTATGCAATTTTGTTTACAGAAAAATTTTAACATACCTCAAACAGTAATTTTTCCTGTTTTGATAATAAAGCTTTTTTAATTCTAGGTTTCGTTCAGGATATTTTTTACTGGTTAAAAAACCCGTTAGTTGAAAATCCTGCGACAAAAAGAGAGAGAGAGAGAGAGAGAAAGAAAAAAACAAGTTGCAAATGCATTGAAGTAAAAGAAATATGCGATTACTTTTTTGAGAAAATTAAGAGTATATATATATTTGATCTACCCATGGATTTTTCAAAAAATGAGCACGCTTGTGTGAATTGTGTTCATTGTTATCAGACTTTTTTTGTTTTTCAATCTGTGACGATGATATTGAACAACGCGAATTACGGAAAAACTTTCAAATGAAAGCGCCTTAAAGCGGAGAGAGAATTGAACGCAGATATTGATTTTATTTAATGTTTAACAATAAAAATTTTGCAAAAATATCCTCTCAGAATCATATTTCAACCCTTAAAAGTATGGTAATTTTAATTCAAGGTGATTCTTGTATCTGAATAAATTTTTCCCATCGAAGAGAAGATTTTACGTCAAATTTACCTTTATAATTGTAACGTTTAAATCTATGATTCAAAATTGTTTTATTCTCACTAAACTCTTCTGCATTGATAAATTGTTTTACTGCGAATAATTTTCAATCAATTTGCTGATGAATTGTTTGTCTGCAAATAATTTTCAATCAATTTGCTGAGTACATGTAATGAAATTCCAGTTTAGAACTGAAGTTTTTTTTTTTTTATCAATTGATCGTTATTGAAAAAACCTTTATCAGCAAAATAAAGAAAAAAGGAAAAACTCCGGAAAAAATTGTGAAAAAAATTTCCAAAAATTCGGTGTCGCACGTGAAAATGTTTCAGAAACCATTCACGGTACAATGACTCCCGCTTCTAATTTTGTTAACATTTTTTTTTCGGAAAAAGTTTGAAAACAGTAAGAAGAAAAAATCTCCCCACTTCGGCTTTAAATTTTGATATCTGACACCCGATTCTTCAGAATTTTTTCATATTTTTAAATTATGTCGATTAATAAAATACTTTTAAAAAATTGTAGAAAATTGTCTTTGAATGTAAGAAAATTCGAGAGGTCATTTTAAAAAGGTGATATGTTTCCCCAGGTAATCAGGAAGAGTTTTTTTTTTTTTTCTCTTCTATTTTTTGCAGCATTTGGAAGTGAAAAACGCGATTTTAGCTAAAAAAAAATTCCGTTTATTTGTTATTAAAAAATAGAAAAAATGGGGAGAAAAAGAAACACTTCCTGATTACCTGGGGAAACATATCACCTTTAAAATGCATATCGATTTTTTTGTTTCAGATGATCCGCTAACGAGTTATAACGTTCACCGCAAAACAACTCTTTGTACAAGGCGCCTCCGGAGATTCGTCGTCACAGGCGTATTTATCAACATTTTTTATTGAAAATTTTTTCTAACATACTTCATAAGTTGTACCACAATATGTAGATAAATTGAATTAAATAATATTACTTATATCGGCGCAAAAAAATCACGAAAATATGTCTCTTTTTCGCTTTTAACACCCCCCCCCCCCCCCCCCCCCCCCCCTTTAAACGTGACACCTAGTCTACAACCTCTAGTTTTTTCCACGGCTGAATTTCGCGCTGAGCTTTGTCTGGGGATGGTGCGTAAAGCTGGCGTCAGTGAGAGGCAATAAAGGTGTGATTGCAAGCGTGCGACTTGTTCATTACGCTGCTTAAGTATCCCAGCCACTCGTGATGCCGTCAACTTTGCGTAATCTTCAACTCTAACTACCACTCGCAGTTCGCTCCTCCCTCTCGGGCGATTAGAACCTCTGCTTAGGCCTCCCGCAATTATTCCTTGTGGGAAAATATCTCTCAGAACCTCGTGCGCAACTGCAGCAATGGGTTTCCTTAATCTCTCCGGCAGCCTAGTCTTCACTGCAAGCACTTGAAAAGTATTTTTTTACGGCATGGGCATTGAAAAGTTCACTTTTTGTGGCAGTTTTCGTTCCGTAATGTGACGCTTTATACGGCAGCGAACAAAGTTGCGGAATAAAGTCTTTATTCCGCAGTTTTGATGCGCAGTTCGAAGTGCGCATTCCAAACTGCCGAATAAAGAAGCTTCGTCGAACAGATCGCGACATAACCTCACTCTTCGTTTTGCTTTTCAATGCCCATACCGTAAAAAATATTGTATGTGCCATGCCCGTAAACCGTTTTTTGGCTCGGATAATTTCAGTACTCGCTTCCGGCTCGCCTTCAGCTCGTCCTGAAATCTTTATCCCTGCCAAAAAAAAAAAAATAGGCAGTTTACGGGCATGACACATAAATAGCTATTTTCGAGTACTTTTCCCCACTTGAGAATTGAATCTGACCTCATCATCGCTGGAGTGCGGTAAATCGCCATCCAACGAGTCACGTGAATCGTCAAATTCATTTAATCTGCATTTTTACTCTCAGAAATATATGAAAGGGTGGTTTTGACCAACGATTTGTAGGCAGTATTTTTCCTCTCGCAATTTCCCGCAACTTGATATTTTTGTTTTCGGATAAAACGGTTGCGGCTGAACGAGTTCTGTTCTTGTCAAGACGACAGCTTGGCTTAAGTTTCGAGCCTCGAGGCGTGTTGGAAGAATCGTGATTTTATTTTTCTTCACAGTTTTTTTTAAGCTTAGAATGTTGGAAAAATATTTCTGATTAGAGTTTTGAAAACTCCCATTCTTTAGATTGATATTAGTTGAAAGAAACGACGATTTTTATCCGAATTTTATTCATTCACTTTGTCTTGTTTTCTTTATTCATTTATTTATTCAGTTAAATCTGTAAAATGAGCAGAATGAATAAAAATTACGTTTAAATTCGTAGACACGTGTCTTGCTATTTATTTGCTAGGAATAGGTATCAAGATTGACGTAATGATTTTACTCTCGTAAGCAACATTCGAAATAAATTATCAGAGTTCGTAATATTGACGTAATTTTAATAATTTTTCACGCATTCACAACCATACAAATCAGTAATAAATTTTTGTCATCTCTGTGCTTAAACGAAATAATGTAACCTCTTCAAAAGTTTGAATAAAAATGCCAAGTTATAAAATATTTCGAAAAATAGTATTTTTCAGAATGATTTTCAAAGAATATGGTGAGACATATATTTACAAGGAGTTGAAAATACCGATGAGAATGTCTCTAGAAAAAATAATTCTAACTTTAATTAAAAAAAAACATATTTTTGTTTATAATTTTATGCAAACAACTCAACTTGCCTCAACGACGTTGAATTAAAATACTTCAAGTGTACAATAAACGTAATAACCCATATATATTAATAAATTAATATCATAAAATACAAAGTTTTTATGGCTTTCCCTGCATTTCTCCCCATCCCCCCCCAAAAAAAAAAATTATGCAGCAGCTGCAGCCCCGGCTTGCGGAGTGCCTGGACGTTTATGTTGAAGAGATTAATTTCATTCCGCATTGCATTCCGTGTGCCGACGATCCTTCTGTCGCGACTTTTTCTCTGCAGAAAAATGATCGCTTAACTGTTTGCAGAAAAAACAGCTGCAGAGCAAATAGCAGCTGCAAAGAAGAGGTGAACGTTTCTCTTGAAATTAATTAGTTAATTAATTAATTAATTAATTAAACAGTTGAGTAATAACGCCTTCGATATCGCTGCGCGTGTATGTGTGTGTGTGACGTACTTCGAACAGACGTACAAAGCGAGTAACGAGAATAAATGAAGGGTTTATATTAATTTCGCAAACCGTGAAGCAATTCACTCTGTTCAAGTGTGCAATTCTGGATCTGCGGTGGCCGATGTGTAGACGAAACGTCTCGTTTTCTCTCTCTCTCTCTCTCTCGCTTATTTATCTTTCTCGCCTTTGATTCGACGAGCTGTATTAAATCGCGTTCCCACTTTGATGTCAGCATCGTGATGGATACGCAGTTATTTGTTAACCACTTGGGATTCGGTGTATACCTAAGCATACCGGAAGCTGAAAACGTTTTGGCACAAAAGCTGCGGAAAAAGTATAAAATCTAGTTACTCGTCATCGAGAAACTAATCAGCGATAATTGGCCATTCGCCAAGTTTTATCTGGCATTTTTAATTCTGACTCTCATTGAAATTCCGCTCCTCGTCGTTACACCAACAAACTCGAATTGTTCAAAGATAAGTCTTGAGAAAAATAATGTAAAAAGAAAGTAGTCGCGGGGCGGAGGTGGGGGGGGGGGGGGGGGGGGGGTAAAATAACCAGCGAGTGGTTTTCGAAGAGGTTTGGAAGATTTTAAACTTTTGATAAATCCGACAACTCATTTAACCGACAAGCTTGAGTAAAACTTGTTTCATATCTTTTCCCTCCTGTAGCATCATGACTTTAAAAAGTTAAGGAAACTTTTTAAATTTTTTAACCAGTCTTCAATAATTTCTCCTGACGTGTTAAAAATAAAGAAAAAAAAAAATCGTTTCTTATTAAACAGAAATTTATATTTACATGAATTTACAACGTATCTTACGTTAAATTTTTCATCCCCATAATCTACTCAAAATATCGTCCTCCTCTCTAACTGAAGATAAATATCATCGCAATACACAGTGTGAGAACTGGATTATAACTATGAAAATCAGTACCAATGAAGAAACACTTTTTTTTACACAATCTTGTAATTAATCATTTGATGGTATATTTTAACAGGCTTCAAAATTTATATTTTTCATTTGAGAATTGATTTTTTGTTTTTATGATAGCTGCCATTTTCCGTGTACTTGTCTCACCAAATAAGTATTTTCAAATTTCGAACGAGACAAAATCCCAGCCCCGAAATTAGAGCAAAACGCAAGACTGTAACGGCAAGTAAAAAATCTCTGAATTCCATAGATTGCAGACATTGGATCGCATTTCTTGGATGTAATTTCTCCGGAAAAAAGGAGACGAGATGAAAAGAGGGGGGGAAAAAAACTAACGACGCGACTGCATCAGGCCTGACAATTAGGCGCAGAACGTTGGGCTGATTGTGAGACAGGTTTAATTCTCGCCTTGGTTTCCAAAGGTAGAGGGTCCGAAGTCTCCGGAGAAGGAGAAGATATTCATAGAAACTGAGGGTTTCGGAGAACCAACACGTACGAGCTATTCGTGGTTCCCCATAACGCCGACTGTCGACTGCAGCAGAAAAGGAGGGAGAATGTCGGAGCGGAAGAGAGAGATTCTAACCTCCCAGAATGCATGCGTGTGCACTCCTGCGCCATGGACGTGAAGGTAGGAAGCAATGTTTATTTTTAACCCCATGAAGTCGCAAAAAGTTTTCCTTATTTATAGAGCGACTCGGGTGTCTGCTGACTATAGTGTTCAAAGCTAAACCAGAGCACGTCTGTGCTCACCGAGTCCCATTCAAGCGTCCATCTTTGTCTCTCGGTTTCCCCTAATTCAAATTTAAACCCCCTAATCCCGATCGTCGACACGCGAGGAATCGTAGCTCGTGTATTTATCTCTTAATCGTGGCTCTTGTCTTCCTCGAAGAAATGATTTTGGCCTCTACGCCATCTTGGTTTGGAGCTGAACGGAAACTCACTTTTCATATTTTTTTTACGTAGATTATTGTTCCGCGTTATTATGAAGAAAACCATAGACTATACATTTGTAACATGCAGATACAAGGCATGGATCACAACAGCAAATCTATGTCTAACTGTTTTGACTATGTATTTGATGAAAGATTACTCTGTCGGTAACGGCATTTCTAACGAAGATTAATACGACGTACAGTCTAAATCTAATGCGAAGATGGAAGGAAATGGTAAAACTGTTAGATTCAATCTTTAGCAACGTAATTCGCGCCAATGAAACTTCTGTTGTATAATAAAACTGTACCTGAGCAAATTTCATTGACAGAAGCTAGTCGTAAGGCAGCAATAATTTCAGAAACAGTTTTAAAATTAGAAAGTAATTCAGAATTATTGAAATCTGATGTTTCTTATCCGATTTTAACGTTCTTAGGCTTACTTTTTTTTATACCATAGAGATTTTCAGAGACTGTTCGAATTTTTTTTTTCTTACACTAATCGTTAGCTTCAGAGTGGATAAAAATGGATTTTAAATGGATCAAGTGGATCTAGGAACAGTGTAACAGAAGATAGGCTAGAGACAAGGAAGTTTGAACTTGGCGCTATTAGTTCAAAATTGTGTAACGCTCATTCACTAGGTGCCAATGAGAAGCAAAGATGTGAGAAAACTGCGGATCGATGAACACTAAAATTGATAGATTTTTTATTCCAAACTTGCCGAAGTTTTTCGAATCCTCAGTTCTTTTCATAAATTCAATTTCTATAGTCTCACTAAAAGATTTAAACTACACAGTCCGAGATGAACATAAAATTATCAAACACAAATTTACGAATCCTGTAGATATTTAAAATAAATAAAATTCAACGAAAAGTAAGAATATTAATCAAGCTGTGTAACCAGTGAACGAACCGAACCAGAAATAATTATATTATACATTGATACAAGCTAAGTTGTCACTGTTAAATTGAAATTTAGATAAATTTGTAGCCAAGAATATTTAGACGCTAGTTTTTATTAATAAAAATGTACACCTTAAATTTTAATTTCATCGTTGAACGAATGATTCAAAACATTCGATCATTCACCTAAAATAACAAAAGGACTAAAAATCTTGTTTTCTAAATCATTTAACGAATTTTATAAACTCACTCGTCTATATTTGAAGTAAAATTTTAGCTTTCAAGAACAGAATCCGTAACAAACAGTGCAACAAATATTTTAAAATCACTGAAGATATTCACGCAAGTCATTTCTTTTCCTATCTTTTGACTCAGAATACTGTTTGTGGTCCACTACTCCTAAATAAAAGGATTTTGAGGATTCAAGGACTACCGTCGTACAGAATCTATCAATAAAACATATTCCTTCGTAGAATACCAGAAAGAATCGTGAAATTTTCGCTGACGATTTTGCTGACATAATTTAACAGTCTTGTTTCCTAGAGTTCAGACAATCTAAGAGGAGCAGTTTCGCTGAACTTGCAAAAGCCATTCGAATGCAGCAAAAGGATTCTCTTGTTCCAGTAGAAAATCTCCCCCTCCATCCCCTCCCCTGTGTTCTCTCGACATTTGTTAGAATCTTGTGTAAATCAACTAAACGCAACACCTCGAGGCCTAAAAATGGCGGATGTCAAAGGGTGAGTGAAGGAGATCAGGAACCCACCTCAAGAGCCAAACATACTTTTTACGAGGATACGTGCGACCGTCCTGCAGCATGGGATGTAGTTTTTTACTCCCTAATAAAACCCACGTGACAGCCGTTTTTGAAGTAATGGTGTAATCCCGCAGACTATCTCAAGATTTCACCTGTCCCTCCACTCCTCCTCCCCCCCCCCTCCTCTCACTTTCTACGATATTTCCTACCGCGTTTATTTTTTATCATCCCTTGGCATATGCGGATGGCTTGCATATCAGACCTTCGATATATTCGGCAGTTAACGATGTCGAGGGGAAAATTTACCACCTTTTTCAAGCTGGGTTGGATTGCAAAAATGAAATAGAGGTTCGCAGGAAAAAACTGGTCCAGTTTTTTCGATAAAATTCCTAGGAAATCAGTCAGATATTGATGATCTGAAAATAAGAATATCAAATGGTTTTTATCATCCTCAAACGTTAGGCGTGATAAATATAAATTGTGTAAAAGTATTTCGATATCCTGGTTCTTTTCCTTATTCTTCTTCTTTGACTTTCCCTGTGAACTTGAATACAGACGTTCATAACGGAGGAAAATTAAGTTTAACAATATCTATAGGTTCTCCTAACTAAGGGTGGCCAGAAATATTTGTGAAAAAATTTTTACGATATTTCCATTTTTTCCAGGACCTAAAACCTAGTTTTTCCTGACATTTTTTTCAAGCTCTAGTAAGTTACTGAAACCTAAATCGTTCGGCTTAGTAACTCAATATTCGGTTAAAATTCAATTCGAATTGACGAAAAATTATAACGTAAAAAAAGTGAGTTTGAGCGAACTTGTTTTTTCAACGAAAAAAAGTAAACTTGTTACCTCAAAAAAAAAAAAAAAAAATCATTTCTTATTCCCACGATAAAAAAGTGACATTATCAGTTTTTTCCATGACGAAATTTAAAATTCCCTGATATTTCCAAGTTTTCCAGATTTTCCAGGTGTCTGGCAACCCTGTAACTGTACTTAACTTTCTTTCATATTGTTCTTAGATAATAGAATTTTTCAGTTTGTTTATTAATAAATCATGGAAGCTTTTGCTTATTGATTTATCTGAATATGCGTAAATTCGGTAATCAATCAACGTAAGAAACTATCTTAAAATGAAAAAAAAACTTTCCTCAACATAGAACAAAGTGTAATTGGTCAGAGTAATTCGCATGATCAAATTCACCCAGTGAATGGTAAAATTATTGTATAATATAACAGGGGTAAGATGAGCAGAGTGGTTTCGGGCTTGCAAATCTCTGATTCAGATTGGCTGACGAGTAATTTTGAGTTGATGAATGAGCGGCTACGTAAGCGTGTCGGTTACACGAATATATATGCATACGTATATACTATATATATATATATATATATATCTACCAAAGTACCTTATACCCACCCCCACAGTCTAAGCCCGGCTCCTAAATTTCAGGACCCTAACCGATATCCTCCAGCGAAGTGATGACCTCATTCTCGTTTACTTTCGATTTAAATGTAAATCAGTTTCGGTGTAAAAAATGTCAAAGTACTTAAAAATCTTCAGGCTAAGATCACGCAAAGTTGATACACCTTTCCATCAAATTTTACCTATTTTTATTTTACCCATAGTTTTCATTTATAAACTTCAAAGTGTGTAAACATGAGCATTAGGGTGGCTCAAAAAAAACCGACTATTTTTTTTTTTTTTTGAGTTTCGTCTCACAAAATGTTAGTTTTTGATGTTTTAAGAACCCACTCCGAAGGACAGTTCAAAAAAAAATTTTAAAAAGTCCCTCCAGATTTTTTAAAACGTCAGAAATCGTTAAAAATCGATTTTTTTTTTAAATTTTTTTTCTCGTTACGGTATAATTTTATAGACAATAAAAAAAATAAGGTACCGAAAGTTTCATTTCAAGATTTCAATTTTGAAAGGTCGCTCATAATTTTTTCAGGGTTTTGGTGCATTTCTTTAGATCTTTTCGAGCGATCTTTTAATATTCATATTAAGATTTCATAAATTTTTTTGCTTTAATTTAGTAAGAAAGAATCAATAACAATACACCACGACATGAATTAAAAATCAAACAAAATACTGAAAATATAATTTTTTGAGGATTTTGAGATTTAAAAAAATTTGGAGCAGCCTCAAAATTTGTTTTTTGAGCTGTCCTTTGGAGTGGGCTCTTGAAACATTAAAAACTAACATTTTGTCACACGAGACTCAAAAAAAAATAGTCGGTTTTTCTGCGCCACCCCAATGAACATATTTACAATTTTAAAAACTTATTACGAAATAAATTTTTTTTTACAATAACAATATATATATATATATATATAAATACAAATGAAAATGTATATTAAAAATGAAAAAATAAATCTCATAGTTTGTGTAACGTCTAAATCGAAATTTTTCGTAGTTTTCAAAACTACCCTTTAATTTTCTGTGCCATTTTTGTTTCCTGAGACGTTGCTGTACCAACATTTCGCCCCCCCCCCCCCCCCCCCCCACGAATTAATGTTTCCAAGCGGGGCAAACTGGACGTAAATTTAACTTCTCAAGTATTTTTGGCGACTGTTGTTTCATCATAAACAGATCTGAGCATAATTCCGTCTAGCATGACCGTGCGGATCAGTGGTTACTGACTGAAACGAGTGTCTACTTGGGCTGTGGTACGTATGAGGTATGTAGATACAAACAAGTTGACTCGATTGTTCAATTATCCTTGTAAACTCCGCGGTAGACGACTTTGAATTCGAAGGACAAATTACCGGTTACAGTATCATTGAGATGAGTCTTCGTTTTATCGGTCTGTTGAATTTAACAAGTTATGTTCTCTTCTTTGTGTTATCTAATTTGATTGTCAATTTTTTAAAAGGTTATTTCTTCTTCTCTTAAATCAATTATGAAAAAGAAAAAAATTTTCATAAGAAACTTCGACCACAAATCGAAGACTATCTTAGAGTTGAGGTAAAAATGTAAAAAAATTAGGTAATTGTTTTTTAATTATTTGAAGTTGATTTGAGGGATGCGGAGGCAAAAATTCTTCGACACCCTAAACTGGGACCACCATGCTGTGTACGCATGTCCCAGTTGCAAAATTCACTCGAGCACGAGGATGGTAAGGTTAATTGAGTTTTTGTACCTCAAGCGTGAAGCGGCAAAGTTAACCGCAAATTTGGTCTATTACAGAAGACAAGTGCCTGCAGTCACTGCCGACCTGGGTAATATAGGACTGCGGGAAAAAGACACAAGGCTGCAAAACGCAGCAATTAGACTCGCAATTACGACAGAATCGTCGAGCAATCATGGTAATTACTTGGTAGTATGTAAATTGCACCGTGTCCTTTACCTACCCCAAGAACATCGAGGTACCACTCTTTGCTCAACCCCTAATCGTGCCTTCCTTCCGGATACTCTATATTAGATTCCGCGAATCAAAAGCTGCAAGAACCATCGAGATACGCCAGCTGCTGTCGCCTTGTCAGGATGCAATTATATACGTGTGAAAAAGATTTAACGAAATCCTAGAAAGTCCTAGAAAAACTGAGGTGGAAGGTAGTAACGTTAGCGTAACAAAAGATTTGGGGAAGAAATGATTGTTTTGCAGTTTTGTAGGAACTTTGAAGAGGTTAAGTTTTCAAAATATCGATTTATTTTTACTCGTTTCAATTCACTAGGCTTCAGAATAAAATTGCAAAATAAGGATTCTTTCGAAACGTAAATCGCTACGACAATGTGACTAACCTTTACCGGAAATATAAAACTGATTTTGAAAAGTGATCTTCGAACTTCTATTCTTCAGATGAAAAATAGATGAAGTTTGTGAATAATATTAGCTTCGTGAAAAGATGAGTGTAAAAATTGGTTTAAAAACAAAATGACCTGAGTTTAATAAAAATAGAATGAAATTTTCTCAAGTTGTAATAATTTAATCGAGAAACAACAGCCAAACTTCAGTGGCTACCTAGAATCCATGATTGAATTACGAGTTCGTGATCTTCGCAGGTTTTTCAACAGACTGTACGCGCTTAATTTACTTTACGTCAATCATGCCCAAGGAATGAGATGGGTAGGTAGGTACACGAGATAATTCGCAAACGTGGTAAATGAAGCTGGCCGAAGAATAGGGACAGAGGATGAAAAGGGCGGGTATTATAAGCTGGAGTAGAGTAGGAGAACAAAGGACGCGGTACCGTTTTCCATCGACACCGATGAATATTCATAACGTGCTCTCCGCGGTCTCTATAGCGTGTATACTACATTTTTCCTCCCTCTGCTGGTGTATTACTACCCTCTCTATTTTTTACCCCATTCCCCATAGAGATGTCCGGTTAACAGGTTGTCGTTTCAAGAAACACTGGCTGAACTATCCGCTGGGAAGACCTGGAGCAGTCAAATCCAGGAAACTCTTAACGTCCCTCTTGGATCCCTAACTGGCTAATCCAAGCGACTAGACGTCGATGTTGAAACGACGTTTCAAAATATTACGAATATTTCAGTGTCAAGAAGTTCTCTGCTAATAATAAGTCATTAGAAATCTGAGGATCCTTGATACCAGATGAGGAACAATAAGACTTGGACATTGGAAGATGACTTTATTCAATAGCTGCACTCATCCCTTACAGGGAAATTATATGTCAAGAATGTTTCCGGAATTCTATAGTAGTGCTAACGAATTCAGGACGAAATTGGCAATGTGTATAATTGGCACACATTTTAACACTTGCATAAGCCATTAGAAAAGAAGGATCAAGGCATAGAATTTATCATCAAGGTTTTACCCTCTGTGCTAGCTTCAAATGTAATCTGTAAAGAGTACCTAACGTTGGAAGTTACATCACAGCATTATCGAGAGGTTCCTTCATATTGACATTTTCGTGTATGTTACTTTTTTGCACATTTCTTTTTGTTCTTCGTTTTTCAGATTATATTTGTTTCTTTCGATTTCCAATTCTATTCCCACATTTGCGTTAAACAATCGTGACAAGATCTTTTTAAGAAGATGTTACTGCGTGAATCTGACATGAATCTGATAGAGCGGTAACAAAGATGCCCGATTGTGAAAGCCAGAATGGTTCTGGATCAGGACCCTAACATTCTTCAAGTCTTTTTGAACAAATGTTGACGTCCAAGGTGTAATTTTTTATTCATCCTTCATTCCTGCGTCTTGATTTAAGTCCGCTGTGTACGTATATAACGGATGGCTATGAAGTATAAGGTCCCCTGTGATCAGGTTACTTTTTTGATCAACCGCTTGACTGGTGATGGATCATATATGTACAGAAAAAAGTGTCCAAACTAGCAATAGATCGCACATGAAAATTTATGAATAACTATGATATTTCTCGATAGATTTGGGGAAAAATTGACACAACCGTTTTGGGGGTCACTTATGCACATACACCAAATTCCAAATATGAATATACCAAAAAAATTCATAATAAAACTGAGAAGTTGCCCCAATTTATCCCTTTTTTCACCCTCATAGCGAGAGAAATTCAATAAATAAGTTCTCAAACGAAATCAGGGACCCAAAAAACCTCGGGTACCGAATTTGGTGTAATTTGGTCGGTTGTACGTGATTACCAAAAAAACTGGAGAAACTCGTACCAGTCAACCGATCACGCATTCCAGTTGATCAGGATTTATAACCGGCGGCCGGAATTTGGAAATATTCATCATCGAGCAAAGCCAGCGTCATGAATGCGTGTAAAAAAAAGTGAAAAAAACGGAAGGTTAAAGGGGTTGCCCAAGCTAGAGGGCTGGGCCGAATAAAGGTCTCAACGAATTCGGATAAAGGCAGGAGCGGATCAATGTGCCCGATGTTCCAGAGTGGTGAACGGTCGATGTTTACGTATACTAAAGTGGGCAGGCAGACAGACGCATAGAGACTACGCCCACACGTCTCGTCTATATTCAAAATTATAGCAGGGAATGACGGGGGGAGAAATAAGCCAGGAGTGTGGAGAGGAGGGTAATTGATGACAGGCTCATACCGTCACGCGCACCGCGTCCGCACTGAACCTGTTAATCAAACGGTGTATGTGCCCCAAGTCTGCCTGCCAACTCACGTACCGAACGCAGATACACGCATGATGGTGAAGCCGAGACGCATATAGCTATGGTAATGCATGGCGAGGAGTATAGGAAGCTGTCTGAAACCATTGTCATACACCATCGGCTCCTGGGATCGAACCTCCAGCATTCCTGATGCAACCCCCATTCTCATCCCAGCGCGGCGCAGCGTTTCGATATCACATGCGCACGAGCCTGGGTACATACCTGCATATTCACGTCACTCTCGCGATTAGCGATCGAGCCGTGAAGAGCACTCTGCAGTTTTGAAATTTTCAATAATATCGCACCATGTAATCTGGTTCGCTAACCTAACGTAACCCAACCTAATGTTGTAATTCTCAATAATATCGCACTCGGCAATTTCGTTCACTAAACTAACTTAACCCAACCCAATCTCGGTATTTTTAATAATATCGCACTCGGCAAACCGGTTCGCTGACATAACCTAACCTAACGTGATCTTGAAATTTTCAATAATATTGCACTCAGCAAACCAGTTCGGTGACCTAAGCTAACCTAACATAATCTTGGAATTTTTAATACTATTGCACCCGGCAATCCGCATCGCTAACCTAACCTAATCTAACCTGACTTAATCTTGAGATTTTCGATAATATCGTACCCGGCAAACCGGTTCGCTGACCTAACCTAACACAACCTAATCTTGAAATTTTTAATAATATTGCACCCGGCAATCCGGATCGCTAACCTAACCTAATCTAACCTGACCTAATCTTGAGATTTTTGATAATATCGCACCTGGCAAACCGGTTCGCTGACCTAACCTAACGTAACCTAATCTTGAAATTTTTAATAATATTGCACCCGGCAATCCGGATCGCTAACCTAACCTAATCTAACCTGACCTAATCTTGAGATTTTTGATAATATCGCACCTGGCAAACCGGTTCGCTGACCTAACCTAACGTAACCTAATCTTGAAATTTTTAATAATATTGCACCCGGCAATCCGGATCGCTAACCTAACCTAATCTAACCTAACTTGTTCTTGAGATTTTCAATTATATCGCACCCGGCAAACCGGTTCGCTGACCTAACCTAACACAACCTAATCTTGAAATTTTTAATAATATTGCACCCGGCAATCCGGATCGCTAACCTAACCTAATCTAACCTGACCTAATCTTGAGATTTTTGATAATATCGCACCTGGCAAACCGGTTCGCTGACCTAACCTAACGTAACCTAATCTTGAAATTTTTAATAATATTGCACCCGGCAATCCGGATCGCTAACCTAACCTAATCTAACCTAACTTGTTCTTGAGATTTTCAATTATATCGCACCCGGCAAACCGGTTCGCTGACCTAACCTAACACAACCTAATCTTGAAATTTTTAATAATATTGCACCCGGCAATCCGGATCGCTAACCTAACCTAATCTAACCTGACCTAATCTTGAGATTTTTGATAATAT
Organism: Diprion similis; assembly: GCF_021155765.1. Classification (NCBI taxonomy): domain Eukaryota; kingdom Metazoa; phylum Arthropoda; class Insecta; order Hymenoptera; family Diprionidae; genus Diprion; species Diprion similis. The sequence continues at coordinate 8,340,384 of NC_060111.1, read as the reverse complement.
CGCACCTGGCAAACCGGTTCGCTGACCTAACCTAACGTAACCTAATCTTGAAATTTTTAATAATATTGCACCCGGCAATCCGGATCGCTAACCTAACCTAATCTAACCTAACTTGTTCTTGAGATTTTCAATTATATCGCACCCGGCAAACCGGTTCGCTGACCTAACCTAACGTAACCTCATCTTGAAACTTTTAGTAATATTGTACCGGCAATCCGGATCGCTAACCTAACCTAATCTAACCTGACCTAATCTTGAGATTTTTGATAATATCGCACCTGGCAAATCGTTTCGCTGACCTAACCTAACGTAACCTAATCTTGAAATTTTTAATAATATTGCACCCGACAATCCGGATCGCTAACCTAACCTAATATAACCTAACTTAATCCGAGATTTTCAATAATATCGCACCCGGTTAGATGACCTCCGTTGACTGGTTTGTCAGTCTAGAGGATTAAGAGGGGGGTCGGAACTTTATGGGACCAAAAAAGCTATTACTTCGCTTTAATCTCTTTACTTCCTCAGCGATGGAACAAAGGAAATTTTCAATCCTGCCAGAATCCCAGACGTTTTAGGCATTCACTTTGGGTCAAGCGACACTTGTTGGTCCGTTATCGACAGCATTTATCGTGTTTTGCTTCCTCGTAACGAATTTGATTTTTTCAAAACATCTAAATTTGAAACGTCAAAAGTTAAGAAAAATACCAGACGCAGTTGAACGTCTATAAATCAGAACCAAGGCACTTGGAATATAATGGACTTCGTGCTTTGATATTACTAATTCCTATTTAATTATACACATTATGCAATAATTAAAGAGCCAAAGGAGTGGATGGAATTCCGCGAGCCCTTGATCCACGTTAAATTGCTTTAATTTCTGGTTTCATCTTCAATCCAAACAAAATCTCATAATATTCACACCGAAGCTCAAGCCGAATAAAGAATGACGAATCATAAAACGAGGCGAAAGACTCCGAGCGCTCTGAATGCGATTAATTATTTGGCCGACGTGGAATTTTTATTCAAACGACATCGCTGACTACGATTAGAAAACGTGTCCTCCAAAACATGACACGGAACGATAAATGAGTGTCACGCCAAGAACTGTTTCATTCCATGAATCTCGTCACACTTTTTACACGATACTGGTATTTCAGAGAAAAACTTGTTATCTTCTCTACAGTTGCATTCAGTTGAACTTCTGATATTGTATAAAGTTTCACTAAATTTTCTCCTATAGAATTTCGAACTTCAAATCCTGTTCAATTCGTGCTGCTTTCTTTTCACCCGCGAAAAGTTCAAACTCTGCTAAAAATACTGCAGCCATGAAAAATATTTGGTGTCAAAAATGCCGAACAAAATTGTCAGGATGTCTTAAGGTGCTTATAAAGAAGCGTTGAACACCTCGAAAACGCGGGAAAGCAAAACTCCTATACCGCTCAAGCGATCAGAGTGAAACTTGGGCAGTTAATGCCTTATTTTGGCAAAAAGTGGAGCGTCTTTTTACTTTTTCAAAATTTGGAAAAAAAATTTACAGATTGGTTACCACCTACAGAAATTGGCCAAATTTTCACAGTTGCACTGAATGGATCGAACTATTCGGTATGATGCCACTCGGCGGTGATGAAACACACATTTTGAGCCCAGTCCCATGAGATTTGATGGTGAAATGACGAAATGGCAGCAGATCTGGTTTTCGATTACGAAGTACACCGAAATCTCATTTTGGCGACATTTGTTACCGACCTTTCATGCATGCCGGTAATTTTTTACCGATATTACACGCATACATTACTGGCAGGCGCGTAATATCGGTAACAAATCTCGCCAAAATGAGATTTCGGTGTTCTTCGTAATTGAAAACCAGATCAGCTGCCATTTCGTCATTTCACCATCAAATCTCATGGTACTGGGCTCGAAATGTGTGTTTCATCACCGCCGAGTGGCATCATACCAGATAGTTCGATCCATTCAGTGCAACTGTGAAAATTTGGCCAATTTCTGTAGGTGGTAACCAATCTGTAAAATTTTTTTCAAAATTTTGAAAAAGTAAAAAGACGCTCCACTTCTTGCCAAAATAAGGCATTAACTGCCTAAGTCTCACTCTGATCGCTTGAGCGGTATAGGAATTTTGCATCCCCACGTTTTCGAGGTGTACAACGGGTCATTATAATTTTAAATTACACAACGGTCTGTTCAGTGAGACTAATTTGCAGGAATAGCCAAACAGGATCTACTTCACTCCTGTGAATGTACATGATGTCGATACTCCGAAAGTGAGGTAAAAAGTGTGTTGTAAAAAATCCAGGCATTTTCCACCAAATTGAACATCGACGAGGTACGAAGTACCCGCAGCGACACGAGGCTGCTAATTATTAGGAATATTGAATAACCTCGAGCTTTTCATCTCTCGCCGTGGAAAGTTTACCGAGTTAATATATTTACGTACCTCGCACCTGATTCTATGACGTGATAACCGTACGCGTTAGTCGATAGGAAAAAGAAAAATCGGAAATAAAACAACCCCGTGAAACTGTGCACGCTTTTTACCATACATCGAGTGTTTAATTAAATACTTGCACGTGAATTATGTCTGTCAGATTGTGAAACTCTCCGCGACTTCGGGATTAAAGTATCAGTGTTAAATGTCAGTTCTACCTTGTCCGTATCACTCTGTGCAAAAAAAAAAAAAATAAAATAAAATAAAAAAAACAAACAGAGAAAAAGATAAAAAAAATAAAAAATAAAGAAGATAAAACAGACGAAGAGTGAGACAGAGAGAAAAACGAAACGGTCAATTTCATTGTCAGAAGAATGTTTTGCTCTTACAATCTTGACACGGAGATAAAAATTCAATTACCCCAAATTCTCGACTCAACACAGGAAGTTGAAACGAAGCACTTTATCCCAAAGCTGGCAACGAAAGTAAATACAAAATATAATAACGGCGTGAAATAAGATTGTCCCGTGTTAGAACAAGTTTCGTTTATCCAACATCGTGGGCGTATTTCATTCGGAGGCTGACGCAAATGGAACAGTCAAGTCAAATTGAATAGTCAGTCGTACCATCAGTTCGCCATTTCTACCGGGTCAAATTCCTGGATCTTCTTTTTCCTGCTCGCGAATAAAAGACTCTTGATTTAGTGCAGACGTGAGATAATTTTCTCAAGTGTATGATCTACTGTGTTACACTTATAGTAAATTATATAAAAAGAGTATTGTTTCCGGTCGAAAATCACTTTTTTTTTTCTTTAATTCCAACGTATCTTTACGTTTTCGAACCTGTACAAATCGAAAAACAAGTTTTTAGAAAAATTTCGCTCTTTTGATCTGTCCCATAAACTCTCGCGATGATCTCGGAAACGGTTGGATAAGAAAATTCAAAACTTATACAGCGTGTTCAGTATTTATGGAAATTATGGAATTCTCAGGGAATTTGATATCGTATCTAGAATATACTCATTTTTATCTTAGGTTCATAAAAAATTTAACCAGGATGAATATAATAATTCTTGTTTGGAAAACCTAGAATTCTCAGGGAATTACGTTTCCACAAATAACTGAACACTCTGTTACAGGATCTTACAATTAAATGATCGGCATGAAAAATTAACGTGTCCCATATTTGATTTGAACTTCCGGTTCTACCGGAAATTAATCGATTCTCAATGTTTAACCGACAACCCTTCACTTCTTCTTCCTTATTACTTGTAACAAAAAAAAGATTATATTTTTCTATGTTTATATATCAAATTGTTTTTTTTTTTTTGTTTTTTTTTCAATCAAATATCTAGTTTTTTGGAATACATTTTTTCCTCAATTATCTTTCACAAATTTTTCATTCGACTGGCAACTTTTATCGGTTTCAGATTTTTATCACTTGGCAGTTTTCGAGATCATCGCTGAAGTTTGTCGAAAATTGTCGAAGAAAAAAAGTGTTTCTGGTTTGTTTTATTTCGACATCAGGTAGTGAACATATTGAAAACGACATTAGCTTTCGCTAGAGTGGATCTGAATCGAAAGAACACTCGAGCTGTAACAATAAAACTGTAGGTACCTGGTACTCGAAAGAAAAGCAAAACGGAGTTTTCTCTAGACGTGTTACGTCATAGTCAGAATGAAAGGGGAAAAAAAGCGCTCGACTCTTCTTTATCGGATTTTGAAGTCTGCTTAAATCCGACTGATTTCTAAGAAGAGAATTAGAAATTCGGCCTTTTGTCAATCGAAGAAATTTCTATACGATCAAAGAATCGCGTATAGTAAAGTATTTATCTCTTACGAATACTTATAGCTATTATTCAAAATGAAATATTCTTTGTTGTAATGAGAATTCAATTTTCGACGAGGTTTTAAAAATTTTCTCAGATCTTACTAGATTCTTTTGTTATCAGAATTCAGCAAATGATTTCTCTGGAAGTAGCAAATCTAATCATATCTGAGATGGAGATTGTCGATAAAGTTCCAAAAATAAATGGGCCTGTATTTTTTGGTTAGTATTTTTATGCAAAATAATTCCACGGTAAATTACAAATCTCAACTTTCCATCTTAATCGATCCCTTGGGGAATACACTACGCAATACAAAGTCACAGTATAATCACTGTCGCAACTCTATAAACGTTAAAAAAAAAAAAAATCCTTGAGATTGCTAACTCACGCTTAAATATTAATAAATTAAAACTCTAGTTAAAACTTTATAGAAATATGCCGAGTTTCTGTCTTTTATCTATAATAACCGCGACTCCGTGTACAATAAATAAAGTTTTAACAAAATGCGTTGTAAAATTAATGCACTATAATAAAGTATAGTTTATATTGAGACTATAGGTAGACTTTAATTATAGAAATAAGTATAATTTACGTCCCTTAAAAAGCGAGATGAATCGAATGGCGTATAATTATCCAGTAAAAAAGCATGCTCGGATATAATAATTGAGATTCGAAAAATGAACGCCATTATGGTTTTTCAAAAAAAAAAATAATATGTCATTACAACTTCTATAGAAAATAGCAAACAATTGATGCTTGGTCCTATTATTATTACAAGTAGAAGTGAATCGGAAAAGCAGTTTTCGCTGATATTTTCCAGCGTAACGAGACCGAAGCAAACCAGTCCTAAGTAAATAATAAAAAGAGGAAGAAAAAAGTAAAAAAAATTTTAAAAATTTATCAATGGACCAAAGAAATTCGTTGAAAAAAAAACCAAGTAAAAAATTACATCCAACGAAGTGCGTCCAGCTTCGACCTAGCAGAAGGCGTCGTTGCACGTATGTACATATCTACATCGATTTCACCGAAAAGAGGAACAACGCGGCCTCGGAAATACCGTCAATTACACCATTTCCCCCCTTCATTAGTCAAGTATTTGAGAGAGCACTTCGACGAATCAGCTGAGGTACGCCGTGGGGAACGGATGGCAATATATCATTCCGACTAAGCTTCGACCCTCGGTGCCAATCGGGAGGTCAATGCAATTACCTACCTTCCTTCAACCCATTTCATTTCCTCTGTATCAAGTTCTCCTTGTTCTGTTGTTGTTTTTCTGTTTTTTTTTGGGGTTTTTTTCCACCAAAATCGTACCTCGTGGGTCAACTTTCATCTGAATTGTATATACACGTATATATATATATATATATATATATAATTTTTTTTTTTGTTACGGTATAATTTTATACACAAAAGAAAAATAAGTTTCCGAAAGTTTCAGTTCAAAATTTGAATTTCGAAAGGTAGCTCATAATTTTTTTTCAAGTTTTTGGTGCATTTCTTTAGATCTTTTTAAGCGACATTTTAATATTCATATCAAAATTTCATAAATTTTTTTACTCCAATTTAGTAAGAAAGAATCGATAACAATACACTACGACATGAATTAAAAATCAAACAAAATACTAAAAATGTAATTTTTTTAGTTTAATTTTTTGACGATTTTTGACATTTTTTAAAATTTGGAGCGACCTCTTAAAATTTTTTTTTCTCAGCTGTCCTTTGGAGTGGGCTCTTAAAACATCAAAAACTAACATGTTGTCACACGAGACTGAAAAAAAAAAAATAGTCGTTTTTTTTGCGCCACCCTAATATATATATATATATACGCATACAATACGACACCGGATAAAGAAAATCGTGCGAAGATATAAACGCTTCCTGCTCTGAATTTCGGTAAATATGACACACGGGTCGTAATGACGGAGTTTCCGGTTGTTAAAGCACGACGCGTCAATCCCGTGACCAATTTAGTTTGAAAATATAATTTCATTTTACTATGGAGATGTGAAATGAGGTTGAACGAACTTGAAAGCCTCTATTGTGTGGATGACGTTGAATTAGATGAACAATCAAAAAATATAGCTGAAAATTTATACGCTTCGATGTAATTATTTTCTTTTTCAACATTTTTAACATTCAACGACAAAAAGTCAAACATTAATATTGGCTCATGTGTTATTAGCAGAATTCTTGTTTCAATTATTCATTTTTTTCTTCTTTTTCAACTCACCAGTTATTCCGATAACCTCACATTAGGGATTGTTTTTCGTATGAATATTACAATAATATCTGACCACACGTGTCAGCCAAAATTATTGCAAACGTCAACCTGCCGTTTGCAATAATTTTTCTCAAACGGATGGTTGAATGTATGATCTGATTTATCCTTTGCATGCGCTGGAAACTAAACTCTCGACGATGAGAGAAACGGTTAAGTTCTTATAGATGACAATGAAGAGAAAACAGAGAAAACAAGCGGCTTTATTCTATTTCTAATTTAAATTCTTCAAATTTGATTTAGATTCGTGATCAGTGACCCAAAAAATTTTATGGTACCAATTTACATTCAAATCCCTTCATCCATTCTCAAGATATCACCGTTTATATTTTATCATCTGGAATTTCGATACTTAAATAATTCCAAAATACTGAACCGATCAAGCCAAAATCCAATCTGTGTCAAGTTTAGAAAAGCTGCGTTGATTAAGACTAAAATCATTGAAATCCGGTAATTTGTTCTCGAGATATCGAAAAGAGTGACGAGATTTAGTGAAAACTCAACTTTGCATTTTCTCTGACGATAGAGAAACGAAGTTAAAAATTGGAATACCTCGTATTTACTAAAATCGACCGAGACTCGAAAAGAGAAAAATGCTTCTACGCGCTCAGTGATTTTTATAACAATAGCTTAAAATGTTGCAGAAATCCAAACGTCATCCGTATTTCAATTTTTATATTCGTTTACTCTGACGATGCACCTGCACCACGTATTTGCGGCGCGCCTCTATGATGGAAACTTTTTTCGATCATGGTAGGACAGTAATGGGTAGGCAGTTTCCCTAGTTGATTCTGCAATATATAGTACATATGTGACTATTCGTGCCTGAGTTGTGGTCAATTTATGTAATTAAATTGCGGTTGAATGCATCACAAATACTCTCTTCATACGGTGCGGTTTATAGGTAAAACGTTTTATACAGAGTTGAACGAACGGCAAAAGTGAGCTTGAAAGGATTAGCAAATAAAAGCTCGACCATGGCGGAATTGAAGAATTTCAATATTTAATCATCGTCCATTTTTCGCAGCTATTCGATCTGATTACTCACATTTTTGTCAGGGAAATCAGAGAATGGTTAAAATAAATTATCTATGATAAATCAAGCTCTTGTTCCAATTTGCACAGCTTCACGTGTGATTTTAAAAATGCAGTCAACAGGCTCGGAGAAAAATCGGACGAGTTCGGGTGAGTCCGGAAAAATTCGGAAAGGTTCGGGTGATTCCGGAAACGGTCAGAATAAATCAGGAAAAAATCGGACGGGTTCCAGTGGATACGGAAACGGTCGGGAAAAATTCGGAAAGGTTCGGGTGGGTCCGGAGATATTCGGAAAGGTTCGGGCGGGTCCGGAAACGGTCGGAACGGGTCAAAACAGTCCTCTTTTATAACATTCACTTTTTCGACAGAGTCCGAAAGGTTTCCGACGATCAATTCAATCTTCAGATTTAAAATTTCTCAGATTTTTCGTTCACTTGTCACTTTTTCTACGCGACCTTACGAAGTTTCGAACTTAACGAAACGTGACGAATTTAAGAAAAGTTTACCAATAGTGAAAGGGTGAAATCCGGGTTTTTTTTTCGACCAGGTTCTTCAAATATTGTAAATAAGATCAGTGATGAAATTCTAAGAATGTTGCTAAGAGCTTCAAATTACTTACATTAACGACAGTTTTATATATGACTCAAAAAAACAGTATTTAAATGAAAAAATTCAATTTTTTTCCCTTTAATACGTAAAGTTGAGCAAAAAGAAAAATACATAGCTCAAAAAGAAAAAAAGAAAGAATATTGGTGTTTGAGAACGTAGAATTTAGGAATAAAATTATGATTGTATTAAAAACCAACGCCCCCCCCCCTCCGCCTCCCGCCCTACCCCTTAAAATACTACGATAACATAAAAACCAGCACTAATCCAATACAATCGTTATTTTATTCGTAAATTTTACATTCTCGAAAACCAAAATTGACGGAAAAAATCAGGTCAATATAAAAGAATTCTTTATTTCTGTTCAGCTCTGCCCTCTAATCGTAAAAAAGAATTCCAGTGGAATTCAAAAGCATGATTTCCAATATGGTTGACCCTTCACGAAATTACAAATCAATTTAACGGTGCTTGCTTCACGTTCACATATGGAATTGTTTATAGGATAGTTCTATTCGGATTACCAACTATTTGGAAACCGTATGCATTTCCTGAAGCTGAACAAACTTGGATCTAAAAGGTCCGGATATTCATTGTAGCGAAGTTATAAAGGGGGTCAAAAATGCTCTCCAAATTCGATGTCACGTGCCAGGACTCAATTTCGACGGTTGCCTGAGGGAGCCACACGTCCTGCGATCAAATTCAACCGTGTCGTTATAAGAGGAGGTAATACTCGTAGCATTCCTACGTGTGTAATAGGGCTTCGATACTTCGTTTCGCACGGTGGTGGGAAACGAATGAACCAATGGGCAATCCCTTCGCTTAACTTCACACTTGCCTTTCTCTGGCTGCAGGGTAAAACCAGGAGCGAAAAGGGCCACCATTGAACATCAATTTCTTCCTAGCTGCGAATGTACGCCTGGGGACCTTCACGTACATCCACTTTGTTTCCTTCTTGACGATTTTACCTCCAAGGGCTTAACGCACTTCCACCAACGACCGTCGCTGATCCTCTTCTTCCCCCATCCAAATAACCTCTCTCTACTCTGACGCCCTTTCAAATCAACCCTTTTTCACTTGTCTATTGTTATTAATCGTTGGGATGTGCAATTTTCGATATGGTCGTCATCTTTTAACTCAGTTGTACGAATAACTTATGAATTTTTTCAAAATCGCATCGTCACGATTTTTCGGAAAATCTTAGTCTTTCTCACATTGAAACATTGAAAATCTAAGTTAAATATGAAGAAAAAATCTTCAATTTGTTGCCAAAATTTTTGATATCGTTAATATAACTTTTTTCATGAAGTTTCCTGTCTTTCCAATCCTCTTATTGGACAATGTGACAGTGAAAGAGGGTAGGAATGGTGTTTTCCTTGGGGTCACTAATTATCGCTTTGCCCTTCATTCAAGAACTCGTGCTGAGGAATAATTAACCGTATAAAGTGACTCGCATCTTCATGGACTCAACGAGCGGCGATGAGCTTCGACTAACATTTGGTCTTCGGAAAGGATTAGAAGCAATTAACTCCAGCTAAGAATGTAATCGGAGGAGCGTCGACCAAGCAAACATGAATTCCCACCGAGGGATGCAGGAATTTTGAGACTGCGTTCGTTAGAGGTGAGAAGACGCTGCAGTTGCGAAGAGAAGAATAATAAAGAAGAGTGTCTAACAATAATATAGACTTAGAACTGGGGCAATCAGTAAGGCATGCCAGAGTAAATCATTACTTCTTCAGCGTGCTTTTGAGTCGCTGCTGTGGGTGAGAAATTTCTTCCTCGATGGTCTCCTTTTTTCATTTCACTTTCGATCTCGTTAGCTCGATGTTATTGGAGCCAACATTGGACAAATTAGATCGAGACTGTTTACAAATCTTCAGAATTATACGTTGCAGCTGTAACGTACAATTACCAGAGGGAGAAACAGTTTTTTTTTTTCTTTTAAGAAAGAGGAATAAACAAACGACTGACAAACGAACAAATAGATCACATGCTGCCCAGCGTTTCAGTTACCAAATTTACACCTTCGCTGATATTTTTCTTTTGGCAAATCTCAGAATACGTATGAAATAATTTCTTTAGAAAGATCTGACGAGTAGTTTCTGTGTAATTAAAGGGTCCACTTTCGAATTACATAACAAAAATTTCTTTTTTGTCATTCTAATCACTTTTTATACACGAAAATCGTGGTTGAAACTCACTTAGATTACGTAAAAATGTTTAAAAAACGTATTTTTAATAGATATGTAGTTTTGTAAATATTCTAATCTAAATGATGGAGAAATCGGAAAAATATCAGTCAGCCAAACTGAAAAATGAATGACATATCTGACTCGTGAAAGTGTGGCAACATCGGAAAGAAAACTTTTTTTTTCCATTTCATAATTCTTTTCTTTGCAAATTCGTCCTTTGTGTCAAAATTGAGTCGTTTCAAATTTATAAATAAAACTCAACTAAACACTGGCAACAACAACAAACAGCTGTCACATGCGCTGTTGCCAGATCTATTTTACGCGGAAAAATATTCGAATCAAAAGGCATTTACTGATGATTGTTAGTAAATAAATAATCAAATTAATTATCAAAATAAAATAACAAAAGTGATCTTAGGTAACATCTAAAAATAATTTATCAATTTACAGTTTCAAATTTTTTACTTTCGTAAAAAAAAATGATATAGAAAATAGAAAAATTTGTTTTGATTTATTCGTTTTGTAACTTCGTTAGAGATGGATTAAAAAAATTGTAGCTTCAATCTTGACACCATGTATCAAAGAATCGCTTAATTCTCCTCTGGTACTGACTGTTTTGATATCAATTCTCGTTTGGTCCTGAAGGGTTTGAAAATCTCGGAAGGTTGAAAAATATTGTCGTAAGCCCGCGCAAAAAACGCGAAGCGAATTTGAATAATTGTCTTTCCCTTCCTTATCTGGCTCCCGTTAATGCGGGGTTCGTATTATTATTCCCATCCCTAAAGAAAGATAAAAAAAAAAGAAACAGGAAAAAAAAAGAAACTCCAGAGCAGAAGGAAAAATGTCGGTAGTGGATTTTTCTGTTTCTAGTTTTTTGTCATCCTTTTCAGTCCATGAATCACAGAAGCTTGAAATTACCATCAGCTGACCGAATATATTACTCGCATTTGTTAGTTTCTTTATTATTATATTAGCAGAATGTACTACATACTTGGGTTCGTTTGTTGACTAAGGTATTCTTCTTTAATAAAAAACCACGAAGTTGAAATTGAATTCAGCAACGTTAACGTAACGAAACTTGAGGGCAAAAAAATCATTATTGTGCAATTTTTGAATGATTTTGAAGGATTTAGCTTTTCGAAATATATAAATGTATTTTATTTATCATGGTTTACCAAATTTCAGATAATCCTGAATGTGCGATAAGCAACGATTATTCCTGAACATGCGTCGTTACTGTGACGTCATTAAATTCATCCTCATAAAATATTAGCCAACTTTGCTTTATCACGGTTTAATGAATTCCAGATTATCCTTGAGCTGTAAAATAACCGATTCGCTTAGCATGTATTGTTGCAATAATTTTCCTCATTTTGACCCCGTTTCAAATCGGAAGCTCATCTCCGAAGCTGAAACTAATTGACCGTCCAAATCGTACGATTCATTTGTTTCGGCATGAAAGATTCTACTTCGAATCTTTTGAAAAAGTAAAAAATTTTGCGTTGCACTAACTTGAACTTAGAAAAGTAACGTTCATTAGATAGGAAATGAGTCGCAAGTGAAGTTTGCACCATTAATTCCCCATTAAGTAAATTCTGTTTTATCGATGGCAGAGTAATTTCATACAGAAACTGCAGAGTGTCTATTAAAATGTTTTAAAAAAATCAAATATCTTTTTTTTCATAGGAAATTGAAAAAATCGTTAGAGTATCCGTAAACAATGAACCTGTGAAAATAAGAGGCCTTATTATTATTATTTAAACGTAGCGATTCTCAATTTTCTATTTCCATTTAAATAACATGGGAAACATTTTTTTGGAATTTTGGAATTTTATTACTCGTGAACGAATCAGTGTAAAATAATAAGCAGGATAGATTTTCGTAGGAAATTAAACGCTCTGTAAAAAAGATTTGAATAAAGATTTGCGTAAGGCGAACCGTTTCGAAGTTATGAAATTTCAACCATTGACCTTTTCGAAATAATATTACATCATTGTTTTGAACAGTTTAATAATCGAGGCTTGATAACTTCAAAACGGTTCGTCTTACGCAAATCTTCATTCAGACCTTTTTTATGAAGCGTTCAATTTCCAACAAAAATCCATCCCGCTTATTATTGTACATTGATTCGTTTACGAGTAATGAAACTCGAAAATTGAGAAAAAAAATTTCCCATGTTATTCAAATGGAAATAAAAAATTGAGAGTCGCTACCTTCAAATAGTAAAATTAAGGTCACCAATTTCAACAAAGCCTTTGTTTAAACATACTCCGACGATTTCTCAATATTCTTTGAAAAAAAGAGCGTAGATATTTTTTAAACACTTCAGCGTCTATCCCGCCAGTAGTTTCCCAACAACGCTACATAAAAATTCGATTTTGATATTCATGAATCCAAAAAATCCGTTCACGAATATCTGACCTTCCCTTTTCCTTTCATCGACAAGAATTTGAAATTCTTTTGATCTCTAAGTATTCAAGTACCTAAAGATTCGAAGCTCTTTACCTGCTTCTTCCACACGAATTACTCGTCAAACTTTCCCTTCTCTTTTTTCATTAAAAAACTTGACAGCAGTCTCACAGATCATGAGCCCACCAAACGATAGTAGTTTTTCAATCCACTCACCTTCGGCGTTCAAAGTCGACGATAAAGGGCGAGCATTCTGATGTTCGTGACCTTAATCCTAACTGATCACTTTATTCCGGTGGACGTCGTCACTGCACACGAATGCGTTGCGTTCACGGTTTAACCATCACTGTTTCCATCTAGATTTAAACGTTCCCGCCTCCAAAGGAATAAGGTGGTGACGTACAGAGAGTTCAAAGTGATCAACGCTCTCAATTTACCGTAATCTAATCAATTAATTCGTCGAGCACTATTGATTAAAAACAAACTCAATTATCCTCCACGTGGGTGTGTAATTGTCAGTTTTTCACTTTCCCAAGGGTGTTGAAGCGCCTGAATACCAAAGGTCAACGAAACTGGTTAATCGTGTCAGTTTCAACAGATGATCGTATCTCTTCGCCAAACCAATTGAAAAAGTGATTTAAATTCGAGGCGAAGTATCATAAAATTAGATAATTTCAAATTCCATTTCGCGAATTTTTCGCACAGTGTTTCTCCTTTTCATCCAATAGATTTACTTCGAATATTTTACCAGACAGAAGAGAAATTACTGTAAAACAATCCAGTCAGTCCCGCATCACTATACAACATAAAATTCTTGAAAAACTTAAGATCGAAATATGAATTCCTTCAAGTCGCCAATCCCTCATCAAGCATCCAATCACTCTTAAGGGTAAAAAAAAATCGCGACGTAATTACCGCGTATCATTCGACCAACCGTCTCGGCGTCTTCACAATCGTTACGCGTCACTTTTAATTGATAACGACAACATCTCGGACGACGTTAACTAGGCGCGATAACACGCCGGATTAATCGGCACCGGGTGCCTTCCTCCAGGGTGCAGAGTTCGCGATGGCGTCCACGCAAGAGTTGCCGGCAGACTGCGAGAGCTTGTGCAGAGCCGAGGGAGCGCCGTCAGAGAGAGCAAAATAAGAGAGAGACGGCATCCCGTTCGAGGATGAGAGGAACGGAAGCAGAGAGAGAGAGAGAGAGAGCGGGGGTGGGGGGTGTGGGGTGTAGGCAGAGGTGGGGGGGGGGGGGGGGGGGGGAGCAGAGGCACCGGTGGCTCGCCGGCGTGGATCAGAGCGAGGTTCGGCGCAGCATCCCCCTCACACATTTGGGTCTGCGCACAACTTCTGCCTTGCCGATGTAATGTACGTACCTACTGTGTGTCGTCTGCTTATATTCTATTACCTCTGTATAGGCGAACACCCGCGGGGCCCAGGCTAGATCTGTTTAGACGAAACTGTCGTAGCTGAGTTTTCATCGGCGGCGTCAGGTTCGATTGATAGTACGCTCTCTCTCTCTCTCTCTCTCTCTCTCTCTCTCTCTCTCTCTCTCTCTCTCTCTCTCTCTCTCTCTCTCTCTCTCTCTCTCTCTCTCTCTCTCACTGTCTTTCTCTCTCTGAAATCTGTTTTCTGATTTTTTTTTTTTTTTTTTCTTCTTCTTTACTCTCTAATTTTGATTTTGACAGAGTAGCGTGAATTTTATAGCGTTAAGTTCGTTGGTGTTCGAAAGCATTTATGTTTAGTTCAAATTTACTGTACATATATTTTATCTTAAATGTTCATTCCTCTTTCTCTCTATCTCTCTCTCTCTCTCTCTCTCGCTCATATAATCATGTGGTATTGTTTACGGTTCACTGACCACCTTTGTCTGTAAAATATTTTTATATGATCTTTTCTTTTTGTTGTATATATATATATATATATATATATATGGTTGCCAGGGGGCTTTGCTCCGCAATCAAATAAAAACGCATCTCTCTCTCTCTCTCTCTCTCTCTCTCTCTATCTCTCTTTTAGTTTGTAACTCAATTTAATTCTGTGTGTTACTTTCTCAAATATCTTCTTTTTTCTTTCTTTCTTTCTTTTCTCGCTTATTTTCAATATCTTTATTTACGTCTTGTGGTATTTTCTGATAAGAAAATGCTGTCTTTTATTTTATTTTATTTTTTTTTTTTGCTGTCTTTTGTATAGATTTAGTTCGTAAGCACTTTGGTTTTATGTTTATTAATTTATTTTTCTCGTTTTTTTTTCTCCCGTATTTTCTTGTAATATTGTCTGTGGTTCTCAGGAAGGTCACTCCAGAACCTAATAAATTTCTCTTCTCTCTCTCTCTCTCTCTCTCTCTCTCTCTCTTTCTCTTTCTTGGTAATATCTTTGGCCAAGTAAATCCAGCTCGGTATCAAGTGCTTCCTTACCTCTATCTACAACGTTTGATAATAACGTTATGAAATGGCTGTGTTATTGACTAGTGTATCGGATTTTTCACTTAATGTCATCCATTTTATAATGCCTAACCTTTTACTGGCACCTTGAGATCGTCCGTGACCTAAGCTTCTGCCTTTGAGAAAAAAACCTCCACTAACTTGAAATTAAAAATTATTGTTGCCACCTTTTTTGTCTTGTAAAAGACACTTGAGTGAATACCTCCCCCCTGCCCCCCCCCCTGCAGCCCTAAAAAAAGAAAAGAAAAGAAAGAAAAAAATTCAAATCAAAATATCAAATTGCTTTGGTCCATCATCACAAGGTGCCAGCTAAAGATCAATATGAAAGTTAATTAATATTGATGTCGAATTAAGTAATCTTATATCCAAAAATTATTCCAATTTTTACAAGTATCAGGTTATAGCAATTTGATGATTTAGTATTCTGATTTGTTATTACTATTAATCTTAATGATTATTTTTTCATTAGCATTATTACTTATCTTGCATATCGTTGCTTCTGCTGCATATTTTTTACGATCGTATATACTTTAGGTTATGTAGTTATGTTGTAGACTTTTGTACAGGCAATTTGAGTTTCACCCAAAGTGCACTTCGGCATAAAGTACGTTTCGTATCATATCATATCTCAGTTTATTTATGTGTCTATATAACTTATATAAGTAACCATGCATCTACTCCCTCATAGTTATAAAGTTGCTAGGCTATTCAATCTTTTTGACGATCTCTCTTTACTTTATTAATTCGTTCTCCATGCAGGGATGAAGATGGATCAGGTTTGCTCACCTCTAAGGATCCTCCGTCATTTTGATATAATAGTTTGTCAATTTCATGAGATTTTTGAAAATAGTTTTCTTCAACAGTTAAAAAAAAGTATACACAGTTGGTACTTCGAGTTATTGACTATTTCAAACTTCTGACAACGGCTAGAGGTTATGTTGTGAAAAAACTTTGATCAACGCGTGACTTTTTCACTCGTGAAATACGATTAGAATCCAATAATTTATTTCTTTGCAATTCTTGATACGAATTTTATAATAAAATTGATGAAATTTGGTTCTTTCAAGTCGATACAAACTGCACTTGCGAAGCGCATCTCGAATTTGGAAAGTTTCAGTAAACGCAATACCTAGTCAACGCTTCTACCAAGATGGATGGCAATATGGCAGCATCGTTAGATTTTTGTTTTACTTTAACATTGAATTTTTCAGTTGAAAGTTTTCGAGTGAAGTAATTATCTCACTTTCGTATTTACTTCCGCTTCTTTTTCAACTTGTTTCTTCTATCTGAGTGGATTCTTTGTCTCGGAGTGAAGCACTCGGAGACAATGGTGTATCATTGCCTTATTTCAGTGAAAAGAGGTAGCCATTATCGTACAAAGAAATGACGGCGGTGCGGAGTCGCGTGGAATTCCTTTCAATATTCCAACCTTTGACTCACAACAATAGCGAGTCCCCTTCAAATTTCAACCGCTAGAGTTGGAAGTCGATTAGATCATCGCAAGCGAGTGCGAAATTTGTTCTAACGTCGACGGATCTTCGGTTTATCCTCTTGCTCTCAACATAATTGATGAAGAAGCTGCGCAATGTTATCGGCAGAATATATGGGGCGTTCTACGCCAAATCCGACGTTTTTAAAAATTTTGATTTTTGATTTTTTCGATTTTTGGACTTTATTTAGTACCCCTAAAACGAGCATTACTGGAAGATTTTGATATTTTTTAAATTGCTTGTTAAAAAAAAATATCAAATTTTCTGAAAAATCGATCTTTTTGGGATTTTTTCCTCTTAACTTTCTTGATGATAGTTCAAATTAGAGTTTATTTTTGAAAAAATCTCTGTTTTGAGATGGCCTTTACAGAAAAAAATACAACGAATATATTCACAGTGTTTTTGATTAGGATTTTTGCATTACAAGTGTTGAATGGTGTTTCTTAAAATGAGGATATCTGTTGATTTTTTCGAAAATTTTTCATTCCAAACTACTATTCCTTTGACAAACCTTAGGACCGGTTCGTTCGTGGGCCCACCATATAAACTATTTATTTTCAGTTTTTGAAAATCTGAAAAAAAATGTTCTCACTATAAATCATTATAAACAGCAATTTTTTTCACTCTAAACTCCTTTTTTACTTGTTTTAAATTGATTTAAATACTTTTTAATTGTTAATAGGTGTTTAAACCATCA
This sequence comes from Diprion similis, assembly GCF_021155765.1. NCBI lineage: Eukaryota > Metazoa > Arthropoda > Insecta > Hymenoptera > Diprionidae > Diprion > Diprion similis. The sequence continues at coordinate 8,322,962 of NC_060111.1, read as the reverse complement.
AGTGAACGTTAAGTCTGTTTATAAACAATTAAAACAAGCGTTTTCATTTATTTTGGTATTCTTTTCAAAATTGTTTAAAAATTGTACCATCAATGCTGTTCGCGCTCGAACCTCGCGGACCCACTGGTACCTCGCGACGTTGAGGGTACCCAGCCGCATGGCGGCGCGCCGTGCAAAAACGGGGTCTAGAGGGCGCGCGCGCAGCTCTCGGCTTCACGCGCGCGCGCGATTCACTTAGAATCGAGCGCTCGAGTAGGTAGGACGTACTGCTAAATCTCCCTATTCTGTCCGTGCGTGCGATTACTGCGTTCTTCCCGCGCTCGGTCGGGTGTCGAGTTCTTCCCATTTCACGTAGTTTTGAGGATCGCGTTTTTAGGGTTGGTTATGGGAACGAGGTCCACCTTTTGGTGACCTGAGGTGCCTGTTCCTAGGGTGAGCGTCGACGCGGCGACGCACTTGTCGCCCGAGCACAACAGCGTTGGATCCCCGAGTAATCGGGACCGCTGTTTGCACGACCGTGAGCCATTTTGGTCGTTTCCCGTTACCCCACTTGCACATAACAGTCGGAAGTGCGGCGTGTTGATGAGTTGTACATACTTGGCAGGTAGATTAAGATTATTAAATGATCATTTAATTTAGATTAATTTGTCTGATGAGGAACGCGCCGACCAGTTTATTACTTTGTAGCCTGTAGAACTGATATTTGTTGAATAAATGCAGGACTTGCTTAGGCTTTTCCCTCTAAACCGTGAGGGTTTTTGTACCGAAGCAAGCGCTCTCTTATCTCTCGCGAATTTGTGGACTTTATTTATTCACCCTCTCACTCGCTCATCACATCTCGATTAGCTTTGGAACCGAACTCTAGACAAGTATGAAACAAATGCTATTTTTTGTTGCATAGTACTTTTTTTATTCAAATAACAGTATCTTTATAAATTTCTATTCAATTACAATTATTATAATTAATACAAATAATATAAATACTATAATAATTGCTTATAAATAGACTTAACGTTTACTTATTGATTTTAAACACCTATGAACACTCAAAATAAGTAAAAAAAGAGCACCAGTGACAGAAATCGGTACTTGTAATGATTTATAGAAAAAATTGTTTTTTTCAAATTTTCAAAGATCAAAAATAAATAGTAATTATGGACGGCTCACGATCAGACCGGTCTTAAAGGTTGTTCAAAGAATAGTCGTTTGAAATAAAAGAAATTCAAAAGAACTGAAAGGCACACTCATTTTCCAAAACACGACTTAATGTTTCAAACGGAAAAATCTTAGTCAAAAACACCGTGAGAAGTTTTTTGATGTATTTTTATCTGTAAAGGCCATCTCAAAACAAAGATTTTTTAAAAAATAAACTCTAATTTAAACCATTATTAGGAAAATTATGAAGAAAAAAACAAAAAAAGAGCTACATTTTAAAAATTTAATATTTTTTCAAAAAACAATTTAAAAAATCCCAAAATTTAGTAGGAAAGCTCTTTTGAAGGGTACTAAAGAATATAAAAAAGTTGAGGAAATCAAAAATCAAAATTTTTCTAACGGTCCGATTTGGCGTGGAACGCCCCATATACTTATAGTATAATTTCAGAGGTTGAGGAAACGAATTCTCGACGAAATTGTGAAATTTCGTTTTCCACCACAACATAACGCAGCGCATTTTTAGCCGGCTGGCGATGCGCGACGGTTTAATGAGATACAAAATTACGCCCTCAGCTCTACCTACCATCCATCAACCACTCAAAATTCGCCGAGGATGTTAATTGCTCGGTTCAAGTTCGCCCGTTAAAATTACACGAGGGCATCCTGCAGAGTCCCTTTTCGACAAACTGGGTAATCAGGTAAATTGCCAATTTCGGAAAACTGTCACTAACGCACTCCGGACGTTATCGGACAATTTTTAACCCCTGCAGTCGAGAATTTAAGATACTTAACGTGAAGGATACGCCTCAACGAGATGTCCTTTGACGTTGATTACTGCGACTTGAAAAAGCCGTCTGAGAATCGCGCAAAAGCACTTAAAATTTTTCACGATCGCACCAAGACCTTCAAGGTCGCTTCAAGTTTCTCGTGAACTTTTTTATAGTCATTTTTAGACATTTGTAGACTTATGCTCATGAATGTCACCGAAATTCACCTCAAGGCATTGACTACTGCATAAATCCTTAAGGGGGGACAAGGGTCTGAGATACCAAAAAACGCATATTTTTGTGATTTTTTTTACAAAGTACCTTATTTGTTAATATTTTTAAACTTATTGTACATTATTAAGCATTATTCTAAGAATATTCTGCTACATTTTCATTAAAAAAATATTGAAAATTCAGCCAGTGGTAGTGGTGAGAACGGAGTCACCTCAAAAAAAGTTTCCATGCGGTAGTCAAAATTTCTCGAAAAACTTCGGACCGATTTCGCTTAAACTTTGCACACTTCATTGAAATACTAAATACTAGTTTCTGAACGAAGGATTTTTTTCCAGTTACAACTTATTTTTCAATAAACGAAAAGAGAAAATCAAAGTTTAAATCAGAGTATTCTGATTGCACCTTTATCACAAATTCAAAAATGAATATTTTGTTAATTCCTTCGTTCAAATTCAAGATAAACTTATGTACTAAAGATATCCCTTTGGTTTTTTAATTTCACACGAAGCAATCATGAGTTATCCTGATTACCGGACAGAAACTTTTTTTGAGGTGACTCGGTTCTCACCACTACCACTGGCTGAATTTTCAATATTTTTTTTATAAAAATGTAGCAAAATATTCTTGGAATAATGCTTAATAATGTACAATAAGTTCAAAAATATTAATAAATAAGGTAATCTGTAAAAAAAAACAACACAAAAATATGCTTGATTTTGGTATCTCACACCCTTGTCCTCCCTTAAATAACATCATCGATTCTTATTTTTAGCATTTTTACAGTCAGATAGGTATCAATTATTGAAAAAACTTTCTTAAGAGAAACCTAACATTACTTGTGCAAATAATTTTAAAATTGGATTCAATCACCTGATGTTTTATGTAAAAACTATCTGCATCCTGCCTGCTTCATTTTATCGGTTGTGATCATATTCACTGTTCCTCAAAAAGCTTGGTTGGATCTACATTTACTTTATTGCTCTGAACGCTTTCAAATAGAAAATCAATTCCGAATTTCAATTCGTTCTTCAGATCCTCGCACAATTTCAAAATCTTCGATAAAACGTATCAATTTGAGTAAAGGGGATGAGCTCCAAGTCTGAAAAAATGAAGGGAAGGTATTAAAAAATGAAAAACACAAAATATAAACAAACTGTCAAGAATTCGAGGAATAAGTACGAGACTTTTATCAAAATACGTGGTTGCAGTCCCATTTTCTTTTTTTTTTAAATAATTTATTCTTATACGAAGCTTAAAACTATCGCGAACGACATGTAGCTGAATCTCATGTCCAATTGAGTTCCAAGAAAGATTGTTAAAACGTTTTGAAGTAGCCGCGGTGGTTATGACTCGATGGAATTACGCTTGAAATCGACTGATGATTGGCTTCTTCCTGCCACCACAGTACATTGTGCCATGTGATTACGATCCACTTCGTGTTGCATACGTTCGATAATCATACTATCGCTTGAAATGTTGTCGACGTAATATGTTATCGAAACAGCTAATATATTAAATTGCTAGAGTAATTTGTTAGACGCCATGCATGCATATCATCAGTCTTGTAACTTAATTAAAAACGGTTATTCTCATTTGGCCAAATTATGAATACATGGAAAAATTCAGCGGTCTGTAGAGAAAAAACGAGATTTGAACACGTTGACTTCACTTCCTAGACTAGATGACTAATATTTAAGGCACAATCGTCGGTGAAAAGTAGTTTACAAGAATTCACACAGGCTTGAAAATATAAATTGGAAACGAAAGAACACCGACAGGCTCATTCTTGGCAGTAAAATGAGTCAGATAATCTTAGTTTCAAGGACATAAGTTGCCATTCTATCTTGCGATAACTAAACCGATATAATGAATAAATGTTTTTGAGTCAAAAACCTTTTATCTGCTTGGGGAAATTGTTCAAATGAAACTAAAGTAGCTCGAGTTTAAATGTAACTGACTATCCATACCAGCTAATAGAAACAGCTTTTCTCATCGGTTGCGAAGAATCATCTTATCTCGCTGATTTCATTAGAATAATCTTGTCACATTAACACAATCTTGTCAGAATTTTTAATAGTTTTGCACAGGGTCCAAAATAAAATTTGATCAATGACTATGTAATCCACGTTCGTCGGATTGTGCGAAAGCATTTTCTACGTGTGAGATGCTTGCTTGTGTTTAGTGCAAAACTGCAAAACTTTTTTCTTTGGAGAGTTATGAAGCATATATTGATGGGAAATTTTTATATTTACGATTATAAGTACCTATTAATTTTTACATCACTTTTATACAATGAATAATTCATCTTTTTCACAAGAAATTATAAATTTGGTGTATACAAATTAGTAATGTCTCAAATGAACGAAAGTAAAGTAATACGAAATTTTTTTTCTACGTATTTAGAGACGTATAGCTATTATCTTTTCTGCTCTGAATTTATAACGTTGAAAATAAACTATTCAGAATGGAAATGCATAAAGAATACACTTAACGTTTACTATCGAAGATCCACAAATCGATTACTTCATGTGGAAATTATAACACAAAGCTCTGACTTGAACATGAATATAAATCGCCACAAAAAGTAACATTAAGTTGTTTACCCAGAACACGCTTCGAAGCACTGAAGATACTTCTTTTACTGGAACATTGAGATAGAGTTTCTTTTATTACAGAACGAACTCGCATTTCTGGGATCCGCAATTGGTTTCTCAGCTTTCATTCAATCAACAACCATTTCCGGATGTTGAGAATTTCAGAGAGTGTGGTGGAAGTGCGATAAATATATTAACTTGCTTATAACAAAATCTGGAAAATTGCTGCTTAAGCTGTTTCCAACTTAACTGCGGAAATAAGATGCTTCTAACATAACCAATGAAGTATTATGATGTTAATGAGCTGTTCTTACTAGCAGGTATCATTATGCTAAATGTTACGGTCAAAGTCTACAAACAGAGTTTGAAAAAAAGAATGATTGATTCGGGAATGGAATTGCGCTTTATTTTCTACTCATGTGTACCACTCTGTAGTTTCCAAGGTTTAACCCACCTCCCTAGCTCCATCCAAAGGATAACTACTCCTGACGTTGGGTGTATACCTTCAAAAATGTCCTGTGAAGTGATTTGAAGTCATGAAATTTCTCCAAATCATTTTTCAAATCATGTACAGTGGCTTGAAGTCATTCGATTTCGTAAAGTCATCGAGACTTTTGAAGACAACTCCTGCCAGATGTGCAACCTACTTCAGAAGTGGCTAACCCCTCAGTATGCAGATAGAGTTTAATCCAAGATGGGAGAATCTGAGTCGATGAAGCAATACTCGGATAATCAGAAGTTTCAGTGCAATATATCGTCTTCCCGCCGGGGATGTTACATTCGACAGAGTGCAATACAGCGTCAAACAGCGGATACACCTCACCTCACCACCAAGTTCCTTCGCTTTGGATTCGAACTGTACCCATACTCATACGCCCCAGGTTATGTCTTGTTAGTTGACTTTGTCTCGCTGTTCAATCGGCAGTGAGATGATGTCACAGGCTTGTAGACAGTGCGATTGGGACGTCCACAGGAGACGTGAATAGACATTGTTTATCCAGTGGATGCCTTGATCCGTATTGACCTTTTCTGATTTCCAATACTGGAATACCCAAGCGGCTGCGGTGGATGTCGAGAGAACCAAGCTTCCACACGTGATACGTAAAACAAGAGAAAACCCCAGCGATTCCAAGCGGATGCTGGGTAAGAGGGCAGGTACCAGGTGTGGGCACCGAGTTAATTCGGTTACACGGCTCGTCGGGTCGACGCTTTCGTTCCTGCGCTGGCGTTGGCGGTGGATGTCGGCCGTCTGCAGCACCAGCTTTTGCGCTGATGCTTTGTACGGAATTTTGAGCCAACCTTCTCGCGAGCTGCTCTCCTAAATTAACTTCGTAAAAATAGATGACAGAAGGTCGGTGACCCCAGTTTAACAGGTAGCCGAGCACAGCTGCACACCTTAACAATTGCAACGGGGATTTCACGAATGTAAAAATGCACGGACACGAATCGCATTGAGCATTCTTTGCCGCCAACTGGAATCCCCTTTGTCCGATATTATATTAGCAAGAGAGAAGCACAGCAAGATGGATCCCATTTAACTGTATATTTAAGCAAACACTGTTTTTTCTCCGATATCACCTGGTTCTATTATTTACAAAAATGGTACACTCAGCTCCAAAAAAGGACCATCTTTTTCCTTGCAGCTAGAAAGTCATTCAGACGCCAATAATGAACATATCAAGATAGAAGGAGTTCAAAACTCCTTCAACCTCATTAGGCACTTTTGGAAAGCTACAAGTGTGACTGAAACAAGCTGAGACTCTTTTGACTCAGGATTTAATCCGTCACCTGCCACTGTCATCAAAAACGTTGAAACAATATTCTCCACTGAGTGACCATCAAGATGCATGGATTCAAAATGATCGATAGAACTCTGCCGGTTGTTTGTTAATGGATGTTTTTGAATTCCCACATTTTCGCAGACCTCCAATAGAACTAAATCGTTGTAGCGAGGCGGGTTTCAGTCAGTCGGAAAAATCAATTAAACCGTGACTAAGATAGCGGGGACCGAGTGTTTTCAGGATCAAGGAAATTCGTCATTGTCGCCGAGGAAAGGGAGAAGGAGGTTGGCACGTTGGGCAGAGTTAAGACTCGGTGAGCGTATCTTCAACGGCTTTAAACATCGTGATTTATCCAGCCACCATGGTGGTAGCAGTGCTGTATCTAAAAATCGCGAAGGCCTGAATTCGGACGAATCGGAGATTCGCGGAGGTACGTACGGAAACTGGACTTGATGGATAAGTCCTGCGCCGGACGGAATTGATAATCGAGTAATAATTCATTGAATATATAGACAAATTTTCACTCTCCATCAATCCTAGAATTCTATTGTTACAGAGAGAGGCTTGCGAATATTTTCCCGACGATGGATGCACGATGAGAACAATATTCGGAATGAATTCACTCGCTCCCACAGTACCATCTCCATTATACCGTAGTATTCACCACGGTATCGGCGGCATTGTTGCGGTGCAGGAAATACCCGGGCTTACTCCACTCGCTGGATTGTCGGAATCAAAACCGGTTGCTCGTTCTGATGTGTTATGCAACGCGATTATCCGAGTTACAAGGTGATGTTTCGGTACTAAATTGATCTCGAAATTTCCACGTTGCTGTATCAGCATCATATCAAGGGATTAATCATTCTCTACGGGCTTCAGCAAAGCGAAACAACTTTCAACGCATTGCCCAGCGTTAATTGAAATACCACAACCGTGCCAGGCTTCTGATATATTTGGAACGGAAATTTGTAATAGATACACAGAATCATTTTACCAAGTCCCGCACCTTGAATGATCAACTCTTACATATACTTAAGGTGCTTATAAACAAGCCTCGTACACCTCGAAAAAGCGGGGAAGCAAACCTCCTATACCGCTCAAGCGATCAGAGTGAAACTTGGGAAATTAATGTCTTACTTTGGCAAAAAGTGGAGCGTCTTTTTACTTTTTCAAAATTTGGAAAAAAATCTTACAGATTGGTTACCACCCACAGAAATTGACCAAATTTTCACAGTTGCACGGAATGGATCGAACTATCCGGTATGATGCCACTCGGCGGTGATGAAACACACATTTTGAGCTCAGTCCCATGAGATTTGATGGTGAAATGACGAAATGGCAGCTGATCTGGTTTTCGATTACGAAGTACACCGAAATCTCATTTTGGCGACATTTGTTACCGACCTTTCACGCCTGCCGATAATTTTTTACCGACATTACACGTATACATTACCGGCATGCGCGTAATGTCGGTAACAAATGTCGCCAAAATGAGATTTCGGTGTTCTTCGTAATCGAAAACCAGATCAGCTGCCATTTCATCATTTCACCATCAAATCTCATGGAACTGGGCTCAAAATGTGTGTTTCATCACCGCCGAGTGGCATCATACCGAATAGTTCGATCCATTCAGTGTAACTGTGAAAATTTGGCCAATTTCTGTGGGTGGTAACCAATCTGTAAAATTTTGTTTTAAATTTTGAAAAAATCAGAAGACGCTCCACTTTTTGCCAAAATAAGGCATTAACTGCCCAAGTTTCACTCTGATCGCTTGAGCGGTATAGGAGTTTTGCATTCCCGCGTTTTCGAGGTGTACAACGCGTCTTTATAAGCACCTTAAGTACCGGTAGTTATGTAGCATACGTCAGACGATTCCAGCGCGATCCATAAGCCGTTGCCAACTTTGAGTATTTCTGATTCAACCGACCATCACGGGATAATTGGATCGATAATGAAATTTCTGCATCACTACGCTAGTACCAGATCAATCGACTATTCGTGCTTCTGAGTAAAACAACTCCCAAAGGACTAGCCAGCAGTAACAGCGAACTCAAGACCCACCGACCGACTTTGACGAGACTCACAATGAATATACACCGATTCCTATTCAGACTACACAGACACTAATAGCTCGAACCCCGGTTACTACTACCTCGAGGAGTCAGACAGTCACGCAGCAAGAATCAAGGAGGACCATGGTGGTCTGGTGTTGTGTAATCGCAATTACCGTCAAAAGGCGAGAAGACCAGGAGGAAGAAGATTAACCACTTGTGTTGCCTGCACGTGCACCTGATACTCAGACCGAAATTGGTTCGTGTAGATTGGACAAAGCCGCAAGTTCTCCGTGTGACTTGGGTAGTAAGGTAAGTGGACCAGTTACTGACACGCTTAGACCTAATCACTGATCCTTTTATTTTCGAAAATTATACATTGACATAAAAAACTACGGATTTCTCGGTGATTAAAATCAATTGCCAACAAGTTAGACACAAAAATTTTTTTGAGAATCGAACCGATACAACCAAGAAAGATCAACCATTGGGACTGGATCAATAACTGGTACACTTACCTTAGCTTACTTAGCCTCACGTTGACTTGAACGTAGTTCTTCCAGGATCTGACTACAGTGATTGTAATTAAAGTAGCAGGAAATGGACGGTCATAAGTCCTGACTGGTTTCATAGAACGGAGTCCCTTTTCAGGCGATCAATGAAAGGCCGAAACTCCATCCCCTCGAGGGGATTATGACGCGTACTCAAAGGGTCATGCTCCTCACCACGCATATTGAATACCCAGGGACAACAGAGATTGAACTAATTGAAGGGCTGATGACTAATTTGCGGAGAAAGTGGCTGGTGGGATCCGACCTCAGGCAGCCGTCGTTAGGTTCGTTTGGAATCGCGTTAGGAAAGTTTTGAAAGGAGAGAGAAACGACCGGCCAACTCAAAGCGAGGGTAAGCCGATCAGACTTACCTTCGTCTCATCGTGATTCCGCAGCAAGCAACAATTAGGGGCGAGTCAAGGATGCCGTACGCCGATCACGTCGGCGAATGCTTCATAAAGTGCTGCACTTCTACCGAACTGAACCCACGACCGATGGAGGGATGGAGAAGGCTGGAGAAGCGGGAGCGAGAGAGAAGCCGGAAGCTGAGAGCAAAGAGCAGCCGACTCACACATGCAGCTTGGATATCCTACACTCGGCCATCGGCCTGTTGGAACTACGTGCCGGTCTCTTCTTAAGCGCTAGCTGACTTATGCTCTGCCCAGACCCAAGAAATAACACGGAAATAATTACGAGAAAACGTGTTAAGATTTTACGGGCTTCCATACCCCGCCGACTCACACCATCATGCATCGTTATTCTGAAAGCATCACTTGTTACTAGCTACTGTCTGCACGGTATTTACAGGAATCAGACTCGAAAATTGCAGCTTCGTGAGCAGCGCTCTTCTGCGGCAATTAAGACGTACCTGAGGTGAGTGTACCAGTCATTGACGCTGTCCCAATTACTGATCCTTCGTTCTTAAGTCAACAGAAAATTAATTTGTAATCTCCAACTCTCTAGCAATTGGTATCAGTCATCGAGATATTTACAATTTGTACTTTTGGAAAATGAAAGGGTCAACAATTGGCTCTAAACGTGTCAAAGGTAGTGTCCTTTCTACAAACATCCCGAAGCTGTGTGCCTCTATCTGCCTCTAAATTTACGCATCTTGTTCGGAAGACATTCTGTAATGCTTTTTTCCAACCATTGATGACGCATTGAGATGCCTGAAAAATTTGTGTCGTCCTCAAGGAATGAATAATGATTTTGAGTACGATTATGATCTTTGTACTACTTCATCACTACTTTTTCTTTTCTCTTTTTTTCTCTTTTCTTTGTCATTATCATATCAAGTTCTTCAAGGGAGGGGGGGGTTGGATTTTACAAGCGAAAGAGTGGTATATTTTCGTGATTTTTTTGCGGCGATATAAGCAATATTATTTAATTCAGTTTATCTACATATTGCGGTACAACTTCTGAAGTATGTTAGAAAAAATGTTCAATAAAAAATGTTGATTAATACGCCTGTGACAGCGAATCTCCGGAGGCACCTTAAAATGGAGTTGCTTTGCGGTGAACATTACAACTCGTTACCGGATCATCTGAAACAAAAAAATCGATATGCACTTTAAAGGTGATATGTTTCCCCAGGTAATCAGGAGTTTTTTTTTCTATTCTTTGCAGCATTTGGAAGTGAAAAACGCGATTTTAGCTAAAAAAATTTCGGTTCATTCGTTATTAAAAAATAGAAAAAATGGGGGAAAAAACTCTTCCTGATTGCCTGGGGAAACATATCACCTTTGAAGTGCACATCGATTTTTTTATTTCAGATGATCCGGTAACGAGTTATAACGTTCACCGTAAAACAACTCTTTTTACAAGACGCCTCCGGAGATTCGTCGTCACAGGCGTATTTATCAACATTTTTTACTGAAAATTTTTTCTAACATACTTCAGAAGTTATACCACAATATGTAGATAAATTTAATTAAATAATATTGCTCATATCTCCGCAAAAAAATCACGAAAATATGCCTCTTTTTCGCTTTTGAAATCATCCCCCCCCCCCCCCCCCCCCTCCTTAAGCACGTATCGCATCATCATTTCTTAATTGAATTATGCTGAGTTACTCTGGTCATCATTACAATATTCAAGAATTACTTTTCCTTACCAACTTCTTTTCCAATTACCGTTCAAACTTTAGAGGAAAGTTTTACGTCCCTTCGCCTCGGGTATCAGCACCGAATTTCTCCGACCTGCGGAGGTCCCGGGTTAAGTACTGCCCTGCAGCTGCATACCATATGGTGCTGGTCATTGTCGATCAGAATGGTCCAGCTTGATGTCCACCAGATGCTTTCATCGCCGGGACGTGCTCACCGTCGCAGAGACCCAGGAAGAAGTCAAGGCCGGGATTCCTCTTCTCTATGAGCAGCAGGAAACTCCTCGGAAACTAAGCGATCGTTAATTTTCACCAACGATCTATACATCTGACCTGACTGCGGGATATGCTTACTTCAAGAGGAGCGAGGATCGATGGTTACTTTTTCAATTTTTGTGTTTCGATAAAATTATATCAAACCTTCGTTTTTCAGTCTTTTGGTGAGTATTTATACTTGAGCTCATGAGTTTGGATAACTTTGTCTTCATCAATAATGCTGCTTCAAGTGTTTGATTAAAATCTCGATATCACGCTTACTGTAATGAGAATATGGACGAAATTGAAGGGGATTGAGAAGATCAGATTATTTTTCGACGGCTTAATTTGAAAGGGGAAAGGTGTAGTTCCTCATAAAAGGATACAGGGCAGATGATTACTTAGTTTTCATTATTTCAAACGGAAATAATTCACCGAATTTTCATAAAAATCACGATATCTTCTCCAACAATTAGTTGAAAATATTAATCTTGCGTTTCTTGATCCTTGTTACATTATTAAGGGCTGAATTAAATAAGCGATCCACTAAACCTTAATTGATTCTTCTTATTTCATTTTGATTATACAATTACTTCTAGTATAAGTTAGTGGTCATTGTTCTCCTTGTTCTTCACTGTAGTCTCAAAATAAAATTGGAATGTCAACACGAGGGCAGATTTTTACTGGACGCTGAAAAGAGAAATACCGAAAAAAAATGGAATTTTATTTATTTTTTTTTTAATTTTAATTTCAATTTATAGATGTTATAGTAAAACTTGAAAGCAATCATGTTTAGTTTATTACTATGAGTAAGATCAATACTATTTTTTGATATTATCTACTACTTCATGACTATTTTTTACGACTTTTTGCTATTTTTAGCATTTTTCCGCAATTTATTTAAAGTTGGAGGGTGTACAAGCCAAGCCGACGTTGCATTTGGATTCAGCGCATCAAAGTACATAAGAAAAATACTTGATCAAGTTTATGTAATTTTTTTTCGTCTGTATACGTGAAACTTTTCACGATTTTTTAGCGATTTTCAGCGGTTATTAGCAATTTACTCTAACTTTGGAGAGTCTACGAGCTGAATTAACTTATGATTTGGATTCAGGGCATCAAAATACATGAAAAACATACTTGATCTAGTCCAAAAAAAATTTTTTCGTTTACATAACTGCATTTTTTCGCGATTTTTAGACTTTTTAGCGTTTTTTTTTTGTAATTTACTCAAAATTTTGGGGATGCATGGACCAAATGGACTACAAATTCAGATTCAGCGCATCGAAATACATGACCCTAGGTGGGTCTAGTCAAATGTACTGTCAACTTTTTTTTTATGTGCCGCATGCCGGTGTAATTTACTATCAATGACAGGCGAAACGAGTATATCCACGTCAATAAAGTTGTTGGGTTGGTTGAAGCCGTAGGATTGGAGTGAAAATACTTACTTTGGCAATTTTCGAGAGAAAGTTTCTAACGAATGGAGTAATTCCTTTGATGCTTACGAATATCGTTACCTTGGTATTTAGATTTTGAATGTCAAGAACCAGCTCAGACTTTGGCATAAAGAGATTCCTAATTCCAGACGCGTATCGAGAGCGTCTCGTTGGTGAGGATGGAGAAAGAAAAGAGGAGGAGGCAAAGAGGTAAGACGAAAAATGCAGGGGTTAAAGGGAATATTCCGAAGCTTGAAAGGAGACTGAATAACGTTAGAAACGCTCCAGCACTCTTTGGGATTTCCATCTTTGAACCTCCAGCTACACGTGCGGCACACAATTCATTCAGAGCATTTCAGAGATACAAGGTCACAAATTCTTTTCGGAAGGTCAGAGTGCTGTACTGCAAGGTCAGAGTAAAGAAGGGAAGCTTTTGTGCCCTCGTGAATTACAGGAATTGCGAGCTTGACTGGTCGAGGTGTTCGAAAAAACAGTTTACAACTCCTGCTTTAAAAGTTTGATCTTCGAACTTTGTGGAAGGTGCGTAAAGCGCGTCATTTCCGAACAGTGTGAAGCAAGCCTTTCGGACAGGCAACTTTCCGCACTAGGGAGGTTTTCACATAACCCTTCACATTGCCAGTGACATTACTCAACGTAACCAGACCTTCGACTTCCAGTAAACGATCTTGTCACGTTCGTCTGCTTCTCAAATCAAACTTTCCTTTACAGTTGCGAAGAAAATATGTTGTGTTTGTGATTGCAGCATCTTCATCTTCGGACCCTGTGGAAGGTGCGTAAAGTACGCCATTTCCGGACAGTGTGAAACATAAGCTTTTCGGACAAACAACTTTCCGCACTAGGGAAGTTTTAACATAACCCTCCACATTGCCAGCGACATTACTTAACGTGATCAGACCTTCGACTTCCAGTAAACTTGTCACGTTCGTCTGCTTCTCAAATTAAATTTTCCTTCATAGTTGCTAATTAAATAGTTTGTATTTCTGATGGCAACACTTGTGTTCGGTTTACGATGAAAACTTTACACTTATTGTGAATTGATTACTTTGTGCACTAGTAACATAATACACTATACAGCACCTCTTGCTTGGAAAGTTTGATTATCTGAGTTCGTGGAACTTTCGTGAAGTACTTTTTTCGGAACATAACCCAGTAATAATACATTATGCAATAAGGGAGTAAAATCGAAGATTATTCCTGTGTTTCATAAGTATAGGACTTTTTTCCGACTCTACACTATCCACGTTATTGACTTGAAAAAAAAGAAGAAAAAAATCTAAGAAACGCATAGTAATAGTGCATAGATGTAAGTCGGTTGGAATTAAACCGCGGGGGGGGGGGGGGGGGGGCAATTTAAAAATAATACTTTTAAAGATCAAGTGAGTTGAAAAAAATTCGCCATTAAATATTGCAGATTCATGTAAGTTCTTTATTCCCTTTCATACATGAGTTCTCGTTTAATAAAATTTGTAAGAGTTCAATAAATTTGAAATAAAAAACGTAGTTTTTAAACTTCATTTATCAACGTCTTCTGAAATTGCTGACTATTTTAAAATCTTGAAATTGTATCAGTTTAAATCCTAATTATTTGAGTACAAAGACAAATTATAAATCTAATTATAATTATTTGATACAAAAATTAGATATCAAATGTTACGTACCTATAAGTCATGAAATATTTCAAATATACAATGCAAAGAATTTTTTATTTTGAAAATCATTCTAATTTTTTTGTTAAAGCGTAAATGTGATCATTTTATTAGTCTGAGAACTAGAATATCATTGAAAGTTTATAATATTAAGTAGAAAGAAAAGTATTCCAAAGAAAAAAGTAAACATTATCGTTGAGTCGGGAATAAAACGCATTAATGCCTGAAGCCCAAGATTCATAACGTTAGACCTATTTCCTCTGATTTTATTGTAATCTCATTGTCGTTTCGAGTTTGGTAATCCTTGATGACGTAATGAAACTAAGTTATTCACAAATTTTGGGCGCAAACTATATCCTTCTTTCAAAAATACTGAAAGTCAACGGTAGAACTGTTTAAGCAATCGTAGCTTGCATGATGGAATCAGAAAAAATTATTTCATACGATAATTCATGTAAAAAAATATTGCACTTGAGTTTTGATTAGATTTCCAAAATGAAGGAAAATTGGAGACGAAATTCTGGTTATATCTATAATTATTGGAGTTTAATAATTTAATAATAATAATAAGAATAATTTCATATGAATTTTTATAAACAAATCATACCGATTCAGTAAATTCAAAAAAACGGTTTTTCCGCAAAATGACAATATTTTATTTCCGATTCAGCTGTAACTTTTTGAGTGATAGTAGTTCCATATTCCAGAAATTAAATTGATTCGGTTTATTTGTTGGAATCATTCTGTGGGTGTAATTAATGCAATAATTAATCAGAAAAAAAAACAATAAAACAATTACTCCTCCGAGAAAAAATATTTCTATTTTATTTTAAATGAATAAATGAATAAGAATTTCCTCGCAAAACAAAGCGTTTTAAACAAAGCGTGATTATTTTGCAACGCAATGATCCGACCGACAGGATCAGCCGCGACTTATTTGCTTGAGCACTGAATCGAACGATCGTTGATCACGTAGCTGCTCGTGAGCCAGGCACCGTGTCTAATTAGCGGAATTGGCAAACTGTTAAACAAATCTGAGCCGAAACACGCCCGTTCAGCGAGTATTGGCTGGGCGTAATTGCCTAATTGGTGTGAATCCCTGATACTGTCAACGATTGAAATACCGAATGATTCTTACGCAGTAATCACGAGTGTTTACTGCTTAACCGCTTTTAGCAGGAATAAATTTTCAGATCAAGGCACTCAGCCGCTGGGTCTGACAATGAATGGGCGAAGGGTAGATTGAGAGAATCATATCTTGGAAGATTCTTTTTTACTTTGAATTTTCACAGAAGCCACTATAATGGCATCATTTTTTTTCCTTTTTCTTTTTGTCAATTTTTTTTTCTCATTTTCCATGCAAGATTATCAATTTTTTTTTGTATTCTAAGGTAAGATAAACACTCGAACTTTGGAATTATTTGTGACTCCATAATTGTTATAAATAAACATATGCTAAAAAAAAAACGTCTTTTCGTTAATGAAGGGGAGGGTGGGGCAAAGTGGACACCTTAAAATTTTTCAATTACAAGGGATAAAATTAACTACCTGAACTTTTTATTGAATATGAATTATTCTTAAATCATTTAATCGAGTAATTGTATAGCTCATAACGCGAAACGTTTTAAATTGTGCTTTATTCTCAACTTGTCAAAGTAAAATAATTTTCTGAATTTGTATTTATGATTACTTTTTATCGAGAAAGCTGGATAATAATTTAACATAATTGTTCATACGAAAACTAAACATTTTATTCCGATTTTAGACATTATTTTCTTAAGGGGTCCACCTTGCCCATCAGTGAAAATTTGATAATTAATAAACGCATACCGAGAACGCTTAGAATTCATTAGTTGACAAACTGAGATCTCAAAATAGCAATTTTATTCACAAAATTAAATGCGTAAGGGTAGTTCTCACCCTCCTTAGGGGTGCATATAGATGGTATTGGAAGTCGCACCTATTCTCGGCCTAAAATCGTACCGCTAGAAAATAAATATTCATATAAATCTCATTCAAGAACAGTGTGAAAAAAATTGAATTGCGTGACTCAAAAGGATAATCGATTATTGAATTTTGAATAAAAAATAAATCGGATTGTAGCTCGGAAAGCAATTCTTAAAAATAATGTATGAAATCAATCTACTAGACACAATTAGATAAATTCATACCAGTTACAGTTTCCCGGGTGTTGTTAATTTGTGGTGGTGTTTTCAAAAACAAAAATGCAAACAAAAACAAAAAAAATAAAATAATTTGGTGTAATGGTTGAGTGAATTTTAAGGTACCGTCGTTTTTCTGAGACTTTCATTCAACGAAACGCGTGACTCTCCGGGATAATTGTGCCATTCCAACTGTTGTTCTTGTCTGGAAGTTAGGCGAAGTGAAGAAAATTGAAATAATTTTGAGATAAGGATAAAAAAAAAAGTATAAATATTAAAGAGTTCACGGCTGGTGACTTTTATCACTCGCCGTGTAACTATAATGGTTAAAACTTCGGTTAAAATTTTACTTATCTTCTTTCTCCAATCTCACAGACCGATGATTCGTTTTGTTTGTACAACTTTCTGTGACTCGCAAACAAGTAGAATTATCCACATCCGAGCAATTAGTAGTGAACAACGTGGAATTCGCCCTCATGCCTGGGAAATACTAGACAGAAATTACCGTGTAGTTCTACCGGAACTAGACTCAATGTAGACACACTAAGTTCCGTCAGGGCAGATACCACACCCTGAAGAATGTCCGACCATAATCATACCATCTGCTTGAGGTTGTTAATTCAAACTCCTGCATAGTCGAGCATTGAAGAGCGTAATCCACGAGCTACGTTATCTATTATTAGGACCAATGGAACAAGCATTGTTGTTTGTAATGGATTTAAAAGGGTATTCTGGTCTGGAAATTTGAAAAAATCGACTTTTTTTTTGCATATTTTTAAAGTTTAGACCCTCAAAAATATTCCCTTAAACAGATTTTTCAAAATTCGAATTATTTTCAGAGATACAGCGGATTTACAGACGTAACGAAGTTAGAATTGATCGCTCTGAACTGCGAGCTTCTGCTGCTTCAAAAAAAGGCAGAACAGCTCGGTTAGCAGAAAGAACTTCGTGAGACATTGCTTATGAAGAAGAAGAAGAAGGCCCAATGTATGGATCCGGGATCGCCGATTAATCCAAAGTGAGTATTAAATATTATTATCTGAGTCATTTTACTTGAATTGTTTCTCAAACTTCAAACGCGTTTTTCTCAAAACTACTTTTTTCGAGGTGGTTGTCATGATATCTCGAGTTCTACCTTACCGATTCCTTTAAAATTTGATGAAAATCTTTTCTATATATCTCTCTATCGCTCCTGCCTTGGATTTTGGAATATTTTAATTTTAAGTATTTTTAAAAAATTCGAAAAGGTCAAAGAAAGGGGGTAACAAAAATGTCTTTTTTATGTCGACGCCATTTTGTGAATTTTTTTTTTTTCCTTTGGCAAAGGTCAATCTAATAGCGACATCTTTACCCATGAGGAATTTTTTTAATTTGTTTGTTTCAGATGACTACAAGGGTTGGAATCATATCAACCAAGGAGCACCGTTTTTTTTTTTAGCCCCCACTTCACCGGCCTATAATTCGACGATTTTTTTATTTTTTTTGTTTTTTTATTTTTTTTTATATCCTTCAAATATCAATAAAAATCATATAAAAAAATGGATGGTGAAAATGTTTTTAATTTTTTTTTATCCTTGTTTGAAAAATGCCTAAAATTTAGGCTTCTAGACCAGAATACCCCCTTAGAGTAACTCACGGCCTTTCAAACTCGAGGAAGATTATAGTCAGTTCTACAAACAATTTTGGGACTCGTTCATTGGTTGTACCTTCTCACGTGAAGAGTCTGCGGTATCGTAAGCATTGAACATAATATTTGGGCTATATCAAGACCAGTGATGTCTAGTCGTGGATGGAAGTCTCGAGAGGCTTCAGATGGTAGGAAAAAACCTCTGTAACGTAACGAATTCACAGTCTGACTGCAGGGGGGATAAAAAGCCTCTTGTAACCATTAAAGGAATCATTCACAGTCCTGTATTATGCACGCGCACACACGATGTTATACAGCATTACACAGGGGTATACAGACCGCGTTTAAGTGCGCTCTGAAGAGTTACTTCAAACTGCGTTGAAGAGAACCTTAGTAAATCTACATAAAAATTTACTGCACCTTATACCCATCTACGCTCGCTCGGGTGCGAGATGCTATATTCGCGTGGTTCCATGCATTATACCGTGTGTCTACAGACCTAACATCCAACCCTCGTAAAGTAACAGGCGCAACCGCTTTTTGCTATCTTGATGTTAAAATTTCTTTCCTGTTTCAAGCTTCCTGCTTTTCCCATGGAAGTCATTTCGCACTTGATCTTGAACAGCCAAGCTCTGGTGTTGAATTTCTGTAACTTTTAATCGATGGTGGACCAAAGTTGTACCACATTATCGAGACCTTGATCATCATGGGAAAACACCATAAATAAAATGATCCTGAAACCAAGAGGCTTCTCTGATTGTCATCAACGAATTCGCGTTCCTGAGACATCCAGACTCGATATTCCTTTTACCTAGCTGAACCTCTGCATCTTGGATGTACGATATTGCGACGGGTAATAAATTTATTGAAAAGTTATCGCCGATGGCGAGTTGGAGAATATTTTATACATGTACATAAAGTGTTTTGTCGATGTTTGAAAATCTCTTCTCGACGGGTGCAACTTGCTCGAACCTATAGAGGCGAAGTTAGCGCCTGCAAAACGAGTAACGGTTAAGTGAAAAGTAGTCGTTCCTTTCCTTACTCGTCTATACAAAACTTTCAGCCAGATCTTTACCCGCTGATATAGATATGCCGTAAATTTCATAAGTACTAGCTACCCTCTCACTGCTCCTGCTGCTGCTGCTGCTGCTGCTGCTGCTACTGCTGCCCCTCCCGTAAATCTGCCCACAGGAGACTTCACTTTACTGGCTGGTGCAGGGATGGTTGGAAGTCTCGGAATGGGGTTTCTCATACCTTTAAATCTTCTGTGGCTTATATCAGACCCATAAGAATCTCCTTCCTCTGATTAATGCAATTCGAGACAGAGCGAGTTGGATCCCTTTTTTCTTGTTCTTTTGCAAAATTAGGATATTGTCTTGGATGTGGGTCGATCGTTCTTATAAACTAATAGCAGTCTCATCTCTAAAGCTGGACCAAGTAATACTCATTTACAAAATTTTAATTAAAATCATCGTGACACGGGATTTTTGTTTATAAAGATTTTTTCACGAACGTTAAACAAGTTCAGTTATCACGAATCCGTTTTGGGCCACACGATGAATAATTATCAAAATCAAAGAAGTCGAGGAAAATTAGTAAGAAGGTAGAAGAAAATAAGTAAGTTATAAATTCTTTATTGGAATCGATGCGTTTATATTTCGGAATAGCTTGTCAATGAAATACGCAATTTTTTAAAACAAAATACGACGCGTAATACCCATGTGAAAACGGCTCTTGCCAATTTTTCTTTTTCTTTTTGTCTTGTTTTTGAAAATTACGAATTTTGGAATCTTGCAAAATATATTCTACATTTCATCGTTTTGATATCAAAGCGACGTTCTTAAATAATGCATCCGAAATATTTTCTAGTACCGAAAAATGTGTGTTCAAAGTCAGAATAAATCATTTTTTCAACTACAGTCTTGAAAGAAAAATTTAATAATTCTATGAGACAGTCCGCCATATTGGTTCACACTCTTTCAGTTTTGCTCGAGCTTTTGTTTGCTGTAAAGCAACGAGAAAAATAAAGAGCAGTGAAATATTTTAATGAAAGTGAAAAATTTGAAAGTTACAAAATTAGTTTTTACGAATTTCAACATAGATTTTTAAGTACTAAAAAAAATCGCACGCATATCAGCTTTTAAACTTTTGGTTGCAAAATTTTTTTTTCGTCACAAAAAACATAACCACCGAAGGATTGAAGGATATCTCAATTTTGAAATACTCGAAAACAACCTTTTCTCGAAATTTAAACGTCGTTGAGGCAGTAGTGAAAATTTTTTTTCAGCTCAGCCCTTTTGTGTGAGTTATTTTTTAGTGGGAAAGTGCAAGAATCTCGAAGGAGAGCGAAATATAAAAAAGGGCTCTTTTCTATGGGGAAGTAATTTCGTCATCATTACTCTTCACTCGGTTGATGAGTCTCCGTCAGAACTCTTACATAACGTCAAATCGGATGCATTTTTCAAACAAAGTTTCGAAGTTATGACCAAGCTCAATGAAATTAAATTTCTCTAATCAAAACCGAATCACTTTGATGTGTTACCCACGAAAGTCAATCCAGAAATCCGAATTATCAAAAATTTCAGCAATCTTACAATCATTATTAATCATAATTCGTTTCGACTTCGACTTATTTTTCCACTTTTAAGGCCATACTTTGTCAATATCAGTCATCGATTTCACTTGTTGACCAAACTGTCGATCCAACTAATGATAATTTAAAAATTAGCCATTAGTCTGATAAAATTTTGAGTTGTAATCAATACATTGCTAGTCGTAGGGGAATCTAGAGAAGAAGCAAAACGATAAATCGACCGAATTCAAGTCTGGAAAGGTGATTTATAACTCACGCTGCATGCCAAGGTGTGAAAATGTTCACCAACACATCCGGCGTGCCATTTTGAAGACGCGACGACGAGGGTTGATAAGAAACCACTTTGAAGAATGGTGAAGCAAGGTGCTGAGTGGTGTCTACAGCCCATGTGTTGAACCGATAAGCAAAAAGTTTGGCCCGTTGAAATTTGGTTTAAGCCAGACGTACGTCAAGCATATTTGCAAGTGCCAAGATCCTCTTCTGGCCATGGAATTGCGCCCGGGTTTAACTGCTCAGGAGTCAACAGCCGCTTCGGACGTGCAAAAAATTCTAGTGAATAAAGTCAAGTGTTTTGGCCCAATCCAATATTCTTTTACTCTCTCTCTATCTCTCTATCTCTCTCTCTCTGTCTTTCTCCAGAGAGTGAAAGTAGGTGCGATTGAATGAGACTGAAGGGTTTATTTCGATGGATTGAATCAATCTCGAAGTCTACTGAATATGTTCGCTGAAATTCTGTGAATCGATGCACTTAAAAACTTGCTTTACGAGCTAGACTAAAATCGAGTATCAATCGAGGCTTTCGGGATTTTTTTTTTTTTTTTTATTAATTGCAACCTCAGATATTCCGAAACGACCAAAACTCGTAAAAACTATTTCAACTTTAGTAAAGTTTTCAGAAATTACGAAGCATGTGTACATTTTTTGAACTAGTCTAAAATTCGTAAAAGACTTTTCTTTGAACTTCAGTCAAGGGTTAACATGAAAAAAAACGAAACGACTTGAAACTCGGAAAAACTCTTTCAGCTTTAGTAAAGTTTCCAGTAATTACGAAGCATTTGTACATTTTTTGAACTAGTCTAAAATTCGTAAAAGACTTTTCTTTGAACTTCAGTCAAGGGTTAGCACGAAAAAAAAAGCCCAACCTTGACAATTTATTTTGAGAGTACGGAAAAAGAAATAGGATTTTTGAATGGTTTAAAAGTTAAATTGATTGAAAATTTTATTCTCACAATTCTTGATTTGCCACGAAATCAAAAACAATCAAAGATTCACATTCTCATCTTACCGTAACTTATAAAAAAGGTTCAACAGTTTCCAAGGAACGAATGTTTGAGTAATTTAATACAAAAAGAAGAAAAAAAACAACCTAATATTCTACAAAACTAAGAAAATTAAGGCTACACAATTTTTATCATTTCTCCAAACATGTCCGAGAACTAACAATACACGACAGTTGAAAATAAATTGTCATTGAAAAATGATCTAACCAATGAATATTTCGGACGTTATTTAAAACTACCTTTTTTCCACACTTTGGCGAATAAAAGGTAATAAAATAAAATTTGCATAATAGAATTTCACAGCATTATAAAATTTTTTAATAAAAAATCTTGATTTAGCGCGATCCTTTCTCTCTGATTGTTTGAAATGTGATCTATGCCCCAGGTTGCGCTGGTGGTCGTGGTGGACAAGGAAAAAATTTCGATTCAAATTAATGCAGGAAGTCCTGGTGTAGGTTGGAACGAGACTCTGAACTGGGGGAGTACAAACGGATTGACAGAGCGGCGGGGAGCGGAGCGGCGTGCAAACACTCCGTAAATAGAATATAATTTACTAGAAGCACGGGTGCGCTAAAAACAGCGTATTTACACCGACTCACCCCTTTCGAATCCATCAATCTTTTCGCTGGGCTCCCGTGACCCTCTGCTCCCCTGCCAGCTGGTCATTTCAATCCAAATGATTCAAGGCCTGTCCTTTCTGCACGGATTTGTTTTCAACATTCGGCTCCGCTTGCGTGGATTACGTGGAAGCAGGATGATGGAACAATACTGGCATAAGAAAGATATATCGGCTCTGTTACCATCGCTGCGTAAAAGAATTCAGGGGTCGCCATAGCAACCCTCGGGAAAACCCAAAACCCCAAAGATTCCGGAGAAATTTCATGGCACCTCGTGAAAATTTACGGGAAACTTTTTTCAATCCAATGCGCGATGGAAATAATAACTAAACTCGGAGGAAAACCTAGATAGTATTCTTGGAATGCCATTGAAATTACTAACTGGAAAAACCCATGGATATACCGTAGAAATATCCGGTATAAAAAAATTTTGAATCTTCAAAAATTACTAAAAGTCGGCTGGATTTTCATTGAAATTATCAAACTTTGTGGATTTCTCACGCTTTGAATTTAAATTAGTGAAAGTTATGTTATGATTACCATGACATATATGCTTACAACTGATTCAGATTTACAAAACGTGGGAATATCATAAAACAAGTCATGTGATAGACTGCAAAAAGTAATCCGAAGCTTTCACTGGATTCCTACAGAATTTCCACCGCAGTTATAACAGTATAAATTGAACATCAGCAAACAGTTTTTATTTATTTATAGTCAAGATCAATTTCGATGACTTGAAACTTGGTATTATAGGCTCTTTGTGCGCGATAAGTCTAACAACGATTCTATATTGCGGTATCCATATCTAGGTTTCTAGTCGACTACCCTGTTTTATAACTATCTCTGAAGCTTGAAATGAAATGATACTCAGTCGACTCAATTTCGGAAACACATCAAAAGGTTCACTCGAATCAATACTTCACTCGATCGCGACAAGAAATGATTCCGTTGAATCGAGATATCCGCTTGACTGAATCATTTTGACAAACTGATAACTGAATAAAAAATTTTTACTCAAAGTCATCGTATTTGGAACAAACAAGTGATGCTAGATTGAAGCAAATGGACTCCAACAAAATCTATTTTGTCGTTTCAAGAATTCCTCTCCATCCGTGTAACCATTAGTCCGACCTTTCCAAGAGAAATTGGAATGTGCCATTTCTCAAACGCAATGTGCAGGCAGGTATTAACCAAGTATATTTTGGTGAGCGAGTATTCTCGACAGATATAGTTTCATTCTTCAACTAATGGCCTCTTCCAGCTGTACCGCAATATCGCGTTACCTGTACAACTCAGCGCCGTTATATTTTAGCAACTGCCTCCTGGGTTACACGTTTCCGGAAATTCCGGCGTGTTTATATCGGCCGGGATCCCAGCGTTTTTAACCCTTCAGCCGAACGGATGAATTTTTTAATGCCTGGGGCTGGAAGCGGCGCAGTTTGAAATTCGAGGCTGAATATAATACCATCCCGTACATTGTTGCTCCCTCATATAATTAACGCTACGCAGCACGTGTAGTTATATCGAGCAGTCAAGGTGTAAGCTCGTGTACATCGTACCCTATATTCACTCAGGCCATCAGGTAATGAAATTTTTCTGCTCACCTCCAGATCGCGATCTATAATGCCGCGACATTTATTAGTCAATTTAAATTTAATTGCTTCTCATTTTTGTTGGAAAATTATTTTATGAAGGACATAACGTGTATTTATACTATGGACAATCGGAGGTCAACAAACAATTTTTCGAACCTTCGTTTCAATTTCCCAAGTGTATCCGTTTCCCTGCTGAGGAGAAAAAAATTAACTATGTTGATTAGTATTTTAGGTGATACCGAGAGTTTGTTTAATTGCTGAGCAAGTAGGTTTGGAATCGAAATTTTTATAATTCACGACTCAAAGAGTTTCCTCAAGTTGAAGTATTTCTGCAGATAATCTTTTATCATCGATATTGATCCAGATTAGAGTTAGATCACGTGATAAGTTGGGTCAAATTCAATTTGAAGGTAGTTTAAGAAAGTTTAGACCACAAACTGAGCGATTATATTGGATATGCTGCAAATGCGTGAGTTGAAAATTGTAACATTGCAAAACATAATTCTGGAAACTTGTAACAAGAAAAAAATTATTTAAACTGTTAATCGTTTAATTTAGTAATTTGAAGGGTCTACAGAAGTGGTTACTGTACTTGGAAAAAATTATTTATACATTTCAATTTTTCCAGTATTTCTCGAGAACGGTGAATGATATTGAAAATATAAAAATCTATTTCATGTTCTTCTTTCCATGATCAAATGAACCGCACGCAGTCAAGTGAACACACACGTGTGTGTCGAGGTGCGTACTGAACGCTGTGCGAGTTATGGTTCCATATCCGGGAGTTTCTATGTCACACTCAGAGTTTTTGCTACGTCAACGTAACGTACTTTTTGCGCCTCTGAAAAGCAGTCGAGTGTAGGATCCGGAGCTTACGAGACTGGGCTGGCCTGCAGAGGCGGTGTAGGACATGTTCAAGTATAATGACCCTTTAACCACGTTATCTGGAAACGTTGAACGAAACGTTACCAAGAGATCGACACTAGAGTCTTTGCAGGAATCGACTATTTTTAATTCTTCAAAGAACACTGAAAAATCGTCAGACCATCCCGAAACAAAGTCCCTGTGAAAATATGAGTCCTTAATATTATTATTTAAAGGTGGCGATTCTCAATTTTCTATTTCTATGGCCGTCATCTTTCTCACCTTTATGAAGCAGTGAAGTGTTCTTGGTGTTCTAGGTCAACAACGAAGTGAATAACTGTCTGCTGATAATTCCTCAGCTTTAATACGACCTTCGTCTCACTAAGAATAAGCAATATGTAAAACCAATTCACAGTGTAAAAATGAAATGAAAACATATTGAATCAGTTGTAACGTATCTAATAAACATGTTGAATACTTCAGTTGAAGATTCTCCGTAGCAAGACCTCATAAATACGTAACTGGCCGTTAACTTGTGATGAATTTTTCATCAAGGAGCAACAAGTATTTCGTACTCTGTAGCAAATTTTTCTCATATTGAGAAAATGGCTTGTTGAAACCTAAAGTGCCAATTTCATACCGTCAGATGATCAAATTGAAAATTATCTGCTAAAAATCTTAGTCGATTGGAAAGGGAAGTGCAGGCTACGTGAAAAGGTATGGAAATGAACGAATATACCGATTCGAGGTTCGACTACTCGTCATACGATAATTTCGATTTTTCTCACGCATAAATTACTGGTTTAGAAATTACAGAAGTAAATACTTGAATCGAATCTCTACTGCAGAAAATTACCATAATTGTCAGAGTTTCATCTTCGCTACCAGCTAAGTTACACAAAGAAACGATTAGACTGGTCATGAGGAACAGTCAGTTTCTAACATTGAAAATTACGATGCCTCGTTTTTTTGAGAACACATTTCCGATCTGTCTACAATACTTTTAATTTGCGTTAAATTTCATCAAAGTGTGCCAATATTTTGCGAACGGAGAGAAAAATAATAATGAGTTATAATATTGTGAAGACTGTTTTTCTTTCTTAAGGAGGTATTCTGTTCTAGACATTTGAAAAAATCGTTTTTTTTTGTGCATATTTTCAAAGTTTAGACCCTCAAAAATATGCCCTTAAACGGATTTTTCAAAATTCTAATTATTTTCGGAGATAAAGCGGATTTACAGACGTAACGAAGTTAGAATTGATCGCTCTGAACTGCGAGCTTCTGCTACTTCAAAAGAAGGCAGAACAGCTCGGTTAGCAGAAAGAACTTCGCAAGACATTGCTTGTGAAAAAGAAGAAGGCCCAATGTATGGATCTGGGATTGCCGATTAATCCAAAGTGAGTATTAAATATTATTATCTGAGTTATTCTATTAGAATTGTTTCTCAAACTTCGAACGCGTTTTTCTCAAAACTACTTTTTTCAAGGTGGTTGTCATGATATCTCAAGTTCTACCTTACCGATTCCATTGAAATCTTATGAAAATCTTTTTGATGTATCTCTCTATCGCTCCTGCCTTGGATTTTGGAAAATTTTAATTTTAAGTATTTTTAAAAAATTCGAGAAGATCAAAAAAAAGGGGGTAAAAAAAATGTTTTTTTTTTTATGTCGACGCCATTTCGTGAATTTTTTTTCTTTTCTTTGGCAAAGGTAAATCCGACAGCGACATCTTTACTAACGAAGAATTTTTTTAATTTGTTTGTTTTAGATCACTACAAGGTTAGGAATCATGTCAACCAGGGAGCACCGTTTTTTTATAGCTCCCACTTCACCGGCCTGTAATTCGACGATTTTTTGATTTTTTTTTGTTTTTCAATTTTTTTTATATTCTTCAAATATCAATAAAAATCATATAAAAAAATGGATGGTGAAAATGTTTATCATTTTTTTTTATCCTAGTTTCAAAAATGCCCAAAATTTAGGCTTCTAGACCAGAATACCCTCTCAATATCGAGAGTGAAATTCGTTGAGACGAACTTATGCGACGATATAAGTAAATTGAATTCTTAAATCAGCTAATTATAAGTGAATCATAAAGTGCGTTTTCAAAGAGTTGTCGATGCAATCCAAGTACCTTCACCATTCGAGTAGAAAAAAACTTTCAACACGCACCATTCCGTTGACAATGAATCAACTCGAGTCACAAGAATCATTGGCTTTAATTTCCCCAACGAAACCTGCCGATATAACGCCATAGACCATCAGCTAGAATCCGAGAGAGCCATGCCTCGTCTCGAAGGGGTGGTTTCGGATGAAAATGGCGGTGGAAAAAATTTCTTCAAAAGTTTTCATCCGAGGCTTTGAATATTATTGAAATATTAAACAGCTCCGAGGCATCGGCACAAGGGCATAAAGTGGAAGGAGAGGGTTGATGGTACATGAAAAAGGTGAACTAAAACCGGGGTTGGGTGACGTATCGCGTTGCTCAAGTGTCCATGCACAGGCGCCTATCATATATTGAAAAGTTGGCATGTTTCATCCCCCTGTCACACGCGTATATCAATATACAATTCGGTGACGGATTGAGCTGCGACGTGACGAAACGTCGAGCTTCGGCTTTGGAATTGCCAGACTCGCATCCTCCTCACGTTGGCCAGGATCACCCGGAACCCGTATCACCAGCGATGGGCTCAGCCACACCCCCGGCTTCTTTCCAAGCTTTTAAGAACTTTTATACCGCCAGGGACGGACCCTCAGGACTCGGGAAGGTGAGATCAAAGATAGAAGGCCTCCATTGCGCTCATATTCCTCCTGCATCCGTACTTCGGAGGCAATCTACTATCCATTTCATAACTCGTCTCTTCCTTACATTTCGAACTCTGGTATCAAGTAACTGGAAACTATCTCAAGAACTGACGTTCTTCATGCACAGTCGATGTTCCAAGTTCTCCGATTTCTCACTCCTGCGAAAATATTGACCGAAATATGGCGAGTGGTGATCGTGATGAGAATGTAGGTACTGATTCCTATACCTCAGTATTGCCTTCGAAGGGTCTCTATTTGCTCAAGAATTTCTACCGTGAATCGCTACTTTATCCGGAATTTCTGATGGGTTGGATGCATGATTGCGTTTCATTCGGATTCGTTGACGGAACCAATTTTCTGATCGATTGTGATAAAGAATCAAATCAACAACTCTTGTCTGATTTTGAAATACAAGGTTATTTGCTAAACGTTTCTATAGTATATTGTTGTTCAATGTTCATTAATGGGTTCACAGTGGCAGACCACTTTTTGTTTAATAAAATCTGGAACAAGCTTTCTTTCTACGGAAATTTTATGTGGCTGTGATCAACGTATCGTGTGATTCATTGTCACATAAAATTTCATAAAATTATCATAAAAAATACGCAGACTAGATAAGAAAGTGTAATTACAGCATGGACTGGTTATAAAGAAGAAGTTTGAATCGGTTATCTTTATTAGTTAAGTGGATAAAAGATGGAATTTGTTAGTGATAATTGATTAGCATCACAATTCAGAGAAACTAATAATGAGGAAAAAATGCCTCCGGGAGAAAATAAAGGAAAACCGCGAAAGCAATCTCTGTTACTGACACTCGACTGACCGCGGAAGAGTCGCTTAAATATTTCACTTACCTCTACTTTTTATTGGGAATTATATTTCGTCTTACACTCACAAACAAATTTGGCTGTGACAACCGAAATTCGGCCCTGGCAATGAAATTCCAGGGCTAATGTACATCCAACCAAACATTATTTCCACACAATTGAACAGTTTAGCTGAGTTTATAGTGCGCAGGAGACAAAATGTTTTAGCAGTGTCTGAGAGAAGGTTTGGCACCACAATTCCATAGATTCTGTTGCAATTGCGAAATCAGATCTATACAGTGAAATCATTTTGTGAAGATTGAAAAATAATTGTTCAATTTTGGAACTGAAAAAATAATCGTTTCATTGTTATTTTAAGCTAGACGAATTACATGCCACATCAAACGACGACAAAAAACGATGCCATTGTAAATTGACATGGTCTTTCAATGGTATGTATAACAGGTTTTAGGAGAGATTAAACATAATTCTGTTGAGTTGAACTGTTTAATGGAGAATAATCTACCTTTGGCTAAGTACACTTACTGGTTAAATTAGTCTTAGTCTCACTTACCCGCCTTATTTGAACTACAAGTTCTTGTCACAGGCTTCAATATTTTCTCTGATTGCAGAGATCCTGAGGCGCTTTCAAGTCCTAGTTCATCCCGTATTTAAACATATCGTTATCACGTAGTTACAGTGAAGCTTTAAGGTGCTTATAAAGACGCGTAGTACACCTCGAAAACGCGGGGATGCAAAACTCCTATACCGCTCAAGCGATCAGAGTGAAACTTGGGCAATTAATGCCTTGCTTTGGCAAAAAGTGGAGCGTCTTTTTACTTTTTCAAAATTTGGAAAAAAATTTTGATGATTGGTTACCACCTACAGAAATTGGCCAAATTTTCACAGTTGCACTGAATGAATGGAACTATCCGGTACGATGCCACTTATTGTTAGTGGTGATGAAACACACATTTTGAGCCCAGTCCCATGAGATTTGATGGTGAAATGACGAAATGGCAGCTGATCTGGTTTTCGATTACGAAGAACACCGAAATCTCATTTTTGTGACATTTGTCGGTAATTTTTTACCGACATTACACGCATACATAACCGGCATGCACGCAATTGTCGGTAACAAAAACAGCTGCCATTTCGTCATTTTACCATGAAATCTCATGGGACTGGACTCAAAATGTATGTTTCAACACCGCCGAGTGGCATCATACCGGATACTTCGATCTATTCAGTGTAACTGTGAAAATTTGGCCAATTTCTGTGGGTGGTGACCAATCTGTAAAATTTTTTACAAAATTTTGAAAAAGTAAAAAGACGCTCCACTTTTTGCCAAAATAAGGCATTAACTGCCCAAGTTTCACTCTGATCGCTTGAGCGGTATAGGAGTTTCGCATCCCCGCGATTTCGAGGTGTACAACGCGTTTTTACAAGCACCTTAACATCGCAAGGACCGCCGTTAGCTGTGAAGTCGAATAAACCGAGTACTGACCTAGGTTGCGTTGCGCTGTCGAACTGTGACAAGGGCACAGCGAAAGGAGTGACGGGGTATATGGGTATCGATTTCACGTTAAACGAAACATTTGCGGGTTCCGTGAGTCAGGGAAATGGAAAGAAGGAAATAAAGAAACATCTAATCGGAGAGGTTAGATGAAAATAAAGACGAGAAGAGAGTCTTTCGAGCGGTAGTTTCGGAATAGATCCCCAGTCCTGAGATCTGGTTTCACTCCTCGCTTCTTCATCTTTCTTATTTTCTTTATCTCCAACTCGTCTTCAGTTCTTTGCCACCCTCCTCAGAACTCGGGAATTCGAAAAGCAATCGACAGTAAAGACATTCTAATGGAGTCGTGCGATAAAATATTTCAGGCGCACCTACTCGACTCCTTTTTCATCCTCTTGGAATGGTCACTGTTCAACGTGGCAAGGTGTATATCGAGGTCACGAAATGTCCTGGATGATCGAACAATCACGAGACATCTGATCTGATTGAATGTACTGGAGAGCAACGCTTGGAAAGAGAAGTTTCGAGGGGAAGAGACACGAGTTGTTGTACACTAGGTCCAATTTAAAAACAATGTAACAAAGCTGAGGAAGTACGTTCGGATTTACTTCCGGAGTCTTGTGCAGGATTGTGGTTGGTGGAGTAGGGTCACTGGAATAATGGGTTCACCCTTGTTTCTGCGGTGTGTTACAGATATTTGGGTAGGTACATAGTTCGTCTACCCGCGTGAGAAGGGATAAGCTTGGTACACGTAGCTTCTAGTTTGTTGGTTTATGTCCCGCTATAGTTTTGCAGGGCAGATCGTGCTGGGATGGGACCTCTTTGCACTGGCTCCTGAACTCCCCGATATCCAGTTACTGAAGTCACGGAGTGAACGGTGCACTGTGACGAGAGCTACACAGTGTGAAAACCTCCGAAGTTATACGTATACTACGGAAACGTTGGAAGACCTATTAAACAATTTTTTACAAGATCAATGCGCCCTGCAATCACACGTAAGTTTTCCACTCGAATTTTAACAAAATCGGTTCAGCGATTCGTCTGCCATCCTACCTACGAAAAAATTAGATACCGATACTGTATGAGACTAGATTCAACATTCATCGTTCTATAATCAGAGGTGGGAGTGGGTTGGAAAGCTTATTGGAAGGACAAGGTATATGGCCTTGGTATTATATCCAATTAATTTGTTTCAATGACTCAACCGGAAGTCTGTTTAAAAAAACTAATGCGTGACTCATGGTATGATTGAAATCTGTATGAAAAACACTAAACTAGTATTTAAACAGCAGAAATTTGTATTATAATGTTCAACGAACTATTTCGGAGAATTTGGAAGTTACATATTTTGTGAAAGTTTGAACGTCAACCGTTTCGAAACCGGATATTTAAAACGTTTAACGCACTTACCGGAAGACAGTATAAATGTGTACAATCTTCTTTCAGAATCCAATCGGAATCCGGCGACAGAAAATTGTCTTGGGATGGCAATCAACGTACAAAACATTTTGTTTACGAACGGTTGTGCTTAAAAACGAACAAATCACAAATGAATGTTGAATCCTTCAGAGTATATCTTCGATACTTCTTTGGTCCTATTTATGTAGCCTTAATTTTACCTGATTGACAATTTTATACCTTAACACGAGTGAGAATTTGTCAAAAGGGTAAGGTGTAAGGTTGATCCTGGTGTATAAAATAATACTTTCATCTATGACATTGTAAGAAGAGGATTTGTTGATCCAGGTACAGGATAAAATTTCTCCGGATGGCTTTGAAGGATGGCCGAATGGCGGTTGGACAAAGAACAAGCATTCCTTTTGAAGATTGTAAGAACTTGGTCCTTTTCATTCGCTTTTTTTCTTGGTATTTTGAGAAAGCAGCATGGCGTTGTATTCTCTTGTGGAAGCGGAAGCATCGTCTTAACGGTCCTCCACCTTTGTAACGGTCAACGGAGTCGACTCGGAAATCGATCATTCGCGTGGCTGCTCATTTGAATAAATTTCGTTTTTCCTTTACCGCATCGGAGATGCGATCCCTTGGCTACGATCCGCGGAGTTTGAGGCGCCAGAGTTCCTCCCGTATGAGGTGTACACACACACACACACATGCTGTTCACATACGAAAGTCAATGAAAAGAAGCAACGAAGTCGGAGGTGAATGTGGAGATGTGGACGTGGCCGTCGATATGGACGGCCACTGGGACCATTCGACAGTATGAGAGATAGCCGTCTCTGCTTTATGCGCCGTTCGTGAAGGGAATGCAGTGTTCTCGTATATCCGAAGACTAGCTGCACTCTTTGGCAGCTACGCGGTGTTCAAATTGCAAGCATAGCTCTATCCGACGGTGCTCGGCTAAGAAGACTAGCAACAATTTGCCTCGCGCGAATGACAGTGATTAATCTCGTTCGAAAATTCCCGAAGCGAGATCGAGTTCACCCTCTCGGGAAAGATCGAATATTTGCCGTAGTTTCAAGACATGCCGGGGTGTATGGTGGTGAAAATGCCGAGAACCGCCCAAACCATCGAACGTGAATATAACATGCGGCTGTAGAAAAGTGGTGGTTAGACAAGCACGAAGTCTTTCCTACGACGCCAGGTGACATCCTGAATTTCTTATACATACCCCAAAACGAAATTCACGTAAGTATATGTAAGGAAAATTGTAGTGCTCAATTGGTGTTTGACTTGCTGATGGGTTAAAGCCGCTGGACCGTGAGGAAACGGGGGGATCAATTTACTAGCGGAATGTTATATCAGTCAAGGAATTGGAAATCTTTCCGAGCAAACACTCGACTCGGTAAAGTTGTTCGAATTGCTTCTAAATTCAAATGAAAAATCCAGACTCGGTATTGACTCGGTACCGTCACGGCTACACCTGCACCACTTCTGAGACGAGCGGGGTTGGTTTAATATCACGGTTGGTCTCTTGAGTCCGAAGGGCGTTGGTATATCCCGCAAAGGAGAGAACGCAGTGCACTTTATGTGGTGCGATTTCGGGCAATCCGGACAACCCGGTGGCCACTGGGTAGATAGAATGCGGAGTCAGGAAAGCTCGAGGAGACGGTGCGGAGAGAAGAAACAAAACTGCATGCATGTTGGCTGCAGAGGGACCTCCGTTACACAGATCGAATGCCAATTCGCCGTGGCGACGTGGCTGCGGGTTTCGTCGCGGTTTGCAAGTGCCGACAAAAGACACTCCTTTGTTTTGCGATTGAATCGCCGATTCGATCTCTCCGCCAAGCGATATCGCACCTTGGTATGGCGACCCGTTCCGCATGCCGAAGACTAACGGCCGTGGCATTTCCTTATCGCTTTTAGTTACTTGGATCGGTTGTTCAGAAGGAGGAGGGAATCCCGAGCAGAAATTTCATCAGCCCGATGTCCTAGCAGGCTATCATAAGGTGATGACACCTAAAGTGAGCTTAGTCAAGTCGGTGTAAGCATTTCTTGCCGAGGCGTGTCTGTTGAGGTCCATCGTCAGGTTGTCATCAGACATTCCTTAGTATGATGTGCTTGATGTGGCCTTGGTCAGGTTAATATCAGGCATGTCTGAACAGGGCATCCCTGATGTGCCCCTGAGCAGGTTCAGGTCAGGCAAACTCTACTACAGTGTACCTGATTCGACCCTGACTAGACCTGATACATTGCAAGTACCGCGAGCAGCCACCAGGTCTCATTGAAGCCCTTGGCGTTATCATTATAAAGGCATCAGATGACTTGTAACAAAGTGTGGCCATCTACCCTCAAGTCGTATGAAATACCATTTCGCAGTTTATCATTTTTGTGAACATCGATCTACAGATATGAGTTACTCATTTTGCGTAAGTTTACCTTCGCACCTATAAAAAACTAAATAATTTGTTACGTTTAATTTGTGCAGGTAGACTTAAGGTCGTAACCTACCCTGATAAATGCCTGATGAGAAACTGATCTAGTTCTGATCAGGTGCTGAACACTGTACCTGAACTCAACCTGGTCAGACCATTCTAGAACGGCACGTTACATTTCTGGTCAGGTAGCCTGATGTGTATCTGATCGGGGGTAAGGCAAGCCTGATAATGGTCTTATCTGACTCTGATGAAAATTCCTACTCAGAATTCTGTACCGAAGCCTGCGACAAACGTCTCTACAAAATCTTTCTCCATCCCGACACTAATCAGCGCCGCATCGCGATCATGACTCTGAGGTGGATCGTAGGGTTCGATTTATTGGGGTCGGTCTCGTCAGGATTACGGAGCGACCCGTGAAACCGGCGTGTGTCAGAAATCACGTGGTTCACTGAAGTGACTTTCCCCATCATTAATCCCTCCCGTCGATCCCGATGGAACTTGACGTGATCCGAAACACGGGTGCAGCCGGGAAGGGTGAAGGGCGATGGGCGTAGGGGTCGCGATGCCCGGGAGGGGCGACCGGACTCGATATAATTGAACGGTCATTGAATCGGACAGGTGACAGTGTGAATTGATGTGTTCACCGGTCTGGCGCAGGTGCAGCCCGGCTCGAAAGGCGCCTGTCTCATCTGCTATTCACCCCTAGCTGACGATCCTGATGGAAAATTGATCGCTTTTAATTTCGTAACTATTAACAAATCTGGACGTGAATACAATCGATAGGAGTAAGGCCTGGCTTGAATGTCATTTGATTAAAGTTTGAATTTCAATATGATTTGGATATATTGAGAATTGAGGAGTCAGGTATGTTTAGTGCAGAAAAGTTAAGTGATTATGAACACCAAGAGAATCCATCGTTTTCTGTCTCACTTGAATGAACATTAGAGTTGTTGTGCAAGTACTAAGGTTGTGAACAGTTTACATAGAACCTTATGTTGTTCCTTATTACCAGATGAAACTTAGTTAACCAGTGTCAAGAAAATATTCCAGTTCAAGAGGATCAAAAGGAAGCTTCCGTTAGAGAAACCATTAATTTAGAAAAACGCGATTCAATTTTTGAATCATGCTTTTGCAGTACTGAAACGCTAGTTGCTTACATTGCTTCCATAGATTCAAGCCCTCTGAAACAGAGTTCGTCCGTTCGTCAGTGTTCATGAATTATCTGGTTTGCATTTTCTGTACTGCTACAGGTGATTGTCTTGATGTAGTGAAAATCGTTCGGTTACATGGACACAGCGTCGGATTTTTTGTTTCAGCGTTTTTGAATTCTGAACAGGCATTGACAGATTCAAAGAACGTTTAATTTGAGGAATAATAAAACTAGTGATGAAAATCATCTCCAATGACTTTTCACAATTTGCATCGAATGTCAAGAATCTCCACTGAGCGCGAAGAACGTAGTAGTAGGAGCCTGCGACAACAGTAATTAAACCCAAGAGTCCGGTTGGTTGGAGTTGAAAAAACAAACCTCTGATTTGTCCAAACTCTCTCACAATAAACCCATTAGCCAATATTTCCATCATACGATGTAATCGTGTTTCTCTGGTCCTTTTATTCGGGTAGAAAAATGGGACAAACGAGTTAGCCGAATTCGAAGTGGTACCGGGTTTAGATGAACTCGGTTTCTTTCGGCTCACTCCGGGTAGTCCAGACCCCTGGGGTCACGGCCCTTCGAATGTAAGATCGATTTCGCAGCGGTTAACCCCGTGGAAATGAACACGTGATCGGAGTATCAGCTGTGCAGCAGGTTTGCATGCATATTTCACGACAGACCTATGTCGTAAATTATCGGAACATTGATGTGCTACACGTGATGTGGTGTACGTTTGATGATGAATGTTGAACAATTGCTGGCACGTTTGCCGCACAAAATTCGTGAAAAGTATCAAGACTAAAAAAAAAACAGAAAGATGTGGCTCCTATTAAACATTTGGAACACGTAGCTATATTGCAGATTTCGTTGAATTGGGAACCGCGGAAGAGGTAGTAACATGCTTTCAAATGACAAAATTGTAGAGAAAAACATGGTTGACTTGGCTGATTTCCGCAGAAAATGCAGTTTGGTCTGTCGATTATTTGGAAACGATCCATAGTCGACATATTGATTTTTCTGTAGTTTGAAACCCTTGCAGTATCTACCTATCTCCGTAATAGGTTCGCTGCTGTTACACCGACATTATTTTTGATGTATTTTCTGAGTTCCGGAGGGTTCGATTACTCTTGGAAAAGAAAAAGAGTTACGGCCGAAAAAGTCAATACCTTCATCGTCATTTCTCTGCTGCTGGTCCTACGCTATTTTGAATGTGTTTTCTGAGTTTCTGGGCATCCAATTAGTGTAGTAAGCGTCGTACAAATTAATTCCCGGACAAAATATTTTTCTGACAAAAAAATTACAGCTAACCCCTTTGCATTTTTGGTAAAAATTTCGACGACTTTGAAGAGTACTGCAATTCATTCTTTAGAACACTATTCCGACGTAATTTTGCGAGAGAAATCGATTGATCGCAGTCCCGATGCGCTGCGAGCAACACCTGTAACGTTACAGCCGAAAAACTGCAAATTTTCATCGTCATTTCTCTGCTGTTGGTCCTACGCTATTTTTTATGTGTCTTCTGAGTTCCTGGGCGTCGAATCAGTCTAAAAAGCGTCATACCAATCGATTCCCGGACAACAGATTTTTCGGCCAAAAAACATCGAAGGCTAACCCCTTTGCATTTTTGGTGAAAATTTCGACGACTTTGAAAAGTACTGCAATTCATTCTTGAGAACACTATTCCGACGTAATTTTGCGAGAGAAATCGATTGATCGCAGTCCCAATGCGCTGCGAGCAAGACCTGTAAAGTAACAGCCGAAACACTGAAGATTTTCATCGTCATTTTTCTGCTGTTGGTCCCACGCTATTTTTCATGTGTTTTCTGAGTTCCTGGGCGTCGAATCAGTCTAAAAAGCGTCATACCAATCGATTCCCGGACAACAGATTTTTCGGCCAAAAAACATGCAAGGCTGACCCCTTTGCATTTTTGGCGAAAATTTCGACGACTTTGAAAAGTGCTGCAATTAATTCTTTAGGGTACTATTCCGACGTGATTTTGCGAGAGGAATCGATTAATCGCAGTCCCGATAAGCTGCGAGCAACACCTGCGAAGTTACAGCCGAAAAACTGCAGATTTTCATCGCCATTTCACTGCTGCTGGTCCTAGGCTATTTTTCATGTGTTTTCTGAGTTCCTGGGCATCAAATCAGTCTAAAAAGCGTCATACGGATCGATTCCCAGACAAAAGATTTTTCGGCGAAAAAAAATCCACGGCTAACCCCTTTGCATTTTTGACGAAAATTTCGACGACTTTGAAAAGTGCTGCAATTGATTCTTTAGGGTACTATTCCGACGTGATTTTGCGAGACAAATCGATTATTCGCAGTCCCGATACGCTGCGAGCAACACCTGCAAAGTTACAGCCGAAAAACTGCAGATTTTCATCGCCATTTCTCTGCTGCTGGTCCTAGGCTATTTTTCATGTGTTTTCTGAGTTCCTGGGCATCAAATTAGTCTAAAAAGCGTCATACGGATCGATTCCCAGACAAAAGATTTTTCGTCCGAAAAAAAATCCAAGGCTAACCCCTTTGCATTTTTGGCGAAAATTTCGACGACTTTGAAAAGTGCAGCAATTGATTCTTTAGGGTACTATTCCGACGTGATTTTGCGAGAGGAATCGATTAATCGCAGTCCCGATAAGCTGCGAGCAACACCTGCGAAGTTACAGCCGAAAAACTGCAGATTTTCATCGCCATTTCTCTGCTGCTGGTCCTAGGCTATTTTTCATGTGTTTTCTGAGTTCCTGGGCATCAAATTAGTCTAAAAAGCGTCATACGGATCGATTCCCAGACAAAAGATTTTTCGTCCGAAAAAAAATCCAAGGCTAACCCCTTTGCATTTTTGGCGAAAATTTCGACGACTTTGAAAAGTGCTGCAATTGATTCTTTAGGGTACTATTCCGACGTGATTTTGCGAGAGGAATCGATTAATCGCAGTCCCGATAAGCTGCGAGCAACACCTGCGAAGTTACAGCCGAAAAACTGCAGATTTTCATCGCCATTTCTCTGCTGCTGGTCCTAGGCTATTTTTCATGTGTTTTTTGAGTTCCTGGGCATCAAATTAGTCTAAAAAGCGTCATACGGATCGATTCCCAGACAAAAGATTTTTCGGCCAAAAAAAATCCAAGGCTAACCCCTTTGCATTTTTGGCGAAAATTTCGACGACTTTGAAAAGTGCTGCAATTAATTCTTGAGGGTACTATTTCGACGTGATTTTGCGAGAGCAATCGATTAATCGCAGTCCCGATAAGCTGCGAGCAACACCTGCGAAGTTACAGCCGAAAAACTGCAGATTTTCATCGCCATTTCACTGCTGCTGGTCCTAGGCTATTTTTCATGTGTTTTCTGAGTTCCTGGGCATCAAATCAGTCTAAAAAGCGTCATACGGATCGATTCCCAGACAAAAGATTTTTCGGCGAAAAAAAATCCACGGCTAACCCCTTTGCATTTTTGACGAAAATTTCGACGACTTTGAAAAGTGCTGCAATTGATTCTTTAGGGTACTATTCCGACGTGATTTTGCGAGACAAATCGATTATTCGCAGTCCCGATACGCTGCGAGCAACACCTGCAAAGTTACAGCCGAAAAACTGCAGATTTTCATCGCCATTTCTCTGCTGCTGGTCCTAGGCTATTTTTCATGTGTTTTCTGAGTTCCTGGGCATCAAATTAGTCTAAAAAGCGTCATACGGATCGATTCCCAGACAAAAGATTTTTCGTCCGAAAAAAAATCCAAGGCTAACCCCTTTGCATTTTTGGCGAAAATTTCGACGACATTGAAAAGTGCAGCAATTGATTCTTTAGGGTACTATTCCGACGTGATTTTGCGAGAGGAATCGATTAATCGCAGTCCCGATAAGCTGCGAGCAACACCTGCGAAGTTACAGCCGAAAAACTGCAGATTTTCATCGCCATTTCTCTGCTGCTGGTCCTAGGCTATTTTTCATGTGTTTTCTGAGTTCCTGGGCATCAAATTAGTCTAAAAAGCGTCATACGGATCGATTCCCAGACAAAAGATTTTTCGTCCGAAAAAAAATCCAAGGCTAACCCCTTTGCATTTTTGGCGAAAATTTCGACGACTTTGAAAAGTGCTGCAATTGATTCTTTAGGGTACTATTCCGACGTGATTTTGCGAGAGGAATCGATTAATCGCAGTCCCGATAAGCTGCGAGCAACACCTGCGAAGTTACAGCCGAAAAACTGCAGATTTTCATCGCCATTTCTCTGCTGCTGGTCCTAGGCTATTTTTCATGTGTTTTCTGAGTTCCTGGGCATCAAATTAGTCTAAAAAAAGTCATACGGATCGATTCCCAGACAAAAGATTATTCGTCCGAAAAAAAATCCAAGGCTAACCCCTCTGCATTTTTGGCGAAAATTTCGACGGATTTGAAAAGTGCTGCAATTAATTCTTTAGGGTACTATTCCGACGTGATTTTGCGAGAGGAATCGATTAATCGCAGTCCCGATAAGCTGCGAGCAACACCTGCGAAGTTACAGCCGAAAAACTGCAGATTTTCATCGCCTTTTCTCTGCTGCTGGTCCCAGGCTATTTTTCATGTGTTTTCTGAGTTCCTGGGCATCAAATTAGTCTAAAAAGCGTCATACGGATCGATTCCCAGACAAAAGATTTTTCGGCCAATAAAAATCCAAGGCTAACCCCTTTGCATTTTTGGCGAAAATTTCGACGACTTTGAAAAGTGCTGCAATTAATTCTTTAGGGTACTATTCCGACGTGATTTTGCGGGAGGGATCGATTAATCGCAGTCCCGATAAGCTGCGAGCAACACCTGCGAAGTTACAGCCGAAAAACTGCAGATTTTCATCGCCATTTCTCTGCTGCTGGTCCTAGGCTATTTTTCATGTGTTTTCTGAGTTCCTGGGCATCAAATGAGTCTAAAAAGCGTCATACGAATCGATTCCCAGACGAAAGATTTTTCGGCCAAAAAAAATCCAAGGCTAACCCCTTTGCATTTTTGGCGAAAATTTCGACGACTTTGAAAAGTGCTGCAATTCATTCTTTAGAATACTATTTCGACGTGATTTTGCGAGAGGAATCGATTAATCGCAGTCCCGATAAGCTGCGAGCAACACCTGCGAAGTTACAGCCGAAAAACTGCAGATTTTCATCGCCATTTCTCTGCTGCTGGTCCTAGGCTATTTTTCATGTGTTTTCTGAGTTCCTGGGCATCAAATTAGTCTAAAAAGCGTCATACGGATCGATTCCCAGACAAAAGATTTTTCGTCCGAAAAAAAATCCAAGGCTAACCCCTTTGCATTTTTGGCGAAAATTTCGACGACTTTGAAAAGTGCTGCAATTGATTCTTTAGGGTACTATTCCGACGTGATTTTGCGAGAGGAATCGATTAATCGCAGTCCCGATAAGCTGCGAGCAACACCTGCGAAGTTACAGCCGAAAAACTGCAGATTTTCATCGCCATTTCTCTGCTGCTGGTCCTAGGCTATTTTTCATGTGTTTTCTGAGTTCCTGGGCATCAAATTAGTCTAAAAAGCGTCATACGGATCGATTCCCAGACGAAAGATTTTTCGTTCGAAAAAAAATCCAAGGCTAACCCCTTTGCATTTTTGGCGAAAATTTCGACGGATTTGAAAAGTGCTGCAATTAATTCTTCAGGGTACTATTCCGAGGTGATTTTGCGAGAGGAATCGATTAATCGCAGTCCCGATAAGCTGCGAGCAACACCTGCGAAGTTACAGCCGAAAAACTGCAGATTTTTATCGCCATTTCTCTGCTGCTGGTCCTAGGCTATTTTTCATGTGTTTTCTGAGTTCCTGGGCATCGAATTAGTCTAAATAGCGTCATACGGATCGATTCCCAGACAAAAGATTTTTCGTCCGAAAAAAAATCCAAGGCTAACCCCTTTGCATTTTTGGCGAAAATTTCGACGGATTTGAAAAGTGCTGCAATCAATTCTTTAGGGTACTATTCCGACGTGATTTTGCGAGAGGAATCGATTAATCGCAGTCCCGATGAGCTGCGAGCAACACCTGCGAAGTTACAGCCGAAAAACTGCAGATTTTCATCGCCATTTCTCTGCTGCTGGTCCTAGGCTATTTTTCATGTGTTTTCTGAGTTCCTGGGCATCAAATTAGTCTAAAAAGCGTCATACGGATCGATTCCCAGACAAAAGATTTTTCGTCCGAAAAAAAATCCAAGGCCAACCCCTTTGCATTTTTCACGAAAATTTCGACGACTTTGAAAAGTGCTGCAATTGATTCTTGAGGGTACTATTCCGACGTGATTTTGCGAGAGAAATCGATTATTCGCAGTCCCGATACGCTGCGAGCAACACCTGCAAAGTTACAGCCGAAAAACTGCAGATTTTCATCGCCATTTCTCTGCTGCTGGTCCTAGGCTATTTTTCATGTGTTTTCTGAGTTCCTGGGCATCAAATTAGTCTAAAAAGCGTCATACGGATCGATTCCCAGACAAAAGATTTTTCGGCCAAAAAAAATCCAAGGCTAACCCCTTTGCATTTTTGGCGAAAATTTCGACGACTTCGAAAAGTGCTGCAATTAATTCTTGAGGGTACTATTTCGACGTGATTTTGCGAGAGGAATCGATTAATCGCAGTCCCGATAAGCTGCGAGCAACACCTGCGAAGTTACAGCCGAAAAACTGCAGATTTTCATCGCCATTTCTCTGCTGCTGGTCCTAGGCTATTTTTCATGTGTTTTCTGAGTTCCTGGGCATCAAATTAGTCTAAAAAGCGTCATACGGATCGATTCCCAGACAGAAGATTTTTCGTCCGAAAAAAAATCCAAGGCTAACCCCTTTGCATTTTTGGCGAAAATTTCGACGGATTTGAAAAGTGCTGCAATCAATTCTTTAGGGTACTATTCCGACGTGATTTTGCGAGAGGAATCGATTAATCGCAGTCCCGATGAGCTGCGAGCAACACCTGCGAAGTTACAGCCGAAAAACTGCAGATTTTCATCGCCATTTCTCTGCTGCTGGTCCTAGGCTATTTTTCATGTGTTTTCTGAGTTCCTGGGCATCAAATTAGTCTAAAAAGCGTCATACGGATCGATTCCCAGACAAAAGATTTTTCGTCCGAAAAAAAATCCAAGGCTAACCCCTTTGCATTTTTGGCGAAAATTTCGACGACTTTGAAAAGTGCTGCAATTGATTCTTTGGGGTACTATTCCGACGTGATTTTGCGAGAGGAATCGATTAATCGCAGTCCCGATAAGCTGCGAGCAACACCTGCGAAGTTACAGCCGAAAAACTGCAGATTTTCATCGCCATTTCTCTGCTGCTGGTCCTAGGCTATTTTTCATGTGTTTTCTGAGTTTCTGGGCATCAAATTAGTCTAAAAAGCGTCATACGGATCGATTCCCAGACAAAAGATTTTTCGGCCAAAAAAAATCCAAGGCTAACCCCTTTGCATTTTCGGCGAAAATTTTGACGACTTTGAAAAGTGCTGCAATTAATTCTTGAGGGTACTATTCCGACGTGATTTTGCGAGAGGAATCGATTAATCGCAGTCCCGATAAGCTGCGAGCAACACCTGCGAAGTTACAGCCGAAAAACTGCAGATTTTCATCGCCATTTCTCTGCTGCTGGTCCTAGGCTATTTTTCATGTGTTTTCTGAGTTCCTGGGCATCAAATTGGTCTAAAAAGCGTCATACGGATCGATTTCCAGACAAAAGATTTTTCGTCCGAAAAAAAATCCAAGGCCAACCCCTTTGCATTTTTGACGAAAATTTCGACGACTTTGAAAAGTGCTGCAATTGATTCTTTAGGGTACTATTCCGACGTGATTTTGCGAGAGAAATCGATCATTCGCAGTCCCGATACGCTGCGAGCAACACCTGCAAAGTTACAGCCGAAAAACTGCAGATTTTTATCGCCATTTCTCTGCTGCTGGTTCTAGGCTATTTTTCATGTGTTTTCTGAGTTCCTGGGCATCAAATTAGTCTAAAAAGCGTCATACGGATCGATTTCCAGACAAAAGATTTTTCGGCCAAAAAAAATCCAAGGCTAACCCCTTTGCATTTTTGTTGAAAATTTCGACGACTTTGAAAAGTGCTGCAATTGATTTTTTAGGGTACTATTCCGACGTGATTTTGCGAGAGAAATCGATTATTCGCAGTCCCGATACGCTGCGAGCAACACCTGCAAAGTTACAGCCGAAAAACTGCAGATTTTCATCGCCATTTCTCTGCTGCTGGTCCTAGGCTATTTTTCATGTGTTTTCTGAGTTCCTGGGCATCAAATTAGTCTAAAAAAAGTCATACGGATCGATTCCCAGACAAAAGATTATTCGTCCGAAAAAAAATCCAAGGCTAACCCCTCTGCATTTTTGGCGAAAATTTCGACGGATTTGAAAAGTGCTGCAATTAATTCTTTAGGGTACTATTCCGACGTGATTTTGCGAGAGGAATCGATTAATCGCCGTCCCGATAAGCTGCGAGCAACACCTGCGAAGTTACAGCCGAAAAACTGCAGATTTTCATCGCCTTTTCTCTGCTGCTGGTCCCAGGCTATTTTT
Organism: Diprion similis; assembly: GCF_021155765.1. Lineage (NCBI taxonomy): Eukaryota > Metazoa > Arthropoda > Insecta > Hymenoptera > Diprionidae > Diprion > Diprion similis. The sequence continues at coordinate 8,279,000 of NC_060111.1, read as the reverse complement.
CATGTGTTTTCTGAGTTCCTGGGCATCAAATTAGTCTAAAAAGCGTCATACGGATCGATTCCCAGACAAAAGATTTTTCGGCCAATAAAAATCCAAGGCTAACCCCTTTGCATTTTTGGCGAAAATTTCGACGACTTTGAAAAGTGCTGCAATTAATTCTTTAGGGTACTATTCCGACGTGATTTTGCGGGAGGGATCGATTAATCGCAGTCCCGATAAGCTGCGAGCAACACCTGCGAAGTTACAGCCGAAAAACTGCAGATTTTCATCGCCATTTCTCTGCTGCTGGTCCTAGGCTATTTTTCATGTGTTTTCTGAGTTCCTGGGCATCAAATTGGTCTAAAAAGCGTCATACGGATCGATTTCCAGACAAAAGATTTTTCGTCCGAAAAAAAATCCAAGGCCAACCCCTTTGCATTTTTGACGAAAATTTCGACGACTTTGAAAAGTGCTGCAATTGATTCTTTAGGGTACTATTCCGACGTGATTTTGCGAGAGAAATCGATCATTCGCAGTCCCGATACGCTGCGAGCAACACCTGCAAAGTTACAGCCGAAAAACTGCAGATTTTTATCGCCATTTCTCTGCTGCTGGTTCTAGGCTATTTTTCATGTGTTTTCTGAGTTCCTGGGCATCAAATTAGTCTAAAAAGCGTCATACGGATCGATTTCCAGACAAAAGATTTTTCGGCCAAAAAAAATCCAAGGCTAACCCCTTTGCATTTTTGTTGAAAATTTCGACGACTTTGAAAAGTGCTGCAATTGATTTTTTAGGGTACTATTCCGACGTGATTTTGCGAGAGAAATCGATTATTCGCAGTCCCGATACGCTGCGAGCAACACCTGCAAAGTTACAGCCGAAAAACTGCAGATTTTCATCGCCATTTCTCTGCTGCTGGTCCTAGGCTATTTTTCATGTGTTTTCTGAGTTCCTGGGCATCAAATTAGTCTAAAAAAAGTCATACGGATCGATTCCCAGACAAAAGATTATTCGTCCGAAAAAAAATCCAAGGCTAACCCCTCTGCATTTTTGGCGAAAATTTCGACGGATTTGAAAAGTGCTGCAATTAATTCTTTAGGGTACTATTCCGACGTGATTTTGCGAGAGGAATCGATTAATCGCAGTCCCGATAAGCTGCGAGCAACACCTGCGAAGTTACAGCCGAAAAACTGCAGATTTTCATCGCCTTTTCTCTGCTGCTGGTCCCAGGCTATTTTTCATGTGTTTTCTGAGTTCCTGGGCATCAAATTAGTCTAAAAAGCGTCATACGGATCGATTCCCAGACAAAAGATTTTTCGGCCAATAAAAATCCAAGGCTAACCCCTTTGCATTTTTGGCGAAAATTTCGACGACTTTGAAAAGTGCTGCAATTAATTCTTTAGGGTACTATTCCGACGTGATTTTGCGGGAGGGATCGATTAATCGCAGTCCCGATAAGCTGCGAGCAACACCTGCGAAGTTACAGCCGAAAAACTGCAGATTTTCATCGCCATTTCTCTGCTGCTGGTCCTAGGCTATTTTTCATGTGTTTTCTGAGTTCCTGGGCATCAAATTGGTCTAAAAAGCGTCATACGGATCGATTTCCAGACAAAAGATTTTTCGTCCGAAAAAAAATCCAAGGCCAACCCCTTTGCATTTTTGACGAAAATTTCGACGACTTTGAAAAGTGCTGCAATTGATTCTTTAGGGTACTATTCCGACGTGATTTTGCGAGAGAAATCGATCATTCGCAGTCCCGATACGCTGCGAGCAACACCTGCAAAGTTACAGCCGAAAAACTGCAGATTTTTATCGCCATTTCTCTGCTGCTGGTTCTAGGCTATTTTTCATGTGTTTTCTGAGTTCCTGGGCATCAAATTAGTCTAAAAAGCGTCATACGGATCGATTTTCAGACAAAAGATTTTTCGGCCAAAAAAAATCCAAGGCTAACCCCTTTGCATTTTTGTTGAAAATTTCGACGACTTTGAAAAGTGCTGCAATTGATTCTTTAGGGTACAATTCCGACGTGATTTTGCGAAAGGAATCGATTAATCGCAGTCCCGATAAGCTGCGAGCAACACCTGCAAAGTTACAGCCGAAAAACTGCAGATTTTCATCGCCATTTCTCTGCTGCTGGTCCTAGGCTATTTTTCATGTGTTTTCTGAGTTCCTGGGCTTCGAATTAGTCTAAAAAGCGTCATACCAATCGATTCCCGGACAAAAGATTTTTCGGCCAAAAAAAATCCAAGGCTAACCCCTTTGCATTTTTGTTGAAAATTTCGACGACTTTGAAAAGTGCAGCAATCAATTTTTGAGGGCACAATCCCCACTGAATTCTCCGAGAGAATCTGAATAAACGCAGTCTGAATATGCTGCGAGCAACGCGAAAGAAGTTACAGTTCAAAATCTCAAGATTTCAACCGTTATTTCTCTGCTGTTAGTTTCACGCTATTTTTGGTGCGTCTTTCGCGATCCGGGAGTGTAATTAGTCTGGAATGCGTCATACGAATTGATTCCGGAACAAAAGATTTTTGACCCAAAATAAAGTAGAGACAACTTCTTCGAAATTTTCATGAAAAAATTCAACTATTTTGGAAAGCGTATGAAACCACCTACTCATGCATTATTTCGACTACATTCTGCGAGATAAACCGATCAAGAGCATTCCAAATACGTTGTGAGTATCGGATGAGGAGTGGCAACCGAAAAAGGAGGAAATGTCTTTTTCACATTTCCAAGGTCATAATTATCTCCACAATAATTATCTGAATCAATTCCTAATACGAAAATTTCCTTTCATCAATGGATCAGGAGCTCTGGCCAAAATGCATGAAATTTGCACAGGGTTTTCAGAAAGGTGTGAGAAAAAAATCACAAATTCATGTAGCTACCAAGTTCCAGCTGTTTATTCAGTGTGCCCTTATCCTGGTACAATTGTTCGGGTGTCAGTGTGTATCAGTTCAACAAGTTATATAATAGTTTAAACTGAACGACAAAAAGGAATGCAAAAGTTTGAATGAACATTACGTAATAAGTTCAAATATTATAACAGGACAAAGGACTGCAATATACATTAACTTAAGCAGACTATGAGAAGTATTATATCACATAGTCATTGTTGTAGTTAGTAAATACAGTTTAGGTTTTATTTCATTTATGATATTGTATTGTTATCATTCCATATAACCTGTATTGAAATGAATGAATAATTGAATTTTTTAATATTTAATTCGCATTTTGTCAGCTGTTGGTTCTACGACGATTTGAACACCTCTTTTGGAATCCTTGATGTTAGACTAGTTTAGAAAGAGTTGTATTAATAGATCCAGAGATGAAATGTTTTTGGTAAAAAAAATTGTGAAATTTGAACGATTTCAAAAAAAGCTAGAATCAATTCTCCAATACACTGTAGTGTATAAAATATATACCTTGGTCTAGAGCTGATAAGATGGATTGAATTTTATTGACGAATTGCACAACCTCGAAATCTGACTTTTTTGCATTTAGAGAAAGTGCAATTTGTCTAGGTTTGCTGGTATCGTGATGCAAATTTTTTTTACCGATAGTAGCACCAATGCCCACGAAATCCTTTCAGGTATATATTTTTTCAAATATTGTTACGCTTGCAAAAACATTAGCATTACATGCTAATTTTCAGCAGCTGTACGATGTGAAACGATTCATACTAGACTTTTCTATGACACTATTGGATGAGAAAACTAATTTCAACACGTTATGAGTCATCCGAACGGCATTCTGAACAAGTTTGCTTATTTAATGTAAGGTTTGCAGATGTAAAGTTCCGAATAAAAATGGTCTCACTAAAAATAAGAGATTACTCATTTTCCGATATATTTAAGATCTATAAATCCCATCAAAGATGCCGTTGTCTCTATGGCTTACGGCTACAAAACAAGGTAAAACAAAAAATAATGAATCAAAATTCACAAAAGAAAACGTCCAGTCAAGTACCTCAAATTCAAGGGAAGTATGAACAGCTCTTTTCCATCGGCAAAATATGACCGTTTGTTCATCACTTCGCCAAACAATACCTCGTGAAATCAAATTTTGCGAATGAACGTTAGTTCGCAATATTTTCACTTAGAATAAAATTTTCTAGAAAATGAGTTTCGGCTTATTGTGCCGTCAACGAAACGCGGAAAAGAGAATTTCCGTAGCAGTTAATGTCGGTTTCAATTCACCCCGATATTTATCCGTATTAAACTGCGTAGGTACAGTCTGCAGAGTCGCGTTACCTGAAACGCCCCGAGGTAACATAATTGGGGTGAAATTGCACGCTAGAATTGTTTGTCGAAATAATCACTCTACTCTCTCCCAGTTCCTGTAGTTTCCCGTATTTGTTCAGCCTGCAACGAACGCCGAGCCGGTTGAAATTTCGCAATAGATACCGCAGCTGTATAACAATAGTCGTTCCACTGTAATAACGTTCGGTACTTTTTTCTTCCCGCATTTAGAGCTTTCGCCACTGCAGTTTTAGCGCATTGCAAAACTGGCCTACACGGGCAGCTTGCATTTAACACGAACAGAATGTCCACGTATGTTGAGCTCATGTTGCACTGCAGTATTGGAATCGGGACGTGGAAGAGCGATACGTTTTTTATTTAAAAAATTTTTTTTTTTTTGTATTTATTCTTTTTTTTTCGTTTTTTTTTTTACAAATATTCACGCTTCTCACCGTGTTGCTGCTCTGTTTACGCAGTCCGATACCGAAATATTCAACTTCATATCATGCACATGTCGCCGAATTCGTGCAAGCCGACGGAAGAACAATGAAGCTTTTCCATTTTCACGGTGACGTGATTTCCTTTTCGTAGCGGTGGGTTTTTTTTCTTTTTCTTTTTTTTTTGTTTTTTTTTTACTCGCGTTTTTTTCATTCCAAAGGATGACATTTACATTTCATCGGCTGAATGTTTACTTGTTTTTTTTTTTTTTTTTTTTTTTTTTTAACATGTCGCTTGTCTAAAACGGCATATAAGATCGTAACCGTCAAAAATATGATTTCAGTGGTCAAAAGGGGGGATTAAATTTTTTTGTTTTCTCTCACCATTCGCTCGGAAAATAATCAAAATGTATAATTCAATCGAAATTAAGCGTTTGAAAATATAAAGACAAAATATCACTTAATAATAATGATATAAAGATCAAAACAGCAGGTCGTAACGACTTGTTGTTTTTTTTTTTTTTTTTTTGTATTTTTTTCTTCAACCCTTTGAAAACCATTGAAGCGCATGAATATGTTGAAATAATCTGCGAAAGTTTAGAAATTTTACGACAAAATTTTCGAAGATAAAAACAGAAGGGCATAGCCACCGATTTTTCGACTTTTTTTTTTTTTTTTTATGTTCCCGCAAACGTTCTGAAGACTATCAAAACGCTTATAATGATTACGATTTTATAAACGTTGATTATCTAAATATTTAATTATTACTGGTATGATATAAATAACGATAGTAATTCTTGGCAGTTACACCCTCAGGCAATTGTCGTATTAGATGATTTTTTAAATTTTCATCAGTAGCAAAAGGTCGTATCTATATAAGTACACACGACTTTTTACTGTTAGTTAAACTTTTATTCAATTTCAACGTTTCTGACAATATAATTTTCACGTTTTCAGCCTAGATGCGATAAAAAAAAAAAATTATACGCTCTTTTGCCTTTTTCAAAAACAAAATATCGGTCGTCGGACACGTGATGTATATATTCTGTAACTTCCATTTACTAATTTACAGTCATTGAAACTTTAGATACATGTGTAACTCGTACAATTTTTATTCACGAACGTTCGTTGAATTTAATGCAAGACCTGTTGTGTTCAATAATTTTATGTTTAATGAACTGAGGTGTTTGGTATTTCGAAAACCTTATATTGACGCAGATGTACGTCGGTAGGGAAATCGTGTGCGGTAAGATAATGAAAAAAAAACCAAAAAAAAAAAAAAAAACATAAAAAAAAAAAGGAAATACATCACATCTCTTTTTTGAATTGTAAAAAACGTGCTTTGTCAAAAAAAAAAAAGCATCATGCAACGCAGGAAAGTCCAGTTCTTTTTTGATCTCGTAAATTCAGTACAAAAAAAAAAAAAGCAATATTTCAGATGTTTTTGAACGAAACTTTGAGTGAGACTTTTGATCTTATTCTAAAGGGAAGGAGACAAAAGGACACCCTAATGGAAGAGCATATCTAAATCTTCCTCGATTCTCGTGATTATTATACCCTGAAGCAGAGAGAGGGGGAGAGAGAGAGAGAGAGAGAGAGAGAGAGCGAAACGTTGCACGGTGTTTAAAATGCGAATAAATTGGAGCGATTGTCGATTTTATTTATCACGTTTCCTCCACCGTTTTCTTGACTTTCGTCACGTTTTTCCTCGCAAGAGTTAGTGAAACGTAAACTCTTGGGGGAGTTGAATCTTCCTACGAAACGATTATTGCGCTCCGTGCTAGCTGTGGAGCCTCCCTGTTCCCTCTTCCCTCTTCCCTCTTCCTTTCTCATTCTCTCGCTCTCGCTCCCTCACAATCAGTCGACACCTTGTAAAGCAGCTGGGAATTCAACAAAGTTCGATAAACAAGGGGAGTTCAATATCCTCTCGATTGTTCACGCGGTTCCCACTCGACAACGTTATCACCGTTCGTAGTTACCCAATTGTTGAATTGCCAAACGCTAATTCAACTCCTGATAACCCTGTAATTTAAGAATGATCAAAAGTATTCGATTTTTGATGAAATAAATTACTTTTTTCAGATTAATCGAGTTTTTTTTCAGTCGTTTTCGGTTATTTTTTTTTTAATTCGTACTGAATATCCAATATTTTGAGCTGAACATTGACTGTGAGTAACTCTCAAGACAGAAATATTTAAGAAGCAAAAATATCAAGATACTGCGCGGTGGAGAAAAAAAGTATTTATTTATTTTAAAGAGTGAAGTTGAATTTTTCGAAAAATAATGGATCAGCGATTTTTGCCATATTTCACTATTTATCCTCCATCGAATCACATAATTATGGATGGTTTTCATATGGAATTTACGTCGAACATACCATGGGGTTATCCTGACCCCAATGTGGAGCGTGAAGATTGAGTGCCATCTGGAAGAATATGTTGTTACAAATTTATAAAAGTAATTTATAAAGATATTTTATTCATCCTTAAGGAAGTTTTCAATCTTAAAAAATGTTGTTGTTGTTGTTGTCGTCGTTGTTCATTCACCATGTCTAATTATTTTCCCAACTCATTCACATAATTGCTGTGTAATTTTTTAAGCGTTAATGTAAACTGATAATTGAGAAATCGCGTCATTCTAGACGGAAATTTGAATATTCTAATCGTATCTCAGACTAGACGAATCGCCCTTTGCTAAGAATATCAGTAAATTCTATCCAGAGTTAAGGTAAGAGTGTAAATTCAACGACCGATTTTTTCTAACTGTAAATAAAAGAATTTCTCTTTGATTTGGTAGCGAGCTGTACATATTTTTATTCTTTGTTTTTACATTTCGATCCAGGGAAAGTAAATGACCGTAGCTAACTGATCAGGGATCAAAATAATACTTTAATCATGGAAATTTTAAAACCACGATTATCCGAATTAATTGGGACCAAGCCTAGTCCGGATAACCAAAATAGAATTTTTATTTCAAGGTAAAAAATGTATGATTCGCACCAAAATTGTATTTTTTTTTTTTTTAATTTCTTTCCGATAATTTATTTTTTACGGCATGGGCATTGAAAAGTCCACTTTTTGTGGCAGTTTTCGTTCGGTAAAGTGACGCTTTATACGGCAGCGAACAAAGTTGCGGAATAAAGTCTTTATTTCGCAGTTTTGATGCGCAGTTCGAAGTGCGCATCCCAAACTGGCGAATGAAGTAGCTTCGTCGAACAGATCGCGACATAACCTCACTCTTCGTTTTGCTTTTCAATGCCCATACCGTAAAAAATATTGTATGTAACATGCCCGTAAACCGTTTTTTGGCTCGGATAATTTCAGTACTCGCTTCCGGCTCGCCTTCAGCTCGTCCTGAAATCCTTATCCTTGCCAAAAAAAAAAAACAGGCGGTTTACGGGCATGCCACATAAATAGCTATTTCGGTTAGATCCAGTCATAATTCGCATAATTAATCTAGGTTCTACTATACTTATTCCTATCAATTTTCTTCTCACTCATTGTCAGTCAGCAGGTTTTGGCTCCGCTTATACCGTCGAGTTCAAGGCATATATAATACTGTGGATACAATAGTTCCAATCAGTAACTGAGACATTAATCAACGTTGTGTACTCAGAAACAGTGAACGGTTCTGCCGGAGGCAGAGTACTGTCGTGTATGTATATATACCCATATATACAGGGTGAGTCAATTGAAACGCCGAGAATGGGTGGAGCTCAATTATGTTCATGTCGAAGTCAGGTTCGAAGTCTACATACAAATAAATAAAGTCACGATATTACAACGAGTGAGAAATGACAACTAGACAAGACAAACTTAATTGTTGACATTTCGTGACGTCATATCTTTATTATTGTTTCTCATTCACAGTGCATGGTTACTCGAATTCTCGGAGTTTTAATCGACTCAGTCCAGATTGGCTGAGGGATACGGCTTAATTCGTCAATTACGCTGCTCCCATTCTTTGCGTTTCAATTGACTCACCCTGTATGTATATGTATTAACGCGAGCGAGCGACGCCAAGGCAATATTGGCCCGTATCATCTATGGAAGATTGGGGGTAACCGGGTGTTCTGATATTACCTCTGAGATCCGTTTAACCGAACCGTATCAGGTGCTCGGTGTGATTTTGCGTTGCATTTTTTCAATCTCAAAATTTGTCACATGTGGCAGAAAAAAAAATCTATCGACCTTGCGCGCTGAATGATAAAAGCGAATTTTGAGATGAATTATTCGACACTTTTTATTCCACCGTCTCAATGAGCAACGATTCCACCGTAACGTTATCTTTGATCTCTGGTGCTTTGGAAACTTGACTGTAATCAGATAAATCGAATACTTTTTTTTTTTTTTTTTTTTTACAAAAATTGTCCTGAAAATTTTCTTCCAAATGACGAAAAAATAATGCTGTCCAAGTTTTTTTTTTTTTTTACCACAACAATAACAGGAAAAATGATTTTTGCTCCTTTTGATTTTCGAAACTAGCTAACCGCTTGTTGTACAGAAAATTCACAAACACATTTTTGTAAAGAATTGAACGCTTTACAAAGTTATTCTCTAGTCATTTTACGATAAATCTACTGTTTCAAAAGTTATTTGAGGTCAAAAATCAATAAATGATCTCAAATAACTTTTGAAAGACTAAATTTGTCATACAATAACAGAAAACTATTTTTGTAAAGTGTGCAATTCCCTACAAAAATATGTCTGTGAATTTTCTGTACGAAGTGTCGTTACCTAGTTATAAATATGAGAAGGATCAAAAACCATTTTTCTCGTATTATTCTTATGGAAAATAGAAAATCGTGATGAGGCACCTCTAAATATTAATAGTAACACCTAAAAATTGGATGGCATTATTTTTTCGTCATTTAAAAAAGTATTTTCAGGGTATTTTTTGAACCAAAAAAAAAAAAAAAAATCCATTTTTTATATTCTGTCTAATACATTTACATATATATTATATATACATATGTTAATAAAAGTTTGAAGTAATGTGCAAAATATCGAGATCATTTTTACTAGAAAATTTATCGCTTTCACTGATACAAATTGCATTATATTAGAAACAAAAAACATAATTCCTCGTCCAAGGCCTGTGAAAATGCATAAAATCACATTCAGTTTTCACAAAAATCTTCCTGGACTGGCAAAAAATTATTCGAAGTCCTTGGAAATCCGGAAAAAAAAGAAGAGAAAAACAATTGGAATTATACTTGATCGAATACGTATTTCCAACCGTAATGATTTCAATCTAACATTTGTAATATATATTCTAAATGAGGGAAGTTGAACTTTTTATTCACGTATTTATAAAGGATATTCTATTTGAAGAAAAGAAAAACAAAAAAACAACAAAAAATTAAAAATAAAATAAAAAAACAACAAAAACTTTTCCGATATTTACCGCCTGCATAGGATCTTGAATCCGGAGAATAACGAACTTCAGCGCTGAATTTAATGATATCCGGTAATAATGGGCTGTCTGCAGTATTCTGACTATTGACTGCTGCCCTCCTCGACTTCGATATTTTACGTTCCTCCACTGCTGCGGTCTGTAACCAATAACCAAGAGCCCCGCAGTTATTGAAATATGCCCCACGAATTCCTTGCATATTTCGTACATCAGAATTGACTTCGATCTCCCCCCGAGCTATCTCCATGGTAAATGGACCGACTAACCGCAGTGGATTTTTCTCAAATTTTTGTTCAAGAAATTTTACGCAATTGTCCCAACTCGAAAACGATACTTTGATTTTTTTAAACATTTTTTGGGGTAATTTTTTGTTTTTGCTCTTGATTTTTTATAAACATTTAATTCAATCTCATGAAAAAGTTATAATTTGATACAAACTCGCAATTCAGGAAAATTATAAGTTTCAGGGAGGAAAAAATAATTGAACTGCTGTAACGTGTTTCTTGATAAATTTGAATAAACGTAAAAAAAAGGGAAAAGTCAAATAAAAACTATCTATCATATAACGTAGATCGTTCATCTTTCCCAAAATCTTTCTTTCGCTGTAAACAAACTTTTTATAGGGTGTCAGTTTGAAAAATGGTAAATAATTTTTTGTTAACACCCCTGAGTCCGAGGGCTAAAACTGCAGAAATACTTCAGATCAGGAGGGTCAAAAATCGACTCGAAAACTTATATCTAACCCTCGATTATTCAATGACCTCAGGGGAGGATTGTTATACCCTATCATGTTGGGGGCGGTCGAATAAGAAAAAGTTTTCACAACAATGCACAGGATTGTAAAAGCAACCGCTGAGCTTCGCGATAAGAAAATATGACATCCAACGGTGCGTGAAAACCAACACGATCGGATTTTCGAAGACTTCCCCATCGTCTTTGCAATTTTTTGCCATACGAATGGAGAATTTAGAATTTCTGATTAAGGCCGGTGCGCAGGCTGAACACAAAATGTATACTTTTCATCAACGTTAATCGTACATTGATTATTATCAATTGATCGAAATTTTATACGTAATCTACAAAAAATATCTTGACGAATAGAAAAATAGAAATACCTACTAGAATTATAAATAAATTTCAAATCTCTTCAAAGTGTTTGTGTACATCATCATTATCGTTATCAATATTGGTTAGAATGTAACAAAATTGGATAATTAACGATGCTTATAATTACATAATTACATTCAATTACTTGAAAATAGTCTTTTGACCGAAACGATCCATCGCGAAGTGAAATTGAACGGATCCAACAGGTTTCTGATAATTTCAAAGTAATAATTTAAAACGTATAATCGAGTATCTACTCAAAGTTTGACTATATCGTAATGAAATTACCAAAAAATATCGATTTTTGGAGAAAAAATCTTTTTCAAACTAAACCAAGATGTTATCTAAGTTTGTTTTGTTGTTTGTTTCTTTGTTTGTTTTTTTTTGTTCAAATCATGCTGAAGTACTTGAGTATATATAAAGAATAATAAAAATTGAAATAGAATGAAAAGTAAACAAAGAAGAATATATATACATGTCATGGAAAAGGGTCGACGCGTCTCGCGAGACGTAAGGGTGGCAATATTTTGACGGGTGAGAAAATTGATCGGGAGGTTGAAGTTTACGATAATCTGTCCGGGTGATGTTGAAAGCTAGAGAGACGTGATCGTCGAAATGGGTATACCCATGTACCATGGATGGTTGAAAGAGGGATGAGGGAGGGGGGGGGGGGGGGGAGATGAGGACGACGTGAACCGACGGACGGGTCAGGCAAAGACATCCCCTTAAAGTGAAGGGAGTTGGGAAAGCGTAATGGGGAGGGTGGAGAGGGGGATGAAAAAGGGTGGAGGCATTTTTCAATCAGTATTTTGCGGGGATAAGCATATTTCCCCTTCAAGTTTAGAGATATTGCTGAACTTTTTACGCCCCAATTCTGCTAGGGGATTGAGTCGTAATATAAACAGCGGAATTACTCCACCATGAATTGTCCTTTCGATATTTGGGGAGAAGTTGCCTCGTAAGAGTCTACCCTGAGAGAAACCACCAGGCAATGCCTCGGTTGAAAGACGGTTTAGGGGAGAGGGTTATTGTTCGAAAGCCGGCTGAATATGAATATTAACTTAGCTCCGAGAGACAGCTACGAACGGATGGGTTGTTTATTCGAGTCGCTGGAAAGACGCCCGGAGATGAAATGAGACTCGATTAATTTTCCTCGCTTCCTCAACGGATTGGCTCTTGGTTGACCCCGAGTCTCCACGTCTTTATTTTTTTTTTAGCCAACTTACGTCCTTACAAATTGATTTTTTCATCGTTCTAGAAGAGAATTTTCGTTCAATCTTTGATCTTAAATTAAAGTATTAAAGTAAAGCTAATTCTGATCGGGAATGCATTTTTCTGGAATTTTTTAGTCTTACATCATTATCGTAATCTTGAAATATGCTTAACGATGCAATAGTTTCTCAAAAATCATGTATTTAAAAAAAATATTAAAGTTCTTAGGATTAAGGGGTTGCACTTAGTCAGAAGGACGAAAACGACGATTTTTTTAAGACTTTTCACCGAGAAACATTTTTTCATTTATTGATATAAAAATTTATGTTTGTATTCAGGCGACGTTGAAATTCATTCTGACATTTTTTATTTGTAAAAAAGATGATTTTTAATCTAAGCACATATCTCTGGACTGGATCATCTGAAATAAAAAAACGAAAAAGAGTTAGTTGATAGAATGTATTATCTGGTATTTGATCGAAGGAATAAGTAAAATATTAGTATTCATCAAAACGGCGGCTTTTCAAAAAAAAAATTTCGATCTTCCATAAGAATTTTCGCCTTAATCCGTGTATAAAATGGGAAATATTTATCGGCAATGATGGAGAATATATTCATAAAGTTTGTGTAAAAGTTTGAGACTGATCGGTTCAGCCGTTACCGAGAATCTTGCTCACCGACTTTGAAAACATAGTTTTGAGAAAAATGCGTCTAAAGTTTCAAAAGCACTTTACACGCTACTAAGGCGTCTTTGCAAATGTGCGCGTAACTTCGAGAATATTTGTCGGATCGATATGAAATTTTCTGTGAATATACTTGAATATATGTACATTACGAGAATGAAATTAAAAACATCGATTTTTCAAAAATCCCTTCCTCTTAGTTCTTTTAACAATGAGAAAACGATAAACAAGTCTTTTGTGCCGTACTTTAAGGGGGTGCCAAAAAGTTTTCCAAAAATGAAAAAAAAAAAACAGTTTTTCAAAAATAAAATTCCCATTAGATTAAAACGTAAACAAAATTTTTCCAAAATTTGAGGTGAATAAATAATTTTTTGTACTCTTGACAGTTTAAAAAAATTTATTTTTCACATGCGCTCGCGCAATAACAGCAATCATTGTTATAATTCCGATCTCGTGATTCTGAAATCGTGAGAGGAATTCACTGTATTTAAAAAGTGAGGAAATTTTTTTTTTTTGCCGAACGAACGAGAAAAATGAAACGAAACCGGATTTTTGCAGACTTCACTTTACACGGTAACGCAGCTGAATTGTAGGAAAAATTTGAGCGAGGGTGAAAAGCGAATCAGAGGTAGACTAACAGACCTCGCGTCAAAGAGAAGTCGCGAGCAGCAACCCCGGGTAACAAAAATAAAGGAGAAAAAAAAACAAAAAAGGAAGTAAAAAAAGTAAAAAAAAAAAAAAACCAACAAAAAACCGACTAGCGTGTCGTGAGCGTTAAATGCGAAAGGTAAAGAGCACGAGGGTCGAGGTTGAGCACGCGAGTCGAGAGTGAAGAGCGAAGAGTGAAAAGTGGTAAGGAATGAAAAGCAAAGAGAATGAAGAGTCGAGTGTTAAGACTGGCTTGGCGTGGGTAATGAGTGAAAAGTATGGCTCAGCTTCACCGAAGTCAAAGTGAAGTGAAGTGAAGTGATGTGAATTACACATTTGCGTGAGTTTGCCGGAGTCTGATTATTAAGAGAGGATTTTAAATTTCATTAAAAATTTCGTCGCAGAAGATTGAAATATTTTTTTTCCACGACACACGGAGGTACTACGTACCATAATATAAATTTTGCAGAAAGGAATTTTTGATCACGTGTCTTTTTTACTTATTTCAAAAACTAGGAACTCGGTATTATCGAAATTTCATCTGACCTTATCCTCAAGGCCTTAGGCCACTCTAGAGGCCGAAAAAATAGGCTTTTTGGGGATTTTTTTTCAGAAATACTACAAAATAAATCGAGATAACAGAAACGTGATTTTATTATTCATATCAGTGACTGCTTACGATAATTTTTTTGAAGCGATTTATCTCAAAATGGCGGCTGTGCAGCGTTTTTGCGACGACATCTCCTTTTTTCGGGGTCCACGGCCGGACTAACAGCTCCTCTAATTTTTTTAATCATAATGAGCCAATGAATTTTTTTGATTATATTTAATAACTGCTATAGAAGTGCGTAGGATTTTTGCGATATATTGATTTTTGGCCAAATGGCGTACTTCTAAAGTGGAAAGTGAAGAACTTGCCTATAAAATTGTCAGATAATTGTTAATAACAAATGAACTACGCAATATAAAAAAAAATCCTACGTACTTCTATTCCAGTTATTATATATAATAAAAAAAATTCATTGGCTCATTATGATTAAAAAAATTACAGGAGCTGTTAGTCCGGCCGTGGACCCCGAAAAAAGAAGACGTCGTCGCAAAAACGCTGCACAGCCGCCATTTTGAAATAAATTGCTTCAAAAAAAGTATTGTAAGCAGTCACTGATATGAATAATAAAATCACGTTTCTGTTATCTTGATTCATTTTGTAGTATTTCTGAAAAAAAATCCCCGAAGAGCCAATTTTTTCCGGCCTCTAGAGAGGCCTAAGGCCTTAATACAAAAAGTATTATTATTTTCAGTTACGATTTGAACCGCATTATTATAATTGTATTTTCGAGTATCTTATGAAAGATTTGTAATTAGGGATGAATGGGTCTCATTAAGTGTCTGATTAAAAATTTCGAAAGGGGGAAAAAAAAATTTCAAAAAATACCCAGTAATGGCATTTGGGTTAATGATATCGAACAAGACTAAAACCCCAAGCCTATCGTGTAATGGAAATGAAGTTGAGGAAATTCGAACAACAAAAGTTGAAATATGCATAATTAGTAAAAAAGTTTTATCAGTCAAACGATCAAAATGATCAAACTCACCCGTTTTTGATCACGTGCTCATGTTTTCAGTCTCAAACTGTTGATATCCTAGCTTGTGTTGTTGGACGTTACTCACAACCAGATTCAGTCGTTTCTTCTGGTAAAATATCAAAAGCGGTTCAGAAATGGGCCTTTTTTTCATTTAGTTTTTAAATTTCGAAAAAAAAACAACCATTTTCAGGAGTTTCGGAATCAAGGTATCCTGATATCCTTCGGTAGCTGTGTATCGTATGAATGAAGCATTAGTTTGTGTACCTGAAAATCTATATTGAAATTCGTGAAAGCTAATTTTTTTTAACTTTCAAGTTATAAAATATTTTACTATATTTTTTTTTAATTTCTCTTGTTGGTTTGTCGTGAACAAGAGCTCACGCGAAACCGGAGGAATGTGATCCCGTATTGAACACAGTCTCATCAAATTATTACTCTTATTTTTCACGACATTTGTAAAATCCTTATTTATTGTTTTTTTTTAATATTTTCACTGCAAAATGAAGCTCGCGTACGTACTGAAAAAATTCAGGTTTGACAAAAACTTTTGCTTCATCACAGAAAACATGGCCACCAAAGAATTTGAGAATTTCTCAATTTTGAAATTCCCGAAAACGGCTTTTTTCAAAATTTCAAGATCGTCGAGGCGGTAGTAAAAAATTATTTTCAGCCTAGCCCTTTCGCAAGAGCTACTTTTTGCTGAAAAAATACAAGAATCTTGGAGACGAGCCAAGTATAAAAAACACCCTTTCCCGAACCGCCCTAATATTTATAAGACAAGACACTACACGAGCAACCAAAATTTCGTTGCAATGAACCTTCACTTCTGCATACAAAAGTCGAGTAATTTCTTCCACTCGGTTTTTGCGAAAATTAGCGATGCGAGTGGTGGCCAATCAAGGTGGTGTACCATCAGGCCCAGCGTGACATCAAACGTATCCTACGCACTTTGCATTTTCATTTGAATTTCACCTTATCCACGGTGCATTGTACAAATTGCCTCACCATCCTATACACGTGTAATACGTACAGACAACCACGAGGGTTGCTCTTGTGTTTATCCAGTTACTCCACCACCCCAAGCTCTTCGAGCTCTATGGGACTGGTGCTAATATTGAAGATCAAACTTCGGGACTAATTATTTCCGCGATGACAATTCTGGTTTTCGTATTACAGCCACCGGTATCCGGTTTGAATAAAGGACGATTCGCACGAGGTTGAATTTTGTGACGTTATCGTATCGAAACGTTGGAAAAAATTATTGTTTTTTTATTTTTTAAACGATTTTTAAAAAACTAAGATCAGTTTTACGCTTTACTGAACTTCAAACATTTCCAAAATCATGAAATAAAAACCTCACTTCGTACGTGTAAATTTTTCACGCGATGTTCAATTGAAATTCAATTCGAATCGTCAGTGTGTATAAACGTACGTGGGTTTGACGAACTCATCGATTCAAATGCGAATCGCGACCCCTCTTTCGATAAATAAATCCACTCGGGGGCGAAATTATTATTTACATTGCAAGGAGATTTTGTTACAAAAAGTCAATCGTGATTCTGTTTCTAATCTCTTTGAGTATTTCGAATTGGCTTCTATGTAGAATGGGAATGATTTTATTTAATCTTTTGACTTTTTCAGCGTGTGGTGATTTGATTTACATTTCGACGCGCTGTTGAATAAGGAGATGATTATTATTAACTGACTATTTTTTAATCGGATTATCAACTGTGCAGTTCACCATGTGTGTCAGTCAAAATGAATGTGTGCATTGACGGGTAATAATTGAAATTTTTGAAAAACCATTTCAGTTCGTCATATCAAATGGGCTCTGTTTAAATAATTATATTGTTACTAGAATATTCTGGATATTGAAACCATGAAAGCATCTTCTTAACGTACATCCACTTCAAGAAGCACTCTCTTTAAACTTGTCAAAAAGTGATTTTCAACGCACATGATGAATTACAGTTGCCTGGTGATAAATAACGATTCACTACCTCAAGGATTTCATCTGAAATTTTTTGCATCGCTTATATATCCAAGTAAAGGAAACGTATATAGTCACTCTCAATACAGGATCTATTTATCAAATTAATTACCGATCAGCAATTGATCAATCTTTATTTTTCTTTGATCATTAAAGGAGATAATTCAAGTTTCATGTAGTTTTGTGTTCATAATTTAGCAAATTATCCAGCTAAGTAACAGGTTTTAGTAGAATTTTCTTAACTTGTTAGGTCCGTTTAAAAAAAATAGTCGACAGGACATAAAAGGCTCTTATTATCCATCTAATCTCCCAAGCTTCTGTTCTCCAATAAATTTTCTTATACCAGAAAAACATAAAACACTACATCAGATTTCAGCACATGATGTTTCTTTGGCAATTCTCATCTTTTCCGAATGCACCTTTCCTATTGATAAACTTTGCAATTTTTCTACCCGCACCCCCGCAGTTTCGTGCTTTGTTATTTGCTGTCACACCTGGAATGTCTACAACATTAGCACAGCGGGATGTCCTACAGGACCTTTGCAATTTGTAGCACACCTACCCACACAGTGGCAGGTCCCGCTGCGAAGTCGCGAGTTCATTATTGCACCTTGCACCACGCTGCAGTGTAGCTATGCATCACCTAGCATTTGCTGAGGCCAAGGATTTCTAAGCATTATTTGCAATCGGAAGAGTCTCGCAAGAATTCAAAATTTCAATCCAACATTTGCTTGTTTCGCTGTTCGGAACTTTTCTGTTCTTCTGAAATGTGTGTCTCTTAATCATCAGTGAATTTTTATAAATAACACTTTCAAATTTTCGAGTCTACCGAATTTTGCACGACGTAGTCAACACTTTGAAAAAGACATCCTAAATTTTTCCGATTTTTTGAGAGTCCAGAACGTTTTGAAAATTTGTACAAAATAAAAAGTGTGAAAAACGAGTGTTTACGAGGAGAGTTCATTCAGCGAATTCATGATTCCTGTTTTGGGTGAATTTTTTTTATTTTTCAAGACATCAGGGTTGCTGCATATTGCTTCGTTCCTTGATCATCTCATTTATAAACTTTTTATGAATAAAAAATTACGTCAATGTGACAATTCTGAGTGTTTACAGAAAGAAAGAATGCAAATCACCTGCAAGCACATATTTTGCAAAGACTTTTCTTATGTTCTTTGATTAGAACAACGTCTTGAGGATAATCACAGAGGGAAAATTTGTGATTAGAATCGCAGTGATAGAAGTCATTTGATTTATTTAAGAAATAAAACAATCCTGAGCGAGATTGGGCAAGTTTATAAAAAAGCAAAATGTGCGCAAAAGAAGAAGCCAAAAGTCTATAGGACAAGTTATTATAGGTTTATAGGGGCTTTCGACTCTCAGGAACTCTAATCTCAAGTCATTTTTGAACTGTATAACCGGGGTTTCGAGAATACATCCAAATTTGAAGTTTCTTGAATTTTCTTCAAAAACTGCTGTCGATAGAAGAAAAATTATTTGACCATCGTGCAGAGCGGAAAATTCTACATCGAATTATGTCTTCCCATTTCGAAAACGGAGTCGGATTGACAAATCAAGAAAAAAGAAATTATTTCATAAAAATTCCTCAGATACCGTCGATAAGTACAATTTCTTTTTTTTTTTTTTTAATTTGTTAATCCGACTTCATTTCCGACATATAAGGACATAATTCGATGTAGAATTTTCCGCTCTACACGACAGTCAAGTCATTTTTCATCTATCGACAGCAGTTTTCGAGAAAAATGCAAAAACGTCAAAGTTGGTTGTTCTCTTCAAGTCCAAGCTACGCAGCTCTAAAATAACTTCAGAAAACTCCTGTAAACCAAAATGCGCAGCCACGATCCGAATACTTTGAATTCAGACCTACCTTTACTGGCTACACAACCGTGAATCAATTGTGGCAGCAGACGGTGGCACCCGCAAAACACAGCATAAGCCAGTGTCTAGAATTTTCCAAATCGCTAGAGCGCTTGAAAAAGCCACTTCATTCGGCTGGCAGACTTCGGTACGTGGTTTGTTTTACAAATGTGTGTACAGTATATACACACGCGCCATCAGCCCGTCTGGAAACGTCTTCACACCGTCAAGGGGCGTTGAGACACGCCGGATAACAAGCTACGTCTACCCGCCATACGCGATTTGTAAGAAATACTTGCGTGCATATTAATGCGGGTTCACGTCGTCGTGCCAAAATAGACCGCAGTGCGGTAAGTTGGCCGGATCCGTGTGTAAAGTTGGTGTAGTAACTGTGCTCGATTTTTTTTTTTTTTTTTTTTTTCATCCCCAACGTGTTTCATTTTCTACCACTATTTTCATTTCCATGCAGGTTCTCGGGAATTCCGATTTTTTTTTTTTTTTTGTTCCGCTGTTTTTTATGCACAAGAATTCTGCAGTGTTTTTAAAAAATTTTATTGAGTGTAGATTCAATGGATGTTTCAATTTGAGCTCATGTCAGTTTCGCACGCCCTATTCAATTGGCACATTCGGAGTCTGGTTTTTGTATAATGTAAATTCACGTTTGATGATGTTTTAAGAAATTTTGTAAGGATTAATTATCACACGACTTGGAATATCTGTACGGGAATTTAAATGATCTTACCTGACTTTAGGGAGTTTCAATTATCTATAAGCAATTTCTATAGTCAATTCTCGTGTCTTTAGGGAAAGGGTGCTTTTAATTATTCGACGTGACTTTAGATGAATTCAAACATGTGTTTAGAATAATGTATCGTAACTTCGGAATACCGTAAGTTTCATTTGAAGTGAATACTTACGAAGTGCCTTCGCGTAATTGACGTAACTTTGAGTAACTTTATTTAAATAAGTTCAGATAAGTCGATACGGACATCACACATCAGATAAATGAATTTCGATTCTATAGATCGAATAAACAAAACCTTATTAGTCTTGAAGTTTTCAGCTGGTAGTTAATACGGATGCATATTCATAAAAAAAGAAAAAATTTTTCACTGATATGCGATGGAATTCATCGTTATTAACGTTTTCAGAGGTAATATAACGACAGCATGAGATTTGATACGAAAAAGTCGATACGAAAATAGAAGAAGCATGAAAAATATTCATTTTCAAGCTTTGTTTATCAGTTCTTTTACATTTGTATTTTATTTTTAATTATTATTATTGAATGAGAGTGATTTAAATGCAAGACTGAAGTTTATTTAGTTGTTATTTATTATAAATGTCTGAAAAAACAGGTAAATTTTCTCAATATCCGAAATATCGATGAGCAATTTCTACAAACACAAACTTTACCTAATAAAAATATTTTTTCATTCATGGGGTAGGTAGGAAAAATCAAAATTCGACATCTAGAACTAGGACACAAAATTCGTGTTAACCGATGTTATCTGCTTCCGGGAAATAAAAACGTGAGATGAATTCTGCAACGAACAGACTGCAGAGAGATTTTTCGCAATATCTTCCAATCGAGGTAGTGACTGTTTTGTGAGTATACATGGTATTCCTAGGAGTGCAGCTTCGATCTCCAAAAAATTTTCTCTCTCGCGCTAGACTGGACTTAAGTAAGATGTGTACCAACGGCACAAAAATACCCTAGATCGATGGTGATTAATTGTTATGACATTGAATCTATGTGGGGAAAAAATGAGCGGGACTTTAAATAACTTGATAACAACTCTACAAGATGGCATTACCGAACAGGGTAGCCTTCGACAGAAAAAAAATTCCCTAAAAATATAAGAATTTCTTTAGACAGTTGGTACACGTCTCACTTACAATAAAAGGCTTTGACCTAGAAGAAAGGGGCGTGTCGTAGGACTTCTAGGCACTCCATCTATACTCATACCATGCACTGGTCGGGACTTGAGTAAGATGTGTACCAACGGCATTGAAATACCCTAGATCAGTGGTGATTAATTGTTATGACGTTGAATCTATGCGGGGAAAAAATAAGTGGGACTTTAAATAACTGACACAATAACTCTTCACGATGTTACTACTGAACAAGGTAGCGTTCGCCAGAAAAAAAAATTCCCTAACAATATAGGGACTTCTTTATACAGTCGGTACACATCTCACTTACAATAAAAGGCTTTGACCTCGAAGAAAGTGGCGTTTCATAGGAGTTCTAGGCACACCACGTAATGACCCCATGTCTCCATGGTGTTATACTGTATTTCAGCACTCTCAACACCATCCATAATCGTTGTAATCGACGCACCGCCAGAGGGAGGCAGTAAATTTCGACCTAACAAATCCCCGAGCTCTTGTCGATGGGATGCAGCGATGGTTGGACTCCGGTGAAAATCCCCCCTAACTTCGTTATATTACAATCGCCAGTCTGTGTCCGCACAAAAGTATGCACTGTGTATTCTCCTGCCCCCCGTGCCGCAAATCATACTCTATTTCCATGCTAATACCTGATGGAATTGGCGGGCATCCAGACATCCAGCATTCAGCCACTCTCCTCGCCTTTCACCCCGTGCAGCCTGGAGTACGACCAGCAACCACCCGCCCTTTCTCATGCAGGTTTTCTCCTTTTTCCATATCTTTTTTCGAATGACACTGTCAACCTCGGAGCGAATTCACCACCCTCGCACCTGTGTCACCGTGTTTGAATAATAATGCGAGCTGTAATTTATACGCGGACACTGACCGACCCCCCCATGAGACCAACCGATTCTCTCTACCGAGGGATAAAGTTGGCGCTCGTAATATTCGAACGAGCATGAATCCCGAGAATTCTTACTTGGGAAATCGTCGTCTAGAGCCTTGCCGGCAAAATTGCGTTTCGATTTTTAGGAGGAAATTTTTATTCCATTCGCACAGACTCAGCCATGGTTTAGAGGTTTTTTAAATCACGATTTTTTAACAACACGAGCCAAAATATTAGCAACTTGTAAAGTGGTTTCGTATTTAGTATGTCCTAAAGCGATTCAGAGATGAAAATATTGGAAATAAAAAATCAGAGATATTGCGATTTCTGTACATCAAAATCTTGAAAATACTTGAAATCAAAAGAAAAAAAACTTCCCAAATTATAGTCTATCGCATTCAAGCTGATTATAGATCCTTAAAGGACAGAAGCAATCGGCATTTAATCCATGCCTCTTTAATGATGCCCTTCAGCAGGAATTGTTCGTTGTAATTATCGCGCAGGCTTGTATTTTGTCAAAGGGATAATTGCCTTCCGGTTCATCCCTCTGCGAAATAAATATCAGTAAAGTAGGCTCCGTTAGTTAATCAGGCCAGCCGGAGGGGCAGTTTAAGAATACAATTTTGTAGTTCGAGTATATGGTGCGGAATGTAATTTAACGTTCACTCTCTCCACATGCGGGAGACGTATTCATGAGGTAATAGCGAAGGAGAGAATAAGTTTCGTAATAAATAACCGAGTAGAAGAGTCTGCAGGCGTATGCAGACGGAAATTCCGTTTCCAGGCTAAGAAGAAGAAGAAGAAGAAGAAGAAAGAGGTAATTTATTTCACAGGGATCTGTGTAAAGTCGTCGCTTACACATTTTTACACGCAGGTCTCCCACGATCGGTTACATCGAATTATATTAGTCGCGTAGAATATATCTGTTGACAAATTTAATTCCATAGTCATATTTTACATTGATTTTACCACTTTTTTGGAATATTTATAAGATCCAATGGAGTGAAACGATCATGCAAACTCAATCCACGAGCTCTGAAAACGCGAACTATTTTCAAACCAATTACAAGAACCAAAGTGTCACGAGATTAGAGTATATAGTTTTGAAATTTTGAAAAACTTTATTTTAAAGATTATTTGATTGCATCAATTGATTTTGGTTAAAAATTAAAACAATTAAACGTAGAATGAATTGGTAAGTAACGAAAGAGTTTAACAAAAATCTTTTCAAAATTGGCTGTAAAAATAATGTGCGCACTTGTTACTAAGCTTTTGAAAAACAACGCTAACCAGTGATTTCTTACATTTTTTAGTACCAACGAGCTCCTGCAATTTGATATTCGAAGCTTTGAACGTTTACCTTCGGTTCCAGTTGGATATTATTTTTCCATCAAAACGCTTTGAATTCTTCTACATTGCTAATTTATTTTTCCCTGAAAATACGTAGATCAAATTATATAGTTTAAAAATTTACGTGCACCTGATACTTCCGGTTCCAAATGTGAGGTATTGGAATCCGCATAGGAACGTCCCACGTAATCCCGTGAGTAGAAATAGACAAAATCTATTTCTATTCAAGTTTGTGGGTGGCGGTGTGGTGCGTACGTATATAGTTTATGGGTTTCTGAATAAGAGAGTTAATGCAACGATCGTTAATCCGCACATAAACCCCAACACAAAGTAAAACAGCTAACATTTTTAAGATTTATATTGTGGCTTTGGAAACTCTCCCCCTCCACCCACCCCACGCTAAC